>NC_074715.1:22445660-23086732 GCF_947242115.1 Biomphalaria glabrata
CAGAGTTCTTACCTCCCAGACAAACAGACGACCATTTTTTGTTACTGCTGCTCTCTGAGTTCTTCCAATGGCTACTTGTACAACTTGAGTTTCCATGTTTGGTAAGGACAACTTGGTAGGTGTGTTCATTCCTCCTCCCCAACAGAACACAGAACTGAGCGGCTGTGGTGTTGAAGATAAATTCTCTGAAATATGTTCACATTTAATAGAGATGTTACTAGTGCTGTATTACAAGAGAGTAAATAAAATATTGGCATGGCAATCAAGAATATTTTAATTTTCTGTTAGGTCAAAACTTTATGTTTAAATAAATAAATTGATAAGAAATACCTTGTGATGTGATATTCCCTTTTATTGACAGCCTTCCCCTGCCAGTTCCCTGAATGTTTGTTAAAGGCCAATTGATTCTGTTGGAAATTACTAACTCAATATATTTGGTAAGATATATTATATAATGCACCAAAATTAAAATCATTTTGACATATTTTAATTCATTGTCTTCAATCTTTAATATAATTATATGACTTTAAGCTCAACATATTTTAATTTTTATGCTAATGTTTTTTAGTAGAAGTTGATTAAAAACATATTGCATGTGTTTGATATAAAATGGCTAGAAAAAATTGTTAGCATTGGAACATTACTTCAAGAAAGACATTTTTAATTGTAATCTTTTAAAAATTTGAATGTATTTAAACACTAAGTTGCTAGTGGCTTTTAAAAGTTAAATTAATTGGAATGCTGTGACAAGATTCCAAATTTCCACATGGATAATAAAGATAATTATTATTATTATTATCAATATTATTAGATCAGTTTAAATATGTGATTTCCTGTCCTGTGAGGATAGTAGAGGTTTATCTTACCTGACACAAGGCACTTTCCCCATGTCTGTGTGGAGATTCATTATAGTGTTGATAATGATGGGCTGAGCCATGATCTGATTGATGGTTGGTCTTTTTGTAGGATCAAGGTGAAGCATGCTGAGAATTAAATCTCGCAAATGAGAACTGTAGCGTGATGAAATAGGAGAGAATGTCCCCCTCATGATCTTCAAAATTAAAGCTGGAAGGTTCTGTTAAATAATAAAAAGTTTCATATATTAAACAAAACAATTCTATTTCAACTCAATCATTACAAACTGTAAAGAACTTCATTCTCCAATAACAATAAGTAGTTTCAATATTTTTTAAGCTAATTTTTGTCTAAATGTTACGATATTGTATGAAATAAGAAACAAACAAACAAATAATAACTTACAGCAGCTTCAAAAGCTCTTTTTAAACTAGCTAGTTCATAGAGAACACAGCCTAGAGCCCAGATATCACTTTTTTGGTTATATCGGTTGAAGAGTTAAGAAAATTATGGTTAAATAGTGAGACACAGAACATCAGAAACACAGAATAGAAAATCCATGTGTAAAAAAACAATGTAGTGAAAATACTAAAATCTTAATATTTTCAGTATGTTTTATATAGTATGCATTAGAAGATGTATTTTTAAAGCATTTAATTATTTGGAAAAATGTAATCTTAAAAAAAACAACAGTTTTGGAATACAACTATTTACAGCTAATTTACAGTAATATAGATTTGTTTCAGAAAGATACGGTTTTCCTTCACATAATTCAGGAGATATATAGCAAGGTGTTCCAACAACCTACAAATACATTGTAGATGAAAAAAAAAGTTATTAGATACCGCAAAAATTATTAAATTATTTAATTAAATATAATGAATCATATTAATAAAATTTGATTCTATATATAATACTAAACATGTCAAATTTGATTATGTATATTAATATATTTTTCTCTCAATTATTTTACAGTTAAAATAAGCAAATGGTATAGATGCCTTATTAGTGTAATCAAGCTAAAAATTTAAAGCTATATGTCTACATATATAATTTTGAAAGTGACTTACTGTGTATGCTTTACTTTTGCTACTAAGTACTTTAGAAATACCAAAGTCTCCAATTTTAACAATCTCCTTTTTTTTATCCAATAAAATATTCTGTGTCTTCAAATCTCTGTGCAGGATTTGTTTTGAGTGGACATGTTGGAGTGATAAGAGCATCTGAGCCAGAAACTTCAAGATTTCCTAAAGAATAAATTGGATGTTTGAATAGATTATCTCCATATATTTAATAGGAAAAATATAAAAAATACTTTTTTTTAAAACAAAGTGTATACTAAGCATAGTTGTATCAATTAGTTAGGATCATTCAAGTAATTAAATTTTCTAATATATCTAGACTAATAATAATAAATCTTCTCAATATGCTATGATCCTATTACTTGCCTGGACCAGTTGGGAAAGGGGTGGGGGAGAAAGAAGGGGGTATCTGAGTGCTCACTTTTTAAATGCATTTATAAAAAAAAATTTAAAAAGAAGACCTTGAATTCTAACTCAGTGCTTAAGCTTCCCCAAGCTGACACTCTACCACTATGCTAGCAAATTGGTAATGAAAGAGGAAGGTTTTATAGTTATCTATTGTTATCTTCAAACTTTAAAGCGTCGACCTATAAAGGGGACTTATTCAGCTTTTACCACCAAATCAGTCAAGTACGATTTCTTTTCCTTGTTCAAAATACCAAACAAAATTATTTATTACCAATAGTAAATTAACTAATTTGTTAATTTTTCTTATTGATTCTTGCGTTGTCAGGTAAAGAAATAATTTAGCAAAATTTAGGCTCAATTCAAGATTGGATGTTGGAGAAAAAACATGTACAAACATTTTACCAGACAGACAGAGTGAGTTGATATAAGCTTTGAAAAAGAATGAGAAATGCTCTTGTCATAGTGATCACATAAATATTTAGTTGAGCCATACGATAAAGACTAACACATTTTGAGAGAGATGCATAGAAGCAAAGTTTTAAAAAAATCCTTAAAAAAAAACAAAGCTTATCTAAAGGGGAAGAATTTAGCCCTTAAAACTAGATCTATCAATAATTACAACTTGATCAGCTTGATCGGAGAATGCGCGAGGGAGAAATGGAGTTAACAATTATTTAAGGGGACTAAACCCAACAAATTTAACCATATCTGTGAATGCTGAATAATTAGTTTCCCTTGTTGGTATCAAACAAAATAATTAATTACCAGTAATTAATTGACTAATTGGTTACTTTTTAAAAATAAATTCATGCCTATTGTCTATGCCAATGAATAATTGTGCGATCAAATTGATCTGAGAATGGGTGTGGGAAAAATAACCTGGACACACTTTTTACCAGATAGACAGACAGACAGTTAGTTGATATAAGCTTTGAGATTTAAAAAAAAAGGTAATAAAAGTATGTTTCAAGTATAATCTAAATGATCAAAAAAAATTTTTTATTGAATCTAAAGAGTTGCACATAATTAATAAGTCTCAAGTGTATGGTTTAAAGTAATGGTGACACTTGCCAAATAGGTGTTCTGAATTGTGTGTGTGCTAGTGTAGCCAATACAACTTTGAGGATCCTCTGTCTTACTCTAACTATATAGTCAAAACAACTTTTAAGATGCTCTATCTTACTCTAACTATATAGTCAAAACAACTTTTAAGATGCTCTATCTTACTCTAACTATAGAGTCAAAAAAACTTTTAAGATGCTCTATCTTACTCTAACTGTATAGTCAAAACAACTTTTAAGATGCTCTATCTTACTCTAACTGTATAGTCAAAACAACTTTTAAGATGCTCTATCTTACTCTAACTATATAGTCAAAACAACTTTTAAGATGCTCTATCTTACTCTAACTGTATAGTCAAAACAACTTTTAAGATGCTCTGTCTTACCCTAACTGTATAGTCAAAACAACTTTTAAGATGCTCTATCTTACTTTAACTGTTGACTTCTTCTTCTTCTAGCCAGCTTTATTGCTGCTGAGCTGTGAGCTCTTTTGCAGACTGTGCCAAGGAAAAAAGTGTGCTGTTTTCTTCAGCTGTTCAGCACTGCCGTACAGGGTGTTGGTTATGTTGGGCTGTAGTGGAAGTAGTGTCTGCCTAAGGTGGATTAGGGAGGGGCATTCAAAGAGGATATGGTTTACGGTTTCAAAGGGGTAGTTGTGTGGAGTTTATTTTGTTCAGGTGGTAATTTAATAATGGTGTGTGTCCTGTTCTTAGTTGGAAGATTGTAGATTGTTCTTTGCGGGGGAGGAAGTTAATACTGTCCAGTTTGTTAGGCGTAGTCATTTCTCTGTACATGGCTCTGCCTGTGTTTCCTGATGCCCATTGGTTGAGCCACTCCTCTTTGTGATTGTTGACTAACATTGACCTTAGGGTGAGGTAGTTAACAGGTCTATCTGGTTGTTCCATAGATGAACCTGCCTTTGATAGCTTATCTGCCTTTTCATTTCCCATGATGCCAGTGTGTCCAGGGATCCACTGTAGTGTAATATTGATATTTAATTTTGATATCATCTGGTGGATTATCACAATGAGTGTTGTCAACTCTCTTGGGCTGTTTGAGGTGCTGCTGTTAAGTGCTTGCAGAGTAGATTGGGAGTCTGTAAAGACAACAATATCTGATGGTGGTTGCACTCCTTCATATAATTTGTTTTCCACTGTATGGAGTGCTATGGTAATTGCCTCAATTTCGGCTTGGAAGTTTGAGCAGTAATCACCACAGGGTGCGCTTATCTCAAAGTGTTTATTTTTAGGGAAGACCAGGAAGGCACCAAGACCAGCATTGATGGTAGCTTTGAAAGGTGATCCATCTGTATAAATATGGATAGCTGTTTTTTGATAGCTTTCGATTGTTTCAAGCGTGCCTACTTTGAGCTCCAGTGGATTTGATTCTTTTGTTAAGGTGTTATTTAGTAAATGTGTTTTGATGGTTGGTTGTTTGTAGTTTAGTCTGGGTGTAATGTTTGACAAACCTACACAATTAATTTCCTCCCACCTAAAAATCAGTTGTAATTCTTCTATCAAAATAATGTAAAATAATTAAAATTAATGAAAATATTTTGTGCAAATGTTTACAAGTGGATAGAACTTACTTCTTCTTCCAATAGGCAACCATTCCTACTCTGTAGAAAATCTAGCAAAGTTCCCCCTTTAAATAGTAATACAAAATTAAGTGTGCATAGTAAAAAAAAAGCTTTTTTTTTAAAGTAATATTAAATTCATAAGTTATTCTTTATATATATATAAACAAAAGTTACCTTCAGCATATTCCATCACAATCATGAGAGCTTTGTCTTCTAGAAAATTCTCATAGTACTGAATAATATTTGGGTGATGCAGCATTGATAGCACTTTGACCTCATTGAGAGCTGCTTGTCGTTCATCTTTTGTCATTTGTTCAACAGGAATTTGTTTAATAATGACATTTTTACGGTCACTTAAGTGCACGCACAAATGTACAGTCCTGAGAATTAACATTTTTCTAATTAATAGAAACCACTCTTTTATTTTCTAAAAAAAATTCTTTTATTGTACTGAATTGTAAAATGTGCAGATAAAAACAAAAATTGAATGTTTATTTTAATTCTTTTATTATACAGTTGGTTCTGGTCAATCAAACCACATAGAAAAAAAAATATCCAATCTTCTAATAATAAGCTAATACAATTATTCAAATATTTGCTATGTTGCAAGATTTTGATGGTACTTTAGAATATAACTGAAATGTTCTTTTTTTCCTAATGAATTTCTAAATGTAAAATAATTTCTTAGATTATAGATATAATTTTAGTTATTGTGGTTTAGTGTTTACTTTATTATTATTATTATTGATACATTACTTTTACTTAGATGTACCATATCATATTGTTTAAAAAATTACAAATGAAGACCTCTTTGGTGGCACCTGTATTTTGCATAATATTTAATATTTAATGTAAAAAACACTCATTTGGAGGCCCCCTCAAGTTGGGGCCCAGGTGGATTTTATCATTTCCCATCAACTGGTTAATGGCTATTGAGTCCAATCCTCACTTTAAAAAGAAAGCCACACACATAGCATGGGTAAGTTGGGTCTAATGCAGATAAGCCTGCATCTTCTCTCTGCCTGGTATCTTGATACTTCGACACTCATGGCTTTATGAGAAGCGATTATGAGCTAGTGTTTTTTCAGCCGTGAATTTCAGCGTAGGTGGAAGGAGTAGAGTACAGTCTACAGCTATTCTAGCTAAGATTTAGGCCTATTTAATAATATGCTGTTTTTATTATTTTGCTATATTCTATAAAATACAAATAGTAATTACCCATACGCTCCTCTACCAACAACTCCAATTTTTTCATACTTCTCCATGTCTAATAGATAGATTCACTTGAGTAGAGTAGATCAGATCAGTAGATTCTTATCTTTATGATTTATCATGGTAGCATATATATATCTACATACTGATACTGTTATTATCTAGATCTAGATAACTAGTAAATAGTGGATATAGTACAGATATGACACTATTAATACTATTATGACTATGTCTAGAGTCTAGATCTATATGATTTATATGAATATGCCTAAATTCTAAATCACTAGCTATAGATTAGTACTAAAGTTAGATTTAGATCTACTAGTAGTTTCAAAGGTTGTCATGGCCGGGGGTGTTAATGGGGATCAAGATAAGCTCCCATTGTCTATAAAATACTCCTATAGGCATGCATCTCAGATAGCCTCTGACAACTAAGTCCAGCACCTGGCCTGACAAATGGGCCACCAATGATCCCTTATCTAAGGCCCAGGAATGCGCCCTGGAGAGGAAACTCTGGTGTTGCTACAAAGAAGCTAAAACAACATGGGAGACAACAGTTATGGGTCACGAAACCAAAGCCATTGATTCACCTGGGTGCATTCATTGTCTTCCGAGACACAAGGAGCCATATTATATACTAGTATTAGATATAGTTACAATATATTACTACTAGAAAAGATCTACTAGATCTAGATTTCTTGTCTACTATAGAAGAAGTACTTTATTTACCTGTTAATTTTATTAAAGTTGCCTCTAACTCAAGTTAAAACTTAGTAAGTATTCTGCATGAGGCTAAGCCTAGCTTTTAATTTGTACTTAAATTATTTAAAAGTAAGACTAGATCTATAATTCTAGACCCATATTCTTGTCTCTAGAGATCTACAATCTAATCACATTCTAGATTTGAGACTAGACTCTAATTCTCTATCAACTCTATAATTCTAGACCTAGATATAGATTATATAGATCAGTAGATCTAGTCACATTCTATAGTGACTATATTATAGTCACTAATCTTGATATATTCTAATCACTAATCAACTAATGGGAACCTAGTCTAAGTTTTATCTTACAGATCTAGTCAATCTAGATAGTAGATTACACCTGTAACTGTAAGTCTATATGGACATTACTTCAGAAGAGAAGATGATTTCCTCCTATATTCCAGATCGATCTATCTATCCATCCTATCCTATCCTATCCCTATCCTATCCTATCCTATCCTATCTATCTATATATCTATCTATATATCTATATATATATATATATATATATATATATATATATATATATATATATATATATATATATATATATATATATATATATATATATAACCTACATTTCATGATCATTCATGTGTCAATTTAAATCTAATCATGCATGTTAATCAGTGATTTTTACTTAAGTTAAATTAAACTCTGCTAAGATAGCTAAGTCATTGGCAACTGCCCATTCATTAGCCCATGTCAGTTTTGTGACTGATTCAGGCAACCCATTCCTGGTCATATCATATAATATGTAAATAAATATTGTATAAATATAAATGTAAGTATTGTAACAATGTAAGTAAAAAAAAAAGTCACACGATCATAATCATAAGATGATAAGTGAAGAAGTCTGATACTGTGATCAGTGATACTGATAATACATGAAGAATCAAGGAGAGTAGGCCTAATTTATTAACTTAAGTCACTTAAGACTTAGTCAATAAGTTTGAATAAGTCATTTACTGATTTAGTCTTACTTAGTTACTAACTTAGATTTAGATCTAACTCTAAGGCCGGACTAAGGACTAAGGGTCTAGATCTACTTATAAGTTATACTTTTTAATTCTTTTAAAAGACTCTAGTCACTCTAGAGACTATCCTAGAGTTAACTAGATCTAGATCTAGATGATCATGATGGTGATCTCGATTAGATCATCTTCTTTTTTGAAGTAGCGTCTGTATTGTAGTTGTAGCCTATAAATAATACATTAAATACATGATATAATAAGATCTCTAGTCTAGCTGACCATTTGTAAACAAAGTAATGTAAAAACAAGAACTTGCTAAAGTGAAAGTAAGCAGATAAGCTTTTAATCCAGATCCTGTCTTATTACTTGTATTAAAATCGGGCATAGATCTGGATCTAGATTAGAGTCTAGATATTAAATGAACTATGAACAAATAAATCAACCAAACTAATTACTAACGAAATAGAAAATCTAGATATTTGTTGTCTAGATCTTGAATAGATATAGATCTAGAACCTAGTCTATATTTATGAATTTAATATTCTCATGTAGATTCTAGACGTTTAGGTATTGTTCCACTAATCCGATTTTTAAAAAAGTTTATGTTTTACAGAAAATAATGGCGACCTTCATCTGTAAAAGGCTTGTGCAAAGAACAATTTCTCATATTCATAAAGCCAAGGTAATTTGTTTTATTTAAATTTAGTCTAGATCTAGTTTTTATTAAAAGCATATTCTATAATGACTATATGGTGTAGTATAGTGTATACTCATACTGTATTTTAAAATAGATCTAGATCTATTAGATCTACTCACTGTAATCAGTGTAATTTACTGTAATCATGATCATCATGTATTATTTTATTAATTATACTGAAATTATTATCAATTATACACTTCAAAGACTTCACTTCACTGTATAAAATAAAAATAAATAAGTTCAAAGTTTTATAAAGTGTATTCAATCTAGAATTCTAGATTTAATATTATAGATCTCTAACTTAGTAACTATAATTAGTATAATTTAGTATAATTAAATTACTAGATCTAGAATCTAGATCTATAATTTATAAATTTTATAAAATAATTTATATAGATGTAATAATAGATCTACAGTAATCTACACACTATACTGTCTGAAGTGTCTGTCTATACTATATAGAGTAAAGTGCGAAGTTCGAGCAGTCCCGATTTGACAAGAGGTTCGAACAGTTCACTTTTTATTGCTATAACTTTTTTATTTGAATGTTTACCAAATTACTACTAGATTGCTACTGCGCATGCACCTTTTTTCTTTACTTCCGACACATACTATTTCCTTTTCCTTGTAAAGGTTAAGTTCATGGTGAGGTCAAACTCAGGAGGTGTGGAATTATTCTTTTTTACTACCCGGTAGTGAAGGAAATGGGTAATGGGATTAAGGCTATTTTTTAAGTCTGATGGTTCATCAGCTTAAAGAGACTATTTGAAGTTGTGGAGGGTCGGAAATGGTGCAATGGATAGTGTTCTTGCGCTGGAGTAAAAAGAAAATGACTTTATAGTAAAAATTAAATATTAAAACATGTTTTTAGATATATTTTCTTTGATCTGCTCGAACCTTCCACCAACCCGATCGAGCTTACTAACTGGGGAAAAATTCGCTCTAGGAAAAGTACGCTTGGCGATACTAACCCTACACCTCTTTGACTTCGTATTTAATTTTAACTAAGCCTAGTGATACTTTAAATCCAATCTATATTTATAGAAAAAAGGACGAGGAATTCAGAGATACCATCAGTTTTTTCATAGGTTAGACCGTTAACGGTGCTATAAAAATCCAAACATGAAAATTGCTGCCAGCGGGCTTAATGCGCTCGAACTTCGCACTTTACTATAGATACTAATTTATAGTTAGTATTTAATAAGTATAATTTAGCATAATTAAATTACTAAATTAGTATAAAAAAACTATGATCTAGATTCTAGATCTAGTAATAACACTAATAAGTAGTAACTAACAATTTGAATAAGTTTATATTACTTACTAATTAAGTTTAAAACGTTAGTAAGTAAGCGCTAGATAAAAAAAAAGTAGATTGCGGCTAGATCTATATACTTACTATTATAGTCTATAACTATATATTTTTTTGTAGATCTAGAATCTAGAGTAAGCTCTTATACTTATATTATATGGACATCCCATCAAATCCTCTTCAGTCTTCATTGAATGCATCACTTTTTTTTTTTTGTAATTCATTTGTTTTTATGTTTGGAGCAAAAATCGACGTTTTGGTACTGCGCATGTCCAATTTTAGATAAGTCCCAGTATTTTTGTTCCGTTTTTCTGAAGCATAGGGCAGTTTTTTAGATTCTCTGTAACCATGTATGTAAAGCTATTGTTTTAAACCTCCCCCGGCAATTCACACCCATTCATATAAATAAGGGATGAGGGCTATATTATGAGCCTGTTTGATCGTAGGCTGATGGGCATATCAAAATAAGCTTCTAAACATTTTGAGAAAGACATTCCAATCACATTTATACTTTTAGCTGTTAAATAAAATTAAAAAAGGAGGTATCCAAACGAATAATAATGAATTTAACTCATTCTCCTTTATTGGACATGACAAAATCGTAATTAGAAATATTATTGGGATTAATAAATCTATGATTTTTTCAATGAATAAACATGACCTAGATCGAGATATCTAGAATATATAATTTATGAATGAAAGAAAAAGTGCAGGCTGCTAATTTGAAGCCAGAGACCATTCCCACTGCAGATGATCACGTCAGGTGAGCTGGCGGTGAGGAGAGGTATACACTAAGGGTGTAGTGTCACAACCTATCAAACAGGCAGTGGAAGGAAGGGGGAGAGAGTCATGAAAAGAATTATAAGCATCTATGAGAGGGAGGGGGTGTTAAGGTGTAACAAAATGAACATCAAATTATGAAAACAAGAAAAGGGTCCTGGATGGGAATTAAAAGAAAGAGAGAGAGAGAGAGAGAATACATGTAGTCTAGTTGAATATATGTTTATTAAATTATAATAATTAATTTATTTCTGTCTACTTCTATACATGGATTATATAGGTATTTAAATAAATAAACCATAAACGATATATATATATATAGAGAGAGAGAGTATATGAGGAAATAGTCTATAAATACATATTGGAGAAGTGAATCTACTTCTTTTAATACAATCTAAATAATTTTTAATTAACACAGAGATTAAATTTATTACCAATTACATTTTGGTGCTCAGTGTCCAATGAAGGGGAAAGCACAAAAACTGCGTTCAATATAGGAACATGAAGTGACGCAATTTATTTTAAAATAAAATCTTGACTTTGGGTGGTAATACAAAGGAACACAGCTATTTTTATTGTCCTTTAGTTGAAGAATAAGAATCTGCTTTCCGTTTTTTTTTTTTGTAAGTTAAACCTTCACCAAATAAAATTAAAATTTGACATAGTTCCCGAAAGGCGGTGTCCAGTTATAAGAATCTACCATAGAGTAGCTGATGCCACTCGAACCCCTTCATGTTAAGATACTTTTCGAACACCCCACTCACTGTATTTTCAAAATTCACCTTTATTTTGATGGCTATCCCTATTACGAAACTAGTCAATTCCTATTGAGCATCAATCATTTCTTTATACTTTTAGTTAAATAGACACATTTACTATTTAGATCTAGATCTAGTCTCATTTACACCTGAAGACAATTTTTTTTACTTGAATTAAAAGTGCATTGGTTTCATTGGTATTATAACGTCACTTTTGTTTTGGGAAGAATAAACTTATAATAAAGTATTATAAAGTAGGTCACAAGTTAGGTTGTTGTTTTTTTGCCAATGATGCATCAGCTCAACAAAACCTATACATTATGCTTCTAATTAGGCAGGGAAATATATGCAAGTAATTGTTTAATCTGTCCCTTGCTATCCAAACATGAATATTGAGGTTAAATAGCCTACAACTTTCAAACACTCTCTATTTCAGCTTCGTAAAGAATCAAACACTGTTTTAATGTTGAAAATACACATCTAAGGGATATAACTCAAAGAAGATTTATTTTTTTTTTTGATGTAAATAGATTTAGATCAATATGCACAAATTGTACCTATTTTAAAATCACAATTTTATGACACATATACTTCCATGCTATAAACAGTAAATACCACCAATTGCATAAAAAAAAATACTTAACGGATGTACTTTAAGTGAAGAGAGATGTGCCATTCTTTTTAGCCATGTATTATGTATTAAAAACCAATACCTAACCCATGTACTTGATGTGAAGAGATATTAATAAAAGTAAAAGGGGAGATATAGAATGTAGATATGGTATTTTAAAATTAGAATGTCTTTGGCAGGGAAAAGGGGGGGGGGGGGGAGAGAGAAAAACAGTCAAGACACTGTATGAAGAAATCATCAATAATTGATCGACCCTTAAAATGTGACGTCACCCTCAAATACAGTCAGTTAAGAATATAATTTTATATTGTGCTTCTATATCTAGACATGTGGCACTGGGTCTATAATTAATTTATTTTGCCACAAAGTTAAATGCACTGCAAAGACACTCCTTTGAAACAAATAATAATGTTATTTAAAAGGATACAATTTAGAATAACAATAACACACAAACACAATACATTCCTTTCTTATTCTATCTACACCCCTTTTCCCAGGCTCTCTTTTTACACAATGCCACTTTCCAACAAGTAACAAATTTCAAGACAAAATCCAAGCGCAGCCATCAGACCAACACACAACAGAAACAGTTCAGTGATAGTGCAATACATAGGTGTAAACCAGGCCATCAACACAGCCCCAAAGCATTGTTCTAGTTGTAGTGAGAAAAAATGTTGAGGGGAAAGAGGGAGGAGCCAATTATTGATGCTAGATACGTATATATTTAGAGATACGTTTGTTTTTTATGGGACAGACACTAAGCATGCTCTAAGAAATACGATTTTGGTCAACCAGGTAGCTTGGGGAGGGTGGATTCATCTACATCTATATGTAACACAATTCACAAGCTTGTATTTGAAGTATTTTATTTGAATTCATTTTTTAAATTATTATATATAGATCTAGACTTAGATCTAGATATTTTATTTGAATTTAAATGCTTATAATAAATAATATTATATCTCATTATGATTATCTGGACTATTTTTCTTCTATATCACATAGATCTAGATTTGCAATACTTTATTAAAGTTGTATTACTTTATTTTGAATTAGATCTAATTTAGAATCTTGTTTAGAGAGACATCAAAATATTTTAAAAGTATGATTTAATAAAGCTCCAATTGCTCAATCATTAAGTTATATATCATGAGTAGTTCTCGTTCCCTAGGGCTATTTGAGCATGAAATGGGTTGCCTGAGGCAGCCAGGAAAACCAATGACTTGGCAGAATTTAAGTCTTGGATTAAATGCATGAATGACTAGATTGACCTAGGGATACACGCAGGATGTAGTCATCTTCTTTTTTGTAGTAATGTCTGTATATGAAGATAGATATATTTAGGTTATATCTAGACTTATACAATGATTATTGTAATTCAAATTCAGTTTTAGATTTTAGTATCCATATCCCTGTATTTCTGTCCATCATCTTAATCTTGATTTATCTTATCTTATAAAATACATACATTACTTCAAAATAGAAGATGATTACGTTCTACGCATCACGCATGTTAACCAATGACTTAAATTCTGCCAAGTCATTGGTTTTTCTGTTGCTTACTCACTCGATTAAGCCACTTTTTTCCTGCTTAGTTTTATAATTGTTTAACCTAGGAAGGAAATGAAAGTAGCTGAAAGTTAATTTTCTCAATAAGATTGGTTATGTTGGAGTGGATTAGAATAACAACAGTAAGGAAAACAATTCATACAGAATTCAACACTAAAGAAGGACTTTCCCATTTAATGCAGAATATATTTTTTACATTAAGAAAAGGCGAGGCCCCTTTGAGAGTTTGCTACTTCTAATTTGTACCTGTTTGTCAAAGCATCTTGAATATCATTCTTTTGTCTTTTAAAAATATGTAACCGTGCTTTATTATTGAAATAAATTTGTAGCAAAGTGACAAACAATTATGAAAGTAGAGGAAAAAACTTGATGCAGAATCTTAACAGTATCTCTTAGACTGCTTCTATTCTAGTTGTAAATGTTGATAACCCTAAAACTGTTAAACAAGTCAAATATTTCTCATCCAAATCATAGGAAATACTCAGACATGTTTTTCTATTTGTGTTTAACCTTGTAAAACTGAATTGTAACTACACTTAACTTATATCTTATAATGTTATTTTTAAAGAAAATTAAAAAGCATTCAAACAGAGAAGGAAAACAAAAACTGAAGATGAGTTCTAAGAATATGTATGTCTAATGTTGGTTGTGTGAGCAGTGGAGTAGCCTAAAGACTGATTGCTTAATAATGATAAAAATACTATAATTAAGTTGTTGCATTTTATTAATCTTTTATATTAATTAATGCTTAGTTACAGAGACACATTAGTCAGTCATCTAACCTGCATCAAGTGCTCTCTTGTTTCTCAAATACCAATTGTATTTTAAACAAAACAAATTCACTCATTGTGTCTAGAATCTCAAAAGAGAGACAACTCCATTTATCAAGAGGTAACAATTCCATTTCTTTGTTCTTAATTATGGAATACTAAATACATATTTGTGAATAATTCATGCAATAAAAAGGGTTCATTGTATATTCTGTTGATTACTGCAGTCATCACCATTACTTTTCAGTTCATTATAAATTTATTTGTCTGTTATTTTTATCTTTTGCATATTCAATGTACTGAGTGCATTAATAACACTATTGATAGTTTTTAATTTTAATTAATATTAGTATATTATTCATCCCATTAATAGTTTCAATTCTGATATCCTGGAAGTTATCCTTGCTTCTTTCTGGTTCTATTTTTAAAGGAAATATTAATAAATAAGTAAGATTAATTTTGTTTTCCAAAATAAATATGTTAAAACTTGACTTGAATATTTTTATTATTCTCTTTTCCAATAAGCTCTCAATGTCCTTGTACAGTATAAATTATCAGACATTGGTGAAGGCATCCGTGAAGTTGTTATATTAGAATGGTAAGGATTTTTAAAATCTCTCTCTTTCTACTTAGACATATGTATATATTATTATTATTATATATAAATATATATTTTTATAGATAGATAGATTTATATAGATATTACTAAATAGATAAATGTGCTTCTCTCTTTACCAATCTCTCTATACACATACACATATAGATATAAATAGACAGGCAGATAGAAAGACAGACATTTAAATACATATAAATATAAAGATATATAAAGATAGATTGATATTGATTGATATAGGTCTAAATATCATTAAATATGTTAGAACTCCTTTTTATTAATTCTAAGCTTTTTGCTTTTTTTTTCTAACAGTAGTGATATTGATGATAAGCAGTATTTTTTAAAATAAATTCTTGATGATTAGGACCTAGTCACAGTCATCTGAATCTCAAAAGTGTACTAAATATGCTTTCATTCCTCCATGATGTTAGGTTTGTAAAACCTGGAGATAAAGTTCATCAATTTGATAGTATTTGTGAAGTGAAAAGTGATAAGGCTTCTGTCACCATAACAAGCCGTTATGACGGTGTTGTGAAGAAATTATACCATGACGTGGATGCTGTTGCATTAGTTGGCCAGCCATTAGTGGACATTGAAACTGAAAGTTCTGAAGGTATTGGCTGCATAATTAATATCTTGTGCTTAGGAATGTGACTATAGACTGAAGTAATATATTGATTTTTGTTTCAACCTTGCTAACAGAATGTGTCAAGCAGCAAGAAGATGTTAATGAGGCTGATGCTGGAACAGAAGTCTCTAGAGCAGCAGATGGTGTGAAGACTTTAGCTACACCAGCTGTTAGGAGATTAGCTTCTGAAAATAATGTACTGTCTTCCAACATTTTGTACTTACTGTTAAATCACAATTGTAATGACAAAAAAAATACATAGATGAAGCTCTGATATAAAACCTAAATTATAATGAACTGGACAAAGTAAAAAGTGCTCACATTATTTTTGCTTGTTAATCCCTTTTTAAAAACAAGGCTTTCTAAAATTCTTGTATCTATTCTCTAAACATTTCATTGTGTTTATATTATAAATAATTCTAGCTGGCAAAGATTTTTAGTGATTTCTTTCAGATGAGAAATAATAGTCCAACAATTATTCATTGGCTTGTTTAGTGTGGGTATTGAGGGAAACAAGATGGCAGACAGAGAAGCAAAGGGAGGAAGTAGTGACAGAAACCCTAATTCCCTACTCGAACCTGAGACTGGAGAACAGTGCATAACATGTCACTTCTGAGATGATTGGCCACATTGACCTACATTACACACTTCTTAATATTAAGAAGAGAAGAGGAGCCCCCCCCCCCCCTCCTCTTTGGTTACAGCAGATTATTATAAGAAATTTTTTAACGCAAATAACCTCAGAACACTGTTTGACAGTGTAGATCCTGGGTGGGAAAATGCTGGGTTTTGTTAGGGAATTGGAACTGTTTGCTAGAATCACATATATTAACAAAAATTTTTTTTTATATTAGTACCTAGAACTAGAATTTTTAATATTTAAATAATAAATAAGCTAGTTACTTATATTGTAACTTATATATTTGTATCATTCCTTTTGTATTTACTGAGTAGAGGAATAGAATCCTTGAAGGATTAAACTTGGTTATAAACTTGGTGGCACAGATGGGGGTAGTGGTGTGAGTGTAGTCAGCCGACGCAATTCGCCCCAGGCCAGCGCTAGACGAGCGGTCAACCGTGACGAGCTACGACGGTCAACCGAGTCGAGTATCATCAGGACGGTTCGGGAAGGATCGTCGTCGTGAACAGAGCTCATGAGCGTCACGAGAGTTGTAGTCATCTGACCACCTAGAAACGTCGAGCGGCGTTCTGTCCGGTTCGAGAAGGCCAGTAGGGACCCTATATAAAGAGCGGAGGTGTCGCAGTCAAGACAGTCGAGAAAAGGGGCTCAATACAGCAAGATTCACGGCAGGGGTTCAGAGCCCGGTTCACTACAGTCCGGTCGACTACAGCACAGTTCAGCGGTGTGGTTCTGTACGGAGCATTACGACGGTTCAGTGCGGAGTACTATCAAGTACAGTTGAGACGAACGGCGTCTTGATCTTGGTCTGCGATCGAGTCCGACACAACAAGCCTAGTGTGTGAAGTCAGTCCTGAACTGTTGAACCCAGAGCAAGCCCGGAACGAGACGGAGAGGCCAGTGCAAGAGTTGATACTGCGGAACAGTGTTATCGGAGAGATATTTGTACAGTGTACAGTATTGGCTGTTATTTATTCAACTATTAAAGTGTTATGTTACTTTGGAGCCCTGAGTTGTCAAGTTCTTTACGTTGGTTGTGTAAGGTGCAGTTTGCAGAGAGCCTGAATAGTGAGATTCGTAACAATATTGTAACTTATATATTTGTATCATTCCTTTTGTATTTACTGAGTAGAGGAATAGAATCCTTGAAGGATTAAAGGGCACAACTTGGCCAAGTTGACCTATGTCTCAAATAATCACAATCATGGCCTCACTGAATATATTGCAAATACTACTTCAGAATAAACACACTTTTTGTTGTCTTTGGACAACTATTTAGATTTTTTTTTAATTGTATTTTTGTCTGCTGTTGTTGTTTTTTTTATAATTGCTTCAGATAAAATGCAAAATGATATTTGAATTATTTTTTTTCTAACAAGTGTCTTACAAAGTTGTCTTTAAAATTTAAACATCATTTATTTAAAACAAATGACAGATTAAACTTGCTGATGTGAAAGGTACTGGTAAAGAAGGCAGGGTACTGAAAGAAGATGTTCTCAAGTATTTGGAAGCAAGACAAGGTAAATATTCATTACTGCACTATGTAGACAAAAAAAAAAGTTAAGAGAAGCACTCATCATAAATATGCATTTAGTTTGGTAATATTATTAAAACATTGAATATTTTCTTTATTCCATCATTTGTTATTTAGGTTTTGAGTAAATGAATATTTTATAAAATTGACATTATGTGTGTGTACATAATTTATTGTTTTTGAGCATATGTTTTTTTGTTGTGTTTCAAATAATTTTTTTACTGTTCCCCAGCACCAACTCCAACACCTCAGACTTCTGAAGCTTTACTTCCTTCTACCCCTGCACATTTTCCACCAAAACCTACAACAGCTCCTCCACCACCAACTGTTAAGGTTGTTCAACAACAACCTCCTGTCATAACTACACCATCTGGTGAGGATAGAACTGTCCCTTTGAAAGGTGTAGCTAAAGCAATGGTGAAAATAATGACAGCTGCTCTGAAGATTCCTCCATTTGGTTACTATGATGAAATTGATGTGACACAGCTAGTTAATCTACGTAAAAAGTTAAAAGTAATTGCAGAGCAGCGTGGAATACAGCTTTCATACATGCCTATATTTATTAAGGTAATTATTTTTCTTATGTAATTTCATATTTTAAAGTTGATATGTAATGAAAAATGTATTGAGCTAATTTTTACAAAGCTTATATATCAACTCACTCTATCTGTCAGACTGGTAAAAGTTTTGTACACATTATTTCTCCCACCCCCAATCTTGAATCAAGTTGAAATTTTGCACAATTTTTTCTTGTACCTGTCACAAAAAAAATCAGTTTAAAAAATTAACCAATTATTTAATTAACTATTGGTAATTAATTATTTTGTTTGGTATCAAACAAGGGAAAGGTATTGTACTCGACAGATGTATAAATTATACTTTGCATAGAGTATTAGGTCATCGTTTAAAAGTTTGAAACGATTGGTAAAATATTTCTAATCACACAGATTTAATTTTGGTAGTCTAGATTTTTTACAAATTCAGTGACATGACTGATCCAAACCAATTGATACAATTGCGCTTAATATAATCTTTGTTTAAAAAAAAATAAATTTTTATATTTTTCTTCTTGTTTTTCTTCAAAGGCTGCATCTTTGGCATTATTAAAATACCCAGTACTCAATTCTTCTCTTGATGAGGCTTGCGAAAATATCACCTATAAGGTTTGTTATAAAATTTAAATTATATATCAAAGCTAGATATTGAGCTAAAAAAAATAATTTTTATAAAACTGTTAACAAATACATAAGGTTCAAGGTGTTATGAGAACAAGCTATACAAATATATATGTATATATATTTCCCAAAACAGTTGAGACTTTCACTTGATCAGCAGTAGGTCAAATGTTCATAAATAACAATTGTTTTTTTTTATTCCTGCTAGACAGAGAAGATTAAAAAGCAAAGATTTGAAAAAGAAATACAATAGTTACTTTATGCACACGTTTTATTGTATCATCTAATCTGATGACATGAAGATAATCACGTTGTTCTTAAATTTTAGTCTCATTAAGTCACACAATGGTATAGTTATGTATACTTTATGTATCACCAGGCATCACATAATATAGGCATTGCCATGGACACACCAGAAGGTCTCCTAGTTCCTAGTATTAAAAATGTACAAAACTTATCCATATTTGATATTGCCTCAGAACTGAACAGATTACAAGCTCTAGGATTGTCTGGGAAACTTGGTACCCAGGATTTATCTGGAACTACCTTTAGTTTATCTAATATTGGATCAGTAAGTATTTTATTAATAACTTAATCCTTTTGTTTCTCAACCATATATCTGTTGAGTCAAGCTTTTTTAAAACTCATATATTGTGGATAGAGAAAAAAATATATATATATATATAAAACAAAATCAATGCTATTAGCATTAATAAGATAGATAAGTCTTTTTCTTTTTTTCGAGAGAAAGAAAGAGAGAGCAAGGAATGGCACTTTTTAACACTGTAAAAAAATAACCAACTAATCCTAATAGCATTGAAAAGATAACTCTAGATCTATTGTCATTTCGCTACATTCAAAAGGGGTGAGATAAATGATTAAAATAAATAAAACCAAATTTCTATTTCTTTTTATTTAGAGATCAAAATACAAAATAAATGTAGAAAGGGGAACGGGAATGTGGCATTCACTTGGGGCCTTTGGAAAATGCATATTTTTCTCTAGGCCTGAAATTGATGGTATGAAGAATTGTATTCAATGTCTAATACCGTACATTGCTTACATTAAGATTAAAGGTTGAAAAAAAAAAAAAAAACTAACCAAAAGGGAGATCATGTTCCAAATATAATAATGATTCATTTGAGAAGCTGAAGAAAAAGTCATAGTGTGAACGAAGGACAATATAAAGAACATAAAACTAAAATGTTATTTAACCTTGGTCAGGCCAATAATAGAATATGCATCCTCCGTTTAGGACCCCTCAACTCAAGAAAACATTAAGAAACTGGAACATACACAAAATAGAGTAGTGAGATTCATAACTAAAGAATATTCACATTTGACTACAGTAACACCTTTAGCGAAATCACTAAATTTAGAAAGCCTTCAGGAGAGAAGTCTTAAAAGTAAAGTAGCAATTATACATAAAACACTGAACCATAATCTTCAAATACAAAAACAAAATCTAACAAAATACTCAGAAAGACACAAAAATAAAGGCACATTCCTCGTTCCATATGATAGGACAATTTTGTACAAATGCTCCTTTCTTCCCTAGCGCTATTAGAGCATGGAATGGGTTGCCTGAGCCAGCCAGGAAAAAACAGTGACTTGACAAAATTTAAGTCATTGGTTAACATGCATGACTAAATGCGTGACGTGAAGGACGTAATCATCTTTTCTTTTTTTTTTTTTTTTAAGTTACGTCTGTATTAGATAAGATAAAGCCTGGGAATAAATCAACGGGCATATCATGTATGGACTGTTAGTATATAGGTACATTAGACAGTCTAATAATCTTTTCAAAAGAACAATAAAAAAAGAATGTAAGAATAACGTTCAAATTTACTTGCTTTTTCCTACATATGGAGAAGAAATATATTTTCTATTTTTATGATTCTTAATTAAATATTGATTTCATTCTTTTCTTATCACCTTTAAAAAAATAACATTTATCTACTTATCTCAAACAAAAGCACATGGCATTTTCTTGTTAATTCACAGCTTCAGCAAGTTGTAGTTATAAGCTTATCATTTGTTTCAGTGAACTTCTTGTCTTATTCACAGATAGGTGGAACTTATGCCAGGCCAGTCATCATGCCTCCAAATGTAGCCATTGGTGCTATTGGCAAAATTCAGGTACATTGACAATTTTCTAAGTATATATTATTGTCATCATAAACTAATGTCTATGTTGTGCGCTGTTAACTTCAACAATATTTTCTTACAGGTTCTTCCCCGTTTTGATGAAAGTGGGGAAATTAAAAAAGCTCATATTATGAACGTCAGTTGGTCAGCGGATCACCGTGTGATTGATGGTGCAACCATGGCAAGGTTTTCTAATTTGTGGAAGCAGTATTTGGAAGAACCAACGACTTTTCTCCTTAGCCTTAAATAGTTGAACTACATATAAATTGATGGGTGTAATACATATTGGTCACTGTGATTATCTGATCTGTGTATTTTAAATTTCACTTCTCTAAAAATGTTGCATAATAATTTGGTGAACTTATACAGTGACATGTAAACATTACATGGTATACAGGATACTACACAGATTTAATGACTACAGTAGTAAAAAAACAAAATAGTTAAATAAACCAATTACTTGATACCGGTTAATTCAAAGCATAAAGCTGTTTTTGTTAAATTTATCATATTTAACTCAATAATAATTTTTTTTTATCTAGAGAAAGCCAAAACATTTTTAAATATTTGATTTTATTTCTTTATATAAAAATCTGTAAAACAATGTGCAATTTCCCCAAACTGTTGACTTACCTATAAAAGCTCTGATGTTGTAATGGACATAAAAGCAAGATTTCTTCTATTGGGGCTCTCTCAATAAAATTATATTTGATATATTTATATAGTATATTAGTAGACCTTACTTGGTCGTCTTGTTTGTTTTCTAAAAATGAAATACATGAAAAAGAATATAAAAATAAGGTTTAAAGAAATTGTTTGTTTGTATAAGTTGAATTATATATTTGTACTAACTAGGGAACAGTCTATTTTATTTGCTATGGTAAAACTACTTTTACTGCAAGTGCATTACAAAATGAAGGATTTGTTTTTGTTATTTCTTGTTGTGTGATTTATTTGTTGGCTCCCCTGTTTAGTCAGAGTTGCTCCACTTTTATTGAGATATTATTTCTGAATGAAAAATGTGTTTTTTTTGGGGAGTTTCAAAGCATAATCAGATAGTCTCTACAGTTGTTTTTTTTTTTTGTGATCAACTGATTTATATCCAATCCAAATGGGGTTTTGTTTCATGTTCACATGTTAGTCATAACTCATACATACATTTATCATATGAACACATTCATTCTTTTAATTCATGTTGATTATTTATTACAGACATCTTTTTTTTGTTGTTGAAAGGAAAATTTATATGTTGTTATGTTTATGAACTTGGGACAAACGTAGTATGCAGTAATTGTAGGAAGATAAGGAAAGAGATCAATTGTATTTCTCCTCAATGAGTTGTTTAATTTGTTCAGGATGTATATACAGAGATCTTAAACATTTACATTTCATTTTGTTATAACCATCACCTTTTATCACAAGCTCATTGAATAATAAAGTAGAGCTTTTGATGTACATATACCATAATATACTGATATTCAAGTATATTATGAAGTATATTTTCCTATTCAGTTTTTTGTCCTTGCTATTGGATTTGTTCTTTTAACTAACCATTTATGTACTGAGATTTTACAATAAAAAAAAGTATTTAGAAACTATTTGATATTAAAATAATATGACAGCCATTCATTGTTTGTAATTTATTTATTGTATAAGTTTATAAAAAATCTGTCTCACAAACTTACTTAAAGAAAAAAAAAAAACTCTTGTTTTTGTCTGGGACAAAAAATGTTGCTAAAAAGTTCAAGTATAAAAATAAGGAACTCTAAAGACTTGGATAAAGTATAATATTTTTTGAGAAATAGTCTGTGTTCTGTTAAGGGTACTCTAGTTGACAAAGGATATTGCTAACAAAATTAAGTTTACTGGTTCTCAGGCATAGAATATTTTCGCTTACAAATGTGTTAAATTTATCAGTCAAAATTTTTTTTTTTTTTTACATCTATTTCATTTCCATTCCGAAGACCAAACTTAAATTGAAATTAATTATTGACTTCAATCACACATGCATTTGTTAAACTAATTAAAGACTCATAAATAAAACTATCTTCCAACTCTTATCATATTTTCATGAATTAATTTTTATTCATTCAGCTATTAACACAACTTAATACAGCAGCAGAAAGTGCAACCATATTTATATTCGAAGACAGTACTTAGATCTATTTATATTGAACATTGAAAACCAAGAATGGAAGAAGAATCAATAGTTGATACAATGTTAGTAGTTTACTTGTTTTTAGCACTTCATATTGTCAATGACTTCCAGACATGTGTTGTAGTGAGACTGTTATTATCTTTCACAATTTTTTGTTTCCTCTTTCATTATGAGTATCATGTATTATTGATTAAGTTACTGGCACCAATTAAATTACTTAAAAAACTTGCCTGTAACATCAAAACAGTATTTTCATTGCATAATATCAATTACATCTTAGTCATTCTAATGATGTTTTATAGATGTTCTTTTGAATATAAAGAAAAGACAATTATAATGAAGCATTTGTTCCATATGGAAAGTGGATACTTTTGTTATGTTTTTTAGTCATTGTATCTCAGTAACAGATGTGTCTGGTATTTGTTTTATATCTACCACATCAAGTAAACTGAATTTGTTTCAGCAGATGGGTAATTATTCCCCCTGCAAACCGAGCAAGTTGAAGCTCATGAACATTCCTAAAAGTAAGTCTTGATAAACGCTCTTAGACTTTGGTCATGTTGCTACACAAGAAGCCTTTATGAACTCAGAGCCTAATTTTAAACATTGCTCAAAGAAGGATTAAGATGTTGACTTTGGATACTTTCAAGATTTTTTTAAAAGTAAAATAATTTGAATAGAGGATAATTTCATCAATGCTACTTGTTCTTTTTTATCAGTTATTTCCCTTTTTTGTGCTTGTAAGTATAATTTCATGAACGATTTTGCTGTAATGGCGAAATGTAGGATAATATTTCAGCATTTTGACAAACAAGACTAAATACATGTATACCAGAACTCTATATCATTATTCTTCGCTTTATTCACGTCGAAACTGTACAATGTACTTGTGATATATGAAACGTCAGGGCCGGCCTTATGTAATTGAAAGCCCTAAGCGAAGTGAATATAAGGTGGCCCCAAATGAAAAAGAAAAAAACAATTAAGATCGAAAAATACGCTATGAATTAAAAACCTCTCTGTGTCTATATCTAAATCAACAAATCAGTTCAATTCATATAGCTCCGATAGCACGAATGTGCTTCATGGACGATTCATGATCACCAGACTAGAAACTAAGTTTCGACATCTCTCAAAAAAACAACAATGGTCTTCGAACATATATAGTCCAACAAGTAGATCTAAACATTAGTGAATAAACCTTGAATCGTAGTAGAAACATAGAGATATGCTAGTAGACATAGAGATATGCTAGTAGAAACTTAGACATATGCTAGTAGAAACTTAGAGATATTCTAGTAGACATAGAGATATGCTAGTAGAAACTTAAGAGATATGCTAGTAGACATAGAGATATGCTAGTAGAAACTTAAGAGATATGCTAGTAGACATAGAGATATGCTAGTAGAAACTTAGAGATATGCTAGTAGAAACTTAGAGATATTCTAGTAGACATAGAGATATGCTAGTAGAAACTTAAGAGATATACTAGTAGACATAGAGATATGCTAGTAGAAACTTAGACATATGCTAGTAGACATAGAGATATGCTAGTAGAAACTTAAGAGATATGCTAGTAGACATAGAGATATGCTAGTAGAAACTTAGAGATATGCTAGTAGACATAGAGATATGCTAGTAGACATAGAGATATGCTAGTAGAAACTTAGACATATGCTAGTAGACATAGAGATATGCTAGTAGAAACTTAAGAGATATGCTAGTAGACATAGAGATATGCTAGTAGACATAGAGATATGCTAGTAGAAACTAAGAGATATGCTAGTGGAAACTTAAGAGATATGCTAGTAGACATAGAGCATAGAGTTCTGCAATGTTTGAGATGTGATCCATGTTTTGCTAGTTTCCTCCAATCAGTGGCCCTGGGCGACTGCCTAGTTTGCCTATTTCTAAGGCTCTGGAAACTTAATGAAATGAAAATTTAACATTATAAAAACATTGATTGATTTAATTTGTAACAAGATAATTCCATAGCAAACTGTGAAGAAAACAAATAGCCAATAGGCCTACATAAACATCGGACAATTCTTCAAATAGATGTAGGTCCCTAAGCACTTTGAAACGTGTAGAAAAACGACATTCTAAGATAGAAACTATGCATGCGCTTCTTCAGCTGTTTTGTTCTTGTAGGCCTACGTAGTTTGTATTATTAGATATTTCTAATAATAGGCCTACCTAGGCTCTACGTATCAATTAATAATATAAAGGATAGGCGTTACCTTGTTAACAACAAGGGGAGGCTACAACAAGTGAAGGCATAAATGAAAACAATTGAAAGACTCAAACATGCAAAGAAAAAAAAATATAAGATTGAACATTTTACGATGAAAAATGTGTGCTTCAGTTTCATCTATTTGACTCATATTTTAAACTATTTGTTTAATGTAGGCTATGCTATTAAAAACTCTTATAAAAAATAGCCTATACTTGAAAAAAAAAGTCGCGACAAGAAAACAATGGGGGATAAAATTGCGATAGTTTGTAATGTTATGGACAATGGCAATATTTTTAAAGCAAGAGTCTAAGTAATATTGTAATTGTGATTAGACTCGTGATGATTGCATCTTTGCTGTTTAAAAAACCAAGACTATCAAAAACGATAAGGCATTGGTTTTGAAAATCAAGATTACAAACTAAGCTAAAAACATTTCCTGTGTACAATCGATGGACCTGATTCGTCGTATTCCTGCTTTGAGATCCACATCTGTTGGAATGTTGAAAGCGAGGCCAAGATGGATCCGCCTATCCAGACCGAGTATTTCCGTTCTGGAGGTGCGATCACTTTTATTTTCATTGTGTTGGGTGCCAAGCTGGTCAACTCTTTTTGCATCCTGTCTGCAATTCCTGGGAACATGGTGCTGCCTCCTGACATGACCACGTTAGAGTAAAGGTCCTTTCTGATGTCCACGTCACATTTCATTATTGAGTTATACGTGACTTCATGGACACCAGGTATCTCCATCCCCAGGAAGCTTGGCTGGAAGAGTGCTTCAGCACAACGAAAGCGCTCATTTCCAATAGTGATAATCTGACCATCAGGCAGCTCGTAGCTTTTCTCCAGAGCTGATGAGGTGGTGGCCGTGGTCATCTCTGTTTCAAAGTCCAGAGCCACATAAGCAAGCTTCTCTTTGACATCACGTACTATTTCCCTCTCTGCGGTGGTGGTAAAAGTGTAACCTCTTTCTGTTAGAATTTTCATCAGATAGTCAGTAAGATCTCGCCCTGCCAAGTCTAACCTGGGGATGGCATGAGGTAGAGCATAGCCTTCATATATGGGCACTGTGTGGGATACACCGTCTCCAGAGTCAAGGACAATACCTAAAAAAAAACATTTAAAAAATATATACGCATACTTATGATTAGCACAGTAGCTCTCATAAGGTCATAACACGTTTTTAGTCCTAAATTCTTTTTTTTTAACACTATTGAAATACTCGGAAAATGTTTTGTTGTGCTAACGTTAATGTAATTTAAGACAGAAGTCCTGAAATTTACCAATGTGCCCAAAAGAAAAAATCAAATCTAAATGTCTATCAAAACTTGTGTAAAATCTTGATCAAATAATAATGAATTTACCAGTAGTTCTTCCTGAAGCGTAGAGCGACAACACTGCTTGAATGGAGACATACATGGCCGGTGTGTTGAATGTCTCAAACATTATTTGGGTCATTTTTTCTCTATTAAAAAAGTAATGTTTAAACAAAAATCAATATTTCTATTAGGTGAGAGTATGCAACTACTAAAATCCCTGTTGTTGTTTTTTTTATATTAGTTGTAAGTATGTGACTACTAAAAGCCCTGTTGTATTTCTACTCGTATTTCAGTTTTAATTACAATTAGGTCACGTGGGCAGCTAAACTGAATCAAGAACATCACTTGATGAATTCTTAAAAGGAAGAAAAATTAACCTTTTTTTTTTTAGTATGTCGTTGGATTTATATTGTTATGAATCTACATTGCGCACTGTCATTAGGTGCGAGACTGTGCACCATGAGGCACAGGACGGAGACACGAAAGGAGAGAGGAAGTCAAAGATGGCCGATGGTTAGAGAAGAGATGAAAACAAGGACGCTTGTGATGTGATTAGTTTGGCTCTAGATCTAGTTTCTTATGGTTATTTGGCTAAGTTACAGCAATATTATGTTAGGTTCGTGTGACAATTAAGTATAAAAATGCACCTACCACACGTCCCCAAACACATGTCATACTTGAAAATCAAAAGAATGTAACCATTTTTAATATATGGCGTTAACAAAACTAATGCTCTGGATCTGCATCGTATTATTTCTCTTCTCCTTATGCAAGTTGTTTTTTGTGATCCTATAAACACTTTATGCCCACCTGTTTGCCTTGGGGTTCAATGGGGCCTCCGTCAGCAGCACAGGATGCTCTTCAGGAGCCACACGAAGTTCATTGTAGAAAGTGTGATGCCAAATCTTCTCCATGTCATCCCAGTTGGTCACTATGCCATGTTCGATAGGGTACTTGAGGGTCAGAATACCCCTCTTGGACTGAGCTTCGTCTCCGACATAGCTCTCTTTATTACCCATGCCAGCCATGATGATCTGGAACCAAAAGTGGATAAATGCCATGCTGTTTTGATAAAATAGTCTACACATGCATTCTCTTCTACATACTAGTTCTGGATGCCCTGGGGCAACGAAAAAAGATTTTTTTCCGTCAATTATTTACAAAAAAATAATGCCTACAAAAAAAAACATAGACACAAAGAATGTAGTAATTTGATAATGTCAAATACAATTTACTAATTTCAGCGTTAACGAATGGAACTTAAGCGAATTTTTTCGACGAAAAGTCGTTGAGGATTTTGCTGAGCTCTAGCTCCCTGAGTAAATCACATTCAAAACTAAGTGTGGGGTTAGATTCTAGCTCCCTGTGGAGATCACAGTACTAAATGTGAGTGTTAGCTTCTAGCTCCCTGAGTAAAACACATTCAAAACTAGGTGTGGGGGCTAGCTTCTAGCTCCATGGATAAATCACATTCAATACTAAGTGTGAGTGTTAGCTTCTAGCTCTATGGGTAAATCACATTCAATACTAAGTGTGAGTGTTAGCTTCTAGCTCCATGGGTAAATCACATTCAATACTAAGTGTGAGTGTTAGCTTCTAGCTCTATGGGTAAATCACATTCAATACTAAGTGTGAGTGTTAGCTTCTAGCTCTATGGGTAAATCACATTCAATACTAAGTGTGAGTGTTAGCTTCTAGCTCCATGGATAAATCACATTCAATACTAAGTGTGAGTGTTAGCTTCTAGCTCCATGGGTAAATCACATTCAATACTAAGTGTGAGTGTTAGCTTCTAGCTCCATGGATAAATCACATTCAATACTAAGTGTGAGTGTTAGCTTCTAGCTCTATGGGTAAATCACATTCAATACTACGCTTGAGTGTTAGCTTCTAGCTCCATGGATAAATCACATTCAATACTAAGTGTGAGTGTTAGCTTCTAGCTCCATGGGTAAATCAAATTCAATACTAAGTGTGAGTGTTAGCTTCTAGCTCCATGGGTAAATCACATTCAATACTAAGTGTGAGTGTTAGCTTCTAGCTCCATGGGTAAATCACATTCAATACTAAGTGTGAGTGTTAGCTTCTAGCTCCATGGGTAAATCACATTCAATACTAAGTGTGAGTGTTAGCTTCTAGCTCTATGGATAAATCACATTCAATACTAAGTGTGAGTGTTAGCTTCTAGCTCCATGGATAAATCACATTCAATACTAAGTGTGAGTGTTAGCTTCTAGCTCCCTGTGGAGATCACAGTACTAAATGTGAGTGTTAGCTTCTAGCTCCCTGAGTAAAACACATTCAAAACTAGGTGTGGGGGCTAGCTTCTAGCTCCATGGATAAATCACATTCAATACTAAGTGTGAGTGTTAGCTTCTAGCTCTATGGGTAAATCACATTCAATACTAAGTGTGAGTGTTAGCTTCTAGCTCCATGGGTAAATCACATTCAATACTAAGTGTGAGTGTTAGCTTCTAGCTCTATGGGTAAATCACATTCAATACTAAGTGTGAGTGTTAGCTTCTAGCTCTATGGGTAAATCACATTCAATACTAAGTGTGAGTGTTAGCTTCTAGCTCCATGGATAAATCACATTCAATACTAAGTGTGAGTGTTAGCTTCTAGCTCCATGGGTAAATCACATTCAATACTAAGTGTGAGTGTTAGCTTCTAGCTCCATGGATAAATCACATTCAATACTAAGTGTGAGTGTTAGCTTCTAGCTCTATGGGTAAATCACATTCAATACTACGCTTGAGTGTTAGCTTCTAGCTCCATGGATAAATCACATTCAATACTAAGTGTGAGTGTTAGCTTCTAGCTCCATGGGTAAATCACATTCAATACTAAGTGTGAGTGTTAGCTTCTAGCTCCATGGATAAATCACATTCAATACTAAGTGTGAGTGTTAGCTTCTAGCTCTATGGGTAAATCACATTCAATACTACGCTTGAGTGTTAGCTTCTAGCTCCATGGATAAATCACATTCAATACTAAGTGTGAGTGTTAGCTTCTAGCTCCATGGGTAAATCAAATTCAATACTAAGTGTGAGTGTTAGCTTCTAGCTCCATGGGTAAATCACATTCAATACTAAGTGTGAGTGTTAGCTTCTAGCTCCATGGGTAAATCACATTCAATACTAAGTGTGAGTGTTAGCTTCTAGCTCCATGGGTAAATCACATTCAATACTAAGTGTGAGTGTTAGCTTCTAGCTCTATGGATAAATCACATTCAATACTAAGTGTGAGTGTTAGCTTCTAGCTCCATGGATAAATCACATTCAATACTAAGTGTGAGTGTTAGCTTCTAGCTCCCTGTGGAGATCACAGTACTAAATGTGAGTGTTAGCTTCTAGCTCCCTGAGTAAAACACATTCAAAACTAGGTGTGGGGGCTAGCTTCTAGCTCCATGGATAAATCACATTCAATACTAAGTGTGAGTGTTAGCTTCTAGCTCTATGGGTAAATCACATTCAATACTAAGTGTGAGTGTTAGCTTCTAGCTCCATGGGTAAATCACATTCAATACTAAGTGTGAGTGTTAGCTTCTAGCTCTATGGGTAAATCACATTCAATACTAAGTGTGAGTGTTAGCTTCTAGCTCTATGGGTAAATCACATTCAATACTAAGTGTGAGTGTTAGCTTCTAGCTCCATGGATAAATCACATTCAATACTAAGTGTGAGTGTTAGCTTCTAGCTCCATGGGTAAATCACATTCAATACTAAGTGTGAGTGTTAGCTTCTAGCTCCATGGATAAATCACATTCAATACTAAGTGTGAGTGTTAGCTTCTAGCTCTATGGGTAAATCACATTCAATACTACGCTTGAGTGTTAGCTTCTAGCTCCATGGATAAATCACATTCAATACTAAGTGTGAGTGTTAGCTTCTAGCTCCATGGGTAAATCAAATTCAATACTAAGTGTGAGTGTTAGCTTCTAGCTCCATGGGTAAATCACATTCAATACTAAGTGTGAGTGTTAGCTTCTAGCTCCATGGGTAAATCACATTCAATACTAAGTGTGAGTGTTAGCTTCTAGCTCCATGGGTAAATCACATTCAATACTAAGTGTGAGTGTTAGCTTCTAGCTCTATGGATAAATCACATTCAATACTAAGTGTGAGTGTTAGCTTCTAGCTCCATGGATAAATCACATTCAATACTAAGTGTGAGTGTTAGCTTCTAGCTCCATGGATAAATCACATTCAATACTAAGTGTGAGTGTTAGCTTCTAGCTCCATGGATAAATCACATTCAATACTAAGTGTGAGTGTTAGCTTCTAGCTCTATGGATAAATCACATTCAATACTAAGTGTGAGTGTTAGCTTCTAGCTCTATGGGTAAATCACATTCAATACTAAGTGTGAGTGTTAGCTTCTAGCTCCATGAATAAATCACATTCAATACTAAGTGTGAGTGTTAGCTTCTAGCTCTATGGGTAAATCACATTCAATACTAAGTGTGAGTGTTAGCTTCTAGCTCCATGGGTAAATCACATTCAATACTAAGTGTGAGTGTTAGCTTCGATAGCAGGTTTTGTTGCATCGTCTTTCGGAGCTTATTGTTTCAAGCCTGCCACCCCTCTCCCTAAAAAATCCGACCCTGCTAATTTGTATTGAAAAAAAAAGTTGTTTTTTTTTTTATTTGAAACTATTATCTTTTTTAAATTAGATTAATACATATACCGCGAAAGCTGAGTTTTTAATATAAGCTGTAAGACAAATCTATAACAAATAGCAACATACCTGATGTCTTGGTCTTCCAACAATAGATGGAAAAACAGCCCTGGGGGCATCATCCCCAGCAAAGCCGGCTTTACACATTCCAGATCCATTGTCTACAACTATAGCAGCAACGTCTTCATCGTTCATGTTTGTTTTGTTGTATTTAATAAAGCTAATATAAAAATTTTAGTTTTTAACTTTTCGCCTTTAGGTGTATTAGTAGGCTTGCTTTCTCTCTGAAGGTTTCGTCTCTGGCTACGGTATTATATAGGCCCTAATACTCGAACCTAGCCCACCGCATTGAAGTTCTCTGAAATTACAAATTGTATATTTTCCTTATTTAGAGGTACGAAGCCGTCACGGCCATATAAAGTAGAGCGCAGAGTTATAAAGATAGAATCCTAGTCACTGAAGTCCGCGCTGCATGATCGATTATATCAGTGGAGAGTTTGATTGTGCGCTGAAAATGGTTTTGTTTTGTGAACGTGTGTAGTTGAGTGACCATACTAGGATATTCGACAACATTTGCTGCAGTATTAAGCTAGTGTTCATTTGATAGATACATAATTCATTGATATTTCTTTTCAGGAGTACACAACAAACACTATTTTAGTAGAATAGGATTTCTCTCACTCTCTCAGAAAAGCAAACCAAAACCCACACGATAGGTGAAGATAAACTTTTATTTTGCACTTTTTTTTAAAGACTTGATGATTACAATGTTTTGATTTTAGTAATGTCATTTAAAAAATGGTAATACATTTTTATATAGGCCTATATGATAGCCTATAACTAGATAATATTTAGACCTCCACGAAAGATAAGATAAAGAGTATAAGAGGGTCAGTCATTTGAAAGTAGAGGTAGAAAAAGAGCGAGGTGGGGATCCAACTTTCATTCAGGGCTTCAAGGTAACTTGTCGTCACCAAGAAGTACACAGAAGTCTAATTCACAAAGCGCTAGTCGTGTGTGTGTGTGTGTGTGTGTGTGGATGTTATGTATGTGAATGTTGTTCGTGTTGGCATCTATATTGTTCTAATAGTAAATCTGAGGTGGACCATTGGAGTCAAACTGAATTTCCATTTGTTTGGACCAATAAAATTATCTTATCTGAAACAGTATCCCACGTGTGGTACGATGCTAGAACTGGGTGGACCTACTCTAGTTGCTTTTTCATTTCCCTCGACAATCTTCTCGAGAGTTTAAGACTGTCGATCAGCTCGTGAGTTATCTCGCCCCCCCCCCCGCCTTTTGTTTTTTAAAAAAGATGCATAATTGCACCAAAATAATTGAGTGTTTTGAAACGCTTTATCAGGTACGTACTAATGTTTTCTAAATTTTTATAATAACTCCTAGGAGAGTGAGGGGGGATAGAACATAAAATTAGTTTAAATAGAACATCTACTTGCGTCTTTATTAATAAGTCTTTTATTTTTGTCATATATATATATATATATATATATATATATATATATATATATAACACCAGTCCCCCCATTTAAAAAACAACAACATTGGGGATTGGTGACTGATTGGTCGAACCATCTCCCACCCGTTGATCCAACAGTGTTTCTGCACTGTTTTAAAACTGTCATACAGCAGGTGAGGAAAAATCTCCAAAAATTAATAGATATTATAATAACTGAATCAAAGCACACAATTGACCTACTCTTGACACCGTTTTATTTTTCATCATGACAATAGTGACAACCAAGTGTTTCTTGTGATTGTTAACTTCTGTCATTCGGAATTCTTTTTAATAACTAGAGGAAAAGTGGGGGTGGGAATGGGATGTACTGTAGAGCCAAATTTATGATGATTTAAAATGAAAGACCATATTTGGTTGGTCTTTTCTATTGGATAAGCTTGCTATTTTTAGTAACTGACATAGGACCTACTTTACCTATAGAGAGTAAGAGCAAATCCAGGTTAAAAAAAATAATACAGGTAAATGTCTGAGTTTGAAGTAGGTCAAGGTACACAGTACACTGCACTACTATGGGACAATATTTGTTGTCTGTGCTTATTTGATGCTCAATACGAAGTGTTTGCATCAGTAAGGTAGGGGTAGACCATTCATAGGCTATAGGCCTACAATATTACATCTAGATCTACATCTTAACATATATTATCTAATTTTTCATGGGCTTGGGGAGGGGGGGGGGTGGTGCTATAGTCAAGCCGCAGATGCTCGAATCCATTTGACTGGGAGTTTTTTATAAGCTTATGTCAGAAAGTTAAATTTAGCCAAGGTGGAAATAGTTTGGGCATCTATTGCATGCAGTATAAAAGGTTTGAAGTGGGACTGAAGCCTTATAACAAATAATAATATTTATCAGTCAGGGTGAAGATTCGTGTTGTTTTAGTTCATGGGTTACAAATCAAACTGTGCCATTCGTTCCAGACTTGAGACAGAGAGTCATATCTGAGTTAGTCTGAAAAAGAAAACTCAGGTACATTTGCGTAGCGCTGAAAGTTTTTGACTTGTGTACCTCCTACTTCAAATGTGAGGAAATATGGTTTTGCACTGTTACCATTAGTCCTAAGATAAAGTCAATCAGCATAATTAGAGAGACATGTGATGTGCAATTTTTATATAGATATATTGATTTTTACTTTTTCATACATAACTATTATAATATCATCATTCAAAACATGGAGCAGTGTGGCGAAACAAATTTATAACAGGGTAATGGTGAATGTAATTGTTTCCTGTGTACATAATTAAAGGCCTAAAAACAAATGAACTTGTATAGCTCAAGAATTGTCCTGTCAATAGAGCTATCTAGATTTGTTCAACTTTTTTTTACTTTGGTTTCTCAACTTCATTGTAGTGGTATTATTAGTCACATGAATAATCAATTTTTTTTTTAAATTTGGCTCTGTCATCATTGTTAGGGGTTCAGTTCCAGAGTACACCAGTGATCTTTTGGAATAACAAGATAGTTCAAGGTCATCTTGTTTCTGTTTAGTTCTCTCCTACACTTAGCTCTCTCCTACACTTAGCTCTCTGCTACGCTTAGCTCTCTCCTACGCTTAGCTCTCTCCTACACTTAGCTCTCTCCTACACTTAGCTCTCTTCTACACTTAGCTTTCTCCTACACTTAGCTTTCTCCTACACTTAGTTTTCTCCTACACTTAGCTCTCTCCTACACTTAGCTCTCTCCTACACTTAGTTCTCTTCTACACTTAGCTATCTCTTACACTTAGCTCTCTCCTACATTTAGCTCTCTCCTACACTTAGCTCTCTGCTACACTTAGCTCTCTGCTACGCTTAGCTCTCTCCTACACTTAGCTCTCTCCTCACTTAGCTCTCTCCTCACTTAGCTCTCTCCTACATTTAGTTCTCTCCTACACTTAGCTCTCTCCTACACTTAGCTCTCTCCTACACTTAGCTCTCTCCTACACGTAGCTCACACTTTCTTCATTGTCAAAAAGTCTGGAAGAAGTTCACAAGTTAGAAAGCGTTAAAAAGCACAAGTCAAAAAGTGAAGCATTTGTTTCAAGCTAAACTTAAGCAGGTAGTATTCAAGCTGGATAGCTAAGTTTGAATATAGCGCCACGCTAATGTTGAGGGCTCGATCCAATACTGGCCTTTTTTTTTTCTCGTTTTAAAAAAAAAAAAGAAAAGAAAATATGAATGTTTAGTTGACACAATTATTTGAAAATAAAATATGAATGTTTAGTTAACACAATTATTTGAAAATAAAATATGAATGTTTAGTTGACACAATTATTTGGAAATAAAATATGAATGTTTAGTTGACAAAATTATTTCAAAATAAAATATGAATGTTTAGTTGACAAAATTATTTCAAAATAAAATATAGAATTGATTAAAATATAGATTTCAAGTCGAATCAATTGTTTTGTGAATGGACCTCATTCACCAATCGTAAACAAACAACTTTTAGCCACGTGATAATATTGATAAAACAATGAAAAAAGTATCACGTGACAGCCTTTATGGATAGCGTAATTAGTATAGAAGTGATAGAGAACCACATGGCAAAATGTTGTTTGTTTACGATTGGTGAATGAAGTCCAATGGAGAGTAATCTGCTTATGTGATAGTATCTATTGTACTATTGAACAGATTGTTGTTTGGATAATTTTACAATATTTTTTAAGATACTGATAATCGAAAGAGAATAGTTTTGTTTTTATATGAGAATTTTTATGTTTTTGATATCTGTGAGATAAGTGTGTGAGATCTATGTTAGATATGTGTGTCACATATACAGATCGATTTGACAGATTGTTCCTGGCGGGGGACCCGCAATTTACATTTAGCATATCACTATCAGTCATGGCTCTTATCAGTCATGGCTCTTGTTACAGGCTTTTTACAATGTAGGACTTAAAGGGTTAACATATTTAGTGTATCGTACGATTGGTGTAACTTTAATTAACTGACGACATACATATATTTCTAACATATATAAATAGTGTAATGTCAATTTTGTTGACTTCTATTATAACTATGGCATTTAATTCTATAGTTCCTTTTAACAGTACCTACATAACAAACTGGTTTTAACAGTACCTACATAGCAAGCTGGTTTTAAAAGTACCTACATAGAAAACTGGTTTTAACAGTACCTACATAGCAAACTGGTTTTAACAGTACCTACATAGCAAACTGGTTTTAACAGTACCCACATAGCAAACTGGTTTGTTTAACCAAAAATTCAAATTTCTACGTCCTAACTATTTAAGCGTATTTTGCACAAGTATCTTATAATACAGTATTCAATAAATCTTATCGTATCCGTTTTAGGTACATTAAGGTGCGAAAGAAGCGTACATGTTGGTCATTAATAGTTGTAACTTATGTTATCTTATTTGCTACAGACGTTACTTCAAAAAAGAAGATGATTACGTCCTACGCGTCATGCATTTACTCATGCATATTAACCAATGACCTAAATTCTGCCAAATCACTGGTTTTCCTGGCTAGCTCAGGCAACCCATTCCATGCTCTAATACCACTAGGGAAGACGGAGTATTTGTACAAATTTGTCCTAGCATATGGAATAAGGAATGTGCCTTCATCTTTGTGTCTTTCAGAGTATTTGATTAAATTTTGTATTTGTATTTGAAGATTATGGTTCAGTGTTTTATGTATAATTGCTACTTTACTTTTGAGTCTTCTATCCTGAAGGCTTTCTAAATTTAGTGATTTTACTAAAGGTGTTACGCTAGTCAAATGTGAATATTCGTTTTTTATTAATCTCACTGCTCTATTTTGTGTCTGTTCCAGTTTCTTATTGTTTTCTTGAGTTGAGGGGTCTCAAACAGAGGATGCATATTCTATTATTGGCCTAACCAAGGTTAAATAACATTTTAGTTTTATGTTCTTATTTGATTTATAGAAATTTCTTGTAATAAATCCTAATGCTTTGTTTGATTTTTTAATAGTTTCATCAATAAGGAGATCCATGACAGTTATCAGACAGTTTTTCATTTTTTATAACACCTAGGTATTTTGCGTTTTTAGTTTGTGTTACTGGTTTACCATGAATAAGATAAGTGGAATTAATTTTTTTAGTTTTTTTGTTACTCTTAATAACTGACATTTTTCTGGGTGGAAAGACATGCTCCACTTTGATTCCCATTTCTGTAATTCATCTAAGTCTCTTTGTAAAATTTCTGTATCTTATGTGGTTTTTATTGTTCTATATATTATACAATCATCTGCAAATAATCTGACTTTTGTTCCTGAACTAATGCAATTTGGTAAATCGTTTATGTAAATTAAAAATCGTAGTGGACATAAGGCTGTTCCTTGAGGTAGGCCTACGCCTGAGTTTACTATTGGTGTTGATTTAGAGCCATTTATTATTACAGTTTGTTCTCTCCCTATCAGAAAATGTTTAATCACTGATGCAATGGACCATCAATGCCAAAATATTTTAATTTTTTAAGTAAACTATGGTGGTGAACTTTGTCAAAAGCCTTAGAAAAATCTAGTAAGATAGCAACTATTTGCTCACTATCATCTAAACCTTTTGAAAAATCATCAATTAGTCTTATTAGTTGTGTTTCACATGATTTATATTTCCTAAAGCCATGTTGGTATGGAGTAAGGACATTATGTCGTCTGAGTGGTTTATGACGTTGCTACATATTATATGATGCTGGCAAGTGATACTGGTCTGTAGTTTCCTGGGTCAGATTTTTATCCTTTTTTAAATAGGGTGGTAACATTAGCTTCTTTCCAGTCCTTTGGTACTCTGCCCTGGTTAAGAGATGCCTGAAAAAGTATTTTGAACACTGGTGCTCGCTCATTGCTTACTTCTTTAAGTAATCTAGCTGGAATACCATCAGGTCCAGAAGCTTTATTCGGTTTGATGTTGGCTAATATTTTTGGATTCCCTTTTCTTGTACTTCTACATCTCCTATGGTGTCTACTTGGTTCAAATTAAGTAATATGTTTTTGTTTCCTGGGGCTGAGAATGCTGATGCAAAGTATTTGTTTAGGATCTTAGCTTTAGTTTCATTATCATTTGGGGTAAGTTGTATTCTCCTTTTAATTGCGCTATGCCTGTTGTTTCCATTTTCTTAAACTTAATGTATGACCATAGGTTTTTGTTGTTATCTTTAAATATTACATTGTTTATGTATTCACATAGGTGTTTAATTTTTATGTACTTTCTGCCTTAGTTTCTTTAAATTTTCTATATAGATTTTCCTTCTGTTTACAAAGCTTCTTTAGTCTATTATTAAACCAGCATTTATTTATTTTGTTTGATGTGTATTTAGTTGGTATATGATTTTCTATAATGTTTTTAATGAAATTCCAGAGGTCATTCACAGGTTGGTTAGTGTCTTCTTCTGATAAGAATGTTTGTTAAAAGTTTAATGCAGCTTGGTGTAGTTGTGTTAGGTTGCATTTATTCAAGAGTAAGATTTTGATGTACTCTTGACTGTTTGAAGTTAATTTTACTAGCAAGGAACTTCAAAGTAACACCATGGATATTGCAGGGCTAACATCATTTGAACAATTGTATGATTGGTTAAAGGCATACCTAGTGGTATGCAGTAGCGGCCTTAGGGGGTGGGAAGTGGGGCAACCGCCCAAGGCCCCGCGCCTGAGGGGGGCCCCGCGATAGGAGATTCCCTTGTCATCATCTGGTTCGAAAACCATTTCTCATAAATTAGGACTTGTTGCTCAATATTTTGAAAGCCTTTTCCTGCATCTATGTGATACCAATTACCTTGTAAGCTCTTTGCATGACATTTTTGGTTTCGAAGTACCGTTTAATTTCAGTAAAGATAGCTTCTTATTATCTGTACATTCTAAGCGGCTATCACTGTTTAACAGTTCACCTTGGTCTAAAATAAAACACGTAACCGAAAGCAACCAATCAAAATAATTTATTTCGTCAATAAAGAGTCGTGCAGATCTGTTAAGTCACGTTGCAGTATACAAAGAATTGGATTCCTTGATTGATGTCAATGAGCTTGAAAATGAGTTCGAAGTTGACCCCGTATTTCAACAGAAGCGCGGACACAAGAAAAAGAGAATGTTTAGGCTATTTATAAATCTTCTTATGAATCCATTTCCGACCCCAAGACAGAATTTAGAGTGAATTTTTGTCCACCAGTTTGTTGACAAGGCATTGCAGTCTCTTCAACTACGGTTGATGCAGCTGAAAAAAGATCACAAACTCTTTGGATTTCTGTCTTATTTTCAGAATATGGCAAAGGACAATATCAGAGAATGTTCAGCCGACCAGGAGATTGTTCTAACAGAATCTTACTAAAAGACTTAGATGGATATATGTTTATGAAGAAATGGAGACAATAAGGCCAACACTGCATAGGCAGCAACCAAATCCAAGGAGCTGTTTCAATATTTTACGTCTAAAAATAGTTATACCGCATTCTCTAATTTGTTCACTATATTCAAAATATTGACGACAACTCTAGTGACTGACGCTTCTTGTGAAAGAAGCTTTTCCAAACTCAAATTGATCAAAACCTATCTTAGGACTTTTAACAATTTAGCGCTTCTATCTATTTAATCTCATAAGAGCAGAGACATCAATTATGAAAATTTCAAACAGACTTTACTAAGATTATATTATTAATGGTAACTGATTTTTATTTTGAATTCTTTTAATACTTTGTTACTATAGCTTAAATATACAAAGATTCGCTTGTGAAGTTTTGTTTTCAGTTGCTTCCTAAGCATATTATATAATAAATGTTAATATAATGATCTAATAAATAATGATACTTGTTATTGTAAAAAAAAAATAAATTTAAACATGGTGCATCGCTAGCATCCGTTAAATGGGTCCCGTAATTCGTAAGGCCGGCCCTAGAAATATCTATGTAAGATATGTGTGCGATAATCTGTGTCAAAATGTGTTGTGCTTTTTACATTGATTTCCTTGTTTTCTAGAGTTTCGATCTCCATTTTACGAGAGTCTCCTATGAAGGGAGCCCACAACGTCATACCATCTGCTGCAGAGTGTAAACCTTAAGATAAGTTGAGTTGGGGGTGAGGACTAAATGTGTATGTGGGAAGGGGAGGAGTCATTAATTAAAATAAAAGCCTTATCCAAGAAACCTAACAACATTAAACACTTCCTCAGTATAGGGTAACTGACAAAAGCTATAACAAATTTATAAAATAAAAAAGAAGAAGGGGGGACTACAAAAAATCTTTTTTTTTTTATTTTACCTCACTTTTGTAGTAAGTTCATACGGGTAAATACATGTGAATCATCTGCTTGAGTCAGGAAATGTTGAAGATAATGCAATATTTATAAACAATATATAAAGTTAATGCCAGCCTATTCATGGATTAAGTGAAAGCTGCTGATTTTTTTCAAATCCAAATGACATCGCTCCCAGCCCTTCACGTTCACATTTGAAGGGATTAGTTTTAATCCTTAGAAACTATTGACCACTTTTACTGGTTCAAGTCTGTCTCCATTACACGCCAACAGACGCAGTTTCATGTATAGTTTAAACGTGTTTCCTTTGAACTACATTATAACAGTTACGTTAGTAGCAAACAGTGATTCGAATTCACACTACTAGATTTATTTATGAGTAAACTAACACAACTATTTTTGCTTTCAACCGCAATATTGACACGTCTGCAGTTTGTGGGATGATGTAATTATTTGTGTGTGTGTGCATTCGTGTTATTTCTTGGTGGATATTATTTGGCTGTTTGCATGCTGGAGTCGGGGATATACGTTAGAGATAGTTCACTCCGCAAAGAAGATCTCACAAGAAATAAGGACACGACTATGTCCCGACGACTTTGGAAGAAATGTCTCTTAGGTTTGATGCTGTTGTCTTCTGGGATAGCGCTCTATGCACTCTATAGCAGCAACCAGAACGCGAATATTAATGCCAATTGGAAGGCGCTCATCAACAACATGAAAATTGATGAATTTCCTGGTAAGAATGTCGGAGTACTCGACGAGCTTGTGGAACTCACGCCTGTTAAGCCAGTGATACATGCAGATCATTTTGGTTAGTCTATCCCTCGAATTCTTTGTTGAATAAGAGCAAGAGTCCTCATTGGTGGCCTCTCTCAAAACCATTCTCGTGCTATCACCTCAGCCAACCTTTTTGTTTTTGTCAACACTTTCTTCATGTTCCTTTCTTTCTCTGGCTCTTTTATTGTCCATTTCAATGTCCTATTTAAATGTTCATGTTTCTATCTATGTCTATTTTCTTATCTAGGCTATAAGTCTATGTTCCTATCTATATGTCTATGCTCCTATCTATAAGTCTAAGCTCCCATTTATATGTCTATGTTGCTTTTTAAATGTCTATATTTCTATCTATAGCACTGGGTGTTTGTTCGTTTCATTAGTACGAATCATAAACATAAAGGAGGATAATAAGCACATATTTTTTTATTTCTATTTGGTGGCCATTTTTTTTTTTAATTTGACTGATTCGATATAGGCTACTCATATTCGATATTTCTTTGCACTATTAAATCAATTAAAATCTAAGTAGCAACTGAATAAGTAGTGCTTGCACTGAAGTACAGTTGTAAAATAAGTTAATTTTGTAGCAGACTAGCCTTGGCTGATCAGGAATTGATCACCGACCAATCTACATTCATCCATCTGAATTCTGAGTAACCAAATTTTAGCCCTTTTTTGTTTTACACCTTCATACCTTCCACTAAGTAGCCACTTAACGAGTAGGTCTTCCACTCAAGTTAAGTTATGAGGATATGCTTTTATTGTAAGAAACTAGAATAGGTTAATCCATGGGCGTAGCCAGGGGGGGGGGGTTCAAACTACCCGCCCGAAATGAAGTTCCCCCCCCCCTAGCAGGGGGGATCGGAATTTGAGATTTTATTACTAAACCATCACTTGTCCCAGCGCAGCCAAGGGGGTCTTGAATTTAAAATCCACTACCACGGGGTTTTGCAGTCAAATCCCCCTCTTCTATAAAACAACTCCCCCCCCCCCACCCCAAAAAAAAAAGAATGCAAACTACAATCCCAAAATTCCAAGAGCATAGTTAAGAAAGATTTTAATTTTCAAACCCCCTCTGAAATTTACGATATACTCCCTCTTCAATATTTTTTAGTTTAAACCCCTCTTCAACGGGATTTGAAGCTAAAAAAATACCTTTTCAAATAAAAAAAAAAAAAAATTACGCACTTAAAAATATATGAGCGTAGCTAAGGGGTTTATAGTTTAAACCCCCTTCAGCGGGGTTTGAAGCTAAAAATACCTCTTCAATATTAAAAAAAAGCAAATTTCATATTCAAAATGCTATGGTCGAAGCCAAAGAGGTTTTGAGTTTAAACCCTCTCCAGCGGGGTTTGAAGCTAAAAAATACCATTTCAATATAAAAAAAAAGCAAATTACACACTCAAAATTCTATGAGCGTAACCAAGCCAAGGGGGGGGGGGGTTCTGAGTTTAAACAACCCTCCTCCAAGGGCTTTTTTAAAAGTTTAAAACTCCTCCTGATGGTTTTGAGTTTAAATACCCCCATACAGAGAGTTTGAGGTTGAAAACCTTTCTCTTCAATTTTATTCTAAGCAAACTACAGTCACTAAATTCTATGAGTGTAGCTAAGGTGGTTTTGAATTTAAAAAAACAACTCCCAAGATGTTTTAGTTTAAAACCCTCCAAAAAATGATTTTGACGATATAACACCCCTTTTCGATATAAAATCTAAAGCACACTACAGTCACCTAATTCAAAGAGCGTAGCCAAGAGAGGTTACAAATTTCTATCAGTGGCTTGCTTCATTAATAAAATGCAGTGAATAGTCATCTGCCGATATTGAAAAAGACTAAATGTGGCTTAACAAAGATGGCTAAGACGGATTTTAGGAGTCAGTTATAGAGATCGGGTCTCAATCAAGGAAATAGGGAGTCGACTCTTTAGTAAGATTGTGACAGAGCGTCGCATGATGTTTGCTGGACATGTTCTCCGACAAAATGAATTACGCATAATAAGAGTTGTGATGATATGGAGGCCATTACGAGGAAAACGCAAACAGGGACATCCTAGTACAACTTGGCGCCACACTTTCATGGGGGTCCTCAGAGCAGGTGGGAAGAGGCTTCAGGCTTTGCCAGTGACAGATTTTTGTGGAAGCAGCTTGCCGCCTAATGCGCCGAACGACGCGGAAGGATCTATGTCCCGGACCCCACTTGGGGAGCTCACAACACTCCTCCAGACCCCCTTGCTGGCAATGGCGGGGAGTCTACAATTTATCAACAAACTCCAGGAGGAACCTATTCTAGGGTGCAATAAACGTCTTCCGAACGAATGAAAGGTCAGAATGTTATAAAGATTAATTATGTACACACACGCGCACGCACACACACATCTATATTTTTTTTGCGGTCTGGGGGGGGGAAATAAAATCCCCCCCCCTCCCGAAAAAAATCCTGGCTACGCCCATGGGTTAACTTGTAGTTCATGTCCGACCATGTACGCTTTATTATAGGTTTGCAATTCAATATACTATAACACGTTAGTCGTGGTAATGTTTTTATTTGCATATAATTATAGTTTATATATTTTTAGTTTTCTATATTTAGATAAGGCCTAGAATATGATAAATGTTTTTTTTTCTTTTTTTTTTTCCTCATTGATTTTGTCTCTGTTGTTCAGAGAGACGCACTGTCTGTGTCTAAAGCACTAGCGGATCCAGAACTTTGGAGTGGGGGGGGGGGGGCGATTTTTTTCCAAACCCTAACCCTAACGCCCAGTAAACCCTAACCCTACGCATAAACGTGCACACACACACGCGCGCGCACACACACACACATATGTATATATATATATATATATATATATATATATATATATATATATATATATATATATATATAAGTATGAGAATAAAAAAAAAGCAGCATTTCTCAACCTTCGGCGAAAAACAAAACAACTGGGGCAGCGCTATAAGGTTCTCTGGTGAAGTTCGGGGCAAAGCCCCGACGCCATAAGCGTTTTCTTGCTTTTTTCACTGCAGAAACGCATTCTCCTGACAAGTATAGCTCATTATTTATCAATGGAGTTCGGGGCGAAGCCCCGACGCCAAAAGCGTTTTCTTGCTTTTTTTACTGCAGAAACGCATTCTCCTGACAAGTACAGCTCATTCTTCACAATGTAGTTCGGGGCGAAGCCCCGACGCCAAAAGCGTTTTCTTGCTTTTTTCACTGCAGAAATGCATTCTCCTGACAAGTACAGCTCATTCTTCACAATGTAGTTCGGGGCGAAGCCCCGACGCCAAAAGCGTTTTCTTGCTTTTTTCACTGCAGAAATGCATTCTCCTGACAAGTACAGCTCATTCTTCACAATGTAGTTCGGGGCGAAGCCCCGACGCCAAAAGCGTTTTCTTGCTTTTTTCACTGCAGAAATGCATTCTCCTGACAAGTACAGCTCATTCTTCACAATGTAGTTCGGGGCGAAGCCCCGACGCCAAAAGCGTTTTCTTGCTTTTTTCACTGCAGAAACGCATTCTCCTGACAAGTATAGCTCATTATTCATCAATGGAATTCGGGGCGAAGCCCCGACGCCAAAAGCGTTTTCTTGCTTTTTTCACTGCAGAAACGCATTCTCCTGACAAGTACAGCTCATTCTTCACAATGTAGTTCGGGGCGAAGCCCCGACGCCAAAAGCGTTTTCTTGCATTCTTCTCTGCAGAAACGCATTCTCCTGACATCTACAACTCATTACCCATAAATGAAGTTCGGGGCGAAGCCCCGACGCCAAAAGCGTTTTCTTGCATTCTTCACTGCAGAAACGCATTCTCCTGACCTGAAGCTCATTATTCATACTATTAAAATTTCTACCAATAAATTGGACCGCCCCCCCACTCGAAAGTGTAGGGGGGGGCGGGATTGATACCATCGCCCCCTCCCGACCCCACCAAATCGGCCAACATACTAGAGGGGGGGGGGCGAAATAATCTAAAAATAGGTTGAAATATAAATAATTAGTATATATTTTTAACATAAGTAATAAATTCGTATACAAATTGTGTGAATCCTATACTAAAGTTCGTCCGCCCCCCCCCCCCCGAAGGGGGGGGGGTCGGCCGAGTGGGGGGGCGATCGCCCCTACCGCCCCCCCCCTGGATCCGCCAGTGGTCTAAAGAATACATTATGTACAGTCTAGACTCTAGACAGTGTTTGTGATTAATTGACCTCTTTTGTGTGAGACACAATGGACTGAGAAATACAAATCCATTCGCGGTTTCAGTCAAAACTTTGAGTAGATCTTTGACTGTGTGGCGGATCTTAAAATAACGACTGCAATTGAAACCAGACAAACTGCACATGTGTAATCAATGCCTGCATCTCATGTGTTTCTGATTTTTTTTTAATTGTCAATTTTTCCTGATGTTGCAGTCTGTCCATCTAAACACTGTGGGCTTTCAACAGCACATCAGTAGTCACATTAATGACATAATCAAAACCCAACTTGACCATGCCGAGGAACACTTTTTGGGAGTTATAACATAATACATTCCGTATCTTACTCCGCTAGTTTCTTCATTAACGTCCCGCGTTTCAAGCAATAATAATGCTCAGTTTCGTCAACATTCTAAAAAGATGCAAGAGCTGCAACGTGAAGAAGAATATCAGAACTTCACGATAAGCGTTCATCGCCGTCTTGGCCATCGCGACAGGAAGCAATTCATTAGGAAAGTTATTGACAGTTTCGGCAGCCAAATTCTCAGTCTGCAGTTTTTGTTTGATCGACGGTAGGGAGGTACGGGTCACACGTATTAACTTAACAACTTGTACAGTATATAGTTTGTTCACATGTCTAATTTTGTTTATTTCATGAAACAAGTATTTACAGTGCACTTAATATTGCATTGATATGGGGGCAAAGCGGTACCAACAGAGCAGTGAGATTCATAACTAACGAATGTTCACATTTGACTAGAGTAACACCTTTAGTAAAATCACTAAATTTAGAAAGCCTTCAGGAGAGAAGACTCAAAAGTAAAGTAGCAATTATACATAAAACACTGATACAAAAACAAAATCTAATAAAGTACTTAGAAAGACACAAAGATAAAGGCACATTCCTCGTCCCATATGCTAGGACAAATTTGTACAAATGCTCTTTCTTCCCTAGCGCTATTAGAGCATGGAATGGGTTGCCTGGGCTAGCCAGAAAAACCAGTGACTTGGCTGAATTTAGGTCACTGGTTAATATACATGACTAAATGCATGACGCGTAGGACGTAACTTCTTTTTTGAAGTAACGCCTGTATTATATAAGATATTCTCCGTAATATGAAAATTGAAGCCTCTACTTTGAGCCATAGGTGACAACTTGCACCTCCCTGTAAAAAATCCTGCGGGCGCCAATGAAAATGTGTAGAATTCTAAATTGGTTCGGTACCCTAGTGACTTAAAATTGATTGCAGGGAATACAACTGAAAAGTTACTCACTCAGAGATTGATAAAACTTAGTAGATATGCTTACAAGAAATGTACAGTTAATTCTGGACCAATTTGATGATCTTATAGTATGAGCTTCGCAGCCTCAGACTGTCATCATTTGGTGTCGAGTTTAAATCTTGCTTGCTAGCATCTTCTGTCGGGTATTTGGGCTGAACTTATCAATCTTTCTTTCTGAAGGACCGTCTGCAGCAAGTAGAGAGGGATAACTCCTATGTCTTAAATGGATATTTTGGTTATCATTTATCAATAAGGTTCTTTGGATAAGTTATGCAAATCTATTTGATGAACACTTTTAATAAAACAAAAAATGTGATTTTTTTTTTATGCAATTAAAACACATAGGAATTGGTACACACACTCACACACACAGATTACGGACTGGGTACTTACACATTACAAAGTGACTTCGAGTTACTAGTTGTCTTTACCCAAATTAGACTTTTCTTTCTTATCTTCAAAATAACTCAAATCAATGCAGTAAAACAAACGGTGCGACATAATCTTGTCCTTAAAATCTATACGCACACTAAATACGGATAATATGTGAAAATTAAGAGTTTGTATTAGAAAATATATTCGTCTTTGCATTTTATTCATTCTTTACTACGCACCGAATTACTACACGAGCCTTGTGTGTAGCGAAGTTATACAGTATATCATAAGAATTCTGTTTCCTACATTGATCACGCTCAATAGCAAGAATTATCAAATGTTTCAATCTATCTTTGAGAATTGTTGACCTCAAGTAATTCTTCATTAGTTTGAGGCGCGTGGAGCTTCTTTCTCCAGGAGCTCCTGGTAAATCGACAGGAGGCCGCGGGAGATCTTTTATAAGTTATAAAATGGTTTATTTAATAATTTATACACCTAGAATTAGCGCGGGTCCTATGAAAGTGCGGTTGCATAGATTGCAGTGGCCTAAGGCCGGCCATGCAAAATAGCGGCGTATGCTACGCCGTGGGTCGACTAGTGTAATATAATAGGTTAAGTCAGACTGTGTTTTTGTTTGTCGTTGTAAGTGGATTGCTTTCATTTGTTAAGCAGTTCATATCACATTCAAGCAATGTTTTGTTTTAACGAATGTAAAGTTTGGAGCATCTTTGCGTGTAAAGTTTGTACAATCTCATTCAAAGGAGAAGTAAATAGTGTGTTATTTCTCTGAGATACTAAAAGCAATTATAAAAAAATAATTAAAAGTAATTATATTTTTATTTAGAAACTTTTTTGTCTAAATTGATTTCATCCAACAAGTCAAATTAATGTGTTAGCAACAATTTTCTATTACAGCTGAACAAGGACGATTTCAGAAAGGTCCAGAGCCTAGAAAGAGGCCAAATTATAAAAGAAGGCCAGGCAATGCACCTAGGTACTACCATGATACAGACAATGATCCGAGCTATTATCAAGATGAAGAAAGACTTCATAGAGACAGAGATGAGTATGAAAATTATAAAATAAAAGAACAGTATGAATCAGACAACAGAGCTGGCTTCAGAAATAAACAAATAGATAACAATTATATTGAAGACAATGTAGCTGAAAGAAATGAAAATGACGCAGCTGGACAGAATGAAAATGACGCAGCTGGACAGAATGAAAATGACGCAGCTGGACAGAATGAAAATGACGCAGCTGGACAGAATGAAAATAACGCAGCTGATGAGAATTATAAAGACGCAGCTGTAGAGATTGAAAATGCTGCCGCCAAAAACAAAGAAGATGTTATAAATAACGCACAAGATGTAGTTCAAGAAAATGGAAATGAAGACAGAAAAGAAATAGTTCCGAAACAGATCCACCCCCCACACTTTGCTGATGTTCCCGAAGAATTTGTGGTCCGAAATGAGAAAGGTGAAATCTTGGAAGAGAAGTTATTTGACGGAGGCATCAACCATCACATACATAAACTTATGAAACAACAGCAGGGTATTGGTGGGGATGAAAACAGGGAGGCGATGCAGAGAGGCAAGAAGGCGTGGCCTAGACCAGAGAATGAAGAGAGAGGGGCGGAACGCAGGCCTGAACGCAAGGACATTCATGCCAATCAACAAAATGACAATAAAATAATTGACCTAAATGTCGACCTTAATTCTAAACTGTCCAAAAATGAGGATGACCTTTTAGCCAACAGAGATAGAATAGAAACCATGAATGAAAAAGAAATAGACAATCCACAATTGGCCAGGCAACAGCAGAAAGGTTTACCTAATCGTGCCATCGGACTAGATTTAGTGTTGGAGAATAAAGGAGGCAACGTCAATGGCAACAATTTAGAGGCTTTTGGGCTCCATGACGAGGAGACTAACAAAAGACAAGACAATGAGTTTATTCGACCGTTTGGGCAGGACATTCTAAAACCGAATATAGGCGTTCCACCTGATCGAATGGATCACAAACCTGGAGATAATTTGGAAGCATTTGGAATAGAAGGTGGAGCTAAGGTTGAAGCGAACGCCCAAGTGAAACCTAACATGAAAGGTAACTCAGATTTGAGCAACAAAGAAGAATACGTTCCGTATTTATTGCGCAACGGGCTTGTGAAGCAAATGAACGATAGTAAAATCAACATGGCTAACATGGACAAAGCTTTGGATAGTATTAATTTAGAAAACAATGCTGAAATTAAAGAGACATACATCCCATATTTACAGCGCCATGGTTACTTGCCAGTTGAAGAAGTTAAAAATCTTGATGCAGACAATAACAACCAACACAAAGATTTATCTAACCAAGGGAGGCAATTGGAAACTAAAGCTGACGAAAACCAAAATCCACAGATTCGTGCTCAGAAAATCAAAGAAGCACTTCTAAAGCTACCGCCAGAATTTTTAGCTGCTTTCATACAGAAACAGCAACAGCTCCATGGGCAGGGATTACCCCAGCAACAGCAGGAACAGCAGCAGATAGCACAAGATCCGGTAACATTACCCCAGCAACAGCAGGAACAGCAGCAGATAGCACAAGATCCGGTAGCATTAGCACATCAACATCAACCTCAATCAACAGTTGCACTGGATGAAAATCAAAATGCAGACGCGCTACAGCTTCAACAGCCCGAGAAAATTCTGTTGGAAGACATGCAAGCTCCACTTCCTGTAAAAGCTAATTGTGTTCCATTCCAATTCTTGTCTCGTTCTGCGCCTCTGTGTATACATCAAAGCGACAAGGACACAGAAGTCTCGGCTAGAATAGAACTGGAAGGCTCTTATGAAAAAGAAATCCTGGATCAGTTTTATGAAATTTTGGTGCAAGAAGCGACAATAGGAGTTGTGGACATAGGTAAGGGAAGAGTTAAAATAGGCTACCTTGAGATATCTAGATGCACATTAGGCACTCATGACTTTTACCATTAAAGATAATTTGCTGCAAGAAGAGAAATTAAGGAATTTGTTAGCTAGGAATCTTTAGTCCGCCTCCTAACAAACAAAAAATGATTCAAGTAACATTTGAATAGTTTGTTGTATTTGATCATACTCTTATACTACTCAGCTCTTTATTATAAAATATAATATGAAAATATATAATATAAAATAATTCAATGCTAGTAGTTTTATGAATCTTAGATCAAATCAATACCTAATGATATTCATATGTTTGCCGCTTCAGCTAGTAGACCACGATAGTGCGCTGTAGATAATCATTTCAATGATTCAATCAATTTTCCAGGAGCTGGTATAGGTGTTTACACTTTGGCAGCTGCCCTGTTGAATCACGACGTTGTAGCAGTTGAACCTTTATATAGAAACTGTCGACTGTTACGTAAATCTGCCCAAGAAAATATGGTAAGAAATTGTGTACTAATCAAGTAAGCCCCTATGGTAGAGTGTAAACCAATTGAAGCTTTGCAGAGCAGACTATAACTAAGTTAGAAAAAAAGCAAAGTTTAGTTCAGAATAGTATAGAGATTTGCAAAGCTTCGGTTCATTAGGCAGATTTGTTACATATATGTTCATTACATTGATTTACTAAACATATACATACTAAATAGTTTTAAACTAGAGTCTATTAGACAGATTTATTAAACTTTCTATAAGACAGATTTATTAAACGTGTGTATATTAGATAGATTTATTAATCTGTGTATATTAGATAGATTTATTAAACTTATGTTTATTAGATAGATTTATTGCCCCTTCCGTTAAAGGTGACCGGCAAGATCACTCTTGTGACTGAAGGTTTGGACAGTGAGTCGTATGTTGGTCAGATGAATTATTCTAATAATGGCGGTTACAGTCAGGTGACTATTGTCAAGTTGACACAAGACATGAAACAAGATCCAGCCAATATAGGTCAGATCTAGCTCTAGAATAGTCATAGACAATAGGGAGGTTAAGTCAGTTTTTTTATATAACTTTTCTTCAGCTAAACAAGTTAATTTATTCATAATGCTAATATATTAGAACTTTTGTTATTAATTTGTTTAGTATTATCATATAATTGTAGAGGTAGGCCTATACCATGAATGTACATTCATTACTTTTGAAAAAATCTAACCGAAAGAAGGAAAACATCCAAATCTAGATTTCATAAACAAGGAAAAGCTATAGGCCCATTCATCTATTTATGTAACCTATATAGGCCCACTCATCTATTTATGTAACCTATTGTTAGACACCTTATTTATATAGGTTAGTTATTTTAGTTATTTAGCGACGCACCATAGTAGACGCATATTGAACGGGACTAGTGACGTTTGGGATATGTTGGGTTAGAGACAGGAAAATCAGTTAGCGATATAACATTACAGGGTAACGACGTGTTTAGTGACAGAGACTTCTACTGTGGCCTTTTATCAGAATAAATCCATGTGAACTTGTTCATCAGTGTTGACTACATCTCTTCACTTGTTAAAAACAGATGTACTTGTTTTTGTCTGACTTGTTGGTCAACTACACGTAATACACCCGAACAATTACACCCAAACGATTGCAGAGTAATTGGTTGACTTCAAGACAGCCTGAACTAGCAACATCACAGTGGCGACCCCGAACCTCGAAGCCGGACCCCTGATGAAGCTGAACATCGAACCGGACCTCGAAGCAGAACGTTTACTCAGGTGAGGGTCGTGCACTCGAAGATATAAGATTTCATCGGAGTACGGCTGAACACAACATCATCGCAGAGTGACTTTGTTCTAGATCTACATGTTCTTGATCGCACGTTCAACGAGCCGTTAACTCAGGGTGACCTTCGTCAGGACCGTAATCATCGCAACGTCTGGTCTACTTAACCAGTATACTATCAAAGCAAGCCTGATCTTCATATGCTGTATCGACCTACAACCAGAGAAACCGTTCATTCATAACGGGTGAGAGATCGTTGGTGAACCTGTTGGACATATTTTTTCTTCGTCATAGGAGCCACATCGAGTATCAAGTTTTACCTCGCCAGTTCGAGAAGGACAGTTTGCCCGCTGTCGGAAGTATTGTGAGTACTACAAGTTTGGTAGCTAACTAAATCGAAATCGCTCTGTCGTCTTACCCTTGGAGAGATTCTTGTGGAGCAGTTTGCTCATTGAACCGGTTGCTTGCCACGTTTATAACGGTCACTGTGTTTAACCTTTGGAAGGTTAGTGAAGTAATCTTTATTAGTACTGAATATTGATATATTTAGTATTCGTCGGTCTAGACCATACCTAGACTTGTTAGCAGTGAAGTTGTGGAAACAGCTACATCCACTTAATTTCGTTGTAAAAACCGTTAATCGTCTAACGGAACGTCGTCGGAGGTGACCTTGGTTTCACCTAGTCTACATTGGACAGTTTGGTCTAGTGAAGCAGAGTACAACAGCAAACTTCGTCGTACTACCAGAGTAGCAGCAGAAGCAGTGAACTATTTTAGAGAACAGTTATTCGTCAGCCCAGATCAAGTCATCGTCAAGAAAGTCGTTATTCGTCAGCCCAGATCAAGTCATCGTCAAGAAAGCCGTTATTCGTCAGTCCAGATCAAGACATCGTCAAGAAATTCGTTATTCGTCAGTCGTCCAGATCAAGTTGCCGTCAAGAGACTGTTATTTGTCAGTAGTTATCTACACAAGTCAAGTCATCGCCAGAAGAACCGTTAACCTATTCGTCAGTAACTGTGTACACAAAGTCGTCGGAACTACACATACGGTCATCAACAGTCGTCAAAGAAACTGGAACATTTTGCTGTGGCATATCAGGACATCTGTGGCATTACGTGGGATACTGGTAGCACCGGAGAACAGAGTCAGAACTGGAAGAGAGGCAGTGGAATTTGTTGTGATCTAGCATATTCGGGAGTCCGAACAAAGGGATCTTTCTTATCAAAAGCTAAGTGCCATTTTTCTTATTAGTATATGTTTAGATTGCCCTTAGAAATAGATTTTGTCTAAATTTGGTACGTTAGCCTGAGTAAAATCAGGTGGTGCGCCTTAAAACCCGTCGGGGTAGAAGACGTAATTTAGATGAAAAGCTATATTATACGTTTAGAGTTGTAATTTGTTTTGTTTGTGTAAACGTCATATCCGTTGTTGCCTGGTTACTTCGTGACGTCATCATTGTGTGCCATATTGTCATATCCCAACCCATAGCGATAGTCTCATTTAATTATTTCATTTGTTTATATTATTTTAAATTATTTATTTTTATTAATTTAATTAGATCTGTATTTTTTTTTCACTTAATGATAGAAAGTGCGGGTAGGATTCTTTCATTGTGAATCAGACTAAAATAATTTTTAGTTTGAGCGGTTAAAATCAAATATGATTTTGCCATGAGAATAATGCCGAAACTGGCTATGTAGTCAAACACTATCGTCTGGCTAAATTTAGATCTGCAAATTGTTGTACATCTCTTTGGTACAATTTAATTATCTAGACTCTAATTTGAAATATTATTAATTGAAAAATGAATGAAGGTAGTACATTCTAGATAATATATATATCTTGTTGAAGATATATTTGACATTGTATACACATATTTGTTTCGTATGGTTAAATAGAACCATAATCTACTCTAGATCTAGACTCTAGATAGTCTTTGAATTTACTCTAAACAGTTAAAAACACTTCACTGTGACTTCAGTCATACCAGATTTTTAAATTGATCATAGTTATTCATACTAGATCTAAAAGTCATAGTGCTCTTGATAACTATAGATCTAAATAGTATTATTATACATACTATAATATACTAGATTTAAATTTGTGTGTAATACTGGACCTAATATACAGATTTGAATATAACTCAGTCGACTCAGACTAGATCTACACATTTACTAAATCTATAGATAGAGACATAACATTTAAAACTTGTATAAAAGTGTGAAAAAAAACTTAAATATAAAATAAGTTTAAAGTATAGCCATAACCAATATAGGCTAAGTAAAATATATATAAAATATAAAACACAATGGCTACATCATCATATGTGGACCTTAAGGAGGTTAAGGAAGCAGCTATGCAGGATGGAAAGGCCATGGAGCTAAAAGGAAAGGACTTAGCAGCTTATGTACAGCAAGTTGTGAGGGAAGAAACGGAACGTCAAAGACAGAAAGAAGAGATAGAAAGGCAAGACAAAGAAAGAGAAAAAATTAGAGAACATGAAGCCAAAATGGAGAAGATGAGATTGGACGCAGCACAAGCCAGAGTCCAAACTGAACAAGGAAATAACACAAATAACTCAAATAATTATACCACTCAAAGAGACAACCCTAATTCACAAACATGGCTAAAGAGAAAGATACAAAGTTTTGATGAACAGAAGGATGACATTGGTGATTTTCTGAAAAGATATGAGGCAAAAATGTCTACATTTAATATGCCTGAAGAAGAATGGTCTGAAATACTGATAGACTTTGTTCATGGTCAAGCTCTAACAATATGTCAAAATCATGACCATCATATTGATGATAGCTATCAGATTTTAAAAAGAGAATTATTGAATGCCTATGGTCATAATGCTACAACTTTTAGAAAGAAATACTTTGACAATATACCATCATTAGGAATAGAACCCCAAACTACCATTAATATGGAAAAGGATTTTTTCAATAAGTGGGTAAAATTAGAAAAAGTAACAAACTCTTATGAGGGATTAAAAAATTTTATTTTAGTGGACAACTTTGTAAATAAATGTGATCCTCAATTACAATCTTTTATTAGAGAAAGAAACCCAAAAACTATAGATGAAATAACAGAAATAATGAGAGTATACAAAAATGCATATCCAAATAAACCATTTTCTGATAGAGATAAGAGCAAAGTAGATTTAATAGGATACACCAAAGAAAATGTTGATAGAAGTAGAAATAGAAACCGATCAAATAGTGGAAATAGAAAATATAGTGAAATAATCTGTTTTAAATGTCAAGGAAAAGGTCATATAGCAGCTAACTGTAGAAGAGGGAATAGTAGGTCTGGAAGTAGAAATAGATACAATGAACAAAATAACAATAGATATAGGAGTAGAGATAGGAATGACAGGGGAAATTATAGAAATAGGAGTTACAGTAGGGAATACAAAAATAAAGGTGCAGATAGGATATATTTCATGGAAGGAAATAGGAACAATTTTGCAGTGTACCCAGGGTTTGTAGATAGAATCCCGGTGGAATTAATCAGAGATTCAGGTTGTAACACTTTGGCAGTAAAAACTAAATTTGTCAAACCTCATTGGTATAAAGGGTTTACTAAGAAAGTAGAATTAGCAGATGGCACCGTAAGGGAATTTAAAGCTATAAGGGTGTACATTGAAACTCCATTTTTCACTGGTTATTGTGATGGCATTGCAATACCAGAAATGAGATATGATATGTTAGTAGGAAACATAAAAGGAGTTAAAGAATGTTCAAGAAAAGAATTAGAAGACTGGCAAAACAAATACAAAAACATAAGACAAAATCATGAAAACATAGAAACACAAAATATAACAAGTATGGTAATAACAAGATCAATGAATAAACAAGATGAGAAACAGGAAAATACAATAAATGTAATAAGTAAGGATGAAGAAAAAGAAACCAGTAATGTAATACAAATAGAAAATACAGATGTTAAGGAAAGAGAGATAGAAAATGAAACACAAAATAGTCTTGAAACACAAATATCTCAAAGTGAAAAAGAAACAATACCCAAATTTGCATTAGAACAAATGAATGACAATATTATTGGGAAAATTTATTCAAGAATATCAGATAAAAACAATAATAATCCAATGGAGAAATTTTGTATAGAGAATAAAATATTGTTTAGACAAACAAGTAATGATAACAAGAAAATAAAACAACTTGTCTTACCACAGAAATATTGGAAAGATGTTTTAATCATGACACATGATAATAATTTAGCAGCACATAGGGGAGTAAAGAAATGTTATAGGAATTTGTCAAAACAAGTATTTTGGCCTAAAATGAAAGCAACAATCAATAAATACATAAACTCATGTGACATATGTCAAAAGAGATCTAACAAAAGCCTAGTGAATAAAGCACCTATTCAAGAAATGGATGAACCTACAGCACCATTTCAGAAAGTATCTATTGATTTAATAGGTCCTTTAATTCAAACTGAAAATAATAACAAATACATTCTAACAGTAATAGACATGTTTAGTAGATATCCAGAGGCAATCCCATTATCAAATACAAGTGCAGAGAATATCATTAATGCCATAACTCAAAAAGTAATTACAAGACATGGTATACCTAAAATTATATTGAGTGATCAGGGATCTCAGTTTAAGTCAGAACAATTTAAGAAATGGACTAAACAATACAATATACAACACATATACTCTTCGGAGAGTAATGGTTTATGTGAACGATATGGTGGTTCATTAAAAAGATCACTAACAAAGATAATTCAGAATAATCAGAACAAGTGGGATCATTACATTAACTATGTACTATTTGCTCATAGAAACAACATCCATGAAGCAACACAATTTTCACCATATGAAATAATACATGGAAGAAAACCTAGAAATGAATTAGATGTGTTTAAAGAAAATATAATAAGCAATGAGAATAAATTAAACAATGACAGTGAAACAACAATCACAACAGAATTGAAAGAAATATGGACTCAAGCATATAACAACAATAAGAAGTACAAACAAAGTGCTCATGAGAATCTAAATAGGAAAAGACAATTGAAAACACTAGAAGTAGGAAACAATGTATTAATATTAATAAATGACCTGAAAAATAAAATTGGTAAACAATGGAAAGGTCCATTTAAGGTGATAAAACAAATTAGTGATGTGAATTATCAAATTGAAATAAATGGGAAAATTAAAACATATCACATAAATAATTTGAAACTGTATCATGATAGAGAAGATGAGTTAATACAAAACATTCAGGAGGAAATAGAAAATACATTTTCAGAAAGAGAAGAATGCTTAATGATAATAACAAATGAAAATCACAATGAAAATGATATTAAGGAAATACCTGTAATTGAAACAAAAGAGAATCAAACTTGGCAAAAGATTAATCTTAATAATTTAACTAAGGAAAAGTCAAAAGACATAACTAAAATAATACAGGAATACAAAGAAATTTTTTCCAGCATACCAGGAAAAACTAATATTATTAAACATGACATTAAAGTAACAGATCCAAAACCTATCAAGCTTAAGCCATATAGAATACCGCTACATTTACAAGACAAAGTAAAGAAAGAAATAGACAATTTACTAGAATCAGGTATAATTGAGTCATCAACATCTCCTTATGCTTCACCAATTGTGATAGCCAAAAAGAAGAATGGAGATATAAGGTTATGTATTGATTATAGGAAACTTAACAACATCACAGAATTTGACCCATATCCAATGCCAAATATAGAGGATATTTTACATAAATTAAATGGAGCAAAATTTTTTACTAAATTGGATTTAACTAAAGGTTATTGGCAAATACCTTTAACAGAAAATGCAAAACCTTACACAGCATTTGTAACACCATATGGTATTTTTCAATGGAATTATATGAGTTTTGGATTAGTAAATGCACCTGCCACATTTAATAGAATGATGAACATGATAATTGGAAACAAAGAAAATGTTATTTGCTATTTGGATGACATATGTATTTTTAATAATAGTTGGGAGGAACATTTGGTAGATGTAAAAGAAGTGTTCAAAATAATAAAAGAAAGTGGACTTACAATCCAAGCAGAAAAAGTAGAAATAGGATTGGAGGAAATAATTTTCTTAGGACATAAAGTAAATAACAACATGATTAGCCCTATTGAAGATAACATAAAGAAAGTACTTAATATTGAAATACCTACAACAAAAAGACAAATTAAAAGCATATTGGGAATAGTAAATTATTACAGAAAGTTTATAAAGAACTTAGCAGAAATAGTGAATCCATTAAATGACTTACTTAAAAAAGGAAAACCTCAAAAAGTAGTTTGTAATGAGGAATGTGTGAAAGCTATTGACAGAATTAAAGATGTTTTTAGTCATGAACTAATATTAAGACTACCTGATAAAGACAAAATATTTTATGTCACAACTGATGCATCTGGTAATGCTATTGGTGGTTGTTTAATGCAGAACTATGATAACTTACATCCTATATTATATGTAAGCAGAAAATTGTCAGAGGCAGAGAAAAAATATAGTGTCATTGAAAGAGAAGCTTTAGCTGTAATATGGGTAATTACTAAGCTAGAGAGCTATTTAATAGGACGGAAATTCATATTATTAACTGATCATAAACCTATTCAGTATATACAGCAAAAGAGCATGAAAAACAGTCGTGTTTATAGATGGTTCTTAGCACTACAGGAGTATAAATTTGAAGTGAAAGCTATTAGTGGATCTGTGAATATTGTAGCTGATCTATTGTCTAGAATGACATTGAAATGAAATAAGTTTGTAAATAAACTATGATTATATTGAGTATGTAATATATATTAATATATTGGCACCATTTATATGTTATGGAAAAGGGAGATAAGTAAATTTGATGTTAAGCATTTGAAAGTAAGTATAGATATTTTTTTTTGTATGAATCATTTCATATATCATTGATGAAAGTTAGTTCTATGGAAAAGGGTGAGTATAAAAGAAAAATGGACAAAAGCGTATAAAAGGGTGGTAAGAAAAAAAAAAAATTATTGAATGTGTAAATAAAGTATATAATTGTTTTTTGAAATGTTGTATTTTATCAGATTACTGCCAGAGAAGAACACTTGTGACGTGTGACGTGCCCATAAGATGCCACATTTTCTTTTATGATGAACTGTGTACTAATGAAGATGATTTTGGAATGTTATGAACTGTTATGAACATTGACATGAATATGAGGAACTGTCAAGATGAAGATGTCAAGATAAAGAGATCAAGATTTTATGTTTGTGGTCTTCCCCTTAAATTGAAAATGCCCTTGTAAGACTTGACAGTAGTGGAAAAATATTGACATATTTTTTTTTCAAGGGGGGGAGGAATCTGTTAGACACCTTATTTATATAGGTTAGTTATTTTAGTTATTTAGCGACGCACCATAGTAGACGCATATTGAACGGGACTAGTGACGTTTGGGATATGTTGGGTTAGAGACAGGAAAATCAGTTAGCGATATAACATTACAGGGTAACGACGTGTTTAGTGACAGAGACTTCTACTGTGGCCTTTTATCAGAATAAATCCATGTGAACTTGTTCATCAGTGTTGACTACATCTCTTCACTTGTTAAAAACAGATGTACTTGTTTTTGTCTGACTTGTTGGTCAACTACACGTAATACACCCGAACAATTACACCCAAACGATTGCAGAGTAATTGGTTGACTTCAAGACAGCCTGAACTAGCAACATCACACTATATAGGCCCATTCATCTATTTATGTAACCTATATAGGCCCATTCATCTATTTATGTAACCTATATAGGCCCACTCATCTATTTATGTAACCTATATAGGCCCATTCATCTATTTATGTAACCTATATAGGCCCACTCATCTATTTATGTAACCTATATAGGCCCACTCATCTATTTATGTAACCTATATAGGCCCACTCATCTATTTATGTAACCTATATAGGCCCACTCATCTATTTATGTAACCTATATAGGCCCACTCATCTATTTGTGTAACCTATATAGGCCCATTCATCTATTTATGTAACCTATATAGGCCCACTCATCTATTTGTGTAACCTATATAGGCCCATTCATCTATTTATGTAACCTATATAGTCCCACTCATCTATTTGTGTAACCTATATAGGCCCATTCATCTATTTATGTAACCTATATAGGCCCATTCATCTATTTATGTAACCTATATAGGCCCATTCATCTATTTATGTAACCTATATAGGCCCACTCATCTATTTATGTAACCTATATAGGCCCACTCATCTATTTATGTAACCTATATAGGCCCATTCATCTATTTATGTAACCTATATAGGCCCATTCATCTATTTATGTAACCTATACAGGCCCATTCATCTATTTATGTAACCTATATAGGCCCACTCATCTATTTATGTAACCTATATAGGCCCATTCATCTATTTATGTAACCTATATAGGCCCATTCATCTATTTATGTAACCTATATAGGCCCACTCATCTATTTATGTAACCTATATAGGCCCACTCATCTATTTATGTAACCTATATAGGCCCACTCATCTATTTATGTAACCTATATAGGCCCACTCATCTATTTATGTAACCTATATAGGCCCACTCATCTATTTATGTAACCTATATAGGCCCATTCATCTATTTATGTAACCTATATAGGCCCATTCATCTATTTATGTAACCTATATAGGCCCACTCATCTATTTATGTAACCTATATAGGCCCATTCATCTATTTGTGTAACATATATAGGCCCATTCATCTATTTGTGTAACCTATATAGGCCCATTCATCTATTTGTGTAACCTATATAGGCCCATTCATCTATTTGTGTAACCTATATAGGCCCATTCATCTATTTGTGTAACCTATATAGGCCCATTCATCTATTTGTGTAACCTATATAGGCCCATTCATCTATTTGTGTAACCTATATAGGCCCACTCATCTATTTGTGTAACCTATATAGGCCCATTCATCTATTTGTGTAACCTATATAGGCCCATTCATCTATTTGTGTAACCTATATAGGCCCATTCATCTATTTATGTAACCTATATAGGCCCATTCATCTATTTATGTAACCTATATAGGCCCATTCATCTATTTGTGTAACCTATATAGGCCCATTCATCTATTTGTGTAACCTATATAGGCCCATTCATCTATTTGTGTAACCTATATAGGCCCATTCATCTATTTGTGTAGCCTATATAGGCCCATTCATCTATTTGTGTAACCTATATAGGCCCATTCATCTATTTATGTAACCTATATAGGCCCACTCATCTATTTATGTAACCTATATAGGCCCACTCATCTATTTATGTAACCTATATAGGCCCACTCATCTATTTATGTAACCTATATAGGCCCACTCATCTATTTATGTAACCTATATAGGCCCACTCATCTATTTATGTAACCTATATAGGCCCACTCATCTATTTATGTAACCTATATAGGCCCACTCATCTATTTATGTAACCTATATAGGCCCATTCATCTATTTATGTAACCTATATAGGCCCACTCATCTATTTATGTAACCTATATAGGCCCACTCATCTATTTATGTAACCTATATAGGCCCACTCATCTATTTGTGTAACCTATATAGGCCCACTCATCTATTTGTGTAACCTATATAGGCCCATTCATCTATTTGTGTAACCTATATAGGCCCATTCATCTATTTATGTAACCTATATAGTCCCACTCATCTATTTGTGTAACCTATATAGGCCCATTCATCTATTTATGTAACCTATATAGGCCCATTCATCTATTTATGTAACCTATATAGGCCCACTCATCTATTTATGTAACCTATATAGGCCCACTCATCTATTTATGTAACCTATATAGGCCCACTCATCTATTTATGTAACCTATATAGGCCCACTCATCTATTTATGTAACCTATATAGGCCCATTCATCTATTTATGTAACCTATATAGGCCCATTCATCTATTTATGTAACCTATACAGGCCCATTCATCTATTTATGTAACCTATATAGGCCCACTCATCTATTTATGTAACCTATATAGGCCCACTCATCTATTTATGTAACCTATATAGGCCCACTCATCTATTTATGTAACCTATATAGGCCCATTCATCTATTTATGTAACCTATATAGGCCCATTCATCTATTTATGTAACCTATATAGGCCCATTCATCTATTTATGTAACCTATATAGGCCCATTCATCTATTTATGTAACCTATATAGGCCCACTCATCTATTTATGTAACCTATATAGGCCCACTCATCTATTTATGTAACCTATATAGGCCCACTCATCTATTTATGTAACCTATATAGGCCCACTCATCTATTTATGTAACCTATATAGGCCCATTCATCTATTTATGTAACCTATATAGGCCCATTCATCTATTTATGTAACCTATATAGGCCCATTCATCTATTTATGTAACCTATATAGGCCCACTCATCTATTTATGTAACCTATATAGGCCCATTCATCTATTTGTGTAACATATATAGGCCCATTCATCTATTTGTGTAACCTATATAGGCCCATTCATCTATTTGTGTAACCTATATAGGCCCATTCATCTATTTGTGTAACCTATATAGGCCCATTCATCTATTTGTGTAACCTATATAGACCCATTCATCTATTTGTGTAACCTATATAGGCCCATTTATCTATTTGTGTAACCTATATAGGCCCACTCATCTATTTGTGTAACCTATATAGGCCCATTCATCTATTTGTGTAACCTATATAGGCCCATTCATCTATTTGTGTAACCTATATAGGCCCATTCATCTATTTATGTAACCTATATAGGCCCATTCATCTATTTATGTAACCTATATAGGCCCATTCATCTATTTGTGTAACCTATATAGGCCCATTCATCTATTTGTGTAACCTATATAGGCCCATTCATCTATTTGTGTAACCTATATAGGCCCATTCATCTATTTGTGTAGCCTATATAGGCCCATTCATCTATTTGTGTAACCTATATAGGCCCACTCATCTATTTATGTAACCTATATAGGCCCACTCATCTATTTATGTAACCTATATAGGCCCACTCATCTATTTATGTAACCTATATAGGCCCATTCATCTATTTATGTAACCTATATAGGCCCACTCATCTATTTATGTAACCTATATAGGCCCACTCATCTATTTATGTAACCTATATAGGCCCACTCATCTATTTATGTAACCTATATAGGCCCACTCATCTATTTATGTAACCTATATAGGCCCACTCATCTATTTATGTAACCTATATAGGCCCACTCATCTATTTATGTAACCTATATAGGCCCACTCATCTATTTATGTAACCTATATAGGCCCACTCATCTATTTATGTAACCTATATAGGCCCACTCATCTATTTATGTAACCTATATAGGCCCACTCATCTATTTATGTAACCTATATAAGCCCATTCATCTATTTATGTAACCTATATAGGCCCACTCATCTATTTATGTAACCTATATAGGCCCATTCATCTATTTATGTAACCTATATAGGCCCACTCATCTATTTATGTAACCTATATAGGCCCACTCATCTATTTATGTAACCTATATAGGCCCACTCATCTATTTATGTAATCTATGATGATTAGCAGTTAGCCCAAGAGGAGTTTAGTACAACATTAACAATTCAATCTAATCCTTGCTTCGTTGAATTTGCATTGAATCTCTGTCCCCAGTTCACATGACCACGCTAGACAACTTACTTCAAGTGGTTCCATTTCAACGTGCTGTCATGAAGTTAGACGTGAGTGGCGCCATGGAGGAGCGCATCCTCAAGTCAGGTAAGACTACTTCAAGAGCTACTTCATCTTGTCCTTGTCACTGGAAATGATTTGATTCACTGTCTTCTTGAGAGCTCCTTTCATTTAACTCATTTAAAAAGATTCGATTTTGAGAGTTCCTTTCATTTAACTCCTTTAAAAAGATTCGATTTTGAGAGTTCCTTTCATATACATTAAGCTCAATTGAAATGATTTGATTCAGTGTCATCTTGAAATTTAACTTATTTGAATGATTCAAATATTCTCTCTATCTCTCTTGCAATAAGCCTCCTAAAATAATATCACTGTCTTATTCTATTAGGTCATAAATTCTTTAGCACTGTGACAGTTCCATACATCATCACCCACTGGTCAGTGTCTACACAACCCACACAATATTGGTCTATGGCCAGAGAGTTAACAGAACTTGGTTATCAGCCCAGACTTGCCTGGAATGGTGCTGCAGTTAACAACGAGTTTCTACAAAGCGATCATTCATTTTTTGTATGGACTAAAAACTCATAATCTATATTCTGGGTGAAAAACAGCTTAGTATTCTTAGATCTACGCTAGAAAAAGTTGAATTTATTGTTTCCGTATTTATGTACATTGCATACCCATTTCATTTTCACTATCATGTTGCTCCAATTAGAATTTCATATACTCAGTGTTTGTGCCCAGTGTTTGTACCTTTGTTTCTCATTTATTAAAAAAACAAAACTAAAATAGACATTTTGTTTGGTTCTGTCAAGTGTCAAATGTGATATAGAATTGTTTTAATGATCCATTTCGTAGACTCCAAAGTATAGGTATCTTACACAACAAAAACTTAAAAGAATCATGTGAAGGTTTATAGAATAGATCATTTTTAAGCAGAACTATTTTGAGATCCTGATAACTGTTATAATGAGTTAGTCTAAGTTTTGCAATCCTATGACAAAGTTAATTCTGAAGTTCTCTCTGTCCAGCCAGCAATCTACGTTCATTTCAGTTCTAGTCGACAGGTAAAACATCTCGAGTCTTAGTTCTAGTCGACAGATAAAACATCTCGAGTCTTAGTTCTAGTCGACAGGTAAAACATCTCGAGTCTTAGTTCTAGTCGACAGGTAAAACATCTCGAGTCTTAGTTCTAGTCGACAGGTAAAACATCTCGAGTCTTAGTTCTAGTCGACAGGTAAAACATCTCGAGTCTCAGTTCTAGTCGACAGGTAAAACATCTCGAGTCTTATTCTAGTCGACAGGTAAAACATCTCGAGTCTTAGTTCTAGTCGACAGGTAAAACATCTCGAGTCTTAGTTCTAGTCGACAGGTAAAACATCTCGAGTCTTAGTTCTAGTCGACAGGTAAAACATCTCGAGTCTTAGTTCTAGTTCCTTTTTGTTTTTGTTTTGATTCTAAGAGAAGTGTCAAACAATTGGACAGAAATGAATACGTGTTCGTATGTAGATGACCAATAAAAAATTCCTCTAGTTAATCAAAATAATTTTTTTTTAAAGTACGAAGAGAATAATATTGAAATGAAGAGGGAGAGAGAGAAAGAAAGAGAGATAAAGGAAGATACTAGGAAAAAGACAGAAAATCGATATGCAAAAGTCTCAATGTTTTCAACATGACTAAAGAAAAGGTTTGCAGAGAAATTGTAAACATTTAAATGTGTACCTTGAATTTCAAAAAGTTATTTTGAGACGCTATAGTCCATAGTGTGAGGAGAGAATCAACAAACAAAACATTCATTTTATAATGGATGACATTTTGTATTGAGTTCATGGCACATATTTAAATATACACACGTAATTCTAACAAAGAAATCAAAGAATCCTGCTCACGTCATAACAAGGAATGTTGTCTTAAAACAAATTTCATAAGATTCCCCCCCCCCCCAAAAAAAAGCTTTTATTTCACACATCCATCACAAAGGTAACGGTATCATTCTATATAAATTTACTATCGAGTTTTTTTTTTCTTCCCAATAAAATGATGTCCCCTTCCTTCCTTACTTCTGTTTAGTAATTTCCACTAAATATTTGTTAAGACTATAGATCTACTATCACCCTCACTTTGCCCCACAAAAAAATGTTTTCATACAAGATTCATACAAGAAAACACTAATGTATATGATGTAGGCAATATAATACAATTTATATGTAATTGGAATGATCTGTAGCAGTCATGTGATCAACTAACAATTGTATATGTCAATACTGAAGTTGCGTTGCTGCAAAGTATATTCCTTTGCTCGAATACATCCTGTCTGGTTTCTGGTCAAGTCTGCTAACTCTCGCTAGAGATGCTGTGTGCAAGGACTTCCAGCGGTTTACTCAAAGTATGTGGCGAAAATGTTGGCGACTGCGAACAGGTCGCCAGATTTGAAGGACGCTGTCGCAAAATTGTCTGTTTCCGGATTCCACACACAGCGACTTGCGACGGCAACACCTTGATTTCTGTGTTGACCAATGGTGACCACACACACAAATTTGTATCGTGGGCTGTTGAGAAGAAGTGAATTATCTTATAAATGTTAGACGTTACTTCAAAATATGAAATAATCAAATCCTATGCGTATCCATGTGTCAATCTATTCATGTGTGTTTATTTGTGACTTAAAACAGGCCAAGTTGTTTGTTTTTCTGACTGAAGTAATCAAATGCCACAAATATCAGATTGTAAACAAGAAAGAAAGACAGGAAAATGCGCACTTATAATTAAAAAATGGGAGAGCAATTTTCACCTCTCGTGTCCTAACGTGAAATGTAATCTTAAGAGGATGTCCATCCTTCATTCAATAAGGATATTTTAATGCATGATACAGACATTAGCTACAGAGCAATTAGAGATTTGTTTTTCAATGAATAAAATAAAAGTAGTGGAACACAAGATTGAATTTGAACATTTGACATTTTAATTGATCCTAAGTTGTGATGGAGCTCGGGCCACTAGTAGCTAGATAGTATTTTCTAAAGTATAGTTTATTAGATCAATTAAAATACGAAATAATTTAAAACTAAAATGTTAACCTTTACCGACATTGTATACCATTTTGAGCCAGGTGAAATTATCTCCCATGTAATTTGACGTACCAAAAAAAAAAAAAGCTCCTATTTTCCTATTTGACAGTTTCTAGTGTTGCATTGACTGATTGAAGCATGACACCATGGCACATGTGAAGAGAAACAATCCATTAAATCACTGACCTAAACCCAAGACTTTTGACTCGCCCCTTAATGACATCCGAGATCTGTCCCACGATGTTGCCACATATCTCCGTGTTGTACTTTTCACTGCTCAAATAAGATTGGAGAACCTCTTTCATGACTTGCTGAGCTTTGGACGGTTGGAATTTCTCATTTCCACTTGGTCCTAACCTATAGGTGTTTTGATACTGTGCGTGGAGAGAAAGGGAGAAAAATCCTTTTAGCGTGTGTACAACTTTACTGGATAAATACTTGCAATATGAAATTTAATAAGCACCATAAACCCATAATGAACGAGAATGAATGAAAAATAATACATTTCCAAATGTTTTCTTTAAAAATAGTAAATGTCATGTTTATATGTAACGATGTAAATGAAAACATTCATATGGTGAAAACTTCATTTTATTTTATATATAAGTATAAGTTATAAGTGTTGGCTGGAGAAGAATTATGGGGCATATGAATGGTCAATAGTGTTATAAAATCTGGAGGGAATTTAAGGCAATTATCGTGCTATAGCACAACTAAATATCTAATCTAGTCACAGAAACAGCTAAATGTCTAATCTAGTCACAGAAACAGCTAAATGTCTAATCTAGTCACAGAAACAGCTAAATATCTAATCTAGTCACAGAAACAGCTAAATGTCTAATCTAGTCACAGAAACAGCTAAATGTCTAATCTAGTCACAGAAACAGCTAAATGTCTAATCTACTCACAGAAACAGCTAAATGTCTAATCTAGTCACAGAAACAACTAAATATCTAATCTAGTCACAGAAACAGCTAAATGTCTAATCTAGTCACAGAAACAGCTAAATATCTAATCTAGTCACAGAAACAACTAAATATCTAATCTAGTCACAGAAACAGTTAAATGTCTAATCTAGTCACAGAAACAGCTAAATGTCTAATCTAGTCACAGAAGCAGCTAAATGTCTAATCTAGTCACAGAAACAGCTAAATATCTAATCTAGTCACAGAAACAGCTAAATGTCTAATCTAGTCACAGAAACAACTAAATATCTAATCTAGTCAAAGAAGCAGCTAAATGTCTAATCTAGTCACAGAAACAACTAAATATCTAATCTAGTCACAGAAACAGCTAAATGTCTAATCTAGTCACAGAAACAACTAAATATCTAATCTAGTCACAGAAACAGCTAAATGTCTAATCTAATGAAAGTCCACCCCATTTCACACACAAAAACATAATTTCAAGCTCATGAGTAAATGCTTGAGAGACAGCGAGAAATAAAGTGATATTTCACAAAGTGACAATATAAGACTAAGAGAGACAGAGAGAGATAAAGTGATATTTCACAAAGTGACAATATAAGACTAAGAGAGGCAGAGAGAGATAAAGTGATATTTCACAAAGTGACAATATAAGACTAAGAGAGGCAGAGAGAGATAAAGTGATATTTCACAAAGTGACAATATAAGACTAAGAGAGGCAGAGAGAGATAAAGTGATATTTCACAAAGTGACAATATAAGACTAAGAGAGGCAGAGAGAGATAAAGTGATATTTCACAAAGTGACAATATAAGACTAAGAGAGACAGAGAGAGATAAAGTGATATTTCACAAAGTGACAATATAAGACTAAGAGTGACAGCGAGAGATAAAGTGATATTTCACAAAGTGACAATATAAGACTAAGAGAGACAGCGAGAGATAAAGTGATATTTCACAAAGTGACAATATAAGACTAAGAGAGAAAGCGAGAGATAAAGTGATATTTCACAAAGTGACAATATAAGACTAAGAGAGACAGCGAGAGATAAAGTGATATTTCACAAAGTGACAATATAAGACTAAGAGAGACAGAGAGAGAGATAAAGTGATATTTCACAAAGTGACAATATAAGACTAAGAGAGACAGCGAGAGATAAAGTGATATTTCACAAAGTGACAATATAAGACTAAGAGAGACAGAGAGAGATAAAGTGATATTTCACAAAGTGACAATATAAGACTAAGAGTGACAGCGAGAGATAAAGTGATATTTCACAAAGTGACAATATAAGACTAAGAGAGACAGCGAGAGATAAAGTGATATTTCACAAAGTGACAATATAAGACTAAGAGAGAAAGCGAGAGATAAAGTGATATTTCACAAAGTGACAATATAAGACTAAGAGAGACAGCGAGAGATAAAGTGATATTTCACAAAGTGACAATATAAGACTAAGAGAGACAGAGAGAGAGATAAAGTGATATTTCACAAAGTGACAATATAAGACTAAGAGAGACAGAGAGAGATAAAGTGATATTTCACAAAGTGACAATATAAGACTAAGAGAGACAGCGAGAGATAAAGTGATATTTCACAAAGTGACAATATAAGACTAAGAGAGACAGCGAGAGATAAAGTGATATTTCACAAAGTGACAATATAAGACTAAGAGAGACAGCGAGAGATAAAGTGATATTTCACAAAGTGACAATATAAGACTAAGAGAGACAGCGAGAGATAAAGTGATATTTCACAAAGTGACAATATAAGACTAAGAGAGACAGCGAGAGATAAAGTGATATTTCACAAAGTGACAATATAAGACTAAGAGAGACAGCGAGAGATAAAGTGATATTTCACAAAGTGACAATATAAGACTAAGAGAGACAGCGAGAGATAAAGTGATATTTCACAAAGTGACAATATAAGACTAAGAGAGACAGCGAGAGATAAAGTGATATTTCACAAAGTGACAATATAAGACTAAGAGAGAAAGCGAGAGATAAAGTGATATTTCACAAAGTGACAATATAAGACTAAGAGAGACAGCGAGAGATAAAGTGATATTTCACAAAGTGACAATATAAGACTAAGAGAGACAGAGAGAGAGATAAAGTGATATTTCACAAAGTGACAATATAAGACTAAGAGAGACAGAGAGAGATAAAGTGATATTTCACAAAGTGACAATATAAGACTAAGAGAGACAGAGAGAGATAAAGTGATATTTCACAAAGTGACAATATAAGACTAAGAGAGACAGCGAGAGATAAAGTGATATTTCACAAAGTGACAATATAAGACTAAGAGAGACAGCGAGAGATAAAGTGATATTTCACAAAGTGACAATATAAGACTAAGAGAGACAGCGAGAGATAAAGTGATATTTCACAAAGTGACAATATAAGACTAAGAGAGACAGCGAGAGATAAAGTGATATTTCACAAAGTGACAATATAAGACTAAGAGAGAAAGCGAGAGATAAAGTGATATTTCACAAAGTGACAATATAAGACTAAGAGAGACAGCGAGAGATAAAGTGATATTTCACAAAGTGACAATATAAGACTAAGAGAGACAGAGAGAGAGATAAAGTGATATTTCACAAAGTGACAATATAAGACTAAGAGAGACAGAGAGAGATAAAGTGATATTTCACAAAGTGACAATATAAGACTAAGAGAGACAGCGAGAGATAAAGTGATATTTCACAAAGTGACAATATAAGACTAAGAGAGACAGCGAGAGATAAAGTGATATTTCACAAAGTGACAATATAAGACTAAGAGAGACAGAGAGAAAACAGATCTGGACAGAGACAGAGAGAAAACAGATCTGGACAGAGACAGAGAGAGGGAGAGAGTAACAGTGAGAAAGAGCAAAAATGCGTGTAACTAGATCTACATAGTAAATCTCATTTCAACAACTATTGTGCTGCAAGTGATATTTGTAACTAGAGCTACTGGATCTACCTACTAAAACTCATTTCGAGAACATATGTGCGGCAAGGGACATTTGTAACTAGATCTATCTAGTAAAACTCATTTCGAGAACATGGGGCCTATGTGCTGCAAGGGACATTTGTAACTAGATCTATCTAGTAAAACTCATTTCGAGAACATATTTGCTGCAAGGGCCATTTGTAACTAGATCTATCTAGTAAACTTATTTCGAGAACATATGTGCTGCAAGGGACATTTGTAACTAGATCTATCTAGTAAACTCATTTCAATAACTATTGTGCTACAAGTGACATAGCGCTGCGGTGACATTGAACTCGTGAATTACAGAAACAAGAGTGTAATCCTACATCTAGTCAAATCAGTCCAAAAACTAAAGATAAAGTGTCTGGAAGTGAACTTATAGCAGTAGACCTTCTTAAAGTAGACACTGTCCTCCAACAAGTCGCAACAAATTCTTGTAGAATGGTCTCTGTGTACAAAAACACTTGCAAAATTATAAACGAATTCTACAAGTATTAAAAATTTACTTTTACAAAAAAAATCATTGGTTATGTGTACACAGCTATAAGTTTTGTTTTCTGTCCGATGTTTCAACTACAATAGGGCCCATCTTTTACGTGCTGGTCACAGCAGAAAGGACGCAAACTGTGACCAAGCACCCGCATCATATAGGCCTACACAAATACAGCATTATATTATCACTGCTAGAGTGAGTGCAGAATCAAATATTATTCTTTGTAGAATGAAAAAAAAACATTATATAGTCATATGTATTATGTATATATAGTTCGTCCATCGTGGTTCGATGATGACCACTTTGTCATCCAAGGGGCTGAGGGCTTTGCACTGGGGTTTTATGCATCCTCATGTGGCTGGTGAGACCTATGTGAGCCCGGAATGTTCGGCTGAACACTGAGCAGGTTATTCCAGCTGGAGCTAGTGTCATTGGCCTTGCTTTTCTTCTCTGTCACAACTAGAAAAACTAACCCAAACTACAAGTAGGCTATTATATCCACCACCTGGCCAAATATCAAAAGTCTACAACCCTGAAAACACAGTGTACTGAAGACGGAGACGACAGAAAAAAAAGGTGAGAGTCTAAAGTACGGGGGGGGGCTGACTTTTGGAAAAGTCTTATTAGGGACTACTAGATCTAGAGAGAGAGAGAGAGAGAGAGAGAGAGATTCACACACACGAAAAAAATGTTTAAAACGTTGGGGGGTGTGCAAGGGAGATGCTCGCTTAAAGAAGAAATGTTTGGTGTCAGAAATCATAGCTGTTGCGGACAAACATTTAGTCTGTGGACAACAAAGTCGATATTTCATGTTTCATGAAATAGTTCCAGACTTCAATTATATTTTCTCTTAACTTAATTTGAGTATAAACTACACTTCACAATTGTTCATTTAAAATGCATAAATATTATTAACAATTTACCCCCCTAACCCCCCCCCCCCAAAAAAAAAAGGGGGGGGGAATACTGGGGAAGGCAATTCTCCAATGTTAATTGCTGTGTAAAGAAGTAATTGAAAAGTGTTACATTACATAATCTAGACATAATAAGTAAGTCATTGAGGTAAATACATTCAACAGAAAACTAGAATGACTAGCTCAGCTTAAGGCCAATGAAGGCAGAAGTTAAGGAGCTTACCTGTACAGGAACTTTGAAATCCTTGAGCCCAAGACTCGCCCCGGAAATACTGCTTCGTGATACGTAAGACATTCGACGTCCACTCATACCGTACTGGACACTTGATCTGGGCATCTCAAACCTTGACATCCGTCTGATATTTGGACCAAGTGTCATTCCTTCTGCATCTTTCTGCACACAATTCAAAAGATCAATACATCAAACAATGTCAGCTTTAAACTGTATTTTTCACTGGATGCTATTTATAAATGACCATTGTTGTGATCAGTTGTTGTGGCAACAGGAGAGATAACCCACTAATTAATTAACGTATGGATCAAGTTTGCAAAATATTATGCACGCTGAAGTGGTTAATACTGTGGATCTATTTTTTAAGCTGATTACTTAGAAAAGTATAACAGAAAATCTATATATAAAAACTATTTCTTTATCTCGTACATGTATAATAATAATGACGGTGTTTTCGATTCCGAAGATTAAGGATGATTCAGTGTTTCACGCGATTATGCAAACCCAGTTGCGACCCACATATTTTATCAAACTCATGCAGACAACCCCGTTGTCCGCTGACTCGCTGAGGGTCTATCAAAGTCCTATCTTCGTACATGTCTAATTGTTTTGTTTTTTTTTTAATGTCATCGCTAGCGCATTAGGTGATAGTAGTAGAACTCTTCACCTAGGATCAAAAAGGTAGGCCTATTAAAATAAAGAAATAAATGGAAAAAAAAGGCAAAATATTTCATACTATAGTTAAACTTCTACCAGGTAAATGAAAGGTTGTTTTTTATGTTCTGCCTAGTTCTTGATAGTAATTTGTAAGACCAATAGGCCTAATTGCAGACCTATTAAATGACTGCTGTATCCGTAAAAAGCTGAAGTCTGATTGAGAGCAAGACCTGCCTAAGCTTGATTTAGCTTAAGGTCTGGAGGCATTGAAGACCTTTCCAGATATCAATAAAAATGATAAAAACTACTACAATAGACTTACAGGTAAAATGGATTGTCTCCGTCTTGCTAATCCCTCTCCTGGTGGATCTGATACGTCTGTCATTTTAGTCACCTATCAGTGGTGGCTCACACAAAAACAATCACCTTCTGTTGATTTGATAAACTGAAATATGTGGAAAATACATGTTTTTAGTAGCTCTAGTAGTTGGTCAAGCTAGAAGAAAAGCAAAAAAAAAAAAAAGGGGGGGGGGGAGTTCTGGCATTAAAGTCTGTGTAAGAAGGGAGAGGTGGTTTAAGGCGAACTTGAGAAATCTAAGCAGAGACACTAACCATATAGAAACATAATGTAGGCCTACAATCATCTTTACCAGTATGATAATATGTGAGTTCGAAAGTTTTAATGAAAACTATAAGGACTAAGATCAAAGAGTCTCTATGCTAAATATATGTATGCCCACTTTTATTGACTGAAAATATTACAACGATTATCAATCTCTCCTCATATAAAACATACTATTATTCTCAGTAGTCGTGACGTTTTCTATTCATTTATTCCGTTGTGACATTTCACGTATCAATGGTACATCTCGCATACATCACTATTTGTGCCCTGTTCTACACCCCCCCCCCTTTCTTCTTGTCACGGTCCTCTGGTCCTGAGCGACCGTAGACTTGTTTACCTGTGGGCCAATAAGGTCACAGGGGCTACAACCCTGTAATATGGTCCCCCTGTTTCCCTCCTCATTTATGCCCCTGCCTTGTACATTTATATATGTATTTGTATTATTATTACTATATTATTTGTAGAACAATTATTATTAGACCTAATGAAATGCTGACTAGCATATACCTTAGTTAGTCTGAGGGAGACGCTCCTATCAAGGATGCGCCCCTCGCCAACAAGCCTGTATGGTTTAATAATTCAGGCTCCACTCACGTCTCATCTCATAGCCTCCTACATCAGGGCTGGCGTGTTTTGTTGCCTGAAGGTAGACCCAGCAGCTCTCCACACATTCCCGTTGAGGGTGAGTCACTCATCACCCTCGACTAAGAACTGAAGGCATTCCAGGATGAAGTCCCAGGATCGGTCTGCACCTACTACGGGAGTAAGCCCACGGCGTGGCATCCTCATATTCATCCCACTAGTGCCTGCCTACCCGCAGGGCACCAGCAACTGGCTACCAGCACAGCGGAGCCTCAACTCACCCCACCCCGAAGGAGAATCTCGGATACAGATAAGTGAGAGACATCCGATTAAGCAAACCATACTTGAGTTCTATGAGCAACATCCCAGTGATAATATTGGATTATAATTCGTTATAAATCACCTTGTACATCCCTCCCCCCCCCCATACTCATCAATTGTATTCTTCTTAATTATTCTGTATTAAATATTTGTTCTTCCACAAAATCATTAAGCTTTGCGTTTTTTGCTTGTGCCTGTCTATGTGCCTATATAATACCAACAAAATATTTACCACGTTGTGGCTCTAAGACTTTACCCCTAGGAGTCGCAGGCCATCATCCCCATCGGAAAGTGAAAAAAAGTACCGATCGGCGGACTTATTCCACCACAATGTAACAGAAAAAAGAGAAGGGGGTAGTTAAAAACAGTAAAAACTAAAACAAACTACAGTCACCATAGTCCAGGGTGAAGGAACAGATGTACGAAACTCCTCCTCCCCCACCCCCAATAAAAAAAAAACGAAAACAACAATGCTGTTACCATGTGAGAGGTAGGTCTGATTAATAATTCACACTTTGATCATTTGTCCAACCGGTTGCAAGAATCAATTAGTAAAGTAAATCTACGAGAAAAAAAAACTCACAACCAGAGAAAAATTAAAGCAAATCAATCATCAAATTCCAAGGGCCTACGCGATTGGGGGTGGGTCGAGGTTCAACTCTCCCCTCAAAGAAAACATTTCTGACATTGATGTGGTTTCTTACCAGTCGCTGGGCTTCTTGATAAGGGCAGTGTATAGCAGATTTAATATTTGACCAGCACTATTTTTGTTAGAAGAATAGCAGGATAATACGCTTCAGACACAGGCAATTTTGAAGTTCCAAATACTAGAAAAATGCTCGGCGTAGGGCTGTGTATGCGTGTGTGCGCAAAGAAAAATAAAAGGGGGCACTTTCATCAACAAACCAGTACTGAAATCACCAATTAACATATTGAGGAGGCTGTCTTCATACGGTAATGATGTGTGCTCAAACCATGCAACCTTCATCCGAATACTGCTAACTCAGGCCACTTCCATTGCATCATGTGAGAGATCATTTTCAAAACTCTAGTTAATTAAAAACTATCTCAGGAGCACAATGACGCAAGAAAAGCTTAGCAGGATGGCCTTAAAAAAAATTAAAAATAATAGACAGCATTGATCTAGATTATTCTAGATGATGTAGATGCGTTTGCTGCACAGAAAGCAAGACGTAAGGCGTTATTAATTGAGATTTGTCACTTGTACATTATCTCCCAACTAAACAATAATATTAATTTTTTTTATACTTTGTTAATTTTACTGATATACTGTACCAATTTGAATTCATATGGTCCAAAACAGATATTTATTGTGTCCGTATCTACATAGGCCTACATCAATAAAATGTTCAAACCATCACCATTCATTGAGTCCATATTTTCTAAAATCAATAAAATGTATCACCTAAGCGAATAGCTCAATATAATCACTCGTGATTGAATATAGAATATTGATCCGCACGTTAACCCATTTGTGAATGACAGTATCAATAACAGAAGATCGATGCCTCGTGGAAGATTTATGGTAAGCTCCTAAGTTGCTAAAAAATAGTACCTTTGACCTCATTCAATGTGTCGTTGTATTGAAGACACTTGCATCTGCTTAGGTATTTAGGCCCTCACTTGACTGAAATCTCTCTGAGGAGTTACGTTAGGATTCTCTCAAGTGTACGATTTTATAACATGAGAGATACAACAAAAACAATTCCAAGTACAGACAATATTTGAAAACTACAGACCAATTGACTTTCTTATCATCTAAAAGAAATATGCAATCATAGGAGATGTGACTAGATCTAGGAGGAAAGAGAGGACATTTGTTTTAACATGCACCGTAACTGCATTTTCTTTCTTTCTTTCTCTCTCTCTCTCTCTCTCTCTCTCTCTCTCTCTCTCTCCTACTCAGAAATACAATTCCATTAATTTTTTAGATCAACAAAAAATGTTGACAAATGATCGCTAATATATTTTTTGAATGCTACTAATTCATCCAAGCAGCAATTAATTATATTTAGCGTAAATATATATAGGTCTTGCTACGGGTGTGTGGTCTCTCTGAATGTTTCATCTGGATATCTTGAGAATTGAGTGTGCCACTGACTGAAGAACTATGTGACCGTGTAGTTCTATTCTGTTTTCATCAATCGATACTCCATTGATAACGATAAAGTAAGACGCATTTAATATGAAGTAGCACTTGGCATAAGCAATGGCCACAACTTTGTTAAACCACACAAAGTAAAAGAACGAACCAGACTATTACTGTCACTAAACTGTTCCAACGTGTTCATGCACTTTGATGTCTACAAACAACATAAATTTAGTAACGCCTGTAGAAATGAATAATTCAACGAATATTTTCTATTATTGTTTGAGAAGTATATCCAAGTTGAGGCATCTAAGTCTAAATGCGAAAACAAAATAAAGCAAATGTTATATACTATTATAAAAAATTGAATAGCGCTTAAACAGAGTATCATGTGATGTAGACTACTTCATCATATTCTTATCTTATTTTATAGATTACAGACGTTACTTGAAAAAAAAATAAGAAGAAAAACACGTCCTACGCATTCCATGTGTCAATCTAGTCATGCATGTTAAGTAGTTGGTTTTCCTGGCTGATTCAGGCAACCATGCTCTAATGGAATTAAGGAAGAAGGAGCACTTGTAAGAATTTGTTCTAGCGTATGGAATAAGAGATGTGTCTTTATCTTTGTGTCTTTCTGACTATTTCATTAGGTTTTGTTTTTCGATTTGTCAAGTTTTGGTTCAGTGTTGTATGTATTATAGCTACTTTACTCTTTATTCTTCTGTCTTGAAGTGTCTCTAAGTTTAGCGATTTTACTAATGGTGTTACTCTAATCATTATGTTGCGGTTACTGGCCTCCAGCCTCTAGGTAACACGGGCGTATTCTTATACTGGAACGTGATAAAAGTACAAGAATATATGAAAAGAAAGTACTACTAAAATCTCTTTAGACCTCCTCCTACGGCGACTATAAGAAATTTTGTCTCTTATATAAGATTATTATTCGTATGATTAAAAGTGAACTGAACATTTAGACATAGTCAATCTTTTAAATTTTAAGCTGAATATTAAATGAAAGTGAGAACTACTTTATTATTACCTTGTGTGTTGAGCCTGATAAATCCTAACTGTGAACTCTATCCATTTAGTCCCACTGTGTTGTTGGCATGGTCGCTAAGTGTTACTGGAAGCTCTCAATACAGCCAGTTCGAGATCAATTGATAGCGTCTGGAATGTCACGGAGCTAGACGGTCCCGCTGCTGTATAAACGGACCAGTTCCACGACAGGTATTGGACTTTAGATTTATTATTGAACACATTTTGCCTTTATGCAGATTGCTTATAAATCGGTATCAATGATAAGTTATGAGTATTGAGATTTGATCGAATATCTATATTTTTCCTTACAAGGGAAATAACTATTAATGACGTTTCAATTTGTACAGGTGAATATATTTGTTTCGAAATTGAGCTCATGTCATTTTACTATAGTCTGTACAAATCAAAAGACTCATATGGTAATATATCCTTATTAACTTTATTTCAGTGGAGGCACTACATGTTAAGTTGCTTCCTAGCAGAAATCAATTGGTTTGAAGTTGCAAAAAACTCGCTAAAATTTACAAAGTTTACAAAAAGTATATAAAAATTAAACACTTAACCCAAAAAGTAAGCAGACAGCTGCAGAGTGAATACATAAACAATGTAATATCTAAAGATAACAACAAAAACCTATGGTCATACATTAAGTCTAAGAAAATGGAAACAACAGGCGTAGCGCCATTAAAAGATGAACATAACATAATACATAATGATAATGAAACTAAAGCAAACATTCTAAACAAATACTTTGCATCAGCATTCTCAGCCCCAGGAGACAAAGACATATTACTGAATTTGAACCAAGTAGACAACATAGAAGATATAGTAGTACAAGAAAATGGAATTCAAAAACTATTAGCCAACACCAAACCAAATAAAGCTTCTGGACCTGATGGTATTCCAGCTAGATTACTCAAAGAACTAAGTAATGAGCTAGCCCCAGTGTTCAAAATACTCTTTCAGGCTTCACTTAACCAGGGCAGAGTACCAAAGGACTGGAAAGAAGCTAATGTCACCCCCCTATTTAAAAAAGGAGAAAAATCTGACCCAGGGAACTACAGACCAGTATCACTTACCAGCATCACATGTAAAATCCTAGAACACATAATATGTAGCAACATCATAAACCACTTAGACAAACATAATGTCCTCACACCATACCAACATGGCTTTAGGAAATATAGATCATGTGAAACACAACTAATAGGACTAATTGATGATTTTTCAAAAGGTTTAGATAATAGTGAACAAATAGATGCTATCTTACTAGATTTTTCTAAGGCTTTTGACAAAGTTCACCACCATAGTTTGCTTAAAAAATTAAAATATTTCGGCATTAATGGTCTACTGCATCAGTGGATTAAAGACTTTCTGATAGGGAGAGAACAAACTGTAATAATAAATGGCTCTAAATCAACACCGATAACAGTAAACTCAGGTGTACCTCAAGGTACAGTCTTGGGTCCACTACTATTTTTAATTTACATAAATGATTTACCAAATTGCATTAGTTCAGGAACAAAAGTCAGATTATTTGCAGACGATTGCATAATATATAGAACAATAAAAACAACACAAGACACAGATATTTTACAAAGAGAATTAGATGAATTACAGAAATGGGAATCAAATTGGAGCATGTCTTTCCACCCAGAAAAATGTCAGTTGTTAAGAGTAACAAAAAAACTAAAACAAATTAATTCCACTTATCTTATTCATGGCAAACCAGTATCACAGACTAAAAACGCAAAATACCTAGGTGTTATAATAAATGAAAAACTATCATGGAATCCACATATTGATGAAACTACAAAAAAATCAAACAAAGCATTAGGATTTATTAAAAGAAATTTCTATAAATCAAATAAGAACATAAAACTAAAATGTTACTTAACCTTGGTTAGGCCAATAATAGAATATGCATCCTCCGTTTGGGACCCCTCAACTCAAGAAAACATTAAGAAACTGGAACAGACACAAAATAGAGCAGTGAGATTCATAACAAACGAATATTCACATTTGACTAGAGTAACACCTTTAGTAAAATCACTAAATTTAGAAAGCCTTCAGGACAGAAGGCTCAAAAGTAAAGTAGCAATCATACATAAAACACTGAACCATAATCTTCAAATACAAAAACAAAATTTAATAAAATACTCTGAAAGACACAAAGATAAAGGCACATTCCTCGTCCCATATGCTAGGACAAATTTGTACAAATACTCCTTCTTCCCTAGTGCTATTAGAGCATGGAATGGGTTGCCTGAGCTAGCCAGGAAAACCAGTGACTTGGCAGAATTTAAGTCATTGGTTAATATGCATGACTAAATGCATGACGCGTAGGACGTAATCATCTTCTTTTTTGAAGTAACGTCTGTATTATATAAGATAAGATAAGATAAAATTTGGCTTCTCAGAATTGAGAGGGGTGCACGTTCATGGCCATCAATTCCTGCTAAGCCTGAGGCTGTCTACATCAACTGTACTTCAGCAACCAGTAAAAGCACTACTTTTTCAGTTGCTACTTAGATTTTAATTGATCTGATAGTGCAAAAAAATGGCTAGAATTAGGCTACTCAGAATCCAGGGGGGGCGCAAGTGCACTCCCTTACACACCCCTTCGGGCGCCATGTATATAAGTCTACAGAAAGCTGATCTTATGTGTATGGACCTCTATAGGCATACAAAAAGCTGATCTTATGTGTATGGACCTCTATAGGTCTACAGAAAGCTGATCTTATATGTATGGACCTCTATAGGTCTACAGAAAGCTGATCTTATGTGTATGGACCTTTATAGATCTATAGAAAGCTGATTTTATGTGTATGGACCTCTATAGGTCTACAGAAAGTTGATCTTATGTGTACGGACCTCTACAGGTCTACAGAAAGCTGATCTTATGTGTATGGATCTCTATAGGTCTACAGAAAGCTGATCTTATGTGTATGGACCTCTATAGGCATACAGAAAGCTGATCTTCGACAATACCCAGTAAGCAACTTAAGCTTCTCCAACGCTTTCATCATGCTTGGGCTTAATCATGGGCAAACGATGGCTAGGTCACATTACAAACAGCGATGTTCTAGTAAATGCCAGTGCGCACATTGAAGAAAGGTATCGGCCTATCCGAATGGGGGACGGCCGTATGTTTAAGGCAATCTTTTTTGGGCGAGTTTAAAGTAGGATGAAGTAAGTGTCCGCTTCCCCCAATTTTAGGAAACGTTTTAGAAGACCAGCACAGATGCCTGCATGCATTTAGCTGGAAATTTCTTATGGTGCGCTATTTGGGGCACGACATGAATGGACTATTTAAAAAGACAGGGACGGGACATAGGACGTAATCATCTTCTTTTTTGAAGTAACGTCTGTATTATATAAGATAAGAAAAAGCAGACTTTACTTCCGCCTCTGTATTGCAGTTGAGAAAGAAGATGTGTACAACGAATACGGATTATCATATTTATGTGTGTATAGTAGATTTGATATTAAACCTGTGTCATTGTTTTCTCCTTGTCGTTGAGTTGCTTCCCGTAAATTTACAACTCGAGTCTGGATTTTCTTTTTTTTTTTACTCAACGGGAGGCAGTATCATCAATGGCTTTCCATGCTATAAAACTGTTAGACCAACTGTTGTTGAAAGAACTATAGCAAGAGCTTTGGGATTGAGGTCTGAAGCTCGACAACAGAAACGAGACGCTCACAGCATCCCTCTGGCAATCCCTAATTGACGAAGATCAGAATCCGGACAACTTTCAATTTGAAATAGAGCCTGATAAGCTCCTTAGCCGCTTTGACCGCACGTAGAGCGATATCTGGGGGAAGGCAAGAGCAAATGGTCATAGTGAGGAGCGGAGCAAGATGGACGAACTGTTGGTTACACCAGAAGGCCAGATAGACTCGATGAAGTACAAACAGTTCGAGGCTGCCACTTTGCAGGCAGTTTCTAGTTGTAACACTGTCTGTGACTGTGATGGCAAGTCGTAGGCTACAAGTGTGGCTTTCAAGGCAAGAAACCTGACAAAGATCTTAATGATAAAGAAAATATTGGAAAGACAGTGATACACAAGAGTTCATTGAAACTAGTATGTAAACTAATAACACTCCTTCTTCCCTAGTGCTATTAGAGCATGGAATGGGTTGCCTGAGCTAGCCAGGAAAACCAGTGACTTGGCTGAATTTAAGTCATTGGTTAATATGCATGTCTAAATGCATGACGCGTAGGACGTAATCATCTTCTTTTTTGTATATAAGATAAGATAAGATAACAGACTTTAATGCTCGAGTGCTTTCATCGCTTTTTATGCTTTGAGGATATCACCGAGCTAGTAGATACGTTTAATCCATTGTAGTGACCAACCAAGATTTAGTTTAGCAACCGGTAAAGTCCAATTGATAAAGCGCTGGTTGTGAGTGTGTGTTTCGTGTGTGAATGTTGTTCGTATTTGCATCTATATTGTTATTGTAGGCCTACAGTAGGCCTATAGTTACGATGAGGTTATTAATTGTAGTCAAACTGAATTTCCATTTGATTGTACCATTAAAAATTATCTTATCTTATCTTGAGCTGATAGCACCGGGTGACACCCACCCTAATGGCGTTACCTTTGATGTCACAACAAATGTGCGGCAGAGTAAACAAATTTAACATTGTCATCGATAGAAGACGGAACTTGTTAGAAAAGGATTAGTGTTGTCTGTCCATCACCGTGCACTAATTATCTTCTTATCTTATCTTATATGATACAGATGTTACTTCAAAAAAGAAGATGATTACGTCCTACGCGTCATGCATTTAGTCATGCATATTATCTTATCATTGGATAAGACAGGACTGTTCACATGAGAAAGTACAGACAGTTCACTCCTACTTAAGTGAATGAAAGAATCAAACGTCTTGGACTAGAACTTAGGTCGCTCCGCCGAGAGGAACGAAAGGGATCATTGCCAGTGGTCAACCAGCAGAGTTTTAAGTCATTGACTAACATGCATGACTAGATGGACACATGAAATGCGTAGGACGTAATTATCTTCTTTTTTAAAGTAACGTCTGTAACATATAAGAAGATAAGATACTTGGATGAAATGAATGAAATAAAACAGTAGAAGTAGGCTATAATAAGCCTATAAATAGGCTAAAGATCTATATATAGGGCCTATTCAATATATTGCTATTTGACAAAGGCCCCTACCGGTAGGTAGATAAAATAGATTGGTTACAAATCAACAAGAGTACCTTAGGCCTATTAATTAATCAAAATTAAACCGGTCTATTTTTGCTAATATAGGCCTAAATATTAGGCTATAGTCTAGGGCTAGGCCTTATATGCAATACAAAGACTATAGGCCTACTACTAGCTAGATGACTCCTATGCTCCAAAGGACAGATGAGGGGGTTAGATAGGCTACCTATATTATTAGGCAATTATTTTTCTAGGTAGGCCTATGTTCTTGTAACATGGCCGGCCTTAAATAATTGGAGGTCCTCGGCGACGTGAATAGGGTGCCCCAAATGTTATAGAAAAAAAAATTAAGACCGAAAAATACGCAAAGAATTTTAAAAACTTCCTAAATCAACAAATAACTGAAATTCATATAGCGATAGCGAGATTCATTAGCGTTCAATTAGCGATTTGTATACAGATGTCATATAGGGCCTACTAATTTTTCCGTTCAATCCAAGCGTGCATGACCTCCCGTGACCATATGTCGAAGGTGCCGATCCAAGCGCCGATAGCACGAATTTGCTTCATTGACGATTCATGATCAACAGAATATAAATAACGTTTCGACGACATTTCACCAATTTAAAAGATATATATATATAAATAAATATATATATATGCCTATATGTATATATATATATATATATATATATATATATATATATATATATATATATATATATATATATATATATATATATATATATATATATATATATATATATATATAGGCCTATGTAATCTAAAAAGTAGCCTACTTAGACCTAAACATTCGTGATTTAACCCTGAATCATATTATAGTAGAGACTTAGAGCTAGCTGGCTAATAGACATATAAGTTAGAGATGTGATCAATGTTTCGCAATTTTTTCTTTAAAATGTTTTTCTGTGTGACGCCCCAACCAATCGGAGGCCCTATAAACCAGCTGCCTATAATAGTTTGCCCATACATTTAAGGCCGGTCCTGCTTGTTAAGAACTTCAAGAAGTCGCATGTCTATAACATACATTAATAGATTAGAAGATAATTAATGAGTAACAGTTAATATGATTTTGTGTGCGTGTGTGTGAAATAAAAAAATGTATGGAACAGTGGAACTATATAAATATTTTACCCTCCTACCAATATTCAATTAATTTCTATAGTATTCTGGTGCTATATAGTCTACTCCGTATAATGTATAGCGTAAAATTATGGGATAGAATTTCGTTTAGAAATTATGGTATACATTCTAGAAATTATGGGATGGCAAATTGACGACGAATGCGCATGTTCCATTTACTTAGCGGCTTTTCCAGCGACGTCGATTACAATCACCTTCTGGACAGCTTCTAACTCGATCTATATCCATATTTATTGTTTGAAAAGACTTGTTTATTATTGTTTTAAGACATTCAATATACGTTAGACTGGCAATGTCCAGGAAAGATGAAGATGATTTCAGTGTCGATGGAGATGATGATATTGATGAAGGTTAGTTTCAATCGTAATCAATGAGTCACTTGAGACATTGTTACAGGGTACGGTAGGGGGAGTTCTTGTTCTAGCCCTAGATCTAGTCTAGATTCTAATTTTAGACTAGAGCGTAACGTAGGCTTTACCGAAGGCATGTGTAGGAAAATAATCTTTACTTCATTTGTCCCCCACTTCCCTTTATTTTTATTTTCTATTATAATTAGGCTAATCTATGTTATGTAGAACAAATCTAGATATATAATTATAGAGCTACACGTAGAATTAGTAAATAGATCTAGAAGAGACTACAAATGCCCGAAATTCGGCGAAATGGAGTAAATTCTCAGTAAATCATAGTAATAGACTAAATAGTAGATCTAGATCTATATAGATCTAAATGCTAAAATAGAGCTTAAATTTATTATTTTATTCAATTTATATTTAAATTTATTGTTATGTAACAAATTTAAGCCATAAGGCTTATTCAACTTATTGTTTTTGTTGAGATTTATTTTCTAACAACGATAAATATATCTAGAATCTAGATTTTATTCTAGCTCTAGAGTTTAAATTCAAATTGATAATAATTCATTAATTGATCAAAAACTACATAAATTTAGATAAATTTTAGAGTGATTAGACCTACATATTGCTATATAGATTTAGTATATAAGACTCTATAATACTTAATTAATACTCTATTAACTCTATATGTATATATATATATATATATAGTTAATATAGATTCTAGAAATTGGGCAAAAGTCTTGAAAAGTTAGACTTAACTAAAAATTCTTATAAACTAGATCTAACCCCTAACTAAAAAAAATAATTAGATCTAAGTGCAAAAGTTGCCCAAAGTATTTAACTAGAAAAATAAATTGTTAAAGTTAAAGTCATGTCAAGTTTAATTAATTTTTTTTAGTTACAAAGTAAAAAGTTTAATTAAAAATTGTAAAGCTTTTCAACGTGTAGTGTAGTAGCGGTTGAAATGCACATTATAGGCCCCTACATCCCTGTTTTCTGGTCATGTGATATCAACAAATTACTTAGACTTAAGTCCTCCCGCGCCGTTCGGCGCATTTGATGGCAAGCTGTCTCCACAAAGATCTGTCCCTGGCAATGTCTGAAGCCTTCTCCCAACTGGTGTCCACTGTTTTGATGTCCTCCATGAAAGTCTGGCACCATGTTATACAAGGACACCCCTGTTTGCGCGTTCCTCATATTGGCCTCCAATACAAATTTGATTATCAAAAAAAAAAATAATAATGCAGTTAACAACTATGTCTATTTTGTCAGTTTGCATTTGAAGAGGGCTTACAAGGTAAAGTAAGATGCTGTTGGAAGTCAATATCTGCACTTGAAAGTAACAGCATTAAAAAGCTTCTATATTTTGAATAGTGTTGTTCAAATATTTTTCTGAGTCACGGGATGGTATTTAATTTCTTTTTATAGCGGGAATCTGATGAGAGTGTTAAATCCATATTTAGTGGTTTTAATCAATTCATTTTTAGCAAACAATAATTTATTAACTATAACTTATAAACGTTAGATGAAGCAGAAGCGTTAGACTTATTAATGAGATCTAGGTCTAAATCTAAAGTTAGGCCTATAAGAGCATTAAGATAACCAACTCTAGGAAAAAAATCATCTTAATCCACACCCTCCCTGACCAAAAAGTAAGTAGAACTGTGTCCAACTGATTTTAACAATCTGGTCAGATTGACATACACATGTAGGCCTTGTGTACTGTACGTGTGTAGTGGATGATACTACAAGACTACCATGTGTTTTTTTCATTGCATGCTATGCAATAGTGTTTTCTTAATGTCGAGTGGTCAGACAAGAAAGTAACACGCTGGCATGGTTAGTCAAGCATTTCGTAGATCTGTCTTCTTACACTAAAATAGTTACACACCCTCCCTGCCCAAAAATAAATAGACTGTGTCCGACTGATTTTAACAATTTGGTCAGATAAACATACACATGTAGGCCTAGTGTACTGTAGTGTGCAGTCCATAATGACCATTTTTCTTATTTTCCTTGTGCGTTTAACAGTTATGCAATATTGTTAGAAAAAAAAAGTTATGGATAGTTTGTATAGTTTAATTAGTTTTTGTAACGTTGGTTTAACTCTGTTTTGAAATTTGTGATAAAATTTTAGTTTAACATAAAATTTTAGTTTAACTTCTACTTTATTTTAGTAGATCTAGATAGACCTAGACGACTCCTATTACTATTAGTCTTACATTTATTAATACTATTCTGGTATACTATAGGGGTCAAGTCTATCCTAAGTACTATAGATGATATTCACATTATGATTGTCAGTCTGAGGAAGAGGTACATCGGTCGTATTGACATCTATTTCTAGATTTCCTTTAGCTCAACAAAAGTCTCATGGCATTTAATGGTCATCCCCCAAACCATTTATAGATCTATATGATATTTGTGTCTTACCCAAAACATCTTGTGTTTCCCTCATTTCAGAGAGGACATAGAATACATTCTAAAAATAGTATGTTACATCACTCTCTACAGAACACACATACACACTCGATAACATCGATGTCTATAAAAGAATAATAGAGATAAAACAATATATATATTATTGTCAATGGATTGTAAGGATTTGATAATAGAAATAATTTCTAAGACTTAAATACAAACTCTTCTCTTTTATATTTTAATAACATAATAATTAAATGTAAATATATATATCTACATTGTTGGTATTGCATAAATTATATTTACTGTTAATAAAATACAGAAAAAAAAGGGATTATTCAATTATTATTATACTTCATTCTTATTTCAGAGGAAGATGAAGATGAGGAGGAGGAAATAGTAGAAAAACAGCCCAGCAAGAGAGGAAGAAAAAGAAAACAAAAAGATAGCGGTGAAAGGAAAAAGAAATCAAAAAAGAAAAAGCGTAAACATGACAGTGATATTGAGGTAAAACAAAATATGACCCAAATTAAGTGCTTTTTTAAGATTCCCACTCAGCTTTTTTTTTTTTCATGAAAATTTTTTTTTAGAATTATCCACTTTTGAAATCAAGAATTCAAAAATAATAATTTGTTATTTTGTGTGTTTGTGTTATATTTGTAGTAAGCTATTGACTACGATAGCTTATAATATTTTAACTTTTAAAAATAATTCTTGAATAAAATCTTTATTTTGTTGTTTAAACTAGGAAAGTGAAGAAGGTTCAGATGACGACAAGTCTTTTGGCTTTAAGCCCCTCAAAGATAAGAAGAAAAAAGCTTCTTCATCACAGCAAACTCCTGTAACACCTGCTAGACCAGCTCAGGTAATTGATATAAAAAAAAAAAAATATTATTAGGAATTTGAAAAATAGGTTTCCCTTACATAATAATAATGGATGTCTTTTTTAATTAAAAAGTTTATACCTATCAAGTCATGATTCCATAAAAAAAGTTATTTTATAAATGTGTGTTTAAAATCACATCTGCTGTTATAGGAATTTTAGGGTAAGCACAAGTACAATTTTTTATTCTGAAAGTAGAATTTCCATTGTATTGGCTGTATCCCCTACATATACTCACACATTATCTGACTTTCAGGACCTTTAAAAAAAAATATTTCACTGTTACTGGACTAAAAAATATTTATAAATATAATTTAAACAAAACAGTTCTAGGAAATTAATAATATTGTTGAATATATATATACACACATATATACATAATTTGTTAATTTTTATTTAGAAAGGTTCTGATGAATTTTGTGAAGAAAATGGGATGAAAAATTCCAATATGGAGTTTACTGAAGAAGACTACAAAACAATTACAAATTATAAACTTTTTAGTCAGTGTATGAGACCTCTATTGACAAAGGAAAACCCAAAGGTGATTTGTTGTAACTAGGGCATACATTATAATAGAACATCAATTAGCACTGTAGTTATGACATTTTTTAAAATTTAAGGCAGTGTATGATATTTAAAGTTAAACAAGTAGGTCTATTTTCCAGGTTCCACAACAAAAGCTAATTATGCTTCTTGGTATTAAGTGGCGTGAATTTGTAGCTAACAATCCTTTTAAAGGAGACAGACCACCAGATATTCCTGCTCCAGTTGTTGTGTCTGTGAAGACCCCTGTGGACTCTCCAGCTACTCCTCAGAGAGGTAAATACAGTTTCTTGTCACTTAAGTTGTTAAATTAATAAATTTTAGTATATATCTGACATCCCAAAGCTTAATAAAATAGTTTTTGGAATTCAAATATTTTCCATGATCTAACCACAAGTCTCCACCCTGAATGTGTTTCTCTACTGTATATTTGACTATGTTGTTGACTATTTTGAAAGTTATTTGAAATGAAGCTTTTACTTGTCATTTATCCATTCTATAGTTAGTTTCACTAAAGCTATAAATTGTGTCCTTTCTACTAGATGCTGATGATGATGACTCTGAAGCTGAAGAAGAAAAAAGTGGATCTAAAAGAAGATCAAAGTCTAAAAAAGGACAGGCTGTTGCTCCTTTAAAAATCAAACTTTCAACTAAAAAAAGACGGAGAAAGAAAAATAGTTCTGTAAGTTATTTGTTCACTGTAAAAAAAAAAATAATTAAGTGTGTTGACTTCCGATTGTGTCCTGGAAACAGTAGTTACATATCCCCTGTTTGTTTCAGGATGATGACGGGGAGAAAGGTTTTAATACAAGTGATGAAGAGTTTGAGAGGCAGCTTGAAGAAGCAGCATTAGTGAAAGAACAAGAAAAAGATAAATCAGGAAAAAAGAAAACAAAACGAGGTCGTGGTGGTAGGAAAAAGAAGACCAAGCTGACCAACAAATATCCCAATGATCCTGATGCTGATGGTTATGAAGTAAGTTGACTCTTAATATACTAGATATCTAGTGTTTTCAGAACTTTTCTTTTAAAAACCTCATTGTGAATTTTCTCGTTAACTTTCTTTTCATTTCATTGTAGACAGAACATCAGGATTACTGTGAAGTTTGCCAACAAGGTGGGGAGATAATTCTTTGTGACACATGTCCTCGTGCTTACCATCTTGTATGTCTTGAACCAGAGCTAGAAGAAGCTCCAGAGGGAAAATGGAGTTGTCCTCATTGTGTAAGTCATTTCACTTTCAGTCAATTGATAATATGTACATTTAGGAATGAATATTTGATAGAATAATACTGGAACTTTTAACCTTCACTAGATGTTAGCATCAGTTTATCATAAGGAGGCATTGAATTCATAAAGCATTTTGGGTAACATACATTGGATTGAACCATTAACTTCATAATCATATATTTTTGTACTCTATAGAATGCAACTTTTTTTTTTAAACTAAGGACTTCAGAAATATGGATGTCATTTTCATATAATAATTTTAGCTGTCATTGTCGAGTTTTTTTGTTTTTTTTTATAATTGCACATGATTTTTTTTGTGTCATAAGACAATTAAAATTACCATTAAAAAAGGTCATTGTAATTTTAAAAGTGGGGACGCATGGATGAGTGGTTAGCACTTGGCTTCTTAACCTGGAGTTCTGGGTTTGATCTCGGTGATGACTCGGATTTTGAATATTGGAATTTTTAGGGCGCCCATAGTCCACCTATCTTAATGGATACATCACCTTAGTTTTGGAAAGTGCTGGCCACATGACACTTTGCTCATTAACTGTTGGCAGAAGATGACCTTAACATCATCTGCCCTAGAGAGGTCTGAAAGCGAAACTTAACTAATTTTAAAATAAAAGAAATTTCTTTCTCTCTGTAATTAATTTCTTCGTTACCTAACCTGTTAACTACTACAGTTTTGTCTGTGAATGAGGACAAGTAATTGAGGTTATTTATCTATAGGAAGGGGAAGGAATTAAAGAACAGGAAGAAGATGATCATATGGAGTTCTGCAGAGTCTGTAAAGATGGAGGGGAACTACTTTGCTGTGACTTGTGTCCTTCAGCTTACCATACACATTGTCTGAATCCACCTATCAAAGGAGTGCCAGATGGTGAATGGCATTGTCCCAGATGCTCGGTAATATTATCTATTAAACAACTATCTTAAACTGTTTAAATTATCAATATATAGTAGATGATTAAAGATTTTTTTTTATCATTCTTAATGTTTTATGTTTGTTTAGTGCAAACCATTAAAAGGAAAAGTAAAAAAAATTCTGACTTGGAGATGGTGTGAGCCTCCTAAAACAGAAGATGAACTGGACCATACTCACCATGACCCACCAAAGAAGCAGACTTTAGTAAGTTTTTAAGATAGATGTAATCTATTTATAGATCTAATCTTAGTTTCTTATTGTTTGTGGCACTGTGTTTAAGTCTAAGCTAGATCTAGTATCTCTTATACAAGAATAGTAGATCTAATCTAGGGTATTAGTTTACGTGACTAGATACGCAGAATCATTCTCTTATATTTTAAGTAGACTCTAGTCTATGTGCAGAAAAAAATGTATTAGATCTACCAATCTATTCACTATTCTATAACCTAGTTTATATTAAAATGCCTAAATACGAGACATTGTTTAATGCACTGTGCCAGACCGTGGCTTGAAAAAGATGTAGATCTAGATCTATCTAGATTTCTAGATCTACAAATATTGGCTTCAGAAATAAATCGTCCGTCAGTGACACTAAAGCTTTTTGTTGTCATTATAAAAAAAAACAAATTATCATTTCAAACATTGGTGAAGCAGCACTTAAATTGCATCTGAAATCCGATAAGCACAATCTAGAGTCTGTTAAATGGCTGCCATATTTCTCAAAAGGGCTGCCACAGTCACAGAGACTCACTTGTCATACACTTACAGCTAAGCCATTAACCCAACAAATTCATTGTCTTAAATTACTGCTTAGAAGGCAATCAACACAGTCTTTTGAGCACCTCTAAGGCTGTTTGCCGAAATTGTAAGCTTCATCTCAATTGCAAAGGTTTTGCAACCTTTTCTTAAAAAAATTATCAATTAGATGCACTATTGTTGGTAGCCCTTTAATGCTTTATGGCCCTAGACCTCTTTTAGCATGCTTCATTCAATCATTTTAGCAAAGATTTATGACACCAGCTGCAGCACTGCTTATTGTAGATGTGACAGACACCAAAAATTTTCTAAATTAAAACTGAAGCCAGTGCTAGTGATGTTTTAAATTTCTAGATGGAAAGCAGAAAGTTTCTGCTGACAAGAGTTCTTTGCCACTTTGAGCATCTTGGTTCTACTTGGCCGTATGAGTGTAGATGACTGTGATAGTATTAAATTCATATTGACTTTGGTGCAGCAACCCTGTTATGTGAGTGTGTTTCTAAATGTTTTAAATCTTCAAATAGTTATTTGAACTTCCTGAGGTTGAGACCCGTAGCCCTGATAAAGTTGAACACTGTTACAGATGGGTCGAAAACATGCTTGATATGCAATGCAGTTTTGCACAAATGTTCCTGATGAATGATGCAGAAGCGAGAAAAGAGTTTATTGTCAGAATGTTGCTCTTAAATTTTACAATTATCAGCTGTAACAAAACCAATGTTTTTCCCAGATAAAGCACAGGTTCCATCCATTGTTACACTTGCCCTCTTGTTCCATGCCAACCCAATTCTTTCAACAAGATCTTAATAGCTTTGATTAAATCTTGGCCTGAGATTGGATCTTTGTGTGATTAGTATCAATAATAAATGCTGTGTTCTGTTCGCCAGTACTTTTGTCCAATGCCATCGAATACCACAAATAATCGATACTTGCATTGTGAAGTTAGTGCATCAAATTATCAGCTTTTCAACACCTAACTACAGTTCTCCTTGAGAGAGTAATGCCATCAATAAGTTCTCCCTCTGAAAAACTTATTCCTAAATGACAATCTTGTGGCACAGCAACAAACTAGTTTCTGTTGCAGCTTATTGTAATGAGGATTATTTGGTGAAAACCGTTTCCTGTTTTGACAATTTATTCCATAACTCCTGGCTTTTTTTTTTTTCTTTTTTCATTTGTGAAATTGCATCCGAAATCAGGATGCTTCGTTTGGTTTTGTCATTTGAAATTGTACTCTTAAAAACCATGATAGGTTCAAAGCACAGCAAGCACACTGCTTTACCACTAAGATAACATAAAAAATACTTGATAAACCATTCATCATTATAACACATTTTTTTTTGAAGCATTAAAAACACTTATCACCAATCCAACAATACTTAAATATTCAAATATTACTCTTTTTTACACAAATTTGAATCAAAGCAAAGACAGCCTCCTGTTGAGCAAAAAACATGATTCAAATCTTATCCTGAATGTTTCAAAATATTGCCAAATAGAATAAATTTAGTTTCCATAAAGCCTTTAAGAATTATAGAGAAAGTTTTCTTTAGCCTCTTTTCATTAGAATCGATGATATATAAAAAATATAGACAGAAGTTTCAAAAATTATATAGATATTTAAGATTATTTATTTTAATATGTATTTTTACTAATATAATCTGTGGATACATGTCATTTCTGTAGGTGTCACTGGCCACATAAAATGCTTTGGTGGGAAAGATTTAATAATTGTTCTAAGTATGCATTTGAAGGCTTTCCTTATGTCTTACAATGCATGAATTAATACAAAATAGCAGATGAGCTAAATAGGCATGATAGGAGAATGGCCCTAGTAACTGCACTATCATTTCATTTATATATGTTGAGAAAGGTAGGTAGAGATTAGTACACAAAGTGCAAGGTGAAAGACACACTCTATCTGGCCAAGGAGAGCTTGAATATTTTCTTTTATCTAGGCTTTGAGAAAACACTGGTTTAACCTATAACCTCCTGAATGACAAGATTATTCAAATTATAAACAGCATATTACATTGTAAATTATCTATTCTGTTTGTAGTAGAAAAATTATAAACAGTATATTGCATTGTAAATTATCTATTCTGTTTGTAGTAGTTACTATATTTTTATTTCCTAAAATGTTTCATCAAAAAAAATTTTTCATTCCTTTTTTCAATTATTTGTATATTTTATTTAATAGAAACCACTGCGTGAGTTTTTTATCAAGTGGGCGGATATGTCTTATTGGCATTGTTCTTGGGTATCAGAGTTACAGGTAGGTTACTAGGCCATTTAGACTTGTGAAAAATGTATCTGTTCACTTTGTAATATGTGTAAATTTCACTTGATTATTTTTGTTGTTCTTAAGCTTGATGTATACCATCCAGCTTTGTATAGAAATTATATCAGAAGAGTGGACATGGACGAACCACCTCCACTAGAAGATGGAAGTAGTTACAAAGACAAAATGAAAGAAGAAGATCCACATAATCTGGAAGATAGATTTTATAGATATGGAGTTCGGCCAGAATGGCTCAATATACATAGGATCATCAATCACATGTAAAGATGTTTTTCTAATAGTACCGTTTTAGTTAAACCAAATATTTAGTTATTGTGTTTTAAGACTTTAGAGACAATCTGCATCTTTGATTGCAGCTTCTTATTCTCTTTCCTGCATTTTGAACAGGGATACCGATAAAGGTACTTACTATCTTGTTAAATGGAGAGATTTACCTTATGATCAAGCCACCTGGGAAAAAGAAGATGCTGATATTGCCAATTTACAGGCCGCTATTGATGACTACAAGAATCTAAGGTTTGTTGTTATTTTCTAACATCACGTGTTGCTTCAATATTTTCTTGGGTTGTATATTTTTTGACAGTACCATATAGACCTAGTTGTTTCTACTTCTAGACTTGTTATGTATGGCAATGATGAACCTGTACAAACTAAAAAGGCTGGTAAAAAAAGTAAAGGAAAACAAAAAAAGGAGAGAAAGGAACTTGATGATGACATTTTGTCAAAGATGCCTCCAGCTTACCCAACCACAGATGTAAGTTGTACTTTGCTCATATTTTCTGTTTGTTTGTTTTTTTTTTTGGTTTATGTGATCCTTTTGTTTTTAATTTGGTTAAAAGATTGCTGATATTTATTATTTTTTTTTTTAAATACTTTTTATTTCAGTTGCGGAAACAGCTAGAAAGACAGCCACCATACCTCGATGAAACTGGTGGAAATCTTCACCCTTATCAGCTTGAAGGTCTCAACTGGCTTAGATATTCTTGGGCCAATAATACAGATACCATTCTGGCAGATGAGATGGGTCTAGGCAAAACTATTCAAACTATAACCTTTTTATACTCACTCTATAAAGAGGTAACTTTTAACTGTTGTGTTTCACAAGTCAGTTTTTTCTTTGTGAATAAAAAAACAGTTTATTATATAATGCCTTTTAGTTTTATTAATATTTACCTCTGAAGGAACATACTCCTTGTTGATTTGATGATCTTTTCCTTTGGAGAGATGCTCCTATTTAAATTTAAAAGTAATTTATTTTTTCTTTCTTTCTTCTCTATATGTTTTAAATTGCTTCAAATTCAATCTTGAATTCTTGGCTTTTGTAAAACATTTGTTGTCATTGAATGCGCTTTTCAACAGAACAATGAGTTACTTAACTTAGCAGGTTATTGAAAGTAATTTTATCATTATTTAAGCATGGAATAAAAAGCTCCTTATTTCCATTTTGCTTTTAAATGATTAAAAATAGTTTTTACAAAGCTTATATCAGCTCACTCTGTTTGCCTGTGTGGTGAAAATTGTGAACACGTTATTTCTCCCACACCCATTATCAGATCAAGTTGAAACTTTACACAAATGTTTATTGTATCTAACAAAACATGAATCAGTAAAAACAATTACCAAAGTTGATTGCTGGTAATTAATCATTTTGTTTGATATCAACAAGGGAAATTAATCCTTCTGTATTAAGTCATAAGGTTAAATATGTAAGGTTTTGTCCCCATAGATAATTGTAGATATTATTTCTCCCTCACCCATTCTCGGATTAAGTTGAAACTTTCCACAATTATTTATTGTACCTAAGAAAACATGAATTAATTTAAAAATTATCAAATTAATTTTTGGTAATTGATTATTTTGTTTGATATAAAAATAATGAAATACATTTTTCATTATAGTTGTAAATATGGAGTTCTTTCTCTTTTTATTTATTTATTTATTTTTTTTTAATTTTATATTTTGCTTGTTAATTAATTTGGATCATAAAATATTTCCTAGATTGGGATTGATTATATTTATTTCACCACAAATGAGCAAAATTAATAGTTGCACCAGGACATGGATAATAAGAGAGAAACAAGTGTTTAGTTGAAAGAATGATGTAATAGAATCATAAGCATGAGTTGGGTACATTACTTACTCATTTTTATTGGTGTTAAGTGTTTACGAATTATTATTTCAGGGTCATTGCAAAGGTCCATTCTTGGTCAGTGCTCCTTTGTCAACTATCATTAACTGGGAGAGGGAGTTTGAGTTTTGGGCACCTGATTTATATGTTGTCACATATATTGGAGACAAAGATTCAAGAATTGTTATCAGGTATTTTTTTCCCCACACTAGTCAGTCTTGAATAAAACAATTTCTGTTCCTTCATATTATGTTAGTGCTTAAATTGATTTTTAAATTTTTTTTTTTATAGGGAACATGAGTTTTCATTTGATGACAATGCCATACGAGGTGGTGCTAAGGCATCACGCATGAAGCAAGGCTGCAATGTAAAGTTTCATGTTCTTCTAACATCTTATGAATTGATAAGCATTGATGCAGCTTGCCTTGGCTCAGTAGATTGGGCAGTCTTGGTTGTAGATGAAGCACACAGACTCAAAAATAACCAATCCAAAGTGAGTAAACTGTAAACTGAAGTATTTTTTTTTTTTTTTTTACTTTTATGCTAATCTGTATCACATTAAATCAAGCTGATATTTTTTAAAGGACATAGCTAGGAAAAAACAAACAATGAATATCACTACATCCCCCCCCCCCCCCCCCCCACTTTTTTTTTAACTTAGATTAAAAAGTATTGATTTGTTGAAATAAATGTTTTTTACATGGTTAATTATTTGTTTTAAGCATAGCAATTTTATTTTTAGTTTTTCAGAATTTTAACCAATTACAAACTGGGTTATAAACTCCTGTTAACTGGTACACCCCTACAGAATAATTTGGAGGAACTATTTCACCTCCTCAATTTTCTTACACCAGACAACTTTAGGTATGTATATTAAAGATCTTTCTTTTTGTCTTCACTTTACAAAAAATACATTAGTGGTCTAGTTAAAATATTTTCTTTTTTAAAGTGATCTTCAAGGATTTCTGGATGAGTTTGCTGATATTTCCAAAGAAGACCAAGTGAAAAAACTTCATGATATGTTGGGACCACATCTCTTAAGAAGATTAAAAGCTGATGTTTTGAAAGGAATGCCTTCCAAGTCTGAGTTTATTATTAGAGTTGAGCTGTCACCATTACAAAAGTAAGTTTATAACCAAACCATTTAGCCTTTTCTTTTGGCTTGCAATGTTTGAACTAGGACTGAGTAATTGTATGAACAATATTTTGTGCTTACCCTGACACTCTGGTTAATGGGTCCTTGTTGATCTTGTAAAATGGGTTAGGGAATCAACATTTGGGAGAAGAAATTTGGGAATAACTTAGTGTGAAATAAAAAAAAATTATAATTATTTAAAGGTTTTGTAATATTTTGCTATTGTAAAATTTGAGCTCTGCTAAGTGAGCTGTCATAGATGTTAAAAAACAAACAAACAATGAAATGGTCAAGAGGATGGGTTTTTTTTTTAATAGGATACAGATTATAAAATATTTAAGGAGAAAAAAAATTTGTAAAAAATCCTAAAAACTAGTTTTTATTAAAAATTTTTATTTCATTGACTTTGTAATAAGAATGATGGTATAATCCTTGACAGATACCCTTTTTATTGCCCAGTTACAAAATTCTTTTTTTTTTTTTTTTCAAAAGGAAATATTACAAGTACATTTTAGCTCGTAACTATGAAGCTTTAAACATAAAAGGAGGCAGTAACCAGACTTCACTTCTCAACATCATGATGGATCTAAAGAAATGTTGCAACCACCCCTACCTGTTTCCTATTGCTGCTCAGGTAGTCAAATATTTCTAACAATAAGTCTTTCTCATTGGATGTTTTATGTCAAAGCTAAGCAACTTCATTGACTTTATTGAACAGGAAGCTCCTAGAACTCACAACAATGCATTTGAAGGAACTGCTTTGATTAAAGCTTGTGGCAAGTTAGAACTTCTGTCCAAAATGTTAAGAGAACTCTACTCTACAGGCCATAGAGTTCTTATATTTTCTCAGGTTTGTGTTGTCACTGACAGTTATCTTTCCTCTTTAGTTTGTATATGCTGATATAGATGTGCTCCATGATTAAATATCAGATTTAGAATAATACCTCAAGGAGTAGAACAACTAATGGTACTGAAAAAAAAAAAGTTACTTTTTTCTATGTTTAGATGACCAAAATGTTGGATTTGTTGGAGGATTTTATGGAGGCAGAGAACTACAGGTATGAGAGAATAGATGGTGGTATAACAGGAAATATGAGACAAGATGCCATTGACAGATTTAATTGTAAGTATTTTAGTTTTGGCTGTTACCATACAATATATCGGTATTGTAAACATTTAATTTATTACAATCAAACTTTTTTATTTTAATAACATTTTGCAGGCTTTTGCATGGTAATTATATATCAATATTTAGTTATGAGCATATTTTTCTTTCCAACAGCTAAAGAAGCTCCAGCTTTTGTATTTTTGTTGTCTACTAGAGCTGGAGGGCTGGGTATCAATTTAGCCACAGCTGATACTGTCATAATTTATGATTCTGATTGGAATCCTCACAATGATATCCAGGTTGGTATAAGTATAGTTGATTATCTTAGAATTTAATGTACAATTTATCTGTATGGTAAGCTTTTAATTTATTACAAACTTTATTTTATTTTGCAGGCTTTTAGTAGAGCTCACAGAATTGGCCAGGCTAATAAAGTCATGATCTATCGGTTTGTTACCCGTAATTCTGTGGAAGAACGTATCACACAAGTAGCCAAGAGGAAGATGATGTTGACACATTTGGTTGTCAGACCTGGTCTAGGCAACAAAGGAGGCGCCATGAGTAAAAAAGAATTAGATGATATTTTAAAGTTTGGAACAGAGGAACTGTTTAAAGATGATGAAGGAGCTAAAGAAGGTGAGTGTAATAGTAACATAAGTCGTCCAGAAATGCACTATAGAAGCATGGTTCTCAAACATTTGTTTGTATTATTTTTCACAGGATCTGAAGACAGGATTGTCTATGACATGGAGGCTATTAGAAAACTACTGGACAGAACTCAAGCTGGTCAGGAAGAAAAAGAAATGGCAATGAATGAGTATTTGAGCTCCTTTAAAGTTGCTAATTACACAATTAAAGAAGGAGAGGAAGAAGTAAGTGGTTATTGTTTTTTTAAATAGTTATCATTGACTTACCTTGTCATTGTAGATGTCTTAGATTTTTATGTGCTGACATTTTGTAGGAAGAACCAGAGACTGAAGTTTTGAAACAAGAAGCAGAGCATGCTGATCCTGCATATTGGGAAAAATTGTTACGTCACCACTATGAACAACAACAAGAAGATCTGGCCAGAACTTTAGGAAAGGGTAAACGTATCAGGAAACAAGTCAATTATAATGATGCTATGAGTGGCCACGATGAAGAAGCATGGAAAGAAAATATTTCAGATTATGACTCTGATTTCAGTCAAGGTAAGTTGAAGATGTAGGAAGATTTATTGGTTACTGTACATAACATCTCATTATATTCATTTTTTGTTTTGTTTACCTCATTTTGATCATTCCAGTGAATGAAGAGGATGATGATGATTTTGATGACAAACAAGAAGGACAAGCCACAAGTAAACAATGTTTCAAAATTTAAACATATACTATTTATCATTTCACATTTTGAAAAATTTTCACACAATTTTTTTTTTAAAGAAATAGATATATAATAAATATAATAATAATAATAATCTTTATTATCCGTAAGGAAATTTGTCTTACAATTTGTGCATTACCAAACAAACATTATAGTATAATTTATTAAATTTTTTGGACATTTCTTACACTTTGATATATTTTAAACCCAATGACTATTTTCAGCTCGCAGTAGAAGACGAAATGAGAAAGACAAACCTTTGCCTCCACTATTAGCTAGAGTAAATGGACAGATAGAGGTAAATATCTAAGTGTAGTACATAATGAATCTTTTATTCTGTTTTACATTTGGCTTGGCATTTTTTTGTTCATTGATAATGTTAAGAAAAGCACACTAATCAAATCACTGTAGTGTTGATTAATTTTTAATGTGTCCATCACTAGAGTTGTCAATGTGAAGGTAGTGATAAACTCTGTACAATTGGACAAACATAAACTATTAGCTGATAATGAAACTTAACAGCAAGTCACTGTTTTGTCTAAAGGCTCAGCTGTACAATTAACAATTTTACAAACTATTATTAACAAGCTGCATTTCACTGTTGTGTTTTTTTCAAAAGTGTTTTCATTATCCTTAGGTTTTGGGATTCAATGCTCGTCAAAGAAAAGCTTTCCTTAATGCTGTCATGAGATGGGGAATGCCTCCTCAAGACGCATTTAACTCTCAGTGGTACGTTTAAAAAAACAATTATCGTCAAGCTTGAAAATATCTACTCAAGGAAAAAAAAAAAGATTCCTTATAATTTGTATCTTTTCTCTCATTATTAGGTTGGTAAGAGATCTTCGAGGAAAAACAGAAAAAGTTTTCAGGGCTTATGTATCACTGTTTATGCGCCATCTTTGTGAACCAGGTGCAGACAATGCTGAGTCTTTTGCAGATGGTGTCCCTCGAGAAGGTTTATCTCGTCAGCATGTCCTCACAAGAATTGGAATCATGTCTCTGGTTAGAAAAAAGGTTGGTGCATAAGAACTACACAAATTATTTGAATGCTGTCTTGGATTTTTTATTTTTTTTAGTAAAATGTATTTAAAGCTATATTTGGTCATTTCATTGTCTTAATCATATAATATGCTTTGCACTCATTTCTCATAACAATTGTGATAGTTAAAGTTGGTTTGAACAAAAAGTTTGAAGTTAGTTTTGTCTTTGCAGGTTCAAGAGTTTGAACTTATCAATGGCACACACAGTATGCCTTATGTCAAAGCTGGGGAAGCTATTGAAAAACTGAAAACTGAAGCAGAGGCAGAAAAGGCAGAGAAAGATGCTTTAAAAGAAGATAAAGAGAAGATAGAGGAAGGAAAAAGTAAAGAGAAGGAAGAAGAAAGTGAAGAAAAAAAAAGAGAAGGGGAAGTTGAAAAAGTCAAAGTAAGTGTAACTTGTCTGGATTGATATGTGCAAATTAAACTTTAAATTACAAACTCTCCTGAGCTCCAATGGCTCTGTTATATGAGTATGATCCTAATAGTAGATTTTTAATGAAGAAAAAAAAAAAGTAAAATTCTCTGATATAGGTACTTTATCTTTTTTATATCTAAATGAAATGCTTCAAGATTAAGGTCAATTGGAATTGTAAAAAAAAAAAAATGCTTAAATGCAGATACAATAGAGCAACATCTGAACATGCTTAGCATCTGTATTGTGTCCTGAAACATTGGTAATATGTCTATTGAATTGTGGTCACTTTACAGTCCAGTCTTCACTTTGAAATGGTGGTTTAAGTTGGGGCATAAATTTGCTTGATTTGCAATTGCAATGAGTTGCATTGCTAGTTGTGATTTTTTACATGCTGTTGACATCTTTTCATTGTGTTGGACTAGAAACTCCAAAAACTCATTTAGCTGAGTGAAAATGTACAAAGATTCATGATAGGTATCAGAGATGGGCAGCATTTCTTTTCATATTTTTTTATTTTTTTTTTATAAATGAGGATGAATGTTTTTCCTTCATTTTGTTTCTTAAGCTAGTCTGCTTGTCATGTAACTACGAAGTGACAATCAATTTTGCATGGAGTACCTGCTCAATAGGAGGTCAATATTGTCTGCACAAAATGAAAGTTTTTCTTGTCCATTGTTGTTTAGGGTGAGGAAGTAGCTGATGAGAAGAAAGATCCTTCTGACATAAAGAAAGATGAAAGCATGGAGGTGGATGAACAGCAAGAACTTAAAAAAGATGATGACAAAGTTGGAGAGAAGAAAGAAGAGAAGAAAGAAAGTGAAGAAGAAAAAATGGAAACAGAGAATCCTAAACAAGAAAAAGGTAATTACACAAAGGCCTTATTTTTAGGATTCACATACAATCTACAAACCATAAGTAGTAGAAAAATCTAATTTGATATTGGCCATTTTCTTTCAGATACTGTAATAAATCAAGAAGCTGAGGAAAAGAAAACTACAGATGACAGTGAGTGACCTTGAACTTTTGCTTCAAAATCATTAATTTTTTTCTATAGCAACATTGAGTATCTCTTAGCTCTAATTCCAGTAGCTGGAATGGAGTTGATCTCCCACGTTTTAAGTCACCATTGTACACATATCATGATATAAAACTATCACCATTGTACACATCTCATGATATAAAACTATTTTTATTTCCAGAGAAGGACGATGAACCCAAAAAAGAAGAAGATAAAAAATCTGAGGAAGATAAGGGGGATAACTCAGAAGACAAAGATGATGACAAGAAAGAAACAGAAGAGTCTAGAAAACAGGATGAACAGTTTCAGAAGTTTATGTTTAACATTGCTGATGGAGGATTTACTGAGCTTCATACCTTGTGGTCCAATGAACAAAGAGCTTTAACCAAAGGAAGAGAGCATGAAGTCTGGCATCGTCGTCATGACTATTGGTTGCTAGCTGGAATTATAACGTATCCTTAAATTTGTGATGAAGGCCAACATAAAAGTTGGCATAGAAGATTTCTAACTATTAGCAAAATAATGTACAGCAATCATATGTAAACTGAAATTTCTCAAGATTGTCATTTCTTGAGCCAGCTGTATATTTTGTCTTAAAAGAGTAGACTTTTTTTTTCGTTAACATTATTTTTTTACCTACAAAGTATTTCCGACACAGATTTTGAATTAAAAGAAAACTAAAAGTTATTTTATTTCTAGTCATATTGTGACATTATAATTAAAAAAAAAATTCTGTTAGGTTCTCCATATGATAATCCCTTTGAATCATGTCTTTTGTACCAAAGAACAAATTGCTGTGACTCTATGTATTGTCTAACAAAAAACAAATAGCTGATAGTTTTTATGCTAAATACAAAAACTTCTTAACTTACACTAGACATGGTTATGGCCGCTGGCAAGATATTCAGAATGACCCACGGTTTCAAATTATCAATGAGCCTTTCATATCTGAACAAGGGAAAGGAAACTTTCTGGAAATAAAAAATAAATTTCTAGCCAGAAGATTCAAGGTTTGTTGGTTTTTTTTTATTTGTGGAGCTTTTTGAAGATGAATTACACCAGTCCAATTAATGATTGATAACAACTATCTACCCAGTTGGCTCATTTCTATTTTACAGTTGTTAGAGCAAGCTTTAGTTATTGAAGAACAGTTGCGACGAGCAGCATATTTAAATCTAACTCAAGATCATGCTCACCCAGCTATGGCTCTCAATGCCAGGTAACTTGAGTGTTCAACATTTAGATAACATACTAGAAGTGCTATATTAAATTTATTCTGTTTGTAATACTCTTGATCATTTCATTTATCAACTTAAGGTTTGCTGAATTAGAATGTTTGGCAGAGAGTCACCAACATTTGAGTAAAGAATCTCTAGGAGGAAATAAACCAGCAAATGCTGTACTACATAAAGGTTAGTTCTAAGTTGTGTAATGTCTCAGTTTTCATGGGTGAAGAAAAGCAAAAATAAAGTTTATAATGTTTTGAAATGACTGTCTTTTTCTTTTGTTCAGTGTTGAACCAATTGGAGGAGCTTTTGAGTGACATGAAGCAAGATGTCTCTCGTCTGCCAGCTACCCTGGCTAGAGTACCACCTGTAACACAGAGGTTACAGATGTCTGAGAGAAACATACTAAATAGACTTGTTACCCCTAGTGTCATTCCTGGAGCTAACTTAGTTCAGCAACAACAGTTGCAAAATCAGCAGTTAAATACACAGCAATCATCAGCCTCACGTACAGCTAGTCCAGCATTAATCAATCCAGCTCTGTCAGGTACTTGAGTTAAGTGGGCTTTGGCCTTTTTACATTAGTAAATGTAAATTTTTAAGCTCTTCTAATATGAGTGTCTGATATTTTAAGTTTTAAATCTTTTGCTTTCCCCTCACACTTAATGCTAGGGAACTCAAAAGTCATTCAATTAGTGTGATTTTATAACAGATAAATTGAGTCCATTTACTTCCAGTTGATTTAATTGTTACTAGTCGACCCGCTGCATAGCATGCGCCAAAATTTAGCTGGGCCAGCCTTTTGACACTGCAACCTATGCGACTGCAGTGGGCCTGCACTTTCATATGATACGCGCTAATTCTAGGTGTAAATTATTAAATTAAACCATTTTAAGACTTTTTAACAGATTTCCTGCCGTTTCCTGATTTACCAGGAGCTCCTGGAAATCTCCTGAAAGTGCAAAATATACGAAAAAGTCCTGGAAATCTCCGTAAATTATTAAAATCTTTTGAAAACTCATAAAAATCTGAAACAGACAAAGTTGTCATTTTGGGGTGTCATTCAATATGGAAAACGCCAATCCTACACGCAATTAAAAAAAACGGCATTATACAATACCCGTAACTGGAATCTGGTGAAAGAAGCTTCTCGCGCGTTAAACTAATGAATTATTTGAGGTCAACAATTCTTGAAGATAGATTGAAACATTTGATAACTCTTGCTTTTAAGCGTGATCTATGTAGGAAACAGAATTTGTATGATATACCCGGTACTGTTTATACGCAAGGCTCGTAAAGTACTCGTTAAGTATATATTTACAAATACTTATTTGAACTGTTCCCCAGCTACCAAAACAACAGGGAGAGTCTCTCCAGCTACACAATCGAAATCTCCAGCTCCTTCAGCAAATGGTTGGTATTCTTTGGTCTTTAATCATTTGTTTGCCTCTGGGTTGACTAGCTGAATTTTAACATTACTTTGACACAAAGGTCAATGTTCAAACTTTGTTAATTGACTAGTTTTTATTTATTTATTATTTTTGGCTTTGTAGTAAAGGGCATGAGCAGCAGTTAACACATTTTTTTTTTTAATTAAATATTTGGCTTAATTTTGGACTTCTCTACTTCACAGCTGATGATGAAGGCACTAAAGATAAAAGTGAAGACAAGAAATAGAGACTGTCTTGAAATTAAATATGTAATTTAAAATTATTACCTATGAACATATTTTTGTAGATCTTGTATTAAAATGTCTTAATTTCCCAAAAAAAAATTTGTTTGATTATGTTTTTGTCAGTTTCCATGTACTAGATCTATAACTTTCTTTAATGGTCAGCTAAAAGTTGCTTTGGTTTTATTCTAGATTTAAAATTTGTTAGATATAAATTATGTTTACAGTACAACTAACATGTTCTGCCAAAAACCTGTTTTTAAAATAGTGTCTTATTATTAAGCTCTCTGTTAAAATGTCAAGATTATTGAATAATCTGGAAATATTTATAGAATATTAACTTAAGTCAAGATTAAATCTAAATCCCATGTTATCAAAAAGTAAATACTATGTTAAAAGGTTGTTTTTTTTTAATATTCATTAGATTTGTTAAGTTATTAAAAAAAGGTAATTAAAAACAATGGAATAAAAGTACAATTATAAATCTGTATCCTGCATGATGCCAACCAAGATACCACTAGTACTTCACATGAACTTGTGTAAATGTACTTTAAAAAAATTAACATTTCAAAATTAGTCTGAAAACAAACTGGATTCTGCCTCTACTAAATTAAGCTCCTATGTAGTTGTAGATGAACACTAGCTCAGTTTCTTAGAATGTTTGAAGCTGTGGATCTTTGAAAAGTGCACAAGAAGGCTGGGTTAATTACTGCATCTTCGGCATAGTTTATTCAATAAAAAGTGCCCTTAAGCTGTTATACATGTAACTGTATTTTGTTAGTTTCTTTTTTTTTTTAATTTGCTGAACATACCCGTACTATAAACAAGATTTTCAAACACAAAGGGTTCACCCATGGGTCATCTGTTTGCTGGACAAAGAGGCAAGTTTCAATATTTTTAGCAGAAAATCAGATGCTATTAAGTACAACTTCAATCCTACCTCTCTTTCTCTCTCCTTACAAATTGGCATGTGCAGGATGAAAGCGTTTCTCACACGATTGGTTTGTTAGGTTGGCTTACATCATTATTACATTGTTAATATTCACAGTATTCAATGAACTGATTGTTATGAAGATATAGTTAGCCTGGTCTAAGGAATGTGTTTAAATATATTAATTGGTGGTTGACCCAAAGGATTCATGGCCTTGGTAAGAGTCCTTACTTTAGATATTTGGTCTTCATGGACTGAAGTACACTACCAATAAATACCAGTAAAAACTGCCTATTAACACTTTTTTAAATAAATCAATTCCTCCTTTATAAAGATGAAGGTGGTCTATCATTTCTCTTTCTATTTATCTTGTATGTAGTGCTTCAACATTGTAACGAGTCCTTTCAGTGAGCATTACACAATCAAGTTCTATTATCAGTCCAATTATTGGTTTCTTCATAAGACAGTGCACAAAATGTACATCTATTTATTAATCCAACTTTATTATTGAATAAAATGAAATATCTCAGTCATGTAGGGTGATTCCAGGTGAAACATGTGTAATAAAAGATGTAAATCAAATTTAATTTTAAGATGATTAGTGGGTATATTTTGAAAAATTATAGTGGTCAAACCGTAGTCTTCCATGTGTGGCCAAAATGGTAGTGTTTTTTTTTCTCAAAGATACATATAAAATGTCAAATTTCAAGGAAAATCTTTAGATCGTTTCGGTCCACACATGACCTATGAGTTTGCAAAGTAAGAGCTGGAATTGTAATAAGGGTATTTGGTAAATTGTAAGTAGCAGAAGATATCGTTTGGTAATCTATATACATGTTTTTATTTGTAACTGTTTCGCATAGCCACAGAAAATACTTCATTCTTCATTGTTCTTCAGACTTAAAGACAAGCCTTATTATACAAAATCATCTCTTTTTCTTTATTAACCCCCCCTCCTTCCACCATTTTTCTATAAACACGTTTTAAAAATGTATCTTTATGAAAAAAAAAGTGGCTTGAATATTTCATTTAAAAAAGAAACTGCAAAATGAAATTGGATATTCAATCTTTCTAGTTGTTGAGGTCCAAACATGACAAAACCACACAAAACTAATAGTGGCTTTTCCCCTTTGAAGGACACTAACAAAATTAGTCGCTTTGGTATACACTAAATTTATAGAGGACTATTTAAATGCCTCATTTGAAGGGAGTTTATTTCTAAACAATGTTTTCAATATTTGAGAAACATGGTGTCATGATTTGTGATTCAAATTACATAAATGTGAAAATATTTACAGTAGGAATAGTGTCTAATCAAAAAACAAAATTAAAGTATGCTAGCTGCATACCATTAAGACTATGTAGAACTGCTGTAAAATCTAGTAAGAATGAAGTCACTGAAGCATTGGTCAAATGACAAAGATATTTATTTGAGTGTACACATCATATACAGTTGTTGGACAAAGAAATCACAGACTAATTGATGCCTTCATCAAGAAATGGATTCTTACAAATATTTGTACAATAATAGTTTAAAAACAAATACAATTTTCTTGAACTAAATAAAATCAATTAAAACTTTGAAACCATTAGAACATGATTACAATTTACATTTAGAATAATGAAAAGATATGTAAGAGTGGAACATTGCAATACCTAAACAGAAACAAGATGACCTTGAACTATCTTGTTATTCCAAAAGATCACAGGTGTACTCTGGAACTGAACTCCTAACAATGATGACAGAGCCAAATTAAAAAAAAAAGGATTGATTATTCATGTGACTACTGATACCACTACAATGAAGTTAAGAAACCAAAGTAAAAAAAGTTGAACAAATCTAGATAGCTCTATTTACAAGACAATTCTTGAGCTATACAAGTTCATTTGGTAGTTAAACCACTTTCTGTTTTTAGGCTTTTAATTATGTACACAGGAAACAATTACATTCACCATTACCCTGTTATAAAATTTGTTTTGCCACACTGTTCCATGTTTTGAATGATGATATTATAATAGTTATGAATGAAAAAAAAAATATTATAAAAATTGCACATCACATGTCTCTCTAGTTATGCTGGATGACTTTATCTTAGGACTAATGTTAACAGTGAAACACCATATTTCCTCACATTTTAAGTAGGAGGTACACAAGTTTTGAAGGGCTTGGTGTTGTGAGTAGATTATGGTCAGGAAATAAAGTTTCTCCAAAGAAGACTATACATCGATTATACATCTATTATACAAGTGAGAACATTCATACCAACTCTCACTGGTGCCATTTTTTATTTTGCATGAAAATAAATTATACAGTTTATATTTTTCAAACCACAGCAAAATTACATCAAGTCACAAAACTAATTTGGTTTATTGCTTCACTTCATGTATCTACAGGACTTGTGCATACACATTTCAAACTCCAACTGTCAAGAAGTTTGTTTTTTATCAAAAGTCCTTAAAAATATTTACTCAACTGGCTTAAACATAGCAATGTTATTTAGTCTAATGAGAGTTTCCTACCTAAGTTCATTTATATCAGTAAATCATTCTATTTATCAGCACAATCTCCCAATACAAGATTCAAATGAAGACTTCAAAACATTTCTGCACTACCAAATATTCCACAAGAAAGAACATTCTTGTTTCTCTACATTTGGATGGCTAGAATGACACTACCAAATATTCCACAAGAAAGAACATTCTTGTTTTTCTACATTTGGATGGCTAGAATGACACTACCAAATATTCCACAAGAAAGAGCATTCTTGTTTCTCTACATTTGGATGGCTAGAATGACACTACCAAATATTCCACAAGAAAGAACATTCTTGTTTCTCTACATTTGGATGGCTAGAAGTAGAGAAGAACAAAAGCTGGAGACAAAATACTCCTTTCAAAAAAAAAAAATATTTTCTTGAAAACCACAAAAAAAAAAAAAAAAAATTAAAGTGGGCCCCAACTCTGACAGTTTATATACATTTGAATGTAATAAAATTAGTCATAAGAAATAATTCCTCCTGTAGGCAGTCTTTCCTTGTACACTGTCTGACAAAACCCTCAAAGTCTACAGCAAACATTACATTTATTTATCTTAGTACTTGATTCTTGCAACACCACAAACTTCAGGAAAAAAAAGTTACATTTTGAGATTTCATGAATATCAATCTATTGAACACAAAATGTAGTTATCATTTAGTGTCCATCTCTCATCTTATAGTGAAATTTTTTTTTTTTAAATATTTATTTTGAGAGAAATAATATACAAATACAAAATAAAAAAAAATTTAAATAAAAACAGAAAAAGTAATAGCTCTTTGGAACAATATTTAATGTTAAATAAACAGAGCATGTGTTTATTGATAGATGTTTATGTTAAATAAACAGAGCATGTGTTTATTGATAAATGTTTATGCTAAATAAACAGAGCATGCACTACATTATGTCCAATAAAATATTTCTGATTTGACAATCAAACATGAGTTAACAAAGTAGTCTCTCATTAAATGCTAAAATAAGAACATTCAAAACTCCATTTCTTGACAGTATCTTACTGGTTTGCCCTTGCATTCTTCAAGCTTATCCATAATTTCTTGACAGATGGTCATTACCTTGGGGTCAACTGTTCTAGATGTCATAAGTCTCTGAATGTGTTCATGACCACCTTCATTACTTAACAAGGTCAGATAACGCTTACCTGGCAAAATACAAAGCATCCAATTCTAAATCTTAGAACATTCACTCTTACAAATGGAAATATGTAATGATGAAAAAAAAAAAAGAAAAGGTTTTTAATGATAATGGCCTTTGGGGCATGACTTTTATCCTTTTACCATCACAGAGAAGATACAATTCACCCATCACAAAAACAGGCAAGACTTTTTGGTTCCTTTAGCTATTTCATTATAGAATAAAAGCCAACTTCCTCAGGTAAGCTCCAGTTGTAGTGTTTAAGTGAGATTTTATAGTGGAGGTACATTTTGAACACAGCATCTTCTCTACGTTTAAGTTGTTTTTTTTTTAAGCAAATAAAAAAAACAAAATGCACTGTAGAGGCAATATAATAAAAACCCATATGAAAATAAAGAGAAGAGGATTGGGGGAGATTTTGAACTAAACAGACCAAGCAAAAGAGATTTAAAACTCAATTTGATGGTGCTAACAAGTTTATACAAAATTATGTTTCAACTTTTGAAATACAAAATGTATCTCCACACTTCCTCTCTGTGATGTACACTGGATACACCAAAAAACTAGCTATTGATCTCCCACTGATGGAAATCCTACACTCTTAAGCGAGCAATTCTTGTATGTATGTATGTATATATATTTATATATATTAATTTTATTTCCAAAAAGGCTCTAACGATTTTCTTTAAAATTTCACGGTATGTGCATAAAAGTGAGAAAAAAATTCTCAACTCATTGGCCACATCGGGAAAACTCGAAGTCGACCGTTACATCGGTTTGAAAATGGCTCATTATCGAAAAATTAATTTTGGCTAGAATGTTTTATGAATGAAATTTTCTATATGACGTCAATGGGAAAAAAAACTTGACACTGCTTAGTCACTAGGCTCACAGCAGTACACTAAGACATTTCTTCGCAAACAAGAAAAAGTTTTAAAGATTCAATTGGCGTAATTAAACATTTGCGCACCATCTTATTGTACATTGATCCATTATGAAACTATGGAAGAAAAATAATGAAATTAAATATCTTTATGTATGATTAAATATTGTGTTTTAAAGGCTTTAAAAATTGTTTACACTTTAATTGCGCACAACCGTAGGTAGCTTTTACTTTGTTATTATTTTGCTGGTGAATTATTGCAATGTGTTTAAGCTTCGAAGTCTACTGTCCCATACCAAAACATAGGAAATGGTCGTAACACAGCTATCTATGCCTTACTTGCACAACCAGGGAGGCCCTAACATTTGCGGGGCCGTATGTGAAATGGATTGCGCGCGGACCAGTAAGGGTAGGGATAAGGATAATAAGTGAAAATTAAGATTTTGTATTAGAAAATAAATTCATATTTGCATTACATTTTTATTAAATGAAAGCTGACGATGCCGTTTTTTTTATATCACCCGTAGGACTGGCATATACCATATTGATTGACACCCCAAAATGACAATTTTGTCTTTTTAAGGACATTTTTATGAGTTTCAGGAGATTTCCAGGAGCTCCTCGAAAACAAGGAGACCACGTGAACCCTATAATAAATTATAATGGTTTAATTTAATAATTTACACCTAGAATTAGCGTGGGGCTTTTGAACCTTCGGTGTCCACTGCGGCAGCATGATATCCAGCTCGCGGTCAACAAATTTTCATCACGCTGCTGCTTTTTTTGCTTAACCTATAAACCTCAGTAAAACAGAAGTCATGTTCCAGAAGTCACCCAATAAAACGCCCAAAGATCACCACGCATAGACATCTCTTAAAGTGGTAGATAACTTCACATTATCTGGAAAGCATAGTATCAAATGACGCATTGCTTTAAAGAGAGGTTGATCAGGGATAGTCGTGCTTTTGGACGCCTCCAAGCGAGAGTTTGGCGAGATAAATCTCTACGCCTGTCTACCAAAATCAGTGTCAACCAATGATTCTCTCAACTTCTCTATGTGGATCTGAGACATGAGTACTTTATAGAAAGCAACTAAGACTTCTTGAACGACTTCACCAAAGACAGCAATACAATCAGCGATATTCTTGCAAAATGGTATGAACTTCTTATAATCTGACAGTCACGCTCTGCAGGGCACTTATTCCGTATGGGGGACAAACATATTTTTGGCAATCTTTTTTTTTAATAAGCTGAAAAGTTATCAGAGTAAAAGAGATGCCTCACAATAACGCTTCTTTAGAATACTTACGCGATTTTTTTTGTCTCTTAGGAAAAAATGTGCGATTTTACTTTGTTACTAGGTGCATGTTTTACACTATAACGTAGAAATTTTGCATCACTTGATGATTCTTACTAAAGCCATAATAATAAGGCTTGTCTTCAAGTCCGAAGATTAGCGAGGAATGCAGTATTTCCAGTGGCTGCCACATCCAGAGCAAGCATAACCATTGTCCGCAGGTGGTTGATTTAGATTTTCTTTTCGCCATCTGTGTTTGTCCTCGGCAGCAGATTTTCTTTTGGTCTCAAATGTGTATCCCGCGGCCTTCGTGAGTGATCTCCAGCTGTCTTATTCGGAGGCAGCATACAACCAGGTGCTCTCTTCTATGTCAGCCAAGGAAAGTTGATGCCTAAGCTGGTCTTAGAAGCGTTTCAGTGGGGCGCCTCTTTTACGTCGACCACCTTTTAGCTCACCAAAAAAAGACTGCCTTTGGCATATGTTCGTCTCCCATACGGGATACGTGCAACTGTCGGACCATAAGAAGTCCCTCTATACTGTCCATACTGGCATTAACAAGGACATAGTTGTTTGTAGTGTGGTCCTGCCACCGTATGTCCATGATGGAGCGCAAGCATCTTTGGTGAAAGCACTCAAGAAGTCTTAGTTGTTTTCTGTAAAGTGTCCATGTCTTAGAGCCATAATGAATATATTAATTGCAATATTAAATGTCAGAAAGTAACCATTTTAGAAGTTACACTGCAAAGACTTTCTTCCAAGCCTATAAAAGCCCAATAGTTTTACGCGAAAGAAGCAATGTAAAACGTTAAGACGTAAGCTGTGGTTTTCTATAGGCCTACTGTTGGGGGGACTTTCTATTCTAATCGCCATGTACAATTACATTGAGAACTGACAGAACGAAAAAACAACTCCTCGGATTGATAGCCTTTACCCGATCGTTAATTTTTGTAATTACAACAATATTCCCAAAATAACTTCGGGTATATATCCTTCCTTAACAAATTATTCATCCGAGCGAGGCTCGGTTACCTGATATTCTCTACTTAATGTAAATTTCATTGTTACAATATTTGTTATGTTAATGCCTTTATATAACAATATTCCTTAGTAATTTCCACAAATAATAATAATACACATTTTCTTATTCAGAATATTTTGATCTAGACATTAAAAAATGATATTAATAAAAAAAAGCCTACCATTTTTGGAACAAACATGGTGAATGGCCCAGACAGCCCACAACTGTATTGGAGTGTCTTCACTTTGTAGAAGAGGAAAAAATGGACTGAAAGACCTAAACTCAAAAGAAAATGCAAATCATTTGACAAAAGAAAGTAATAGATTATAAGAATCAGTAGAAAATTCTTATAAATACCATGGACTGTTTCTGAGATGGTATTATAAATGTTTTCAATAAGAAGACTTCTCACTGAACATTCCTGGCTAGAGTATTAGGAAACTATTACTTCTTCTGCTTATTGAATTTACATTAGTAATAAATAAAAAAATACAGTAATTAAACAAATCTTTTTATTTAATAGAAACTTTTTTGGTAATGGAACAGTCCAACACTGGTACTTAAAAGAAGTGATGAAATAAAACTAACCTATAAGCCACCATTTCTGCTTTAGGCTGATCCCAACTAGATACAACAGTTTTCTGAATGCGTGAAAGAAAAATGTCAGTGAATGAAATTATTTTCACCATCAAATATTTTTTTCAATGGACATAATACATGCTACACATTTCAACTAAAAATAAAATTTTCCTTAAAAAAAAATGTATCCTACCAATTCCTCTAGAATATCATATCTGTCAAGACCTGCTATACTTCTCCAAGCTTCATCTCCATCACTACATAAGTGAGCTAGTATTCCAGCTGCAAAATAACTGACATCTATGTGTTCCCCATGTAACATGTGCCTGGAAGTAAAGAAGCATTCAACTCAATCAATGACAATCAACTAATTTGGATGACATCCTAACACATATCTTGTAGTGACAACTGAAGTTTTTAAAAATGTAACCTATATTTAGGAGCCCTGACTACTTAAATGTTGCTAAGTGCCCACAATGATCAACTTTCCCCAAATCCTTTTATTTCATTGTTATTCTGCTTAAATTTCATGCTAGTCTAATACAGATTGTTTTATCATATATCAGTAAGTTTTAGTTCTTTTTTTTTTAAACACAATTCAAGTAAAAATCATCAGCTAGTAGTTAATTGAGCAGACCTGCCTACCAAAAAAAGTCCAAATGCGTAACGCTGATGGTCAAAATGCGTATTTTGGCACCAGAATGCGTAACACTTACGCGATCCACTATTTTGTCATATATATATATATATATATCCAAATGCGTAACGCTGATGGTCAAAATGCGTATTTTGGCACCAGAATGCGTAACACTTACGCGATCCACTATTTTGTCATATATATATATATATATATATATATATATATATATATATATATAAAATATTAGATCTCGATGTCATGATTAGATCTACAATCTAAATCTAGATCAATACGACAATACAATACTATAGAGATGATATCTAGACTAGATCTGGATCTAGATCTATGTCTATATAATTTATAATGAATATAATCTACTAATCTACTCTAGATCTGGGCTCAAGTGTTACCGATGCCGTGGATCTATTTCTGTATAACAAGTTATCTAGATCTAGAATCCAGATCTAGATATAGACTCGATATCTACAATGTCACTCAATGTGTTTTGAATCAATAGCACTTCGATATTTTTTTCTATACAAATGAATACGTTAATTTCTACTAATGAACTTACAAAAAAAAAAAAAAAAAAAAAAAAGTCACGTTGGTCACCGTGTGTATCAGCTAACTGACGGTACCAACCCGCCACTCCCTCACTCTCGCGTTCTTCATTTTTAGACTAAATCTAATTGCTATTAAGAACCAATCAACGTATAGATCTGGACACAATGTGTTCCCCCAACTTTTCTGTTCCCCCCCCCTTCCGCCCAACAGGACGGCTTAGCGTGACCTCCGTGACCGCTCGTAGTCAAGAGAGGGGGGAAAAAAAAAAAGGATACGAAATGCGTAACGCTACGGGTTAAATGCGATTTGCATACTGACTGTCATTTTTGGGAGATTTTGCGTAACGAATATGCATTTTGCGTAACGGTAGGCAGGTCTGATTGAGTAATTAGGAATTTGAATAAGATAACGCAGAAACTTACTTTATTAACATTATGAAATCTTCTCTCATTAATTTATATCTTAGTGCTTTGACTTCAGCAATGTTGTTCTGGACACACAAAAAAAATATAAGACAACTTTTGAAAAGAGCTTACATAAATGATACTATAAAAATAATGATATTTTATCATAATATGGCTTCAAAATATAACACCATGATCAAACAATTCTATCAACTGACTTACCAACAAACCAAGAATTTTGGTTTCCACTTGAACATGACTTTCTGTTTCTTCTCCATCAGTTAGTTGTAGAAGTTTAATAAACAATTCCAGTCCTCCTTCTGTCAAGAACACGTTACATGTGGATGGTGCTTCATCTGACAACCAACCCAGTGACAATATAGGTCAATATTACCAGTAAAATTAAGATTAAGGCTTAGGCTGCTTTCTTGACTCTAATTAGAAATGTGTTATGATTACATATAAAAACAATCAAACCATAAGTTAGGACCAACTAGATGTATGATCTGTATATCTGTTTATTTTGGTCTCATAATCATAAATTATAATAAGAACTATTTGTGTCAGCAATTGTTGTATAATAGTGATACTCAATTATAAATAAGAGACATTACTGTAAAAAAAAATATAAAATATTTAATTCTAGCATTTAGAGAAATTATTTCAAGTGACTCCTGAATTGTACAAAATTATTGATAGATTAGAGACAGGGTCACTGCAGCGATCGGACCCCATGATGACCTGCTAACTATTGTAAAAAAAACGCAAGCTTAAAATCTATGGCCATATTATAAGATCTGCGGGGCTTGCATAGATCTTCCTTCAGGGTACAGTACCAGGAAAAAGAAGAAGAGGCAGACAGAGAAAGCGATGGGAGAACAACATAAAAGAATGGACGGGCCTACCATTGAAAAAGGTTTTAAACAAGGCAAAAAACAGGTAGGAATAGAGAAAAACGTCTTGCTTGGTGCCCCAATGGTCCAACAGACTAAGGGATAGGTAAAGGTAATTGATATAATTAATTCTTGTGTAATTTACCTGTAAGATTCCACAGAGCACTAAGTGTAAACCTCAGAGTAATATCAAGCTCCCTTATCACAAGCCTTTCTTCTACCAACATTAATAATTTCTTCATATAGCGAGCTTTGGCACCAAGAATTGTTGTCTGTTCCGTTGAAATCTAATAAAATATTTGTTGAAAATCATTAATAAATATTAGTGAAAAAAAAAATGTATATGGGATATTTATTTCATAACTATTTTAAGTTTGAAATAACAGGCCACCTTTGCAGCTAGTATAGAACAGATGGCTACTGACATCCGATTCATTGAAGCATCATCAAACTGACACATACATTCCATGACTAATCTTGAGCATCTGAACCGGTCAAAGTTCTGCAGGAAAAAAAAAAGATGAATATTAGTACAACCAAGTGATCCTTTCAATAGTTTTATTTTCAAATTGAGGACTAAACTTTGTGTCAAAAATGTTACCACTTCTTGTAATATCCTGTCACTGCAAATTGTCAGTAGAGCATTTTTTTGTAGCTGAAATGCAATAGAACAAGACATTTAGTTAGAAAATAGCTCAGTTTTGTATACATCAACACATACATTGACTTTCATTGAGGACAAACTGAGTGACAGACCTGCTGGTGATTAGGAAAATTTTCCATGGCTGTCAATGTGAGGTCTACACATTTAGATAATAGAACTGAATGAATCTTGATCCCAACATCTCCTCTGGTTAAGTTATACAGGCAAGCAGTGGCAGCCATTTGGACAGAAAGCAATTTGGGATGACTTTTCATTGCTGGCAAGACAAGCTGGAGAAAAAGTGAGATGATGCCAATAAAATGTGAAACAAACAAACAGCATTTAATGTAAGCTCTAACACAAACTAAATAGAATCCACTATGTTCATGTAAGCTCTAACACAAACTAAATAGAATCCACTATGTTCATGTAAGCTCTAACACAAACTAAATAGAATCCACTATGTTCATGTAAGCTTTAACACAAACTAAATAGAATCCACTATGTTCATGTAAGCTCTAACACAAACTAAATAGAATCCACTATGTTTATGTATAACGCCTCTTACCTTTATAATGTCTTCTCGTGGTTCTTCTGTACCTTGTGATAAGTTAAAAAGTTTGAACAATGCTTTCTGCATGTATGCACTTCTTGGCAAATAACGACGTAAGGATTCTATTATCTGAGACTCTGTGTACTCTCCTGAAATCTAGAGGATAATTATAAGATCTTTGGTCATATAAAATAAATTATATACATAAGTAAGAACCTTATGAATCATTGTAGAAAATATCAAAAAGTAAAAAAAAACTAATGTACTCTATATCTGTCAATAAATATTTTATTACATTGAAGCATTGTATTCAGAAAAAAACAAACAACTGCTCGTGATATTTTTAAGCTAATGAAATTTCCTTTACCACCTTAAGTTTCATTGTCATCTTTTCAAAACTGCACCCAAGAGAGGAACAAATAAGTTTCAATATCTTCTTTGAATGTTACCAATGATTCTAAAAATTGGACTGCAAACTTTAATACAAGGAGAGATAAATGTTAATGCACAATATCATTTTTTATCCCTAATGTATTCTCAAAAATGAACTCTTTATCAATTCATTTCTCAAAAACTAATAACGATAAAATATCAAATTTAATTTGAATAATTTACACCTAATGACTTGAGTCTAGGATTGAAGTTACATTGAAACAGGAAATTCTCCTTTTCATATTTTACTATCATCCCATGGGCAAATACATAATGTGATTTCAAGCAAACTAACAAAAAATTATTTTTCTTAAAGAATCAAATATCACAGTATATAGGATATATATATATATTAAAAATAGTGCTTTTTAAATGTTGAACATCTTGAATTACTTTATTATAGAATGGTCTTTTCAAACAGAAATAGATGGGGTCTTGTTTTTATGTTTATGAAATTACTGGCAATGTTTAAGAATTTTAATTTTTTATGTTCAAATATGTTCTAATAAAACATGTTTTTTTTCAATAAAAGAACATATATGCATAAAAAAAATAATTAATAAGCTTATTTTTTTAATAATTCAATATTAAGAAATTTTGATAAACTGAATTGATAGATAAAAAAAAGTTTTGAATGGCAAACAAGTTGAACAAAATTTGTTGATGTTACCTTTAAATCTGGTCGATTGCGTAACCAGCTGCTCTCTGGTTGAAACATTTCATATTCAGATATTGATGTTAATGCCAAGCCAAGGAAATTCAACTTTTTGTGCCGATCTAAAAATGATCTAAAGAACAGAGCGAATGTTTTCTAAAATCAAGACCTTTAAAGAATTTTTTTTTTTCTAATTTAGTTGACACATACTACTAAATATTTTAAATTTTTATTAAGACAAAAAAAAAAACAACTTACTCCACAACACAGGGGGCAACATCAGCTGATCCAGATATATCCAAAGAGACTAAATTTGGATTAGCATCACATCTAGATAAATATTCTGGCACTTGGAAACGCTCAGTGGCCACAGAAGTGATAATAGATTCCCTGGTGGCCTCATTGGACACATCTAAATGCACTAAATGAATCAGTTCACTTACAACTCCTATTGGATCAGAGTTTCTGTGTAGCTGTAAATTGTACATACTCAATGATTTCAATCGATTCTTGCACTTCTTAAGTGGAGATATATCATTAATTTCTGTGGATGAAATGTCTAGGACTTCAAGACAAGGTAAATCCTCAGCTATAATTTCAAGTCCATGCCGATTGAATTCAGTAGAACTGACATTTAATGTATGCAGATTCCTTAACTTGGAAAGGGAGACAACCACACAGAACTTTGAGTTATTTAGAAAAGTGTTTCTACTCACATTTAATAACCTGAGATTAGACAGAGTCCACTCCCCCAAACAACCAATGATATCATTGACTGTCACCTCTTTAATGCCAGTTATTTCTAACTGTGACACCCTGTGACCTTTTAGAATTCGCAAGCCTCGACTAGTGACTGGGGCATTATGAATATTTACGTGCCGCAGAGCAGTGACACTGGGATCGAACAGAGAAAGAGACTCGTCATTTAGTTTTCCTTTTTCACTCAAGGTTGATAAGAGTTGATCAGAAAGATTGGCATGGAAACATGTTTCTGGATCCTTAAAAACCATCTTAGTCTGTTTAAAATCAGAGTGGGCAGCAGGCTGCACCTCACACAAAGCAGTCAGATTATCACAAATGAAATCTACACAGCAGCTCTGAAGGCTCATTGGCGTGTCATACATTTTCAGTATGAATCAATGGCCCTGAAGCCCTGTGATGATAATTGACCTCCTGTTAATTAAACAAAAAAAAATCAGGTTTAAATAAAAATGGAAATTATTTTACATTTACTAATATGAAAAACAGTCAAAAGTTAATGTCATTTCAATACTTATCAATTGATAAATCAAAAAATGGTATAATAAAATGAAACATTAGATTAATTTAAAAAATATAAATGATTTCATTCAACTGCATCTAAATTCTAGATCTATATGACAGTAATTCAAATTTGAAAAACCATTGGAATATGATTGGAATCAGAGTTACCCTTTAACCACTAGAACTAAAAGACAAGTAGATCAAGATCTAAATTCTAATCTAATATTAAAAAAAAACTATTATCTAGAGACTAGCCTTAGACTGTCTAGACTTAGACTAGATCTAGTCACTAGTGCTATATATATTTTAGATCTAGATCTACGAATATATACTGTTGTAACTCCAGTGGCGGACTGAAAGGGTTAATGTGTGTGCAGCCTACTGATACACAAGACTCAGGCCAATCACACAGGTCAACAGCTGTCGATAGACAAGGGACAGTACTGCTAGTTCATGCAAATATGACCAGTATTATGGTCATGCGCCCAAAAGCCTTCATGGTCGAGAGACAGTGTGTAAGAAAGGACAGTTGAGTTCATGACAGCAAGGCAATAAGGACAATGTGATACTGTGAGTCCTCGAGAATGTAGCTGTATGAGCTAGAGAGACTTGTAGTGATTAGTTAGGCAGTTCTGTTAAGTACAAGAAAGCATTTGAAGTTAGTGTAGCCAATTGTGTTGAATTGGCTGTCGATGTAATTGTAATTAAAACGCCACATTGTTTATTGAAGTTCTTGTATTCAATGTGCTGTGTTGTGTTAGCAGTGATAGAGAAAATTGTAACAATACTTATTACTATTGTTAATATATATAGATGAAGAGTATAAACTCAAGAGTCTGCTTTATTAACCCTAGACCTAGAATAATCTTAATTCTAGACATAATACATAGAGATCAACTAATTAACTAATTTAGAAAATTATTAAAGATCTAGAATTCTAGAATCTAGATAGATTAATCTATAAGTTAATGTTATGACTATGATAATCTAGTCATTTTTAGACTATAATATAATCTAGTATAATTGTAATATATATATATATATATATTGTTACGAATCTCCCTATCCAGGCTCTCTGCTAATTGCACCAAACGACACCACCAACTTAAAGAACTTGACAACTCTGGGCTTGAAAATAACGTAATAGTTTAATGTCAATAAAAAACCAGCCAATACTGTACAATTGGCAGCACGTAACACAAGACTGTACAAATATCTCTCCACCGTATCAACTCTTGCACTGGTCTCTCTGTCTCGTCTCGGACTTGTACTGAGCCGTTGTAACGAACTGTAGATCGGGAAGTTGTGACTGACTGGTCTCTGATACCTTCGCTCTTTATATAGGGTCCCTGCTGGCCTTCTAGAACCGGACAGAACGTCGCTCGACCATTCTGGGTGGTCAGATGACTACATCCCTCGTGACACTCCTGAGCTCTGTTCACGACGTCGATCCTTCCCGAAGAACCATCATGTTGACACTCGTCTCGGCTGATCGTCGTAACTCGTCATGGTTGACCGCTCGTCTAGCGCTGGCCTGGGGCGATTTGCGTCGGCTGACTACACACACACACCACTACCCCCATCTGTGCCACCACCAGGTTTATAACAATATATATATATATATATATATAGTATTTATAGTCTAGTATAGTTATTTATATATTTAGAGAGATGATTAGACCTAGCTAGAATCTAGATCTATGTCTAGAAATCAATACACTAATACACCTATTATGTATGTCTAAATCTATTCTATATTTCTAGAATCTAGATTAGATCATGATTTAAATTTTTAAATTTTAAATGATAATCTGTAATAGTATTATAATAAATAGTAATACTGTAACTTAACTTTAATTTACTAATCAGTGTATAATCTGTATATATATATATCATAATATATATGGTCTGTATTTAAATTATTATTATATTTCATGAACAACTGTTTAGACTAAATTACTAACTAAATAAATCATTTATAATGACTAGTCTAATGATATGATTATGATCATCATGATCATCTCAAGTCTATCATGACATTTACACATTATTATTATAGAAGACTAGATTGACTAGATCTATATAGATCTATAGATCTAGATCAAGAGTAATCAAGACTCAAGTCAAGACCAGTCAAGACTCAAGTAAATCTCTAGATGATTGTCTGATCTAGAATCATGTAATCATATGAATATATATAATAATATAATGAATATAGATTAATAATATAGATCTATATGATTATATCTCATGATCATCATCTGAATCAAAATTTAAAAATCATGGCTTAGAATTAGTTCAATATCAATGAATATCATAATTATATCATGAATAGATCTCTAGTATTAGATCTAGCATAATCTAGAATTCTAGATCTAGAATCTAGACTAGTTACCTAATAAAACTAATCATCTAGAATTTAGTAGAATCTGCCTTATCTGGATCTAGATTTCTAGATGGACTAGAATCACTAGATCTAGAATAATCTAGTATAGATCTAGAGATAGTAGAGTCATAGAGACTAGTCACTCTAGAGTGTGACTGGAGTCACAGTCTAGACTAGTTTTAAGTTTAGTAGTTGGCTTGCAAGGCAGTATTATTTATAGTATAGACTATTGACTATATTATATAGACTGAGTATAAGTATAGATTGGTCTAGGGACTCTAGATCTCATCTAGGATCTACTATTAAGTCATAATTATAATATTATTATTATTATAACTATAACTCAAATAAGATAAGTTTAAATTTAGATCTATACATAATAAAAGTAAAAGGCTAACTTACAAACTTAAACTAACTAGAATCTAGATCTAGATCTATTCTAGATCTAGATTTAAATTTAGAAACTAAAAGTAAAACACTAAAATCACTACTAGAGTGGTCTAGACTGTAGTCTAGAGTCTAAAACTAAAAGTAAATTCATCAAAATGATCAAATTGAGTAAAAAGTTGTTAGATTTACTGACCACAGATGAGCTGTGTGTAATAACACGTTAAAAAAGTAGATGAATTGTTCTTTTTTTAAATTTATTTAATAAAAGCTTAAAATAAGTATGCACCGATCATACAGATAATTTTCACAGAGCAGATTATCATCATTATGTTTAAAGGATTAATAATGTCGGCCATTTTGTCTGCACCTGCCCTCTATAATCTATATAGATCTAGTTATTTTTATCCTTTTCTAAACTTAACCAGGTTTTATCAAATTTTCTGTTTTCAACTATATTCATCGAGATTTAAGAACTTTCTGTTATGATTCAGTGCAAAATAAAATAAACAAAATTAAAGTTTTTAAATACAGAGATTTTTAATATTTTGAGAGGCTTTTAACCGAAACATAAAATGCTAATTTTTGTGAACTCCAATGTATGTATAATATAGATCTATAAACAACATTTTTTTCACTGGCAATTGGGTAGAAAAGAAAACGTTTTTCTTTAACTTTCTATAGAAGAGTGTTGCTGAGAACGCTATTAGAATAATTAAATAAGACAGCAATCCCAGTCTTGTCTTAGATAATATAGAAATAATAGGAAATTATGCGCTTTGGATTGCAGATCTAAGAAAATCTTTTACTTTCAAGAAAAGTCAAACAAACAAAAAAAAAAGGCGCTGATTTTACGAAAATGAAGATGGCTGCTATATGTTCACCTTAAAAAAAAAAAAAAGGATCTGTAGTCCTATCGGTCTCAGAGTAGGTTGGGCATAATTTAGCAGAGTAGGGCCGTATCATTTGCTCTGTGTTCTTTTGGCTGTCCATTTGCCTAACAATAAGATGACAAGACGTTCCGACTTAGGCATGACAGTCCCGGTTTGGACCATCTTTTATCTTATATAATTGTTTAATACAGACGTTAGCCTAATTCAAAAAGAAAATGATTAGGCCTACGTCCTATGCGTCATGCATATTAACCAATGACTTAAATGGTTTTCATAACTGGCTCAGGCAACCCATTCTATGCTCTAATAGCACTAGGGAAGAAAGAGCATTTGTACAAATTTGTTCTAGCATATGGAACGAGGATTTGCATCTTCTATCTTTGTGTTTCTGAGTATTTTATTAGATTTTGTATTAGAAGATAATGGTGCAGTGTTTTATGTATAACTGCTACTTTACTTTTGTGTCTTCTCTCCTGAAGGCTTTCTAAATTTAAAAGGTGTTACTCTAGTCAAATATGAATATTCGTTTTTTTATGAATCTCACTGCTCTATTTAGTGTTTGTTCCAGTTTCGTAATGTTTTCTTGAGTTGAGGGGTCCCAAAACAGAGGATGCATATTCTATTATTGGCCTTACCAAGGTTAAAACCATTTTAGTTTTATGTTCTTATTTGATTTATAGAAATTTCTGTCACGTTTTCATAAAATGTCCGGGCGGGATGGCCAATGTCCCGCTTTCATAAAAAGCTGATCATTGTCACGCTTTCATTTTAAAATCTTTCTTAGTCTTTTAACTTATAACTTTAAAGTTACCACATTTCGGCGTTTTCTTCTTGGTCCTTTTTTATTCACTGCTTTAAAAACTCTAGTGTTAAAGGCATGCATGTGTGGTGCTTTTACTTTGCAGCGTCCTACTTTCTTCTCAGAAACTAACCTCAGCACGTTTCCTGTCGACTCTAGGAGCGTTGTTGTTCAGCATGGTTCTCGCTGATTCTTTTAATCAATTCCAGCATACAGTATTCCTTTACATTGCTTTCCTTTCTGTTCAAGTCGATGACAGGGTGTCGTACACAAAAACATCAAAGTTCGCAGGGACTTACAGAGTTCGCGTTTAGAAAGAGGACAAGAAAAATCAACAACCACAGTGAAGTATGATGATAGAAATGTCGATGACATTTTTCTTTTGCACACGTGGATAAAACCAAACAGCTGATTGTAGATCGTAATTTTCGATTGGTAGCTCCCAGTAAGCCCCATTAAGGTATCCTACATTTAATTTAACATGTAGGCCTAATTATTGGTACGATATCAATTTGTAGCCACTATATGTAGGCCTACTTTAGCCTACCATACAGTTTCCATAATAGCTTAATAGTTTTGGATCAATGGACTGCACTTTTAAATTGCTTCAAAATGTATGACCCAAATTCAAAATAAAAATGTGCAAGAAGCAAATGTTAAGCAATCGTTACTAAAGGTTTGGTCCCTATAATAATGAACAAAATAAAGAAGCAGGTTAGTGATGCCATTTTTTGACAGCGTTCACAGATGCTTCGCCCAAAATAAATTGAAATTGTTTTCTTTGAAGATACAGTTCTGTGTTACACCCATCTCGGGAAATCTTTTTTAAAAAAAGCAAATTCGTCGATTTAGAATAAAGGAGAATTTCGGGCTATGAAAAGAGCAGGTGGTTAACCCTGAAGCGTTTGGCGGAGACTATTCAAAGTGTATCCTGCTTTGAAATCATATTTCTTTTCACAAGAGAAGTGTCCCAACATTATCAAAAGCTGTGGTCTCATTTGTACACAATATTGCGATAATATTCCTTGCAGAAATTCTGTTTATCAAGGGACAAAATGTTAGTGCTCTTGAAGTATTCTGCCCTGTGGCTTAGCATCCATGGCGCGAAGAAGTTCAATGAACCCGGGCCCACGACCATTTAGGGGCCCACACCCGATGGTGTAACAACCATTGGGTCGGGGCCGGATTTACCTCTATGCAACAATAGTAGTGGACCTCAAGGAACAGTCTTGGGTCCACTACTATTTTAATTTACATAAATGATTTACCAAATTGCATTACTTCGGGAACAAAGTCAGATTATTTGCAGACGATTGCATAATATATAGAACAATAAAAACAACACAAGACACAGATATTTTACAAAGAGAATTCGATGAATTACAGAAATGGGAATCAAATTGGAGCATGTCTTTCCACCCAGAAAAATGTCAGTTGTTAAGAGTAACAAAAAAACTAAAACAAATTAATTCCACTTATCTTATTCATGGCAAACCAGTAACACAGACTATAAACGCAAAATACCTAGGTGTTATAATAAATGAAAAACTGTCATGGAATCCACATATTGATGAAACTACAAAAAAATCAAACAAAGCATTAGGATTTATTAAAAGAAATTTCTATAAATCAAATAAGAACATAAAACTAAAATGTTATTTAACCTTGGTTAGACTAATAATAGAATATGCATCCTCCGTTTGGGACCCCTCAACTCAAGAAAACATTAAGAAACTGGAACAGACACAAAATAGAGCAGTGAGATTCATAACAAACGAATATTCACATTTGACTAGAGTAACGCCTTTATTAAAATCACTAAATTTAGAAAGCCTTCAGGACAGAAGGCTCAAAAGTAAAGTAGCAATCATACATAAAACACTGAACCATAATCTTCAAATACAAAAACAAAATTTAATAAAATACTCTGAAAGACACAAAGATAAAGGCACATTCCTCGTCCCATATGCTAGGACAAATTTGTACAAATACTCCTTCTTCCCTAGTGCTATTAGAGCATGGAATGGGTTGCCTGAGCTAGCCAGGAAAACCAGTGACTTGGCAGAATTTAAGTTATTGGTTAATATGCATGACTAAATGCATGACGCGTAGGACGTAATCATCTTCTTTTTTGAAGTAACGTCTGTATTATATAAGATAAGAAGATAAGATAAGCTCTTACTTAGGGCCTCCAAGAAATATTTAGTAGTTACATACAATATCTGGACTTATATGGGGCCCCCCATATCTCAAATAGCTAAAGGCCTTTTCAACTCTAAATAAGGCATTGCATGGCGCGTAGGGGTTTCATATCGCCTTGTCCCATGACTAATGACCAATTGTGGCCTACCCTACCATGCAATTTTGTAAAAAAAAAATAAAAAATGGTTAAAACATTGAAAATTTTCGTTAAAGTGTCCTAAACGTCATATCAAACTTTAAATTAACTTTAAAACATTAACCCGTGTTTTCACCTAGAATCAGTGAAAGGAACTGCTTTCATCAGGTTTATTTTAATATGGTGACTGTGCGTTGGTGGTGACGTTTGGGTCCAATTCTCCCATTCTTTCTTTTGTTTTTTTCCCCGCTGTGTTAATTAAACAGTTGCTATGATTGGCTTTTTGGATGTTTTTTTTAAAGAAAGCATCGTGTTTTTTTTTTCCATTTTTCTATGACTAGAAATCTAGATTTAGACTTAAAATTAGATATTAAACAAGCAAAAGAAACAACATATTCTGTTTGTTACTTAGGGAAACTTGGCGTGACTGAATTGGGGAGGAGGTTTATAACAAAAAAATTTAAGATAGTGGGTTAGGGTTACAAATCAGCATGGGCGTAGCCAGGGGGGGGGGGTTCTTGGAGTTCAAACCCCCCCCCCCCGAAATGAAATCCCCCCCCCGCGGGGGGGGGGACGGAATTAAGTGACTGATTTTTACTTTCATTTTGTTTATTTTAGGTGAGATTTTAATACTAAATCATCACTTAACACAGCACAGCCGAGGCAGTTTTGAGTTAAAAACCCTCTACCAGGGGGGTTTTGAGTTTAAATCCCCCTACCAGGGGGTTTTGAGATTTAAAAAACACCTATCAGGGGGTTTTGAGATACAAATCCTTCTACCAGGGGGCTTTGAGTTTAAAACCCCCTACAGGGGGTTTTGAATTTTAAACCCCCTAACAGAGGTTTTTGCAGTTAAAGCCCCCTCTTCTATAAAACAAAACCAAAAAAAATGCAAACAACAATCCCCAAATTCCAACAGCACAGTTGAGGAAGATTTTGATTTTAAAACCCCCTCCAAAATTTACGATAAACCCCATCTTCAATATAAAAAAAGCAAATTACACACTCAAAATTCTATGAGCGTAGCCAAAGGGGTTTTGAGTTTAAACCCCCCTCCCCTCCAGTTGAGGTTTGAAGCTAAAAAGTACCTCTTCAATATAAAAAGAAAAAGCAAATTACACACTATAAAATCTATGAGCGTAGCCAAAGGGGTTTTGAGTTTAAATCCCCCTCCTCCAGATGGCTTTTTCTTTAAAGTTTAAAACCCCTCCAGATGGTTTTGAGTTTAAAATTCCCCTACAGAGCGTTTAGAGTTGAAAACCTCTCTCTTCAATATTATTTTAAAGCAAACTACAGTCACCAAATTCTATGATCGTAGCTAAATAGAGTTTTGAATTAAAAACAAAACAAAAAAACTCCAGAGATTTCTTAGCTTAAAACCCCTCAACAGATGATTTGACGAAAAAAACTTTCCTTTTCGATATAAAATCTAAAGCGAAATACAGGCACGTAATTCCAAGAGCGTATTCAAGAAAGGTTACAAATTTCTACCAGTGGCTTGGGCTCCATTAATAAAGTGTGAATAGTCTTCTGCCGAAATTGAAAATCATTAAATGTGTCTCAACAAAGATGACTAAGATAGATTTTAGGAGTCAGTCATAGAGATCGGGTCTAAATCAAAGAAATCATATGCCGAACTGGGAGTCGAATCCTTAGTAAGGTTGTGACAGAGCGTCGCATGAGGTTTTGCGGGACATGTTCTCACACAAAATGATTACGCAAAATAAGAGTGTCGGAAACAGCTTGCCGGAAAATGCGCCGAAAGGCGCGAGAGGGTTTAAATCAGCAAGAATAGCACATTAGGTTTTTGAAATAAAACTTTTTAATAGCAAGATAATGCACTGTAGATACCTCAGAATATGCATTTTGTTGGCTTTCAATACCAGAAATAGTGCTCGGCGGCGGGGCTTCGCCCCGCGCTGTGGGAGCGCTGCGAACTCCCCCAGACCCCCTTGCAAGGGCGGGGAGTCTACAATAAACAATAAACGTCTTCCGAAAGGGTCAGAATGTAATAAAGATTAATTATGTACACACACACACACACACATATATATATATATAATTTTTTTCCGCGGGGGGGGGGGGGGGTCAGGGGGGAATCCCCCCCCCAAACCCTCCCCGAAAAAAAATCCTGGCTACGCCCATGGGTTACATTACATTTATTGTGAATCAGTGTCTTTCACTTGAATGACTACCTTGCCGTCTGGTATGTGCACTGGAAAGTCTTTCAGTTAGTCTCGATGGTCTCGGGTTTATACCCTGACACAGGACCAATGTTGTTTGTTTTCCAACTGTATCGTCAAAAACAAAAGATAGGACTACTAATGACTTTATCAACAAACTTGCCAAAGCTCCAGACACCATGAACGACTGAGAACGGCGGATGATGTAAACAAGGAGCACATTGAAGAAGTTGATAATTAGTGACGGAAAGTAATTCATCGAATAGTGAATGTTAGTTTGAACTTAAAAGTGCAACAACCTTTCATTTAGTGGTCATCGCAAGATTATTGTTTAGGTGATATAAATAACAATGACACTGTCTTAGCAGTCCATGAATTCTTTAAAAAAAAACACAAGCCTTTACCTCGACTCACAGATTCAAAATTATAGACTTGTTGGGCAATGCAATTTTAGATAAAATACTAAAGGAGATCCAATCTGCGCAATTTTTCTTTATCATGGTTGAAAGCTCTCAAAGACAATTTTAAAAATTTCACAATTCATTTTTTTTTTCTGAAAATGTTTTGTGAACTCCGATGACGAACCTGTCATTTGTAGGTTTTCATATTTGTGAGAAGCAGAAGTTTGCAGGATTGACTGAACAAGTACTCTTAAGTAATAAAATATCACCATCTTTATTTAAATTACTTACGATGCCAAGGCAATGATGATTTTCCAATATGAGCGGACTGTAGGGTAGCCTTCAGGTAGTGTTTCAACAAAAGCAGCCACTTGCGCATTAATTTCACTGTTTTATACAGTACTTAAACATGGTCTTAAATGATTCTGTAAGCTGTGCTCATGAACTTGCATTGGAATGTCGGTAAATGTACCGATACATACAAATTACTGGATTTCTTCGCCACACAAATATTTGTCATACTGGAGGGGGGGGAGGAGGGGGGGGGCCCATTAACATATTCTTGAACCCGGGCCCACGGGTACCTTGCTACGCCACTGTTTCTGCCATTGACGAATTGGTTTAGAAATGCACGGATCGAAGCATGAAAACTTGAAAGGTTCCTCCTCAACGAAGTATACACGGATGACGCGATTTGGTTAGAAAAAGAGATGTAGCAGCGACAATCGTAAACTTATATGAAAATTTTGCCGAGCACCGAAAAATTCAGAGAGAGAAGCGGCCTACTCGACAGGTTAACGCTTTCAGATGGATATCACATTATGTTTTTATTGTGTGTGTGCGTGTGTGTACATTGGGTATCAATTGTGCGTGTGTGTACATTGGAATCTATTGTACTAACGTTTAAATTGCTGTAAAAAATATTGCTCGAAAAGTCTGTTATTTTACGTCCCATGATCGACATGTGACTCGCTTTGACTCCCCAAATATCTGGTCACCTTGCTAATAATAATGGTTTGGCCTTTCTCTTTGCTTAATAAAGATAAATGATAAGAGTCAATCAATTAATTTAAAATAGGTAAATACAAATGATTTATTTAAAATATTTTAAAATTAAGATCTTTAATCTGAAAATCACCAGCAATCTAGGAATCATTTTAGCGACCCCCTTAAGGAGGCAATGCCACCAGGGCCGGATATTAGAGGGCAAGGCATAAAGTGCATCTGCACAGGGTTACCACCCTCAAAAAAGATTACACCAGACGTCCTTCAAAAGGAGAGTTATGTCCTCCGTTGGGCAGAATTGTGAAAATGTCCTGCTTATACTCTGTTGTATACTGGAGTGGCATATTACGCAGCAATCTCACAATTTCTCTCATACATTGAAGAAAAATGAGATGAATGCCCAGGCATTAGCTATGGTTCGAACGATATCACCTACATAACAGTTCCCCCCTCTCCACGTATGTATATTCAAGATAAAGATTGGCTAAACCTCCACACCAAATTTAACTATTAGATTATTATACTTCAAAAAATTATAACTGTCAAACCAGAGTTTTCCCATTGTGGCCTATCAGCTTATACCAAAGATGAACTGTAAAATCTGCAGGAAAGTCTTTATGTCCGTTTTCGACAATTGTGTCCAGGCAGGTTTTTGTTTCCCAGGAAAAATGTACAAGCTCAATAGAGGAATTGTAAAATTCCTCCCTCCACACACACACACATAAGATCTACATTAATAGAACCCCCCCTCAACACACACACACACATAAGATCGACATAGAACCTTCCCCTCAACACACAAACATACATACGATCTACATTTATTAGAACCCCCCTCAACACACACACACAAGATCTACATTTAATAGAACCCCCTCAACACACACACACATAAGATCTACATTTTATAGAACCCCCTTCAACACACACACACATAAGATCTACATTTAATAGAACCCCCCTCAACACACACACACACATAAGATCTACATTTAATAGAACCCCCCTCAACACACACACACATAAGATCTACATTTAATAGAACCCCCCCTCAACACACACACACATAAGATCTACATTTATCAGAATCCCCTCAACACACACACACACAAGATCTACATTTAATAGAACCCCCCCCCTCAACACACACACATAAGATCTACATTTAATAGAACCCCCCTCAACACACACACACACACACACATAGGGTGTACATTTAATTGGCCCCCCTCAATACACACACATCCACATATAGGGTCTACAATAATTGGCCCCCCTCAACACATACACACACATAGGGTGTACATTTAATTGGCCCCCCTTAATACACACACACACAAAGGGTGTACATTTAATTGGCCCCCCTTAATACACACACATATAGGGTGTACATTTAATTGGCCCCCTAAATATACACACATCCACATATAGGGTGTACATTAATTGGCCCCCCTAAACACACACACACATACACATATAGGGTGTACATTTAATTGCCCCCCGCCCCTCAATACACACACACACACATAAAATCTACATTTAATAGAACCCCCCCCTCAACATACCCACACATAGGGTGTACATTTAATTGTCCTCCTCAACACACACGCACATCCACAAATAGGGTGTACATTTAATAGGCCCTCACATTCACTGGGAACATTCTTTGAATGTTTTATTCTAGTCTTCATGTAGATCTAGATCTAGTGTTTCTTATTATCTTTTTTTTTTTTTTTTACAGAATTTACATTTTATATTCTAGTTATTGTCTCCATACAGTGAAACAGGCATGACTTCATAAAGATGTATCCAGCTTTATCCTATTTATAGAACCGCAAGGGCCGTGATTCACTCACCCCTCACCTATCACTAAGTTGCCTCAAGTCTTTATTTCAATCCCCGTTTCAAACAATACATTATAAGAAGGAAGAAGTACACAATAGAAATAAAATTAATTTTGAAATTATGTTCTTGAAGTAAGAGGTTTGTTTAAAAAAAAAGTATCATATATATAAAATAAGATAAACTAAAACCCATTAATTAAAAAGCTGTTACTAGACTACACACTTCACTGACTTCTTTGCCAGTAAACTGAAAATAATTATTAAGCCGCTGTTTCGGCATTTAGTGAAAAGTACAAACTAAACATAAATGTGAATTAATAAGTGACAGCACATGCACGTTTCCATGGTCTGGATTTCAGATAAGCTTTTATTTATGGACAAAAAAAAACAACAAAACAAACTCATTCAACACAAGTGGACAAAGTCACGTGCTATTAAAGGCATTCACAGTAGTGCCAAGTAGTTTCCGGTGGGCCATATTGCTCCTTGAACTACCTTTAACAATGAGGATATTTGACTAACAACAAGCGACGTCCGAAAGAAAAAAAAATGGTTCACCGTGACCGTACAATGGAAGAAAAGAGAGCTGTCGGGTGACAGACTAGGGATATGGCCCTGCGCGAGGACTTCTCGTGAGGCGAGACATTCAGAATGTATGAGTGTGTGTGTTTGAGTTATAAAGAGAAGCATGACATCTCAATAGCGGCCCATCTGTACAGAGGAACTCGAAGGCGGGGACAAAGAAAACGTCCCATTGTCTTAATCAGATACTGCACAGTTCGCTGCCTCGAGTTTTCATATGAAGACTGATCGTAGGCTACATTGCAACACTGGGGTGAACGAAGAGTACATTGAAAAGATCGATCTAATAGTGCAATACTTGTGTGGCCTGTGATATTTTTAAAGTTCTGACACAACAATGCAAATAGGGCACGACTTGTGTAGCCTAAATTAGCTTGATTGGCATTTGTTCTAGTTCAGTATCCAAATGATTGTACTAGGTTTCAATGAAAAACAAACATGATTGAAATACGAGACTGACATATCAGTTTTCAGTTTAGGTGGGCTAAGAGGAGGTGGACGTAAATCATATTTTCTAACTGGACAGTCCATCTTGTCACAATCTGGTCACTATATGATGTATATGTATGATGCAGCTAATCTTTAATTAAAAAAAAAAAAAAAACTAGCATCAATCTTCGCAACTTTCAATCGTAAAGAATACAACACTTTCAATGTTCAACTGTGTCTACTAATAAAAGTTAAACAACACTTTCAATGTTCAACTGTGTCTACTAATAAAAGTTAAACAACACTTTCAATGTTCAACTGTGTCTACTAATAAAAGTTAAACAACACTTTCAATGTTCAACTGTGTCTCTGTCTGCTAGTGGAACATTAAACAACACTTTCAATGTTCAACTGTGTCTCTGTCTGGAAGTGGAACGTTAAACACTCGCCAAGATTATTGATTTCCCATCGTCCTGCCATGGGGCTACCAAGAGGCCAAATGTTGGTAGACGGCTCATCTCCAAACAAATTGGCTCAAGTTGAAAACGACGGGATTTGGGGGGGTGATGTTTCAATCAATAAAATAATAACAGCCCTTGTCATCCACCCCAAGGGTGTTGGCTCTCAGAATCCAATACAAAGATTAGATTAAGTAAACATAGCTTCTCAAGTTGAAAAATTCATCTTCAGGAATCACACGCGTTAAAGTTTTACTTCAAAACTTTTCTAGCATCCAATTGTGTCAGTTTGCCTCAGTGTGTGCCTAAACAGCGATCATTTCATCAAAACACAATTATTATCTCAGGAGGCATGTTCTCTTGTTTGATATGAGAAAATCATTATCATTTAACATTATTTAGAGAATATACATTTTGACTTTTCAAATACTTTTAAAGTATCGTTTAGAAAATCAATTCTTACAAATATTCTTAATTCATGCATTCAACATATTTGATCAATTGTAGGTCTGTTTCTCATAATTCACTTTTAGCTTTTTCTCCCCCCCCTTTTTTTTTTTTAAATATGCTTCTGTTACGTTAAGAGTTTCTATGAAGCAAATATTCCAAACTAGTAAGTGAGCTGTGTGTACTTTCCCCTGAGACGTAGGCCAACATAACACGTTTATTCATGTCGCTCCAGTTGGCTGAGTAAAGAGTGCTTCATAATAAGCCTTTGGTAATGCAAAGTAGGAGCCAGACATCCATTGGACGAGAAGGCCCGCAACTCTTGTGATAACTGAATATTTACATTGACTTTTTAAAAATATAAAACTTAAGTGTGTGAGTGTGTAGGATGTTAAAGCTATGAAACAACAACAACAACAGAGTGCCTTGCTCCTTGTTTTCTGCGTTAATAGGCCTACGGTTAATAGCACCACAATTTGAGCAAACATTTGATCTCACTGTTATTCCAGTCATGTTTCTGCTAAGAAGGGAGTACGTTTGCTACTTTTATGTTTTCTAAAAGTGAACAGTTTTTTTGTTTAAATAGGCAAGTGTGTTTTTACAAAGGTTAGAATCTCTATCAACTCACTGTACACGGACACGTTATTTCTCGTACACCCAATCTCGGAGCAAGCTGAAATCGTGCACACTTATTTCTTTTAATTTTCAAAGTAAAGTAAAGTTTCCCCTTTCAGACCTTGCGATCAATAGGGCAGATGATGCTAATGTCATCTGTTTCTTTGAACAACATTTAAAGAGCAGGGTGTCATGTGGCTAGCACAACGACCAACCGCCTTTACTTTTCCCCAGTAAAGTCAGGTACCCATTAGAGTTGGGTAAACTCAGGGGCGCCGTAAAAATCCCGAAATTCAAAATCCCAGTCTTCACTGAGATTCGAACCTAGGACCCCCATGTTCGGAAACCAAGCGCTTAACAACTCAGCCACCGTGTGCCCTTTTCCTGACAAAACAAGAATAAAAAAATAGTTAATTATCTATTGGTAATTAATTATTTTGATTATTATCTCGAACAGGAGAAAGAAAAAGTACTTGACTGATGTGGGGGTAACGGTTGAATTAGTCTCTTTTATACTTTGCTTTAAAGTTTGAAGCTAACAACAGGTAACTATAACATCTTCTATTTTCATAAACATTTCACTGGAACAGTGGTTAATGTGTTGGCTTGAGGAGGCTAGAGCCCTCGAGTTCGAATCCAGGTCGTTCAACATTTTCTCTCTTTTTCTTTATAAATGAATTTCAAAAGCGATCACTGTAATATTCTTATAAGTAGGCCAACCCCCTTCTTTCTCCCCCCTCCCTTTTTTCCCAACTGGTCCAGACAATTGATAGGATAATAGCGTGTTGCAAAGCTAAAAGCATGAAATTGCGCTAAACAAAACAATTGTTAAAATATTTCTAATCGCATAAATTTATTCTTGTTAGTCTGATCCAAACTAATTGATACAATTACGGTTAATATAAGCTTTGTTTTTTATTTGTTGAAAGTATTTTTTGTATTTTCTTGTTTGTTTTTTTTAAATTTACATTAAAATACATTCACACCATTTTAAATGAAAAGACTTGAAAAACGTATAGGCCTACATATAGTAAATAGGGCAGGCAGATAATTGTAGGCCTACCGGGCAGTGTAATTAGAAGTATGCACTGTAACTGTGAGGAAGGATTTTTTTTTAAATTTAAATTTGAATAAAAAAATGTTATTAGTTAAATAATAAAATAATTTTAAATAAAAGTTATACACGTGTTTTTATGTGCATAAACTACTTTGAGTTTACCTAAAAGAAAGTGTATTTTCTTGTTTGAACAAAAACTCATTATAAGCATACATTCACAGATGGTAAAACAAAATGTATGCGCCAATTCCTGTTAGTTAATAGTGTAAGCTAACTTGCCTAATGCAGTAGTGAAATTAAATCTCGATGTCTACATGAAAAAATCTTATCAGTTTCACGCTGGCCGTATTCAGGCAGGCGACAAGCATTATGTTCACAGGTCCTGGATTGGTTGAGATCGCAGGCAATCAAGCCTAGAATGTAGGCCTATCTTCTGTAAAAGGGATTTTCATACTTATGGTAATCACGTTTTGATTTCTAAGATCCGTTATACATTTTTTAAACAATAAAATACTGGTACAAAAAGAGATTTTAAAAAGAGATATACAGAAATGTAGGAGTGATATAATGGCCCATAAAAAAAAAGTAAGAAAATGAACATATTCTGAAATCAACAAAAAAGACGATGTCAAAGGACGCCTATATAAATGACATCAAACTTGACACTGTTGGTTACCAAACCTGCCTAGTGATCATTGTGAGCAGCATTACCCATAATTCTTTTAAAATTTAAAGTAGGCCTACATTTTTTTTTATAACCTCTGCCCAGAGTTTGTGTGTGTATGTCACTATGTGTGCGTGCGTACGTGTGTTTGTGAGAGAGAGAGAAAGAGAGAGGGGGAGGCATGCAGAGACTGTAGGGCCTACTAGCCTCTGCCCGTCAATTTTTTTTCTAAAAGCTTTGATCAAATACTTTTTTTCTCAATTTTTTTTATAACCCTTAAATGTGCTGTTTCGTGTAGTTCTATATTTATCAACAACAAAAAAAAGTGCAATTATGCAACACACAGATTCAAAGACATAACAATAAAACAAAATGATTCTTATGCATCGCACACATTGAGACACGACAAATACAAAGAAAATGGATGTTTTAATATTATTTCTTTGCATTTTTTTTGTACTTTAGAATCAAATAAAAATTCAATTTTAATTTAAATAACCTTTGTTATGAAAATGTCTATTAACCATGCTCTAACCAGTTGAGTAATATCATGTTCGATAGAAGAATTAATATGCTTGCCAGTAGTGTATAGTTTCATCTTAATTAAAGAGCCTCTTTTCTTTCTGAAAGTAGATGAACAGGCAACTCGACCAAGTATAACTTATGTGACATATTAAAATAGTCTAATTGTATTCAAATGAAGAGATTTATGTATTGCTGTGGTAAGAGATTACTGAAGAGATCTATGTATTGCTGTGGTAAGAGATTACTGAAGAGATTTATGTATTGCTGTGGTAAGAGATTACTGAAGAGATTTATGTATTGCTGTGGTAAGAGATTACTGAAGAGATTTATGTATTGCTGTGGTAAGAGATTACTGAAGAGATCTGTGTATTGCTGTGGTAAGAGATTACTGAAGAGATTTATGTATTGCTGTGGTAAGAGATTACTGAAGAGATCTATGTATTGCTGTGATAATATTACTGAAGAGATTTATGTATTGCTGTGGTAAGAGATTACTGAAGAGATCTATGTATTGCTGTGGTAAGAGATTTCATTAACTCTTTCTCTCCTAACTGACGATACCTACGTTGATTCCACCAGAATGTGGTAAATAATTACGGAGAGAAAGAGTTAATGAAGATTATATGATTCTATGTATTGCAGTAGTAATAGATCAATGATGAGATCTATTTATTGTTGTTGTCCTTTATATAATTGATCATTAACATGAACATTTGAATGCTTTCTCGTGCATATTTAAAAACAAACGGCATTGTTTACTGTAAAATATCTCACCACAACTAGATCTATACAGTTTCAGCGAACTAAAGAGAAATAGCTGTTGTATAAACTGGATCAATTATTCTACAAATGAATAGTACGCTTACATAAATAATTAAATGATATACATGCATGCATTCTCCGAAGTTCGTAGACAAGTATTTTTCCAAAGTGAATGAAGATTTTCAAATAAATCAGATGGTCTCTAGATCTAGTATTAAAGCCAACTCTTTGAGAATCCAGCAAATCCCTAGTGGTGCTCTCTGTCAGATGAGCGACTACTGCTACGGCTAGAGACTGGGCTAGATTGGGGCATGTGCTGAAATGATAACGCTTCGATGGAGCCCAGTGATGAATGATGATTTAAATATGCGATAATGCGTCGCATTTCTTCTAGAGCATGGGCTTGCATCAAAATGTAGTTCTTGGCAAGCAGCAGAGTGGCTATCTTGCTGAGTTTTCTCACAGAAGGACTGTGAGCGTAAGGGATAACCGATCGCAGCTCGTCCAGAGCGTCGTTGAGATCATGCATACGTCTTCTCTCGCGAGAGTTGATGTTCAGACGTACATGTTTCTGGCCGTTGTTGGACTTTTTTGATCTAGACTTTCCATCATCTCCACCGTGGTAATTTGTCTGTAAGACGTCCCTGTCAGACGAACAATCTTGGTCCTGGAAACTTCCAGTTTGTCCAGATAAATCCCTGCCGCTATGACCGTCGACTAGCCTCCTTTTGATTGGTTCCTCGTCGCTGCTGTCTTGATCACTGAAATGGAGATCCAAATATAAGTTGCTTTGCATACATATATACATTTTACTAAAAACGTTATTATATAAAACTGGCTTTTGTTTAACAACAAAAATTTCGAAGCTCATGCTTCAGTCCTCATTGGGTTCAAGAAATTTCTAAAAAGATCTGGCAAGGTTGAACTATTTATCGAAAAATTCATATTGACCCAATAAAATTTGACCTATTAATATTTGATTGTTGTTATATAAATTGGTCATAAGATTAGGCTTAATCATTCCAATCAACCCAAAGCAAAATACCGCAATATAGTGGGGAAAAAAAAGTAGAATTTACATTATGCATAAAATAGTTCTCTGATAGCCGCATGATTTTCAGAAATATTTAACTTCAGCATATAGAAACATATCCCCTGTGTACCGACATGGATTCCAATGAATAGATGCATTGAGCTAAATAGAAATAACGGAGATGAAAGCATATGTCAACTTTGGAGTCCTTCGTATAAACTCCTGTTTAAAAACTTTCAATGTGCACTCTCTAACTTTGCTATAAATATTCTAAATCGACATTTTTAAATTGGCTTATCTATTACGTCTATGAACAGATTCGAATTAAAAGAAATTTAGCACTTGTCGCTACATCCATTTTATAATATCCTGTAGTAATGGAAAACTAAGTTTTACTTATGGATGCAGCACTGCATTGTTCGCGTACTTAAGAATACTACGTTGCATTTCTTTGGGAGAAACTCGAAAGCGAATTCTCTTACTATAGGATTACAGTACTAAAAAAAATACATTTCAGATTATACATTGTAACAATCTTTCAAATATGTGGAATATTTCTTTCCCTACAAATCTAACGTTATAAATTAGCAGTTGTTTTTCTTTTTTGTTATTGTAGAAATCTCGGTAGATATATAACATTTTTGTTCCTTAATTTTGTGTGTGGTCGTTTGGTGAACAAAAAACTTGAACTGATATTCTGTAACAAAATGAACTTTAATGTCTACTCTTACTAACTATGACATTGCTTGTATTCAGCGTTGTGTTTATTAGTCTCCATTATTATATTTCTGTGCAGAAACAGAACTACCGAATTACCAAACGAAAATTTGATTCTTAAAGTTTATTCTAACTTCCCCGCAGGGAAAAAGCCATTATTGTTTGTTTTTTTGCAGTCCGTCCGTCCATCTGTTTTAGATGTAAGAACTATAACCGAAATAATGTCTGATTTCACCATTACCTTTATAGTGCTCAATATAGTTAAGTTAAATTCCATTTTCAGGGCAGATGATGTAAAGGTCATCTGTTTCTGTGGCCTACGGTTAACAAGGTTGACATGTGGCCAGCACAACGACCAACCGCCTTTACTTTTCCCTAACTAATGTCAGGTACCCATTAGAGCTGGGTGGACTCAGAGGCGCCCGAAGATCCCAAAATTAAAAATCCCAGTCTTCACCAGGATTCGAACCCCGGTCCCGGTTCGGAAGCCAAGCGCTTTACCGCTCAGCCACTGCGCTCAATATAGTGCCACGTCTATTTTTTAGTTTTCCTAATCGCGAACGCTTTTGTTCTTTTTTTCTTCTTCTTCTTCATCGTTCTCATTGTTATGTTGGAGTGTTCATATGACTAGACCAATACATGAGATGAACTGCGCAGTGGTTTCCAAATCAGGGAGCTCTCCATATAGTTTTCTTTCTATTGGGGTGATTTGGGGCCAATGTCTTATACGGGCCTCTTGGTAGAGAGAGCAGTTTTGGAGGACGTGGTCGGCATTTTCTGGTGATACTCCACATGGGCAGATTTCACTGGTTCCAATTTTGAGCTTCCGGAACATGTGTTGTCGCATTCTGTTGTGTCCGGTCCTGAGTCGAAAGATTAGACGTTGGTCTTGTCGGGATAGCTTATAGTAAGCATCATCTTTCTTGTGATTTGGATGGGAGCTCGTCCATTTCTCATTTATTTTATCTACAATTAATTTCTTCATTTCTTCTGGATAGAGAGCAGAGTTTACTTGTGAGTTTGTTCTCCCACTCTTGGCGAGTGTGTCAGCCTTCTCATTTCCTGCTAGTTGTATGTGAGCTGGTATCCATTGAATGACAGTTTTTTTGCTGTTGTGGTTGAGCTTTGTGAGTGCTGTTCTGAGGTTTTTAATATAAGGGGAATCAGAGTTTTGCAGGCTTTGGAGGGTTGTTTTTGCGTCTGTTAGAAAGACAATCTGACTGTGAGGGGAACTTGGATGATTTGCTAGCATGGTAGCAGCTAGTGCTAGTGCTTCCCTTTCTGCTCTGTGACTGTCAGAGAGCTCTCCAGTTGCAAAGGATTTTTCTAGTTTTCCTCCATCTGGCCATTCGATAAGTATTCCAGCTCCTCCATTTGTGGTGGCTTTATGGGATGAGCCATCCGTGTAAACTCTGATCCACTGATTGCTAGGGTAATTGGTATGTAGAAAACAGTTCACTATTTCCTTGAGCTCTGTTGGTCTGTAATCAGATTTTCTTTTTATGTTTTCAATATGGTCCCTTATAATAGGAAGAGGGCTTTCGTCCCAGGGTGGAGATTCATTATAGTATATCGAGGATTCCAGAGTAATTTTTTCAAGTTGGTGTTTCTTTTTTAGGTTTAGAGATTCCTGTATGAAATTGGTCCTTTTGAGACGGTTTTTTGTGCCAGTTTTGTGGATTTTTGTTCTGAGTGGGTGCCTCTCCAAGGTTTCCAATTTTGTGAATTGGGAAAGGATTTTTATTTCTCTTCTTTCATCCAGAGAGATCAGGGCAGCGGTTTCCTCCATAGCTCTTATGGGTGTTGTTTTGATTGCTCCTGTCATTATCCTTAGACCAATGTTTTGAACCTTGTCTATTTTTCATCTATGTTGGAGTATGTTGTTCTTTTAATATGTGAACTTTTTTACAATACCTCTATTCAACTCGTACCTTCATGGAACCTTCCCGGGTGGAACCTGGACATGGATCTCGAAATCGTATCTAATGATTTTCCTAAAAATGTAATAGTTGCTGCATTGACTGACTCCTCACTAAGAAAACTCTGGTTTGACCGTTATCATTTTTTAAGGTATGAAAAGATAAAAAAAAATTACATTTGGCTAGAAAACTGGAAAATATTTATCTTGAACGGACAAAACGTATTTGCGACATAGGTGTAGACAGGACTTTTTTCGTGTGAGTATCTCTTCATTCTTTTGAAGGACGTTTATTGTCCCCTAGAAATGAGTGGAAAGACATACACCACGACCTTGCCAGCCAGGGGATCTGGCGCTATATGGAGGGGGGGGTCATTTCCCGATTCGGGTTGAGCCCAGAACCACCACCACCACCACCGGCTAAGCCCATATATATTATATGTTTGGTAAAAGATAAATGAAAAGATATATATATATATATATATATATATATATATATATATATATATATATATAATAATAAGGCTTGTCTTCAAGTCCGAAGATTAGTGAGGAGTGCAGTATTTCCCGTGGTTGCGCAGCCCCAGCTGTGACCTACATATTTTGCCACATCCAGGGCAAGCATAACCATTGTCCGCAGGCGGTCGATTTAGATTTTCTTTTCGCCGTCTGCATTTGTCCTCGGCATATATATATATATATATATGTTTACATTTTTAAAATAATAAAACAGTACAACCTTGACTACTTGTACCACAACCAATTGTGCAATATTCCTTTAGCCTTAACCAGGTTTTAGGTAGAATTTTAAAAAGTTTCCACAAAGCTACGATTTGAAGTATTGTAAAAAAAAACAACACAAAACAACAACAAACAAACAAGAACAACAACTAAGCATACATATTAAAAGGGACATACATCGGTCATAGACTATGACCTAGGCCTTTATAAAAAAAAAATAATTTTTCTAACAAGAGGAAATTGGATACTCAGTCCTCATCCTTTATGTAATCTAAATGTAATTTTGTATGTAAGATAATTTGTTAGTACTATGACACTCCCCATCCTTTGAACAACTCTCATACATCTCACTATACCCTATCAAATATAATTTTTTTACCTGAAGTCGGAGTGTCTGGAATCTTTGGAAGATGCCAGTGAATGAGAGTACATCTCTTGTTTATTATTTTCGTGGTAGCCAGGCGGGAGACTTCCCAGACTGTCCTGGAATAATCTTGAATCCATTGAACGAAATAAACAAACACCACCTACAAAGTTAAATCCTTAAAATCTTTTAAATGAAAATTTTTCCTCAAAACAGAAATGTCGAACACTGTTTAGTAACATAAACATATTTGTTCTGTAAGACTAACATGAGCAAAATTGTTTGGCTCCCAATCTAGTATGTGTTCTTCTAATGTAGGCCTACATTAGATTATAGTAATACAGCTACTGCAAGTCTTTAAATTACTTTTAAATTTACTTTTTAAACCCTCTTTATTTAAATTATATTTGAGAAATGACATAAAATAGAGCCGAGTCAATATCGCTTCTAAATCCCTTACTTTCTTGACAATACTAGTACACAACCAATGGCGCGTCAATATCTGAACTCCAAAATAATATTCCCAACAAAGATGTAGCCTCGTGTTAAGCCGTGGCTGGAAAGAATTAATAAAAATGAAGACGTCCTGTGAGCCAAGAGTGATGGGGTGTGCAGATCCGAAATGGCTAGGGGGACGGATCAATAGCGGTAACTAAGAAGAGAGTTACAAATCACTTTTGGAGTTTGGAAGGGGACAGACAGACAAGTGCTCCAAACGCCTCTCATTTATTGGCTGGCTTTTCTCAGCGGTCGCTGATCCCGCGGGCAATTTATCAGTTTTGGGTTTGAGAAAATTGTATTAGGAACGCTGCTGGAGTGAGTGCTTGCCAAAAAAAAAAGAAAGAAAAACTTGATGACGTCATTCGGTCAATGATATAATAATTACAAGGACACGTTTAGCACATGATAGATATAGCAGTGTTCACTTTGGTGTTTCTGGTAGTTCAGAGATTTCAGATATACTGAAACATGAAGTCGTCCAATTTTCTTGGGTTGTCGAAATAATAAACAGTTAGATTCTACAATAACATATATTCTTTAAAAACAAAAGTATGGTGTAATGTTCATTTGGAAAGAAATGTTAATGTTATAATTGACAAATCGCATGCATTAAAAGTTGATCTTTCTGGATAAACTGAAACTCGAGCTTGCTTTGGTTGAAATATTCTCAATGAAAAAAAAAAGCATGGTTCAATGCTAAGTACATAGGCGAGTATATGGTTTGTGTCTTTGGTGTGATGTGGCTCCAAGGCGCCTTCGCCCCCTCTAATTTTGTGCATTCATCATTTTTTTTAACTTAAAAGCTAAAATTTCGAAAATAATACTTGTCACTAATTTCATGGAGAGATCCAGTAAAACAAAATATAGAAAAACTGAGATAATATATATATCTATAGGTCTCTGTCTCAAATTTTTAACATTTTTAATAATAGAAAATTAAAAACAAAACAAAACGAAGAATTTAAACTTCCAATTAAATGATTTCTTTAGAACGTCATCGTTTCTACTTCAATATCGTTTTTGTTCTTGATGTTATATCAGGTAGGCACTCATCACAAGTGTTAGAAGTTACATGGGCGTAGCCAGGATTTTTTTTCGGGGAGGGGGTGATATTGGGGAGGGATCTTCTCAAAACCATCTGGAGGGGTTTTAATCTTTAAAAAGCTATCTGTAGGAGGAAGGGGGTTTAAACTCAAAATCCCCCATGGGCTTGGCTGCGCTCAAAGAATTTTAGTGTGTAATTAGCTTTTTTTTTGTATATTGAGATATTTTTTAGCCTCAAATCCCGCTGAAGGGGGTTTCAACTCAAAACCCCTTTGGCTGAGCTCATAGAATTTTGAGTGTGTAGTTTGCTTTTTTATATTGAAAAGGGGGCTGATCGTTAATTTCGGAGGGGGTTTTAAAATTAAGATCTTCCTTAGCTGTGCTCTTGGAATTTGGGGATTGTCGTTTCAATTTTTTTGTTTTGTTTTATACAAGAGGGGGATTTAACTGCAAAATCCCCTGGTAGGGGTTTTAAACTCAAACCCCCCTTGGCTGCGCTAGGTAAGTGATGGTTTAGTATTAAAATCTCACCTAAAATAAACAAAATCAGTCACTAAATTCCGACCCCCCACCGATACTTTTCGGGGGTGGGGAGGAGGTTTGAACTCCACCCCCCCCCTGGCTACGCCCATAGAATATATTTCCTCTCTGCCAGTACTTAAATTAAGTTCTTAACTTGTCTTATCTTATCTTATTACAAAGCTTATATCAACTCACCCTGTTTGTCTGTTTGTCTGGTAAAAAAAAACCCGTCATTATCCAGAACAACGTATCGTACAATTTTGGAAGTTTAATTCAGCTTTCAGATGTCAAGTCGATAATGATCGTAAAATATTTGACTCAATAACTTGCTTCATGATATCGTTTTCGTGATCATCAAATACTAAAATAAATTCGTTTTGTATCTGTGGGGACATGAAAGTATTCGGTTTTGAATTAAGCTAGTTTAAAATACATGTTCTCTCCGGAGTGGATCGTACTTGATATTGCTTTGATTTTTGTCCATCCAATTCTTCTTCAACCCCCGCAGTGCCAGATTCTGCTTTGAGAGAAAATGAAGGATGTACAAAAGAGTTTATCAGATAGTAGCTCCATATAAAGTTTCCCCTCTTGTTTACTTAAGTGTTGATGTCAATACTGTACCCTTACTCACAAACTTCAAGCTCCATGCAAGTGATGACTGAATGTGAACGTTTCAACGATAAACCTCCACCATTCATTGAGTCCATCCTTGGATTGAAATGCAGACATAAGATTGGATCTTGTTGAGAAGAGTATGCAGAGGAAGCAGAATAAGAATTCTTTTTTTTTCTTTGGACGACTAACATATCCAGTTTCTTAGAATTTTCTCGCGTTCGGCATTAACCGGAAGAACCAAATGTTCTGGTGATTCCTTTGGCTGCTTCTAAGGTTGCATTACAGTATTACAATTAACTAATTAGAAATAAAAAAAAAACATCATAGCTTTGTCCCTCATATAAAACTATTGCATTGAACAATGATCAAACAACAAGTACTATGTGCCTCAGAAGAAAGTGTGTAAGTGTGTTTTCTTCAGAGATTTTAACGAACCTAGTAAATTTGATTCACGCTAGAGTTTACAGGTTACTTTGAAGTTAAGAAAGAATATATAGGAGATATAACGAAGAACCAAAAAAATTTTTTTTTTTTTTGTTCATGGATGTACATTGTATAGTTTTTACTGAGAAATTGTCAAATGAAATGAAACAGCCCGCTCTCTTTCCTTCTCTCTCTCAGGGCTGTCATTGTAATAACAAAGTGCGAAATCACAATGAGGCCTAATCGAGGAACCGATCGTTGCTCGGTAGTGGTGATCTTGAATTCTGGATAGATATGTAATAGCCTAATATCAGGTGACCGAGCCTCGCTCGGATGAATAATTTGTTAAGGAAGGATATATAACCGAAGTCATTTTGAGAATATTTTTGTACCAGGTGGCCGAACCTCGCTCTGTTAAATAATTTTGGAAGGTTATATACCCGAAATCATTTTGGGAATATTCTTGTAATTACGAAAATGAACGATCGGATAAAGACTACTAATCTGTTCTGTTAGTTCTAATTGTAGGCCTAATTGTACATGTCGATTAAATTTAAAGTCTTTTAAGTCCTCCTACAGTCTAGACAAACTACAGCTCACGTCCGTCTTATAGTTTTACAATCCATCTTTTGCGTAAAACTATTGTAGGCTTACTATTATTGGCTTGGAAGAAAGTCTTTGCAATGTAACTTCTCTACGTTATAGGGTAAAACCTGCACTTAGTGACAAAGTAAAATGGCGCATTTTTTTCTTATTAGACTTAAATCATGGCATTAGTTTTCTAAAGAAACGTTTCCGTGGGGCACCTCTGTTACGCCAACAATATGCTCGTTACCCATACGGGATACGTGCCCTGCCCAGCCTGACTGTCGGACTATAGGAAGTTCATACCGGCTTTTACCATCCATCCATCCTAGTGGTGCTATGGCCTGCTTTTACACATCCATCCATTCAGATCTCTCCTGGCCCTAACTCCAAGCTTTTTACCGAAGTTTATAGTTAAATCAAAAGAGGCTGCAGTGTACGCAAACTCGTTGACCGCTAGATGGATATCATGTTTAGTGTGAGCAAGTAAGGCGTAAAGAAGCTGTGTTATGACCATTTCCTTTGTTTTGGTACAGGAGAGGTAGACACTGAAGCATGAACACATGGTAATAATTCACCAGCAAAATAATAATAATAATAAGGCTTGTCTTAGAGTCCGAAAATTAATGAGGATTGCAGCTGTGACCTACATATCTTGCCACATCCAGGGCAAGCATAACCATTGTCCGCGGTGCTCGATTAAGATTTTCTTTTAGCGTCTGCGTTTGTCCTCGGCAGCAAATTTTCTTTTGGTCTCAAATGTGTATCCGCGGCCTTTGTATAGAGGGAATTCTTTAAGTCCGATAGTTACGCTTATGGCGCAAACTTGACTTAGCTGACATTATTATTTTTATTTTGCTGGTGAATTATTACCATGTGTTCATGCTTCGGTGTCTTTTGTCCTGTACCAAAACAAAGGAAATGGTCATAACACAGCTTCTCTACGCCTTACTTGCTCACACTAAACATGATATCCATCTAGCGGTCAACGAGTTTGCGTACGCTGCAGCCTCTTTTGATTTAACTATAAACCTCGGTAAAAAGCCCAGGAGAGATCTGAATGGAAGGATGTGTAAAAGCAGGTCATAACACCACTGGGAAGGATTTATGGCAAAAGCCGGTATGAACTTCTTATAGTCCGACAGTCAGGCTGGGCAGGGCACGTATCCTGTATGGGTAACGAGCATATTATTCGGCGTAACAGAGGTGCCCTACGGAAACGTTTCTTTAGAAAACTAATGCAATGATTTAAGTCTAATAAGAAAAAATGCGCCATTTTACTTTGTCACTAAGTGCATGTTTTACCCTATAACGTAGAGAAGTTACACTGCAAAGACTTTCTTCCAAGCCAATAATAGTAAGCCCACAATAGTTTTACGCAAAAGATGGATTGTAAAATTATAAGACGGACTTGAGCTGTAGTTTGTCTAGACTGTAGGAGGACTTAAAAGACTTTAAATTTAATCGACATGTACAATTAGGCCTACAATTAGAACTAAGAGAACACTAAAACCTCTCTTCAGATTAGTATTATAGTCTTTATCCGATCGTTCATTTTCGTAATGACAAGAATATTCCCAAAATGACTTCGGATATATAACCTTCCGAAATTATTTAACAGAGCGAGGTTCGGCCACCTGGTACAAACATATTCTCAAAATGACTTCGGGTATATATCCTTCCTTAACAAATTATTCATCCGAGCGAGGCTCGGTCACCTGATATTATATATATATATAAATATATATACATACATACAAGAATTGCTCGCTTAAGAGTATAGGATAAATAAATCCAGTACAAATGAAATAAGGGAAACGGGAGACTACTCCTAAAACGGAAGTTTCTGTTTGACTCTAAACTAGCATCAAAATGGCGGACGATGATATTGACGTAGAAGGCGAATTTGACTTAAAAACAGAGTATGTTTATCATAATTAGATTTTGTCTTATTTTGGTGTGATACTTTTTAATAATAAGTTGAAACAAGTTGTCTTCATTTAGATCTAAATCTTCGTTGTCCATAATGTCGAATTATTTTAGATATATAATCTAATTCCTAATGAATGCGAGTCGTCGGAATGTATTCATTCAAATTTCAATTTATAATTAGATTTAGAATCTACTTTATAATTCATTCATGATTCAATCAATCAATGATAATTTTTTTATATTTTTTTTCTATGACTAGATTACTAGATATCTAGATGCATTTCCATGATTCAAATAACGAATTCCCTTCAACTTCACTTCAGGCCAGACATTTTCTTTGGAACCTGGAGAGAGAGAGACTAGATGTACTCAGTAGTACTACTTGACTTAGTACTAGTAGATTAAGTAGTATCTACATCTGAGCTAATTCTTTAACTTTAGTTCAGTCTAAAATGTACTAGATGTCAGTCTAGATGTACTCAGTAGTACTACTTGACTTAGTCAGTCTTAGTACTAGTAGACTAAGTAGTATCTACATCTGAGCTAATTCTTTAACTTTAGTTCAGTCTAAAATTTAGTAAAAATAGAAATACTTTGAAATAGAGATCTACTACTAGATTCTTTAATTTTAAGTAGATCTAGATCTAGAACAGAGAAACTTTTTTTTTAGAAAGCTTAAAAGTTAAAAAAAAAAGAGTTGGAAGTCAATGAGTATAAAATACTCGTCTATATTAACTATATACTATATAGTTCTTCAGAATAAGATTAGAATTTAGTTTCATAGTAGATCTAGATCTTGGTAAGCTCTGATGACTCCTAAATCAAGTTGTCAAGTGACAATGTCCCAAGTCTACTTGATCTGAAAATGTCTTTCACTGGGCTTTTAGATTGTTTACTGCAATGCCAATGCTTGCCAATGTCATATTATCCAACAATTGAAATCAATTGAACTTCAAATAGTTTAAACACAAAAAAGTCAATTACAGCTCTGTTTAGTTGTTATAATCAGTATTGCAACTTGAAATCATTTGTGGGACAGAAAGATGAGTTTTCACAACCATCTTTTGAACAGTCATGTTTGTTTATTGTTATTAAATGTGAAACATGTTACTCAGGGTGCTTCAAATCTCTGAATATTTCTTTTTTTAAAGTTTTTTTTGCTGATCAACGGTGGACAAAAGAGTAAAATAAACTAGACACATTGACTTCGGGGCATTTTTAGGAAATTTCAGAACAATCTTTAGAAAAAATTGTTTTGTCAGAGAAAAATATTTTAAAATGTAAGCTGCCTAGTTTTTAAAAAAGTTCTCTTTGTAGTCTTTTTTTTTTCCCTTTGTAAGGCTTTGTCCTCTTTTCTGTCTTTCTATGGTTGTGCAGTATCTGGTAACCCTAATGATAATAATTAAAAGAAGATAAGGCGGAAAACAGATTGAGCTCTCAACATTCTACTTTAAGGACCATTTTTTTGACCAATTTCAAAATTACTTTTATTGACATATTATATATCAAATTTATTGCCCAAGAATAGAGGAATTCAAAAAAAAATAAAATCAGAAGCAACAGACAATTATTTAACTTAAAAAAATGAGGTCAAACACACTTACCCCTAATAATGAAAAATTCATCACTCACAGAAGATATGTCCCATAATCCATGAATTTCACAAATTCACAATATTATTTATAGAAAAATATATCCCAAAGTAAAGTATATTTATAGAACATTTGACAAAAATATAAAAACAAGTTTTTTAAGTCATTTATGCAAATTAATTGAGCCACCCCAGACCCCACCCCCTCCGTAAAAAAAATTAGGTTGCAAATTATACTTTATCATTATCCTAAATAACAAAAACATAATCAGTTTAGACATATTATGTATCAATTTTAATGCCCAAGAAGAGAGGAATCCAAAAAAAGTAAATTCATTATCATCAGACAAGTATTTAACATAAAAAAATGAGGTCAAACACACTTACCCCTAATAATGAAAAATCCATAATTCACAGAAGATATGTCCAATAATCCATGAATTTCACAAATTCACAATATTATTTGCTTAAAACTATGTCACAAAGTAAAGTATATTTATATAACATTTGAAAAAAAAAACAACCACCTTAAAAAGTATTTATAATTAATAAATAAGCCCCCTCTTCGGCCCACCCTACCAATAAAAAGTCTTTTTTTTTTCTCTTATCTTCATGTTTTAACATGATACTATTTATATCAATTTTAGATAAAGGTTATAGATATGTATAATTTTAGACTAGAAAAGATCTAATATTAAATGAAATATTATCAAGATTTAGATCTATTCTAGTTCTTGATCACTTTTTAGATCTAGGTCTAGAGTACTCTACTTAGAGTTAGACCTAATAAAGCTTAACTTGCATGGTGCATGATCTATATCTATCTATTGACTATTCTGTTTACTATCTCAAATAATCTCAATCTTTGTATCTGTAGTAACTGTTGCTGAGAAAAGAAATAAAAACAACTTTTATAATTTGGTTAATATGTGTTTGTTGTTATTTTTAACTATGTCACTATGTCTATTGAATCTCTTCTACTCTTGTTTATAATTGACTAGATCTAGATTTTTTCCACTTTAACTTTAAGTAATTTAAGATGTAGATCTAGAGATCAGATCTAATTTAACCCTACTTAGTTTATAAGATCCTATGAATTAGATTTAGATATATAAAATCTTAGATCTAATCTACATTTAGATTCCTAGATCCACACGTGTACATCGCTAATTGACTATCTACTAGTAGTACTAGTTACTAGATCTAGAAATGACTAGATAGTAGATTTAGATCTCAGATTTTTTTCCATGTTAAAATCTAGTCCTAAGTCTTACTATGAATTATATTTAGACGTAGATATAAGGCTATATAAATTATATAGATCTAAGACCTAGAGTCTACATTTAGACTTAGACTAGAAACTAGATCACTACGGTCTTGATTCTTGATCCACGTGTGTACATCGCTACTTGACTATCTACTAGAAATGACTATATATAAATATAGATCTAAATCATCTAGTTCTAGATCTAATCTATCCTGATAAGAGAATTTAGATCTAGATCAGTAAATATTTAAATAATTTCACGCTTATTAACTCTAATGACTAGATCTAGACTAATCTAAATCTAATCTCAGAGTCTAAGTCCAGTGACCTAGATCTAGTCCTAGACCTAGAGATCGATCTATGTCTAACTAATCTAAAAGCATTTCGCTAGATTGATTTTAAAATATGGTTAAGATCTAGTCTTTATAGATCTAGATCTGTAGAAACTATTATAGATCTAGAGATAGATTAATTTAGATCTAAAATCTAAGTTCAAAATGTGCCCCCCCCCCTCGCGCTGAAACATCGCATTGCCGGGCCGATTTTATGACGCATGCAATGCACCAATATTAAAGTAAAATAATTGCCGTAATAGTCGATATTAATTTAAAATTATAAGTTTTTAGCTTTTACAGACTAAGATCTCAATTCAGAGGTGCGCCTTCAGGTTGACTAAGTCAAAACGTGTGTTTGTTTGTTTTTATCGCGCGCGCCTGGCTAAAGATAGATACCCGTGTTCCCGTCCTTGAAGTTAATTATTGAAGAAAACGACATCCTATTATTAAAGCAGAATAATTAACTAAGCAGTTGATATTATGAACTGAATTATCTGTAATAGATTCTGTCTATAATTACCTTTGCTAGAATTATCGCTTCGAATATTTCTGAGCGAATGACACAAAAAAAAAGCACTTTGAACGGGAGGTCATGAAGTCAATTCCGGCGACCTCCATTCTGATTGGTGTTTAAAAAAACGAGATTTTATAAATATTTTTTTATTTTAAATAACCAAAAATAAAAAAAAAAATTAATTATGATGATAGAAATACAAAAATAAGTGTTTTGAAACGAAAATCGGCAAAATGTAATTTATATTTTTAAAAAAATGTACACATTGTTTGGCGACATCACAACTTCAAAAATTGCATCGAGGCTATTTTTTTTCAAAATTAAGACAAAAGAAGCTTTTTATTTACTTTTTTTTTTCTTTATGGTGTATAACAATCATTTTTAAATACTAAGTATGTATTTTATACATGAGTTATATTTCTAAAATATGTTTCTTACCTTTTGAAATGGGATCACATAAATCCAGAAGTAAATGTTGTCTGTCTTTTTGGCAATACTTCATGATATTCACAAATGCACAAATTCCATATAAAAACGAATTTCAAAAAAATTTTGCTAATGAAGCTTCCAGAAACATAGATCTATCCATCAGTAAAAGCAAATATACCACAGATGGTCTATATTCAGAGATAATGAATATTGAACTCGAAAAATGCATTTTCAATAGAGAATCTGTTTTCCGCCATAATATCTCTATGGTGTAAAAGTCAGTGAAACTTGTACACTACAGTTACCAGAAGAGTAGTGTGTAGCTACTATGATAATTATAGTTCTCCTGTTATATATATATATATATATATATATATATATATATATATATATATATATATATATATATATATATATATATATGTTATATATATATTCTGTATATTATATATATAGAGTAGATGAGAAAAGCATCCATTTTCCATGATATAAAAGTAGCAAAAAGATGACTAGATGTCCTTACTATCAGTGAAAGAAAAAAAAAAGTCAAAATTGATGAATTTATATTGCTATATTTATATCTTAGATGTATAATGAAGATATTAATATAGTACAGATTAAAACTTTGGAGATCTTAAGATGCTTAGACTTAAGTAAAGATATTAGGCTAGAATTAGAGAAATAGACTGAACTACACTTTATAGAACTTTTCTAAGAACTGTCCCGATTTTAATCTTACTTGATAATTTTAGAACTTTTTAAGTTATTACTAACTGCGCTGTTCAAATATATTCTGAATCTGTAGTAGCAATATTTTCAAGCAATCACAGACTTATTTAAAACAATTATTTAAATTTTGCTAAAAAATTAAAGAAAATGTTAACAACAAAAAAAAAATTTATTAAATAATCCTTTTCCAGCTGTGAATGAACACTTTTAAATAAAAAAAAAACAATAAAAGAAAACATTCTTTGTTGACGCAGTGTGTAACGAAAGTCACATATAGACATTGAGCTTAAATAAAAAAAAAAGTATCCTCTAATAAATTTTACAAAAAAAACTTTGCTGGTATAGAAATTAAATTTGATGTCAAATTCATACAAATTTTTGTTTGAATTTCTGGCAGTTTTACTAGGTGAGCTCTTATTATTATATAGGAATAGCATACAAGGCTATTTTCAGTTTTCTGGTGAAATGCTTATTAGCTAAATGTGAATTGGCACGAATATACACGATTGTCAATAAGTTTTTGTAATAGACCATTTGTAGGCTATATTTCCTTATTTTGATTCCTCACAAGTTCTAAAATATTTTCTTTTTCTAAATCTATTTGATTATAACTCTAGATAGAAGATACACCCAAATATATCTTTCAAAAATGTAAAAAAAAAGCATTATAAATATAAATTTGTTATATAAAAGTCACTGCTTTATTAGCTTTTCATTTCCTCTCATTACTATTTCATTCTTCTTAGACTTGGCGAAGAGTTTTATGACACCAATGAATTGCCTTCTAAAAGTGCAAATCTTCTCCCAGAATTTACCAGTCCTGCCTGGATGCTAGAACAGGTAGAGTAACATAATGCTTCCAGGTAGAGAAACATAATGCTTCCAGGTAGAGTAACATAATGCTTCCAGGTAGAGTAACATAATGCTTCCAGGTAGAGTAACATAATGCTTCCATTTTTCAACTGAATCTCAAAACTCTGTGTTGAATAAAACTGTGTTGAAGACAAAAAAAAAAACTCAATCAGAAAATATCTGCTCCATTACAATATTTAAAAAAAAAAATGTATTTTATAAATTCAAATTTAATTGATTGTTGATGACTGTGCATTACAAACTATCTATGTACCATCAGCTAAAGGCACACTGTTCAGACATTGTCTTTCCTACCTGCATATATTTCAAAAGTGTGCCTACATTAAACAAATTTTATATTCATGTATTTATTGCTTGAACATAGTTAAGTTGTAAATAATTATTCTCATTGTTTCCTTTTCTTTTTCATAGGGCTGGTCTCTAGATAGTTGTATGGATGAAAAATCAAAAGCTACCATTGAAAAAATGTTGCTAGAAGAACAGTATCCTTTAAAAACAAATCTTCAGCACTTAATTATATTTAACATAACTATTTGTTTCTTGTTTACTTGGTAATTTTGTTTTTAATTTCTAGTAAATAAATAATTTTTTTGTTAACTCTTTTTTTTTTTAATATTTCTTTTAAATTGTTTTGTGGTCATAAACACACTAATAATGAAAATCAAACTCTAAACATTGTGTATGTATGTGTGTGTGTTATGTTGGGTATCATATTGTACTTATCCAGCCTTGGTTAAGTGTATCAAAATGTTTTCAAATATTAATTAGAGTAGATGAGTGTATTTTTTCCTCAACTATCTAGACAGTATATGTGTGGGCGTAAAACCTCCAGATATCTCAGCATTCAAAAAAATGTTCTCCTGGTGACAGCAGGCAGTAGTAAGATGAACACACCTAATAGAAGTCCATGGACTCCGGAAGAAAAAAATACTTTTTTACAGGGTCTGGTAAGTGAAGGTTTATTTAATCGTATATTCTACTAACATGAGAAATTGTTTCATTATTTCTCTATAGATCATGAGTAATTGTCTTGTTATTAATGTATGTATTTGAACTAATAGTTTCATTGTAGCTCTATTAAGCATGGGAAATAAGTCTTATTATTACTATTTAGCATAACTCTTGTATCAATATTTCTCTGACTACTTTATGACATTCTTAGGGAATATTTGGAAGAAGCTGGAGTAAAATAGCCAGTTTAATTCCAACTAGAACTAGTCTGCAAGTCAAAAATTATGCTCAACAGTACATGAAAAATTTAGTAAGTTTTTTTTATTCTAGATATTTGTAGACTAAAGTTTTTTGTTTAGTAAATGTCTTTTTTTTTTTTTTTAAATTATTTTCTTATATTGTCACATATCTATACAATCTTTTCTCTACATTTTAACATTTTATGCTAACACCATTTTCCAAACTATTTGTAGGCCAAAAAGAAGGCAGAAGTGGAGAAGCTGGAATTAGAAACTTTCAAATCCATGACAGAATCACCACTTTATGTTAACTCCTCACTAGCTGCAACAGTAGCTAGTGTCACAACTGGGCAACCTACAATTACTACCAACTCCAAACCCAAGTTGAGTTCAAGTGGTGCTGTTCACTTAGGGTCTCCAAGTAAACAGTGTTTCAAGCCCAACAAGCAGGCGAAGAAAGTCACAGTTTCTGTTAAAAAGGTGAAAAACAAGGGAGCGAAGGGAAACAAATCCAAGAAAAACTCATCTAAGAATGAACAACTGTGTACATTAGAAAACTTAGAGGCAATCAAAACTTGTGACTCTGTCACTATCATAAGTAGCAGATCTCACAAAAAAGGCAGTGTATGTAGTAGTATATGTTCCACTTCAGATGGTTTGTCTGGATTGAATGGCAATAGTGACATTAGTAACTCCAGTTTCACTAAAGAGTCAAAGTTATCAGAGGAAGAAGATGATGAACTTGATGTTGATATTGAAAATGATGATGATGAGAATCCAATTTTACAAAGTCGTTCTGCCTCCCCTAGTTCAGTCTATGAACAACTGTTGAAGTCTGCTTACATTGTGAAAGAAAACTCTGGGAAAGAAACAAACACTAAAAGTGTGACTCCTAAGAAACCCAGCAGCCACCAAGGGGAAGAATGTGCAGATAAAGTTTGTCTGGGTGACACAAAGGATCCAGACCTTGTGGCAAAGACAGAGGAGGAGAGTTCTAGTAATGAAACTTTCAACAAGTTAGACTCACTGTCTGATGATAGCAGCAAGGACAAAACCTATGAAGAAGAAGTAGAACATTGTGTTAAAACAGAGACTATTGGTAAGTAGTTACATAGAACAAAGTTAGTTAACAATGGAGTGACTAGTTGCATAGTATTGAATGTTCATTTCATTCTTTTCTTCACTTGTATTAGTGAATGGATTAGTGACATCATCAGGTGAGGTAGTTGAGTTTGATATCCCACAAGAAGAGAAAATTCTAGCTCCTACTTTCATATCTGAAGAAGAGAAGACAATTCATGCAGACTTCTTTGATGGCAGGCCACCAAAAACACCTGAAAGATACTTGAAGATAAGAAGTTATATTATAGACTATTGGTATGTTAGGACATTAAAATGGTATCCTACTGTAAATTGTAATTTCTGTATAGAGTTGACTCTTGATAGTCTGGTGTTTACGAGATGGGGTGGGGGGGTGTTGGATTACCGAAAATGTCACATTGTCAGAGACAGGCTTTACTTTGAAGTATATTCAAGAAATATCTAGATTTATTTATGGTGTAATAAGATATTTTTTTCAAGGGTATAAAACAAAGAATAGATGAAAAAGAACAATTTATTAACCTAAAAATTATTATTACATAAGATTTTAGCTTTCACTTCCTGTACTAAATCACAATCTACATTCTAAAAATATACATAATATAGTACATGTATTGTATGAATTTATACTCATGTATTAAAAGATCTTTTAATAATCTTTTGTTTAGCAAACAATCTATCATGACAACTTTCTTGAATGTCTTTCAACATTAAAACATGCATTTGTAGCCACTGTAGCCACCAATGTATTCATTAATACCTCATCAGATTATTGAGTGTGTTGGATTGAAAAGTGTCTGATTATGAAGAGTCAACTGTATTTAAAATTTCTTAATTTTACTGGCAATAAAAGAATATATAGATGAATGTATATAATAAAAGAAAATAGCGATATATATTGTCTGAAAATATCTTTTTCTTTTTTTTTTCAGGTTAAAATGCAAGCCTAATTACCTTAACAAAACCTGCATTAGGCCAGGGCTTAAGAATTGTGGGGATGTGAATTGTATCGGCCGTATTCACTCTTATCTAGAATGTATAGGTGCCATTAACTTTGGTTGTGGTAAGCTTTGTTGTTATTTGCTGTATTCAAACAACTATTTGTATAAAGTGAACATCATGTTCTCTTAGCTAGTATGAAAGTAAAAAAAACAACTTTCTCTTTCAGACCAAGAAGAATTTTTGTCTTAGCGATGTTGAAGGGATTTTCCAATTCCTTTGGAATGCTTTAGCATATTTAAATCCCTTATTGTGAATTCTTACTACTAAAAATTCTTTTGTTTCATATAGTTTTCTTTGAATCAATACAGAACAAGTAGCTCATCGCAACCCTCACAAATCTCTGCCTGTAGGAACCAATGGAAAAGTCAAAGGGCCCAGTAAAGATCTTGTCACATCATCTTTCCCAATCTTAAAATCTGAGGTTACAGTAAGTACAATTTATATATCACTCATTCAAAACATAGTAGTTTATTCTAGATGCTACCTATTCAATGTCAGTAGGGCAGAAAATGACATGCAACATTTGGTCTATAAATGGCTTTATAAAAATGTATTAGTAGCTTTTCTGGATTTGTAAATATGAGAGACCAATGAGCTTTTCATATTTGATCAAATTTTAATGCTTGAAAAAAAAATCAATAAAACAATGGCCTTCATTTTCTGAAAAACCTCATAAATAACAACGCTGGGTCATCTTATTCAGATGAAGATAATAATTTTGAGGATCTAAATTTATTGAGTTTGAAATAATCATCATCATCAAACTCCATTAGAGTGAGGGCTTGAGAGGCTCAAATCCTCTCTTGCAAAAGCCCTGGACAGAAACCCTGCTGTCTTGCGTAGTGCATAAATGTCGCCATACAGGTCGAGAATTTTGGGTTTCCCAGACCTATCGAGATGGAGATCAGCAAGTCTGGGGAAGTCAAACAGAATATGAGGCACTGTTTCCTCTTCTTCCCTGTAGCGGGGGCACCGTGAATCAAAATTTGGCCATATCCTCGAGAAATATGAGCCAACAGGACAGTGGCCTGTCCTGCACTGTGCTATAATAGCTTGCTCAGGCCTGGACAGCCTCCACCACGGGGAAGTGCGGTCAGGGCGCCTCATGCGCTCCCAGACTCCACGGCCTTTTTGGGACTTGTCCCAGCACTCAAACCACTTTTCCATTTCTGTTTTTTGTATTATAGCCAGGGCTTGATGAAAGCTTACAGCCTGATCAGTGGGTGGAATTTGCCCTCCCTGGTGGGCCAAAGAGTCTGCAATTGTGCTCTCCTGGTGCAGAGTTCTGTTGATGAGGTCTGGGTAATGCTAAGCTCTGATCGACTTAACCCCTGCACGCTCGTTTGGTGTAGGGATTTGTGTCTGTTGGGGCTTTAGCTAATGCTGAACTGATCAGCTGCCGCTCTGGAGACTAGTGGAGGGTCAAGCCATCAAAATTTGCGGGCCCTAAACTGGTGGCTTTAAAAAAAGGTCTCCTGCCTCACTCCACTTTAAACCCTGCCCATACGAGCGAGTGGTTGAATTCTCTTCTCTGTCAATTGATTCATAGTTCAATGTTCATGTCTGGACTGTTTTTCACTGCTCGCTCTAAGGGGCAACCCAAATCTCCTGGAGGAACCCATACCAATGTCGAGTTTGAAATAATAGAAAACTTGATCTAGATTTAGATGTCAATATTTATGATTCTACAATCACTTTGATACAAGAATAATGTGATTTTGAAAATCCATGAATAAGTATTTTTCAATTGTGCACAATTGAATTCACACAATCATTGGGGTCCAGGAATTATTTAAATTCAGAGGAAATATTCTTTGCATTTGATTATTTATTGATTTATTTTGTTTAAAATTTAAGTATTCCTGCAGTAGTCATGTTCATAAATGAAGCTATTTTTATGTTGATGTATTTTTATCTGAATGACCCCACCAAATTTATTCTGTGAGGGGAGGTGGACTAGTATCCTCTTTTGAAAGTCCACCCATCATTTGAAGAACCACTTTGAACAATGAGTGGGAAATGTCTATAGATGAGGCTATGGTGACTTACACAGGCAGACTGATTTTTAAACAATTCATACAAAATAAACCCAGAACAAATAGGCCTGTAGATATATCAATTGATTGTAACTTTTACAAAGAACCTTTCCCAATAAATCTTATTTTATAACACACAAAAAATAAAATAAACACAAACCTATTGAAACATTTTTTTTTGTCTAATATTTGTTGTTTTTATACAAAACATTATTGGAAAAGACACACAATTTAACAATTGCAGCAGTGTCAATTTTTTTGTCCAAACCCACCTATTTTTCTTGAAGAGTCATCCCTTTTTACGATGATTTGACGGTGTAAAATTTATGACAAATTTAGAATGGAATGGGTTTAGAAAATATTCAATCCTTTATAAAGCAAAGATTTTCTTTAAATGCAATAGTAGCCTATAACATGTTTAATTATGTTCACAGCGCTCTAGAAAGAGGAGAATCAGAAATGACTCTGGTCTTTGGGTAGATGAAAAAGAACTGGAAGGGAAAACTATTAATGTAAGCATCAGGTTAATGCTTCTTAAAAGTTTAGGTATTGTTTTATTTTTTTAAAATATTTTAATTATATGAAAATTATTTATCCTTTGTACAAATTTAAATTTGGCATTTCATTTATTTAGCACAATAATGAGAAGGTAGAAAAAAAAGCTAAAGTACCAAGAGTTTCCAAAGTAACCTATAACCCTTTCAAATTGGTGCCTTGCCTAAAGTTTAGTGAGGAGAAACCAGTAAGATTTTTTTTTATACATTTCATCATTATGATTATCTTTTTACAAAACTTATATCAACTCACTCTGTCTGGAAAAAGTTGGTATATGTTATTTCTCCCATACCCAATCTTGGATTAAGCTGAAATTTTGAACAATTATTTCTTTTACCTGACAACACAAGAATAAAAAAAAAATTAAAATTAATCAATTAGCTAATTAACTATAGGTAATTAATTTTTTGTTTGGTATCTTGAACAAGGGAACGATATTGTACTTGACATGTGCTGGTATAAGCTAAATTAGTCCCCATGAGGACTCTTGAACCCTTAGTGAAAATTTTTTTTTATGCGTTTAAAAAAGGATCATGTAAACATTCACCAGAATACCCCCTTCTTCCCTCCCCCTTTCCAACTGGTCCAGACAAGTGAAAGGCATTGAGAAAGATAAGAGCTAAATAAAAACTATTGGTAAAAATATTTCTAATTGCACAGATTTATTATGTCTGAGTCTCAGCTGTAATTACATGACTGATCCAAACTAATTGATGCAATTACACTTAATATAAGCTTAGTTGTTTTTTTTGTTTTTTTTTTTTAAAGTATTTTTAAAAAGTTTTTTTTTGTTTTAAAGCTTTTCTTTTTTTTGTTTTTACACAGACATTCTTTTTTTCTTTATTGTTCCACTTTTAACATTTAAACAATGAATTCATGAAATTAAAAATCTTTTCTTAAAAAAAAAAACAGAAACAAAGAATTATTTTTTTATTTTAAATATTTGTTTACATTTCATGAATGTATTTGTAATTTTTATTCTGTATATTTTAAACTTATTAGAATTTTTTTAACAATCATTGTACAATTTTGTATTTGTTTCTGTCAGGCCCCTTGTACAATCGAAATGTTTAATACAGCCTTGGCTATAATGGACATCCATGCTCATATATCTAAAACAGAAGTTATAGGCATGCTTGGTGGTAGTTTCTGTTCTAAGACAGGATTGTTAACTATCAGTATGGCTATACCATGTAAAAGTATGAGCACTGGAATGCAGTGTGAAATGGATCCTGGTGAGTTGAACAACTGGTCAAACAGATAATAGATTAATATAATATATAAGAGATTGAGGAAATTATCAAAAAATATTTATTTATTTATTTGCATGTATTAGTGTGCAGTGTACTATCTGAGACTATACATTTATTTATTATTGTACATTGTACTAAGATAATACATAAAACACTAAACCATAATTTACAAATAGAAAAACAAAACCTAATGAAATACTCAGAAAGACACAAAGATAGAGGCACATTTCTTATTCCATACACTGGAACAAATTCATACAAGTGTTACTTCTTCCCTAGTGCCATTAGAGAATGGAATGGGTTGCCTGAATCAGCCAGGAAAAATTGACTTAGCAGAGTTTAAATCATTGATTAACATACATGACTAGATTGACAAATGAAATGCGTAGGACATAATTATCTTCCTTTTTGAAGTAACGTCTGCAATATATAAGATAAAAAGAAGATTTCTTCTTCTATTATTGTTTTCATTCTCAAGTGATATGCATTGAAACTAAAATTATTATTGATTGTTTCTAAATTGTGTGTTTATTACATTTTGTGACTAGATATTAATATTACATTTGTCTTCTAAATGATATCCTCCCCAGTTTCCCAAACACTAGCCAGTGATAAAATAGAAGATATGGGAATGTCAGTTGTGGGCTGGTACCACTCACATCCAACCTTTAGCCCAGACCCATCTGTCAGAGATATTGAAACACAACAAAAATTTCAAGTAAATGTTTGTTTGTTTTTTATCAAGAATGTATCAAACATTTGAAATATGTGATATATAACTATACATAATTGCTATGAAAGCCTTTTTAATATCTCTGTGTAATAGTTATCATGGAATATCTTTAGCAAATTTAATGTCCAGACAACTGAGCTAGTAACTGGAGAATGTTAATATTCCACAGAAATGTTTACCAATCCAAAATGTTTCTGAGAATTGTAAGTCTAATGCCTTTAACTTTTAAACTGCTCCCAGCTGGGGTGACTACATCTGTGTTAACCCATTAGCTAAAATCCCCTTTTCAATACATTTGCTTTAAACTTTTTAAATAAAAGATTTCTTCTAGTCTTGTTAATAGGGCATGAAAAATGTTTTTCCTAACCATAAATAGAAGCTATTGGTTTAAAGTAAGTTTTATCTTACTGGGAAAAATGATCCGTGATTTATGTTTACCAGCTCTCCTGACTTTTGTTGTGAATTTTCTTTATTCTGCCAATGAATAAACTAACATTGCTATTTGTTTCCTATAACTCTGTTCCTGCTAATAATTGTTGAAATATTGGTATACAAAAAAAAATATTTTGGTTGTCACTATAATAATACAGTAATAATGTTTTTCTTTATCAATATTGTCAGAAACATGACTGATAACGATATTTAAAATATATAAGCATTTCTCTATAACTAGTCATTCAATGATTCAAAGTCTCCCCATTTACACTTTTATTAATTTCTTTATCATGTTCTCATTTTCAGTATTGGTTTTCAAAAGGTGGGAATCACTTTGTTGGTGTTATCATAAGTCCTTATAATAGTACATCTGTCTCAGTCTGTTCAGACATTAATTGTTTGACTATCAGTGACACTCACAGCAAGGATTATTCATGCAGTAAGTTAATACACACTTTGTTTAAATAGTATGTTATGACTTCAAATGCCACGAAATGTAAAGCAGCTATTGCACAAGTTTATTTTTAGATTGAATAGTTACAGTGCAGTGATGTAAATGCCTTGTTGATAAATAGACATTTTTTATTAATTTGTTTTGGCATGCATCATGCTTCCAAATATTTTTCCTTCAGATTTACCCTACAAGTTTGACTACACAGTTGTATACAGAAACAGTATCACTGAGATACTTGGTCCTGCCAATGAACTGGCTGAAAAATATTCCAGTTATGTCAACCGAGTGAAACTGTCTTGTCTGTATAAATCATCTCTGGGAATAACTTGTCTTTCAAAAGTAAAGTATATGTCTCTAAATAAGTTGTATGTGTGGGAATAACTTGTCTTTCAAAAGTAAAGTATATGTCTCTAGATAAGTTATATGTGTGGGAATAACTTGTCTTTAAAAGTAAAGTATATATAAGTTATATGTGTGGGAATAACTTGTCTTTCAAAAGTAAAGTATATGTCACAAAATGGCCATGAAAAGAACAATGAACAACAAACCTGTTAGATGATTTTACTGTTCAATCTCATTTGGCATAAAATGGCTTTCATCACATTTATTACAAAAATAAAATTTTGCTTCTTTTATACCAGTGATGCCCAACCATTTTCGGCCGGCGGGCCAGTTTAATTTCCGAGACTCATGTCGCGGGCCACATCATCGAATAGATATAAAAAAAAAAAGAAATAGAGAATAAACCATTTTAAATAGTTTTATTAGAAACCCGTAGCACTATTTGGCCTACGTAAACACGTATGGCTATTATGTAAGATCGGTTTCATTTGTTATATTAGTGAAACGTTTGTCTACTCAATGAAGTGATTGTAAACATGTTTAGGCGGGCCGGATAAAGCCACATCGCGGGCCGAATCTGGCCCGCGGGCCGTAGTTTGGGCATCACTGTTTTATACTAACATCAATTTAGTACAAATTAAAAAAAAAACATAAAATGTCTTGTGATGAAGATATACATTAGTTTGAACTCTTAGTCAATACATTGTACAGTTGTATTATAAAACTGTAAGAAATAAAAAATGTTACATGTTCAGTATTGACACAATGTTTCCTACAGAAAAGCTCTTTAACCAGTGTTTGTTTAAACAAATCTAAATTGTTACAGTAAATATTATGCAATATAAAAGTAGGTTAGACTTGGTCAATTACTTCCTTTAACTACTCTTTCTTTAGTGATGTGGTAAAATGCTTGTCTGTTAAACCAGTGGTCCTTAGTTTAAATCTTGGTGTGTTGTGATTTAAAAACAAAAAAAAAAATATTTGATATACTGATTGGAAACTTCAACAGTTTGTAGATAAAAGAAACAAAACTTTTTAAATGAGTAAAAACATTCAAAATATATTTTTCATACTTTATCTTCTAGCTAGAAATTCACTTTCCAAACTTGTCTACATGTTTCATGTGTTTATGTCCCATGTTATTGTTGCATTTTCAATATTAAAATTCAAAACAAGTGAATGAATAACTTAAAACATTTCAAGTTTTCTAAACATAGAAAAATGCTGAAGTCATTTTCTCTAGTGGTGTGTTAGTGGTTTTGACCAATCTATTCATGATGTTTCAAAGATCATTCAAAGTTAAGATTTTTTAGTACTAACTGTTGAATTACAACATTATTAACAATCTGAAGCATTTTATTTGAGTATATTGATGATATTTTTATTTTGCATCAGATGTTGCAGTCAGTGAAAAGATTTCTGGACCCATCTTTTGAATCTACAATTAGACAGAATGAGCCAGAACATGGACTGCCTATTTGTGTTGAGGAGAAATCTCAAGCTGAAAATGTTATTCACTATCTGGAGCAGACATTTAGTCATAAGTTTGCCAACAGTCATTAGAAGAGGCTATCATATTGATAGTTATATAAGTCAAAATGAATTCCTGAATAGCGAATGTATCACTCTGATATTCTCGTTAAATTGTCTCAATATTGTGCTGAAATGCTTGAGATTGGTATAACTGTAGTCTGTCCTGTCATTTGTGAACATGATGTTAGATTGGAAAATGTTTAATGTCAAACTTTGTCACTATGTGTAATAGTTCTTTAAATGGAAACTATAAAAGTCAACCTATTGTGTTCTAGTCTGGGTTTTATTAAACATCAGGTTTGTATCAACATTTGATGTATTTCATCAAAAGTAAGGACTAGCAGGGTAATATTGACTTATTATTGATTTTTATTGCTGCATTTTTTGTTTACTCAATATAATTAAATTTAAAATATCCTCAAAGCAATTATCTGAATTCATTGAATTTGATGGGCATTAGAAATTCATGGTAACATTCTAGCATTAAAAATGTTATACAATTTTACTTTGCTAAATGAAGAGATCTTAATTTGTGCAAGTAATGTTATACCATTGATACCATCTTAATTTATTTGAGTACCAGTGGGAGTTGACATCTGTTTTCTTTTAAATAATTGTGTTCAGTCTGTGGAAAAAAAAAAGTATATTGGTTATTGATACCATTGTCATTGATTGGTTTATTGAAATGGTTTATCAGATCTTGACAATATTTCCTCTATATCATGGAGACTTAGTTTACATTCAAACTGTATTTAATGTATCACCAGTCTTCTTTAGGTTTATTTACATTGGTATACCATGGAATCTGGTTACAGCAAAATCATTTTTTTTACTCATTATATGGCCAACACACCTTTTTGAAATGTCCAAATAGCCTAACATACTGAACTTGAGTAGGAGATGTGTAATCAGTGACCTTGTGTGGTTTATCTTAATCTCTGTTGAGCCTCTTTGAAACTGAAGACTGTGAAGTTAAGGAGAGACTATGTCTGTTACTGCCTTTTCCCCAAATCTAATTCAGTATCACATTGGCTTAGTTGTTCAATACAGTTACCTGATAGACAAAAGCAATGTTCAGTTCAAAGTTCAAACAGTGTTATGATCAAGTTGATATATTTGGATGTGTGTATATGTAAACTTGTACAACTTGAATGTTTCTTAAAGATACTAACAAAAATGTGACCATGCTAAATAGTTTAAAACTTGAGTTCAACCGCCAATAAAAAAAAGTCTGCCTTTTGTTTTGCTGACTAGATCAATTGAAGTCATTGCTGTTGGCTGTAGAAAGTACACTTTGTGTTCTAAATTGAGTTAGTGACTATGTTTGTAAAAATGCTGTATAAGTTTGTACAAATTTGTTTCCAACCCGTGACTTTGAGTTTCTTTGGACTGGATTTATTCCCCCAAATGTGGACCTTGGACTTAAACCCACTTTTTACTTGAGATTTGTGGTGCATTCTTTCATTGTTGTCCTTGACTGAACCTAGGGGGGACACATTTATACAAATGATCATTCAAAATATTATTTCAGATAGAATCCATTGTCATGCAGTGGAACTCAGCTCAACTGAACTCACATACAGTGAACAAACTATTTCATTGGAATTACCTCATTGTTTGGGATTTTTCCTTTTTGTTTTGTCCTTATTTGGTTAATTTGAAGTCCAGTTCCTGGGTTCATAATAATTAAAAAAAAAATTTTTTTTTAAGTCCATGCGCTGACTGCCCACTACTAGCTTGCTTTATCAATCCTTCAACTGGCTGCTATTGATCAGTTTCAAGCATCACATAGTGTGAATGAGAATGGCCTTTAAGATATGTATGTTTGTGAAATGTTTGGGATGTTCCTTCAGAGTTGAAATTTATGTACATACTAGTTCAAACCTCCCTCAGTACGACAAGGGATGGCAGCGGGCAGGGTTTGAACTATTGAGACAGTCCAGCTCACATACCGCACGACCAGGAAGTTACATCTAGTGGAGGAGTTGGTCTGATTGGGTGAGTCTAGCGGGGACAGGGTGGTTGGGTGACACCACCACCATACCCTTTCTCTCATCAATCTACAGTCTAGACGTCGTTTGGTTCTCGGTATTACACTCGCTCTATCGATGTTTCCTAAGTCACACTCGCTCTATCGATGTTTCCTAAGTCACACTCGCTCTATCGATGTTTCCTAAGTCACACTCGCTCTATCGATGTTTCCTAAGGCACACTCGCTCTATCGATGTTTCCTAAGTCACACTCGCTCTATCGATGTTTCCTAAGGCACACTCGCTCTATCGATGTTTCCTAAGTCACACTCGCTCTATCGATGTTTCTTAAGTCACACTCGCTCTATCAATGTTTCCTAAGTCACACTCGCTCTATCGATGTTTCCTAAGGCACACTCGCTCTATCGATGTTTCCTAAGGCACACTCGCTCTATCGATGTCACCTAAGTTCAGAATGGCCTGGTAAAATTGTTCAAGTCAGAATCCATTTAAAATAAAATAAAAAATCTCTTGCAATTGATTAGAACATAAATTTGATTTAAAAAAAAAAACATCACCCAGGAAAGCTATTGCAAATATATATTTAAAAAAAAAAACAAAAAAAAACTACCGATATTCTTGCTAACATTTTGTTAAATTGCTTAATGTAAACGTGAAGCATCATCATGCATGATTACCTCCCTTATTTAGAACTGTGCTCTTAGATAAAATATGGGTTTGCAACTACAACCCATTTGAACAAGATCAAGACATACTTTTCTGTATGTAATATTTGTGAACTATTACAAAATAATACTTTTTGCTAAATGAGAATACGTAAAGGGAAATAGCCCCAGTCATACAATCATAACTCTGAAAGATATGCTTAGTTATGTTAGTGTTACTTCCCTTTGGCAACTATGCCCTTAACAAGTTCCTCTGTCTATTTTCCCAGTATCGTACAATGTTATAGCACCAACAAAAGTACAAAGTAAACCCTACCTATAGGACTGCCCTTGGCTGAATTCATTATCACGTGTGCAGGCCAAGCAGCCACGTGTTTATTAAGAAGTATAAGTAAACACATGTCTACATTCACAGCAACACATCTCTGTATTCCCCACTTCAGCTGAGGTATCAGCTTCAAGGGATCAGCTTAGCCGTCGCGGTGATTGCCCTTGTCCAGCCCAGGCTAGGTCACTCGTCTTTGATTCTCTCACTCATGGACTGACAAATACAATAACACATAAAGTCTTTGTATATTGTATTTTTCAGTAGTTAAGAGTGTATAGAAAAGACAGTCAGAAAGCAAAGAGTCTATAAAGAAAACACAAGCGCCTGAGACAACGATCTAATAGTGGCACTGATGAAATCCGACCCTGTTTCTGATCTTTCCCCCTTGAGGTGAGAACAAAATGCAAGGGCGTGAGTCCTGAGGAGCTGACTGGAGGAAGGTGTAGACAAACAGGGCAGGAGGGGGATGGGGTAGGGGCGATGATCTCATATTCAAGACGTTCTCCACCTGATGATTGTTACCCCTCCCCTTCCGCATACCATCTAACTCGATGGCCACTTCACCATATACAGTATCCCATCATTCCATTGATCTTTTAATCTTTGTACAGCCAGGTATAAGGTGAGTAGATCCGGGTCAAAGGTCAGTCTGGACACAATATAGTAGTAAAAAAGAAAAACTAGAAGAATAAAATATAGAAGAGTTTCAGAGGTAGAGACTATGAATGTATCCTCAGACTTACTGCTGCTTTGCCTGGTCAGTGTATCAACCTCAGTAAAACGTAGGCATACTCCAGAAGTGCCCCCAAAGGAACTAACTCAGTTCCACTAATCAAACGTAGGCATACTCCAGAAGTGCCCCCAAAGGAACTAACTCAGCTCCACTAATCAATGTGAATGGCCACTTCCTTAATGTCGTCGACCACTTAACGTACCTGGGCAGCAGAGTGTCCAACGATGTGTCACTTTATCTAAAGTCTAGAGACGCAGAACACAGTCTGCGTAAGGATAACAGCACTAATGATGGTAGGCAGTCATAGGTCGCTCCGTCTGCCAACAAAAATCATTCTCTGTTGCCTTCTCTCTCTCTCTCTCTCGATCTCAGGAACCCCCATTTTTTTTTCTTACCTGCGCATTATAATTTCTTCCACATAGACTTATGACTTGATTTGGAAAGACCCGCTCCATAATGGGCCCCCGACACATACAAGCACTCATAGTTTGGGCCCGTTAATTTTAGTCACACTTTTATTTATCCGCTTCCTCCCCCTTCTCTCCCTCCCTCCCGCCAACAACAAAAAGTGAGTCCTTCGCAAACTTCGCACACATTCCCATTCCCCTTTCTCCATTTCTCGTGGTATTTTGTTCTCTAAATAAAAAAAAATAAATTATCAAATAGGTTATATTAATTGTAATTGTTTTGTTTTTTTGGACCCTTTTTGAATGTACAATCGAATTACAATAGATCTAGATTTATCTTTTCAATGCTATTGGGATTTTAGTTGTTTTTTTTTTTTTGACAGTGTTATAAAGTACCATTACTTGCTCTCTCTCTCTCTCTCTCGAAAAAAAAAAAAAGAAAAAGATCCATCTCTTTAATGCTATAACGATTAGTTTTTTTTTTATTTAGGTTAGACCGCGTCTAAAGGGAAGCAGAAATGACGTAAGGCATATTAAAAATAATCAGACTTAAGGGAAATGAAAAAAAATGCTTTAAAAATACGGAATATGTGATATTTTTAAAATGCTTTATATGTAAACTGCGACCTTTTGGGGAAATACCGAAAATAGATTACAAAGGTTTTGATAGGAAGTTAGCGGTTTTTCGCGAGTAGCAGTCCTCAAGTTGCGAGTATGTCACATCCGGTTCTTAGTGAGGAAAAAGTCGTAATAGGAACCTGTGTACGAAATTTCACGCGGATCCATACGCCAGTTTAAGAGATTTCTTGATCAATGAATCAGTGTAAATACAATTCCCCTTTCAGACATTGTGGTTTATAGGGCAGATGATGTAATGGCCATCTATTTCCGTGGCCTACGGTCAACAAGGGTGTCATTTGGCCACCACAACTATCAACCGCCTTTACTTTTCCACAACTAATGTCAGGTACCCATTAGATCCCGAAATAAGAAATCCCAGTCTTCAGCAGGATTCGAACCCGGGATTTCCGGTTAGGAAGCCAAGCTCTTTACCGATCAGTTACCGCGCCTCCAAAGAATCAGTGAGTCTTTGGCATTTTACGTTTATATATAAAGATTAGTAATGTCTTAGAATCATGTAGACTTTGAGGTGTAATACTAAGGTAGTTAAACTGAATTTCAAGTTGTTTGGACCAATAAATGTTTTATTTTATATGAAAAGTTTGTAGTTTATTAATAAAATGAGTTGCTGTTATAATACGTTCGAGTCTCTTCAATAGAGTTGATGTGTGAAAGCAAAGAAGACACCGTGCATTTATTACAATAACATGGTGTCAGTAGAGTGATGAGCTGATGCCTCATCTAGATTTTCAACAAAAAAGAAAGAAGACATTGAATGTCAATTTTTGAGTGCACGATGGGAGTGTGCCACATTACACTGACTCGGTTAGCCACCACCTTATCTAGTGGGTCTAGCTAATCCTGTTGTAAACTTGTAAGCCTTTAATGAAGAAGGAAGAAGATTTACAGACTGGCACCTTTGAATGTACCTTACCCATTTAAGTAGTCAAACATTGACAAATTTAGGAGAAATAAAATTACGGTGACCATTTCAAATGTACGTTACTCTATTCGAGTGGTCAAGCATTCAGAAACAAGGAAGAAATAGATGCACATTGAAACTTTCAAATGTACGCTATCCATTTAACTGGTCAAGCATTCAAAGAAAAATGAGAGGCTAGAGGCATTGCATCCTTCAGGTAGAGAAAAACGTAGAAACATATCAAGAGACAAATGTAGAAACACAGACCACAAAAGTAGAAACAGAGATCTGAGACAAATGTAAACACAGAAGCCTGAAGTATTGTAGCATAGACAAGAGGCCAATCAGGAGCCAGGGGCAACCGTCAGAAGTAATTGTCAGAACATGGCATCCATAAATAGAAAAGCTTATGACTTGAACAAGAATTCCAATGACAAGGTACTGTCTTGAAGTTGATCTAATTAAAATTGAAGTACGATCCATTCCTGAGAAAAGATATGCTTCAAACCAAGACTTAGACTTGCTTAGACTTAGATACTCCCGCGCCTTTTGAAGCATTGGGCAGCAAGCTGTGTCCATAAAGATCTGTCACTGGCAATGTCTGAAGCCTCTATCCATCTGGTGAACACTACTCTGAGGTCTCCATGAAAATGTGGCGCCAAGTTATACTAGGACCTCCCTGTTTGTACTTTCATTGTATTAGCCTCTATGTCATCGCAACTCTTGATATGCGTAGTTCATTCTGTCGGAGGGCATGTCCCACAAACCTCATGCGACGCTCTGTCTCAAGTTAAGTGGTCAAGTCCAAGTTTGGCATAGGATTTCTTTGTTTGAGAACCTAGATCTATAAATGACTCCTAAAATCTGTATTTGCCATTTTTGTTGAGCCACATTTAGTCACTTCTCGACTTTGGCAGATGATGTCCATGTCAAGCATGCGTCTCTATACAAGACACCACAAACACAAATCGTTAGAAGGAACATTGGCAGAAACAAACAACCAGCCAAACATTTGGGGATTTATTTTGTACACTACATATGGCATCTCAAGGCTGACTAAAACTTAATGTTAGGGTATATTGTCAAGGATGATGACAAGTTTGAAATTCCTTCAATGTCATTAAGGATAAGCAGGCAATAGTGATTTTTGGAAAAACTCATACTCTCAAACTGAACGGTCTCTGAAAGAGACAGCTGGAGATTCCTCAGGAAGGTCGCCGGGAAACACATTTGAGATCCAAACAAAATCCATGCAATAACGGGGAAAAAAAAAGGTGCTATCAGAATGAGTGTACCTGGATTGGGTGGGTGGAGTTTACACAAATACCAGGCTGGGGAGAACGGGTGCCCATTTCTCTGAATGTCCCAGGAGACATTAGATCTTGCCTTTTCTTCTCCCATTTTGGAAATCTCACCATCACCTCTATCTCCCCGAGTGTGACCACTGGCCTTTTGCTTTCCCAACCTGACCTGTAACACATGCAGACTACTTAACATGGGAAGAAGTTGTTCTATCAGTCTAGAAAAGTGTTCAGATGTTCTAGAAAGCTGTGCCGACAATTAAAGAAAGGAATTCTTTAAGAGATCTGAAACCAAACAACATAGAAGTGCTATTTCCTTTTTCATCATTCTCCATTTTTGTGCTTCAACTCTCTAACTTCTTCTCTTCTTCCTTCTCTCCATTTGTATTTGTACACACAAACATGGACGCGCGAACACTCACACCTATGCACTCTGACCCTTACGTGTGTAAACAATCAGTGGCTGCAGTTGAACCATGTATGTCAAACAATTGTCGGACTATTTTTCTATGCGACAGCTTATCAAAATAAGACTTCTTGCTGTTTCTGAATATCGGAGTGGTTAGTAGTACGGGGAAATTCCTACAGAAAATAAAATTTAATTCTGAATTATTTAAAGCACCTTAAATGCACCTACTTTTTTAGTTGTTTGGTACTTTGGACACAATTATAATAGAAAACCTAGGTCTACATTTTAAAAACCTAAGTTCCCGAAGCGAAATGGCCACTTTAAATAAATCCTTTCACTGCATTAAATCAATCCCGAAGTCTCCTTTAATTTATCGGTATGAAACATTGTATGAATTGTTTCCCTTTTTAGATTTTAGAACATTGGTGTGTGTGGGGGGGGGGGGGAGAAGAGGTGGTACGAGTTACTTCTGCTCCTTCACAGAGCATGTAGTTGATGATGTGTTACGGGAGGTAATCCAATGATCTCTGTAGCCTTAAGTCTAGAAATCTGCACCGAAGTAAGCTGTTGCTGCTGTACTAGCTTGAACAGTTTGCACCCTAAGTTAATGTATCTAGCAGGGGGGATCACCCACGTCGTGGCGGGACCTGGCGTCGTTCTATTTGGCCGGCAGCGGTGTTTTCACCATTAGCCATTTCTCAATGACCATCACCACTCAAGGGCAGATGGTTTAGTCAGGAACTTCACAAGTACCCCGAGACGCCATTGGCATGCGGGGGCGGGCGGGCGAGACACCTTGAAGGAAATTTCTTCTAAGCTTACACGAGATGAGAAGAGAACAAATCGTCTAGAATGACATTGTTTACGTAGGCGATGATTGTCGTAATTGTTTACTTGCGCCACAAATGTCGTAAACAGCCCCAAGACTTCAGAGCGACAAGTAACTCGAGTTGACTGAAAAGGTTCAAATTAAGAAAAGAAACATTCAACCAGCACATTGTTTCTTAAACAATGCGCGAAGAGAATTTATTTTTCAAGGGAAAAAGTATCTGACCTTCTTTTTAAAACATAATTTGACCTGCGTATTGTTTTAAAAATATGATAAATTATACGCTTTGGACGCCAGGAAAATGCATTTCTCAGCTCTGATTTCAAGAAAACTCTTCAATATCGTCACGTCCAACTTTAAAAAAAAACTTAACCTTTCTTGAAATGCGCTCTTCTTATTATGAGAAAATTGCGTTGTAGACGCCAGGGGAAGGAAATCTCGTAGATCAGAACGCAAGAAAACGAGACTTTCTGTTTGGCTCATATTGTTGTAGAATGACAAACAGTGACTAGAATCTAAGGTAGGAACGTTGACTCCGCACAGCAGTACCCTCCCCCCTCACCCCCCCACCTCCGAGCGCGCAGCTGATGAATCCAAGGAAAAGTCAGCGATAGTTATCGGCCATCTTTCTTTGCTAGTGCCATTAGAGTAAGTAGCTTGTCCTACAAACTGTAAGAACACAGTGATGTGTCATATAAAGTATAAGAGTAGTGATGTGTCCTACAAACTCTAATTGTACAGTGATAAGTGTCACATAATGTAAGCCTACGCGTCATATGTTTAAAAAATAAAATTGTTTTTTTTAGTCACTGGTGTATTTCGAGAACGTAGAGGAATTGCGCATCAAGGCCGTAGTTTGACAATTATTTAAAAGTTAGTTTAAAATTAAGACATTAGAAAGTTTTTTAGCACGAATGGAAACACGTCATCACATACACATGAAAGACATTATATACATTGCAGACATGGTTGCCTGGTCGTGCGGTTTGCGCGCTGGACTGTCGTTCAGATTTATCGATGGTCCAGGCTATAAAAATTGTGGTCCAAACAGTTTGGTTTATCCTACTATATAAATTGTGGTCCAAACAGTTTGTTTTATCCTACTATATAACGTGTGTTTCATATACTATAGAAAAGCTTGATCTATATAAAATACCATAACCATGCGTTTTTTCCCCCCTGAATTACTAGATCTATGTTAAGTTTTTTTCTCTAAATCACAGCCTATGCTTGTGTTTTTCAGAAAGAGAAAAGAGATATGAAGCTTGTTCCAGACATCGCCATGATAGGGAAGCACATCGGTCTCCTGGCGAGACAAAAAATACACATGAGGAGAGAGCTGGGGTTCAAGAGAAGGTAACTGCGGCTCTTACCCTAAAGCGAGTAGTACGATAACTTGTCTCCCTTGCTTCTGTTTAGCTTATAACTCCAGACATATCCAATTGCATTTTATGGAAATAAACTAGAGATATTGCTGCAGGCTAGATTTCATTGTGACCTCTTGACCCAAGGGAATTTGCTGGGATTAATTGCAACGAGTAGCTGCCTCTGGGTACTAGGACGTGTTAAAACAATGATGATGATGCTCTTACTTGGGTTTTCCAACCAAACTGTTGATATACAGTCTTGCTAGTGTCAATACACTTGACTAGAATACAGTTTAGGGAAAAAAAGATTTGGTCAACTTAGAAAAAAATCTGCTCTCTAGTCTATGTTGATGAAGTGACTAAACAAGGGCGTCTCCCTAACTTTTTGTACAATGTAGACGTGCCGTATTTACCTTTTGCCTCACCACTAATCACCCCCCCCCCTTTTCAAAGTCTTAATCGTTACCATAGTGATGGTTGAATTATTATATTACATGATTTAGATCTATCTTTAATTTTCCGTATAAGCCCTGGGAACTCATTGAAAAAAAAGTGAATATAGACCTATAGACCATAGACCTATAGACGTAAACCTATAGACCATAGACCTATAGACTTAGACCTATAGACCATAGACCTATAGACCATAGACCATAGACCTATAGACGTAAACCTATAGACCATAGACCTATAGACGTAGACCTATAGACCATAGACCTATAGACCATAGACCTATAGACGTAGACCTATACACCATAGACCTATAGACGTAGACCAATGGTCTTCAACGGGGGCGAAAACGCCCACAATGAAGCATCAAGATTCCAACGAGCTTCTAAAAGTATTATCAATATGTGACACTTTGGTTCAAAGATAGATTAATGAAATGTCCAGTGATGTGAAGAAACAACTTATAAGGAAACTTCAAACGACTCAATTTTCTTTACAAATGGATGAGTTCAATTTGATGTTAATTATTTATGTATGATATGTCCATCATGTTAGTGATTCGTTTATTTTGTTTCGGAAACACTTTTCTGTCACACAAAGTAACTCTCTTAGGTAACTCTATTGTTACTTTAGTAACATTTTTCTTAAATATTGAAATACCAATACACTGTGGCGCTAATGAAAACGGAGGGGGGGGGGGGGGCACCATTAATAGTTGGACGCTCCATATATTATTTAAAGAAAGAAAATTCAAAACTATGTATAATCACTCGTAGGATTCACAGGCTATTTCTTGTTGCTAGCAATTTTAGCCCAAACATTCATTCGACTTAAAATCTCATTATAAAAACTGTAAATAAAATACAAACCAATGCCATGAATGCGCGCGTCTTTCAACAAACGAATAACTAACAAACTACATGTTGAGCCTTTATTATACAGTACAATTTTGGAATTTTTTTCTTTTAGAAACAGGAAGATTCCTCTGTTTGCTATGACTTAAAATTTTTTTTTTTAAATGGGGGCATCTGAACCAACTGAATGAATTGAATCTGTGACTGCAAAAAAAAAAAAAATAAAATAAAAAAATAAAATTGACCTTTATGTATTCATATCTAATCATTGTCCCTTTTATTGAGACATTAAATCTATTACGTCATAATTAAAAAAATAAGTTTAAATTGAACAATCTGTTAGTGACAGTGTGAACATCAATCAATAAATGGTATATATAAATAGATGACTTACATTTGTCTTCTCACCTTTCTATACAAGTGTCACAGATGCCATTATAAATTTATTTGTATATTTCACATTCAAAAAGCTTATGTGTAAATAGAAATATAAACCCTTGACTGAGCCTCAGGAATTACCCCACAAATCTAAATCCTTAACAGCGCCTCAGGTTTTACCCAAGACGTAATTATGATGTTGCAAATCTATTGGTTGATTTGAAATTAAATAAAGACATTTTTTTAAAAGAGTTAGCGCCAGAGAATTGACGAGGGAAAAAGAAGGCCAGTCGATGAAATAATTTCCTAGTAGTCAGTCGGTCTTCTAAGAGCTCTAATTTAAAAGCCTTTGTGATATTTTGTGTTGATTGATCTGTAACTTGTACATAAGCTGTACTTACGTTTTATATTTCAATAAAGTTCCAGAGTTGTGTTTTTACAAAGAATCTTTTATTATGCATCCTAGATCGTCATTTATTCAACTATTTTAATTCAAGTAAAATCCCCGGCACCACAACACACATTGTAACATCTGCATGTTGTGACAACAAGTATTTGTCCAGGAGGGGAGGGACGTCAGTGGATGTTTAAAAGTTTGAAGACCACGTGAGCCCGTCGTGAGCTAGACCTATAGTAAGAAGTAAAAAAAAAAAGTTCCCAATGTCAGACCTTGTGATCTATAGGGCAGATAATTTTAAAGTCATCTGTTTCTTTGGCTAACGGTTAACGTGCAGGGTGTCTTGTGGCCACACAACGACCAACCGCCTTTACTTTCCCCAACTCAAGTCAGGTACCCATTAGATTTGGGTGGACTAAGGGGCGCCCTAAAAAAAATGAAATTCAAAATTCAAGACTTCACTGAAATTCGAACCCAGGACACCAGGTTCGGAAGCCAAGCGCTTTATCACTCAGCCACCGCGCCCCCTCCCTATATCAATATCTCGACACAATTCTTTACAACAGGAAGACAAGAAGTGACCCACAGACCCTGAACATGAACACTGGAGCAGAGCCAGATGTCGAGATAGTTTTTATGTTAGTGCTCAGTTGAAAATAAAATCCACACATCGGAGCATTTTTTTTCTTGAATACATTATGCTTTCCCAAATTATTTAATTGATTAAATATCTCAACAGTTCTCATCAAAGTCTATATATTTGTTTGTTGGTTGTATAAGTATCAGAATTCCTTCAGGCCGGTTCTATTTCAGAAAGTTTATTTTCTTATTATTTCATTCCATGTGCAGATTAAATTTATTTCGAAGACCATGAAAGGATAGCGGAATGACAATTTCATTCGCTCCTTTTTTTTATTTTTTTGAAATATAAGCGAGACAAACAGATGGACAGACAGACGGCACAAACAAAAAAAAAATGTCTTTTCATACTGGGAAGTTTAAATAGAGAAAACAAGAGTCACAACATTTAGTCTTGACGAACTTCTTCAATATATGCACGTGAAGTGAAAGATGAGCGTGTAGTTTACATGATCACGTGGTGAATCCAGAAGCGAGCCAACGCAAATTGTGGAGGTCCAACTGATGCGGAACAAAACTTGACACATTAGGAAGATTATAAACGCAGACATTACAGGTTCTCTAGTTCACACTGATCTTAATATACATCTAGTAATAACGTTCTCTGTACCGAGCTGCATTGGTCAACTACTAGGTTTATTATTTTTTGCCTACTTTATTTCAAAGATGAATTTGTTCGATTTCAACATGTCCAAAAATAAATAAATGGGATCTCTTTTAAATTACTACTATCTGTATATCGTGCTGTACAGGCTAAAACAAACAACACTATAAATTATCACGTGATATTTGAGTGTATCAAATAAATAAGATATATGTAAAACTGGTATGACATAGGTAATTAGAAAAATCCCACAATAAAGATTTTCCCATTTAACTCGGCTCTAGTGAGTTATTGTGACTAGTGATGGCGGTAGTAAACACTATCTCTCCAATTAACTCGCTGTATTTTAGGTTTCTGTAAAGGTCACGTGTCTAACCACGTGTTTATTAATTTGTTTTAAAAGCACACTTAGTGTCAGACGCTCTCCTCTGCAGGAGAAAAGATCATTGCAGAAACAAACCGGAAGTAGGAGAAGGTGTGACTTGTAGCATGTACGAAATGTCAGGTCCCTAAAGTCTCTAGGGCGGGACGTGTTTTATCTTCGTGTGTATCTCATCAGCAGTCAACTTCTAGAAGCGTTCATTGGAGGTTCAATGCAATAGCGAGAGAGAGAGAGAGAGAAGGGGAGAGAGAGAGGGAGAGAGAGGCGACACAATACTTACTAATCGAATCTTTTTTTTTTTTTTTTGTGAGTAAATGCAAATGCAACAAAAAATCTTCCTTTCTAAAGTAAAGACAAAAATCCTATAAAACGAAATCTCACTCAGATATAGACACATAGTATCATGCCACAAAAACCAACACTGGCTGTGATATCTGAAAACAAATGTCACTGTCACAAGGGTTATGTCATTGGAGCCTAACACTTTATTTTAAAAAAGTTCACTGGTTCGCGGCAGCACTCAAGAGTCAGAGGAACCTAAGGGATTTACGAGTGGGGGCCCAGGCTCCGAGCCATAAAAAAGGATTGGGGGGGGGGCAATAAAGAGAATCTTTCTGTCACCGTCAGCCGATCGTAGAAAAATTCATAGCCCTAATATGAGTAATATGACCACGCCCAGGGCCCCGCTCACTGCTAAGGTCGCCTTACACTAAGAACATAATGAATTCTCAACAAAACAACAAAAAAATCAATCCACTCTGAAGTTATTAGTGATTACTTAGTGATTATTTAGTAGTACATTATTGGCGTGTGTTACCTGACGTTCAGAAAAGGAGGATGTGTCCTCCTTTTTGGGATGGTGCCCAGTAAACCTTCACCACAATTGTTCAACAGTTCTTACTTTGTGGTTTACTTCACTAGTCTATTTCATCATTGGGACTCTCATTCCTTCATAGCACACAATGCATTTCTCAGAAAGATGTTATTTTATTTGAACGAGGGTTCTTATTATCAAGATTTGTTTGAACAAAATCACTTAGAACTATCTGGCTGTGTCTAAGAAATACGAATCTCAATCTAGTTACAGCCTTTGATTTTTTTTGTATAGTTTGTTTTTATAGCTTATTTTGTCCACCTACACTATATTATCCTTTGTAGGGCTTTGTTCTCCTATTTTCCCTCCACTTTGATGCACACAATATATAATTTAAAGCAATGAAATATATATATATATATATATATATATATATATATATATATATATATATATATGTGTGTGTGTGTGTGTGAGAGAGAGAGAGAGAGAGAGAGAGAGAGAGAGAGAGATTGTTACATTTCCTAATTCTGATTTTGTTCTCTCTATAGATTGTAGCTGATCTATAGACTTACTTAAAAAATTGGAATGAGCTACAACATTTAGCGAAACAAACAAATTGTAACCTACCAGTACCCAACAGTAGATCTATAACTATAGGGCTTATGAAAAAAGGTATATGTTGATGTGATGTCACATGACAGAACGCATCTCTATTTCCGTTCAAACTTTAGTAGCCTACTCAAAGTTAGGCAATCAAACAAACAATAAAATGGCATTTCGTAGTTAAAAGAATTTGTTTTGCGACCATCTAAAAACGTAAAGTTTTTTTTCTCTCTCAACCCTACACACAAACCATTTTGGCAAATTAAATTGATAAAACAAACAGCAAGCCGCCAAACACAAGCACCTATTTGTTGATACTAGAATACAGTGTAAACCACCTGCACCCCCTGTCTCTCTATTTGATCAAGTCTAGGAAATAAAGAACAGATGCGAAATCATCAACAGCTTCTATTCACTAAGGTATGTTAGTCATCTCCTATGTTAAGTCTACTCAGTAAACCTTTGTCTAATGGACCTCACAACACTGAAGGCTGCTGTCTCACCTGCTTGTCATTCCAGGCATCAGTAGCTTAGTTCAATAAACCATTCAAGGGAGGAAGTAGATCGACATTCAGTTTCCACTAAGACAGTCTATGTGTGGAGACAAGAGGCGACACATTGTAGTGCTGAGTAGCAGGAGCTAGTCTAAAGTGGACACAAAATGTACTCAAATTGTATTGTAACTAAATTTTTGTCAAGACAACCTATTTGACATTCTTACGTACTAAATAGTAAATTGTCAAACAAAAGTGTTTTCAAATCTAATCGTTAATTACTAAAATTGCTAAACAAAATATAATCTGATTTATTTTTCTATTTCATAAATTAACCAAACAAAATGTAATGATTTTTATTCCACCTAACATATAACATTTTTTACATTTCCTCTTTTCAGCTTGCAAACTCTTTATGGGTGGGTGATTACATAGATAGCCTGCCTAGACACAGTTGTCTAAAACGGCCCTAACGATTTTCATAGAAATTTGAGAGTTGACAAATAAACAACTTAAAAAACAATGTTCTTGCTTACAATTCCTTTTCCCAACGTTCAAATTCTTCACTGGAAAAAAACAAAGCAAAAAAAAAAAAAAAAAAAAAACCCGAATGCGGTTCTCGAAAACGGCCCCAAGGCTTTTCCTAAAAATTTGACAGTTGATGCATATATTTGGGAAAAGAATTATTAGCTCACTGGCCACAATGGAAAAACTCTAGTTTGACCGTCATATTTTTTCCAAACATTCTCTTCTCAAAGTAAACTTGGTCTAGGGACTCCGGGTATTCCCGCTTGTCTTCAGTAAAGAGTGAACTGGAAACACAAGTTCAGGAACATTTTCCAAATCGTCTTTGAGTCTGGATCATGGAGCATCTCTCTATGGGCCTACGCATGGCTTAGCATTAGAATGGTATATACTCTGAGTAGAGTTATACATTAGTTTAACCAGGATGGCGATGGGGTGGGGGAGGGGGTAAAAATCTGTCATTCATTAGTTAGTAAGAGTAAACTAACAGCATTTTTGTTCTGCTCTGTATTACGCAGAGGAGGAACTGTCGGTTTTAAAACTCGTTTTTATGTTACTTGTTTGTGCTTTCAGAAATATGCAAGAACATGGTATTCCTTACTCAGACTCCGACTACTTCAGTTTAATTAGAAAAGCGCCGCTCGTAATTAGAGGCTGTGAGGCTTTGGGTAAGGCTGCCTGTGAGGCTGGAAGGATTTTGTTGCTATGAATTTTGTTGAATTTATTTTTATTGAATGTCAAAGAGCTTTATCGCAGGGTACGCCCATGCCAGCCATCATCATTTACACAATATCCTAGAGTCTCTCAGGTCTTAGACCAGGAAGTGCTCCCACTCTTGTATTTATGTGTTCCCCCCTCCTCCTGATATTTACTTTAGCATTAAGACCTTATTCAGGCGATGATCTAAATGGTCTTGTATATTCAACGGCTTTCTAATACCACAGATCAAAAGAACTTTTAGAGATTTTTTTTTAAAGAAAAAAGCTTTTGTTTCTTCATCCACGCTACGGCATAAGTAAAAACATGATAATATGGCAGAGAAAGAGGGGGGGGGGACTTCCTCCCCCCAAACAAAAATGTTCGTCTGCTCACCAAATGTTACTCGCGTGGAAAACCGATAAATGAACTGTCAAGGATTGGTTGAGCCAAGAGGTAGGCGTGGCTGACATGACGTTTGGTTTGACCAATCTACGTTGTCGTCTTCAACTTGAGCGTCCAGCACGTGCAACTAGTTGCACCATTCAAAAGTATGAATGGAAGGGACAAGATAAGATTGTGAAATATAAACACTTGTCCTCATCACATTTCATAGCGGACTTGGTTTCAACTTCACTTCCTCTGAACCTTGGAGTTTTGTTTCACTTATATTTGCCATTTCATATTTTCAATCTCACTTGAGAGTTGCAGTTTTTAAATACAGAAATGTTACATTTCATAAGATCTTTTGGAATAATGTATTCACTTTGCCCTCACACATGATACGTGCACTCGTTTCTGAGGTATTATTAGAACTACACGAACTGAAAGAGCCAGTCCAACAACATTAGTTCACATGCTTGTCATTCAAGAGATGTTTATTAGATTAAAGGTTTAAGGGGATTTTTCATCCTCTTGGTGGCTGCTGATACCTGCATCACAGAAGAGTGAACTTGTTGCAATAAAAGACGTCGCAATATTTAGAATTTCAGTAAGTCGGTCGTTTAATTGAAGCATGAACTAATGTCTAGAACTACTTAGTTAGACTTCATGACTTCTACCAACTGAAGCAGACAATCATAGCATGGCTGGCTGGTCATTTCAGACTATGGTTATCTTAGTCAAAGGTTTGTGCCCCCGCCCATCCCTTGCTAGGACGTAATCTTTATTTCTGTAGGATCGCCTGAAACTTGGCACTCATTCGTTTGTTGGACGCGATGTCATGTGTCATTCAGTGTTGAGTCTTTTTTTTGTTTGGCGCGATGTCATGTGACATTCAGAGTTGAGTTATTTTTTTGTTTGACGTGATGTCATATGACATTCAATAGAATCATTAGTTTGTTTGAAGCGATGTCATGTGACACTCAGTAGAGTCATTAGTTTGTTTGACACGATGTCAAGTGACATTGAGTGTCGAGTCATTTATTTGTTCGACGCGATGTCATATGACATTCAGTGTAGATTTAGCAAATAGAGAGTTTCATGAACCTAATGTTAGCGTCACTGTCCTGAAAGTTAAGTAGAAAGAAAAAAGTCTTTCAATGTCTTCCATCTAGGTTCATTAACTGAAGTCTGTAGATTTCATTAGAGTCTTAATGGTGTACTAGTCCCCTGGCAGGTAGTCCTTTTGAATATTGTTTTAATGCGATATATTTTGGCATATTTAATTATAAAACCAAATGACTCGCTTTCAGAAAACAAAATTAGTCGTTGCACTTGTTTATAACTCGTCACAGAATATGATTTGAATAGAGCTTTTAGTTTTTGAAATTTAAACGTGACATACAGATGGACAGACAAACTACTAAAATAAAAAAAAAAACATAGATTTTTTTTTCTCCTGCGAAGTGCAGCTAAAAAAAAAAAAAGGAAACAACGCAGAAAACAGAATAAAGGAACAAACAGTTGCCATTACCTCAAATGTCCAGGTAAACTGATACTTCATTGTTTAGGGTGTTGCTTTTAAGAAATATCAGTCAGTGGATTCTATAGTCTGAACAAAAAAAAGAGAGAGAGACATATCTAGTTAATTCCTCTCATTATTGCTGGGGCGAAGGACTCTTACCACCGCTTAAAGCAGTGATGCCCAACCTAATTCGACCAACGGGCCGTTTTAATTTCCGACACTCGTCTCGCGGGCCACATGACCGATAAGTTTCAAAAACGAAATGAAATTGTTCTGAAACTATTTTGGTAGAAATTGTGAATTTAATACTTAATTAATAGGTTATTTGACATATTTTTTTAAGCGTCAGAAAACAGCTTTATTTCTCTACTTAAAATGTGAGAAACAGTGTAGATAGCTTTACAACCGACTAAATTTTTTGGTCTCTTTTTGGTAAATATTCACATGGATCCTCCAATTTCTAGGCGTAGTTAAACAATCTTTTATTTGCGACTCAAACCAATAATGCCGCCATATTTATCTTATAGTGCCGTTTTTATGTTGTCGTTTTATTAAACAGTCCAGACACTTTCTTGATCAAATAAATATGTCGGCTTATTATCATGTTCAACAAAAAAAGTACAGACAGGTTCACTTTTCCTGGTAGAGTCTACATTCTGAGTTCCAATTCATAAACACACAAATGTTAAAGATCACAATACCAATCCATCGGAGAAAAAATGAGGGCCTAAATGTAGGTAAAGATACATTTTTTCAACCTTTTTTTGGAAGGGAGATTTCTACACTTTGTGCCTCCGTTTCGGCGGGCCTGATGGAACCACGTCGCGGGCCAGATCTGGCCCGCTGGCCGTATTTTGGGCATCACTGGCTTAAAGTATTCAACTGTCAACTTAAAGACAAAAAAATACTCCTGAAAACTGAATCGTACCAGAAATATGTCATCCAATCGAGTGGCGCCCATGGTTTTTGACTCCCTATGGTTGTGACCCCGTAAGATTGTGACTCCCTAGGGTTAACGCTCCCTAGGACTGTAACTCCTTAAGGGAGGGGGAGATCTCCTAGTCCAAGCCTGGTCGTTGTATAAAAGCCTATCCAACGATTAATGGGATTATGATGCCTTCGGTGCCGATTCCCTACTGGACTTGATCGAAGGTAAGCCCTTAGGTTTATGACTACTTGTGTTAGACTAGTGCTACTGTTATTACTTTCTTGCTTTCTATTTCCTAATTAATGTTGCCTGTAATAGTTCATTTCTCTAGAGCTGAGGTCGGCTAACTTGTCATCTAAAAGAGCCAAATAAAAAAAATTAAGTTTATTCAAAGAGCAATTTTAAACAAGGTTACTAAGACAGTTTGTGTGGAAACAAAAAACTTAAAAATCGGCCCCCCAAGTGGTCCACCCATCAGGTAAAAAGGCAGGTATCAATATTTTCAGAAAGAACATAAGAATTAAATTCGATTAAAGACAAATGACAGAGAAGAATGGAAAAGACAGGTTGACAGATCCTGTGTGGTGCCCCAGAGGTCCAGCAAACCAAAGGATAGGTCAAAGTGAATGTGAATTTAAATGTGAACCTGGCCTAACTGATATCTTATAATGAATATCTAATTAATCTAATTGCTTTGTAAATGGTCAATCTCTAATTCATCAAAAATATCCTTTAATTGAGTGTTCTGTATCATCTGTGTGACATTGCAGCTCATGCGATAATATGAAAAATTACATATTAATTGTTGTTTTAATTTATGTCCCACTTATATGCATACTAAATAGATATTTTCTCTTTAAAAAAATAGTAAAAATTATTTTTCGTGTAAATCTAGTAAATAGTATAACAGAACTTACTTAACTTAGCAATACAAATGTAAAAAAAAATAATCTAAAACCCTTTGCATACATGCGTTAAAATATTGCTGAGTGCGATCCCCCCTACTAAAGAGCCTCCAGTGTTTGTTATTATTAATAGTGAATAGTTGTAAAAGGGGTGTATTTTTTATGAAAAAACTGCTAGCATAAATGATTTAAAAAATTAGATTTTTTGCTTTTAGAAAAGAAAAAGTAGCCGTTGCATCAGAACTTTGAATGGACTAAAATATTATGATGTCGGATTTTCAGTATCTTTTCTAGTTTACGAGATCTAAACGGACGGACGGACGGACAGACATTTCACACAAAACTAATAGCGTCTTTTCACCTTTCGGGGGCCGCTAAAAAATCTGGAGAGGGAAGATATTTTTTAATGTAAATTAGGATTAACAGTACAACCTCGATCTCTCCTTTGCTAAATATGTAACAATTTATCTAATGGTAGATCTACACTAAATACTAATTGATATAATCATACTCATATAAAAATAATATTTATTTTAAAAAATTTAAAGCTAAATAATATAAAAAACTAACCTTGAAAAACAACAACCACTAATTCTCCACTAAAATAAAGCAGCAGACCAACGTTAATGCCACTTTACCAATAGTTCTAAATGAATCGAAATAGTCATAAGGACGATCGAATTTAGAACTTCACAATTCTTTCAAATTTTTTTTTTTTTTTTTTTTAAAAAACTCAGCAACTGCGTTTTTAAGCTGCCAATATCAATATGAAAGGACGAACAAATTCTTGTTGTTACTGTATCATTCTTTATTTCTTTAAAACAAAAGCTAACGTCGTTTTTCTGTTTCTAAAGTCTTTGAGCCTACTGTGTAAAGCTTCCTTCATATTTAATTGTGTTGTTTTGATATAGCAAATGTCAATGTATTAATTATTTTCTTGACAATATTTCAATAAGTTTGGAAAGTTAGAGTTTATCTATCAAAATCTTTGGCAAAAAAAAAAAAAAAAGCAACTATTTATTTTCGTATGAAAATATTTTTTCCTAGAAAATAAAATCGAGTTTTCCTTTTATTGTAGCTTTCGATTTTAAGCTTATTTAGACAGAAGTAATCTTCATCATGAAATAAAATGTCTAGATCCTCAGATCGTTCGCTATCTTTGCAGGATGTTTTAAAATGTCTTCTCGCGATAACCAACAAAACTTGTTCTGTACAGGATCTGCTTACTCTCTACCTCAATTAGAAATGGGCGATGGTAATGAGAAAAGGCTTCAGGAAATGTCTGCACACATAGTACTTTCTGATTCATTATACCATGGTTGGGAAGTATCTGGTGTTTAATGTTTTCTTTAAAAAAAAAGCGACAAACTAATTTCTTGGACCTGATATAATTTCGCCTAATCAGTTCAATCAAAACATGTTTTTCAAATAAATTTTGATGTTAGAAGCAACCAATACAACATTTATTATCTATAATCCACGCGTTTTCCGTTGGAGTAACAAGAGTACCAAAGTTTCCTCTATAGGATGTTTAGTGAAGGCAAAAAGACACGTAGAAATCGCCAATTCCAACGTCTGTCGAATTGATGCCCTCCAAAATGCAGCAATTCAACATAGACAATGCTAAACATGTTTCTGTTTATTGTTGCTTTCTAAAACTTTGTCTCTTTTCTGTACAGCTGCACCCAAGGAGTCAAAAGATGGCGACCACTGCTCTAGAACTACAAAATAACACAAAATAGGATTTTCAATAGCTAGTCTAGATTCTGAGATTTAAAACATTACAGACGGACGGACAGACAGACGGACTTTTTTGCACAAAACGAATAGCTGCTTTTCACCGGCTAAAAATGACATGAGTTGTTTTTTTCTACTCAGACGGTTGAAGTTTTGTTTTTGAATGCATCCATGTTGTCATTAGCTCTCTCAGTTTAGGAAACTTTTCTTTCCCTAAAAGTTTATTTCAAATTTCGAAAGAAACTGTAGACCCAAAAGTAGAAAGTGAGTTCCTTTGATTGTTATAATGTTTGGACGTTACTAACTTCCTGTGAAATGATTTCAGTCTTGACACAACGAGGTTCCATATGTTATGACAGGTCATCGACAATCACTGTTGCAGGTGAATGAAATGACGTCATCTGAAATGAGTGACGATGACATGGAATGTGAAGATGATGCCATCCTGGACATTGACGATTCCTTAGAAAAAGAACAAACAGTCGGACTAGATTATTCACCTCTAGGTAACCGGATCAATGGTCAAGAACTTCCTTTGAACCCTACAGATAGAGAAAAACAGACAAAAGCTAATAGTGGTAACAAGCGGCTACTTAGGACGCCTAAATGTGCACGATGCCGTAACCATGGAGTTGTCTCCTGTTTGAAAGGACACAAAAGATACTGCAGATGGCGCGATTGTCAATGTGCTAATTGTCTGTTGGTTGTAGAGAGACAGCGGATCATGGCGGCACAAGTCGCTCTGAGAAGGTAAATGCTATTCTTCTTTAGTTTTACTTACTGTTACTGACTCTTAATTCCAACAAACTTTTTTTTCTTCTAATTCCTACCTACTTGTGTGTACTTACTGTGAGTTAAATGTCTCAGGTTCTTGTAGTGTGAATACAACTATTGTGTTACTGTAAGTCAGTGCATGTAGGATGTAGGTCTACATACGTCTTGCATTATTCCAAATTCCATCCCAGAAATCTTAACCTGGCTTCGATCTAGTAGCGAATAGAAATATTCCTGCATCTCATAGACCAGAAACCAGATTTCGAAAGTACAATTGTATATTCGTCCTCATTAGTGTTGGGCCAAACATTTAGTAGCAACTGAATTGATGAGCCTTGTATGGAGCCATGAGTCAAGAAATAACTTGCTGGAGTTGCGCTTCTTACTCAGCAGCTGACTCTTATGTTATTGCTCCTGAATATTCTCCATTGTGTTATAGTCGCTAATTCATTAAGTGTAGGTCTACTTTAAAGTATTTAAATTGCTATGTAGAAAGAGACCACTGAGTCCATCTAGCAATAATTATCGATGACTTATGAACACATTTCATATACATATACTATACTTCATTCAATCTGGTGTTACTGTTTAGATCTCGTTTCATGCTTCAAATACGGTGTCATATTTTACAGAACAACTCATGATGATCTAGACACTAGCCCATTGTAAAACTACTTTATCCAATGTGTCCAATGTGTCCAAACATGGGGCGGATACAAAAAAACACAGTGATAGCAACCTGCATACAATTCTTACAAATTTAATAATGGAGAAAAATCAATTATATTTTGTTTTTACCATAATAAAACTTAGCCTATCTTACAACACAGACGTTTTTTGTTCTTTTTGACAGCTCTGATTTAATCCTTTGAACTCAACCGAGAATCTACAATAGTCAGTTTAGATTCAGACCTTGTTATATTTTAGACTAACTAGTACTGAAACAAATAGGCTGAACTTTGAGGTTATACTTTGTGTTCGCGTAAAAAGAAGCTCTAAGAAGAATGTTTGTGTAAGAGTACAAATCGTTTGAGCAGCAGGGCGGCGGAGCTCATTTGTTTTAGATCATACAAGAACGGGTTTGAGCAGCAGGGCGGCGGAGCTCATTTGTTTTAGATCATACAAGAACGGGTTTGAGCAGCAGGGCGGCGGAGCTCATTTGTTTTAGATCATACAAGAACGGGTTTGAGCAGCAGGGCGGCGGAGCTCATTTGTTTTAGATCATACAAGAACGGGTTTGAGCAACAGGGCGGCGGAGCTCATTTGTTTTAGATCATACAAGAACGGGTTTGAGCAGCAGGGCGGCGGAGCTCATTTGTTTTAGATCATACAAGAACGGGTTTGAGCAGCAGGGCGGCGGAGCTCATTTGTTTTAGATCATACAAGAACGGGTTTGAGCAGCAGGGCGGCGGAGCTCATTTGTTTTAGATCATACAAGAACGGGTTTGAGCAGCAGGGCGGCGGAGCTCATTTGTTTTAGATCCTACAAGAACGGGAAACGTAGTAGTTCATTCGTGGATTGTTAGGGCCATGGATTAGGAATGAATTCTTTGTTTCGGAAATAGGGAAAGTTTTGACTTAGTGACAATCACGTGTCTTCAAATATGGAAAAAGGTTATTTTTTGTTTTTGACAGAACGAAATAGAAGTCGACAAAAGCAGACGGTCTTCATCATTGTAGAAATAAGTCGCACGTTAGAAACGTAGCTGACATTCGATGGTTCCCTTCATTGCTATTAATCTTGTTTGATATTCAACATCAGCGTCGACTAACTTCTATGGATTGTTCGGCCTTTGGCCGGTGTTAGTGAATTCTACAGTTTGTTAAGTGTTACCTCCATTTGGGTTTGTTTGCATTCGACAACGCGGAAGTTCCTAACGGATAGAAACTTCAAAAAAAAAAAAAACAAAAAAAAAAAAAACACTCATTTTTGAAATATTTAATGTAATTACATTTATTTTGAAAACGATATTTCTGAATGGTTTTAAATTAGTCATTAAAATGTGACAATAAAGCTCAACTATTTTTATTATTGCTATTTATCGAAGGTAATACCATAGTCGAAGACATCTTATCTTATCTTATCATATCTTATCTATAACATGAATAATAACGTAGGATAACTCTGCTAAGGACTGACACTTCCGTTTTGATTTGCTGCAATTAGTAACTCTCCAGCTTTGTAATAGTGTTATAGTGACATTGACTTGCGAATACATGCTATTGTCACTCTAGGTATGACCTGGTACCATAAACTCTCTCTCTCTCTCTCTCTCTCTCTCTCTCTCTCTCTCTCTCTCTCTCTCTATATATATATATATATATATATATATATATATATATATATATATATATATGCCTATGCATAGTGACCGTATCTCTATATTAACTACATCTATATTCTAAATAATATATCACTGTAGATATCACATGTAAACTGACTATATCACTGTAGATATCACATGTAAACTGACTATATCACTGCAGGCGTGCCTTGTGTAAGATGATGAACTCTAAAATTCATTATTTAAAGTGTAATTCAATATTTTGATAGTTCAGTCACGTGACTTTACACTACATACGAACAAGAAAAACAAAACTAGTTCTGCAATGCACGTGCGGGAAAGAAGTCAGGCCTATAACTCCATAAATTTCTGTTTTGTCTTATCTTCTCTATTTAGAGTTACCTTCCCATGGGAAGTCGCCACAACTTCAGAACGCACTGTTAGGGCCACTACTAATGGAACATAAATGATCGTTTCACGTGAACTTTCGCAGATAGTTGCATATTGTAAATTGTCATTAATTAGTTCTGTTCCAGCAGATAACGGTCTTGTAAGATTAGGATATCAGCTTGAAGGTCTTGGTAGTTCTCACTCTCGCCTTCTCTCTCTCTTTCTCTCTCTGTTTTAAATTGCCAGGTAGCTTTTGATTGCGGCGCAAACTAGCTTTATCAGATATAAAGATATCTCCTTTTTTCAGTTAGACGCCAACTCATTAACGTCATAGCGATAGAGATATCACCTTTGAAATATCTCCAGTGTTAGGAGCAGCAAGAAATAAGAGAAACATTTGACAACTAGACGATCAGAAGTGACATTTGGACCAGGAAACGTTTTTACAAGATTTAAGGGGGAGTAAATCGCGGCGTTGGCGAAACTGTCCCTCCCCCTTTTCTCTGGAATGTATTATTTTAATGGTGTTACATTAATGTTTGTGATCAATATGTCAACATTATTTGGGTGTAAGATGTCAGACATATACAGTATTGTGGTGTAAGATGTCAGACATATACAGTATTGTGGTGTAAGATGTCAGACATATACAGTATTGTGGTGTAAGATGTCAGACATGTACAGTATTGTGGTGTAAGATGTCAGACATGTACAGTATTGTGGTGTAAGATGTCAGACATATACAGTATTGTGGTGTAAGATGTCAGACATATACAGTATTGTGGTGTAAGATGTCAGACATATACAGTATTGTGGTGTAAGATGTCAGACATATACAGTATTGTGGTGTAAGATGTCAGACATATACAGTATTGTGGTGTAAGATGTCAGACATATACAGTATTGTGGTGTAAGATGTCAGACATATACAGTATTGTGATGTAAGATGTCAGACATATACAGTATTGTGGTGTAAGATGTCAGACATGTACACTATTGTGTTGTAAGATGTCAGACATGTGCAGCATTGTGTTGTAAGATGTCAGACATGTGCAGCATTGTGATGTAAGATGTCAGACATATACAGTATTGTGGTGTAAGATGTCAGACATATACAGTATTGTGGTGTAAGATGTCAGACATGTACACTATTGTGTTGTAAGATGTCAGACATGTGCAGCATTGTGTTGTAAGATGTCAGACATGTACACTATTGTGATGTAAGATGTCAGACATGTACACTATTGTGGTGTAAGATGTCAGACATGTACACTATTGTGGTGTAAGATGTCAGACATGTACACTATTGTGGTGTAAGATGTCAGACATGTACAGTATTGTGTTGTAAGATGTCAGACATGTACAGTATTGTGTTGTAAGATGTCAGACATATACAGCTTTGTGATGTAAGATGTCAGACATGTACTGCATTGTGATGTAAGATGTCAGACATGTATAGCATTGTGATGTAAGATGTCAGACATGCATAGCATTGTGATGTAAGATGTCAGACATGTATAGCATTGTGTTGTAAGATGTCAGACATATACAGTATTGTGGTGTAAGATGTCAGACATATACAGTATTGTGGTGTAAGATGTCAGACATATACAGCTTTGTGATGTAAGATGTCAGACATGTACTGCATTGTGATGTAAGATGTCAGACATGTATAGCATTGTGATGTAAGATGTCAGACATGTACAGCATTGCGGTGTAAGATGTCAGGCATGTGCAGCATTGTGCAGACATGTACAGCATTGTGATGTAAGATGTCAGACATGTACAGCATTGCGGTGTAAGATGTCAGACATATACAGTATTGTGGTGTAAGATGTCAGACATATACAGTATTGTGGTGTAAGATGTCAGACATATACAGTATTGTGGTGTAAGATGTCAGACATATACAGCATTGTGATGTAAGATGTCAGACATGTACAGCATTGCGGTGTAAGATGTCAGGCATGTGCAGCATTGTGATGTAAGATGTCAGACATGTGCAGCATTGTGATGTAAGATGTCAGACATGTCAGACATGTACAGCATTGTGATGTAAGATGTCAGACATGTAGATCATTGTGGTGTAAGATGTCAGGCATGTGCAGCATTGCGGTGTAAGATGTCAGGCATGTGCAGCATTGCGGTGTAAGATGTCAGGCATGTGCAGCATTGCGGTGTAAGATGTCAGGCATGTGCAGCATTGCGGTGTAAGATGTCAGGCATGTGCAGCATTGTGATGTCAGAAGAAAGCTGCAGATTTAAATTTATTTTGTTCTTAAAGATTGGACATTCAAATTCGTAAACATTTATTTTCCAGCATAAATCTTATACATGTATGAACTATCATCACTAGTTCTCTATCTTATGGTGGAGGAAATACTACTTGTTTTTAGTACCAGGGCAAGTCAATCAGTCTTTTCAATTGTAACAACGGCGACTTTTAATGAAAGTCCATCAGAAAATGACAAAATAAACAATGTGACTGGTATGTCTACATTTGTCCAAAATTATAAGAAAATTACAACTAGATCTAATTGTGGTATAGATTAAACTGCAGGTTTTTATGCATTCCTTTTTTCTTAGACAAATTTAAATCATCCATTAAAATCCACCAGAGATTTGCAGATAAGATCGACACATTTGTTTCATTTGGCCATATAAACTATAGATTGAATTCTTTAGTGGCTACCGACTAATTGATTGACCAATTAAAATGTCTCGCCAGACCCATCGTTGTAGAAGGCCTAAACACTGACCTCCGACTTCGCATCCTGTGGGCAGTGGTGACCAATAGCTCGTTGCCACGTCACAGGTCTATTGGTCTCATGTCGCGTAACTTAAACTACTCTCTGAACTAGACTTCTATGTTACTACAACTGATATATATATATATATATAATATTTCATTAATACATAATTTATTATTATAAAATGAATGTCTAGCAGTGGCGTAGCGAGGGTTCTAGGCACCCGGGCAACAATATACTGCAGGCGCCTTCTCACACCTCCCAATAGTGTACGTCAATATTCCTCAGACTTTTATTAATGGAGCCCCTTAGCCCAAATACATTCTTTTGCCCCTCTGCTTCTAGTTAGATGGGGTCTAGGAGAGCGTTGCAGGCTCCCACAGTGGGTTCGAGAGGGTTTTTAAGAATGTAATGAAAAAGGAACGTATAGTTTTCCGGGTTTTCTTTTTATAACATTAAAATGTTTGGAATTTAATTTGATGTTCAGTAAAGCGAGTCCATTTAGTCTAGTCAATGTACGACATGCGGGAAAAATGTAACCATTCTGGCAAAAGAAAGGCAAGAAGAATCGCGTTGGCGGAGAAATTTTGATTTTCAAAAGGTTTTGAATCAATATTGTTAGAGATGCGTCTCGCGTAAACGGTGTATATGTTAAACGTTTCTGTTCAGTAAAGAATATAAGAAGCATATAATTATTTATATTTTCTTATATTGTGATAGGACTGCCTTATTAGTAAAAAAAAAGTGAAAAGAAAAATTATAAATGACAAATGAGGTTGGATACTTGGCTCGGCGGCCATAAGTCGTCTGACCTTAGCGTGCTGCTAATCCCTGTTGTAAAAGCAAAAATTAACTTGTATGTGTGTCTCACTTGCATGCATGTATCAGACATATATGCATATGCCAGTAAACTATTATTAAAAATATATTGAACATTCTTCTACATGCCATTTTGGTTTCTCGTCCAGACATCAAGCCAGTGAGATGACAAGTGCTCTTAAAGCTAAAGTCAAATCAGCAGCCACATTGCTGCAACAGAGAAAGATGCTGCAGAGAAATCTAAGAAGCCTTCAGCAACATTCTTTTTCCAGGGAGATTCTATCCAGTAAGTATCCACTAAAGGGATAGGTTTTTTGATTCTATAGAGTATGTATCGATTAAAATATATTACTTAAATTATTATTAGAAACACACAGCAATATTGTTAAATTAACAGTCAAGTCATATTTGTACAAGTTAGTAGTCAAGTAAGATTAGGTCATCAGGAAAAAAATCATTAATCCGGAGGATGGCCTGTAACTTTTCATGACCTGTGACGTTTCATGGCTGTGACATGGCATGGCCTGTAACTTTTCATGACCTGTGACGTTTCATGGCTGTGACATGGCATGGCCTGTAACTTTTCATGACCTGTGACGTTTCATGGCTGTGACATGGCATGGCCTGTAACTTTTCATGACCTGTGACGTTTCATGGCTGTGACATGGCATGGCCTGTAACTTTTCATGACCTGTGACGTTTCATGGCTGTGACATGGCATGGCCTGTAACTTTTCATGACCTGTGACGTTTCATGGCTGTGACATGGCATGGCCTGTAACTTTTCATGACCTGTGACGTTTCATGGCTGTGACATGGCATGGCCTGTGACGTTTCAGGGCCTGTGAAGTTTTATTGCCTGTGACATGGCATGGCCTGTGACTTTTCAGGGCCTGTGAAGTTTTATTGCCTGTGACATGGCATGGCCTGTGACTTTTCAGGGCCTGTGAAGTTTTATTGCCTGTGACATGGCATGGCCTGTGACTTTTCAGGGCCTGTGAAATTTTATTGCCTGTGACATGGCATGGCCTGTGACTTTTCAGGGCCTGTGAAGTTTTATTGCCTGTGACATGGCATGGCTGTACAAAAGAGTTGTCACTGAAAACATGCGCGTGTTTTTTTGTAAAGTATTGCTTTAAAGTCATGTTTCATAATTATTGGTAATTAATTATTTTGTTTGGTATCGATAAAGGGAAATGCTACTTATTGATAGATGTGATTGTATGTGTGGAGTTATTCCCCATATTACGTTTCGTACATGTTTTTTCTTCCACTTCCCATTCTCGGATCAAGTTGAACTTGAGCATAATTATTTATAGTGGATGACATTACATGAATCAATTGAACAGTTAATCAATTAGATAATAAATATTTGGTAATTTATTATTTTTTTATGTTCATTTTGTTGTATATTTTCTGTAACGATGTGGTAACAATCTAAGAGTCATCTCCCATTAATGACCATCAGGCTACAGTAAAAGGTTTCCATTGATTTGCTATTTCGCTGTATACATACATGTAATATGATTTTATAGCAATAGATATACAATGGGTTCAAGTGAAATTCTGTGAGACTTGAGACATTTCAATTCATTAAATTAATTTGGGACTCCATTTGACATGGACTAGAGCGCAATGAACCCCTTCGCTCCATGGTTGCAACACCACTGTCATTGCTAAAGATGCAAATATTGGAGTTTAGTTCATTAAAATAAATTCACATTCAACTCAGTGGAGTATACAAAAGTACTAATACAAGTTTTTTGTTTTCAATTGCAATGTCTATAGTAAGTATACACATAATTAGTGAGTGTTCAAAAAAGGTAAAAACATTCATGAGACTAACTAAAATATTTGTGTCTGTTTCTAGACTATCGTTCTCGGCTCCATGCTTTGCCTCCACCGGAAGTGGTCAAATCTATGTCTCCATTTGTCAACGAACGTATGAGGAAACGTCGCTGCTTCGCGGACAAAGAGCTTGAGATGGTGATGTTAGAGCGAGAGAGGCGAGCAGAGATGACCTACCACACTACACATCCCAACAGCTTGCTGGCCAGGACACCACAGCAAACGCTGACTCCTCTGAAGATGAACGAACCTAGAATGTTGATAGACAACATGAACCCCAGAGAGCTGCTACAGAGGGTTTTCCCGAACCACAACCCAAGTGTCCTTGAACTCGTATGGCAAGGATGTGGTGGCCAGTTGGAAAGGGCGATAGAGCAACTTGCTTCGGGCATCACGTCCTGGGTTCTTTCTGGCTCAGTACAGCAGCAGCATGTACCCTCTCCGGCACACTTTGCACCATCCCAAACCACACCACCGCCAGCCCCACCGACGTATTTTGCAAACCCTACGGTCAACATGTCCAAACTATTCAATATGTACCCATTCATTTTCCCAAGTTATTTTCTCACGTCTGCTGTACCAAGCAGAAATGAAAGCCACACAACAGAATCTGACGATGAAACCTCCAGTGACCTCTGCATTGCGGATGAGACACGACCCGCGGTTTCACCGTCAACATCATCGACAGAAAAGTCTGCCACTTATCAAGCGTTCGAATCCTCCCCACCTTCTGGTCCAGTGGATGAGATTAACACACCGAAGCCAAAATATGTTAGGCAGAACTTGAATAACGCCATGTTAAATTGTAAAACTTACAGATCTTTCAGCGAAGGAAGTGACGTTGAAAGCGACGCCCCAAATCTTCCTGTCAATCATAGAACAACTGTTGGTCAATGTGACCCTGACAAAAAGACTATTACAGGTGATCCTCAAAGGTCCAAGCACAAAACTTCACTTTTGAAATTTTCCGTAGAGGCTATCATGAGCAGAACGTGACAAATTGGCAGCTGATTCAGAATAGTGATTTGTAGGGAAAATATTTTAACAGTGATATATTGACAACTCATTTTGAACAGTGACATATTAAAAGCTCATTCTAAACAGTGACATATTGACAGCTCATTCTGAACGTGACATATTGACAGCTTATTCTAAACAGTGACATATTGACAGTTCATTCTAAACAGTGACATATTGACAGCTCATTCTGAACAGTGACATATTAAAATTTCATTATGAACAGTGACATATTAAAATTTCATTATGAACAGTGACATATTGACAGCTCATTCTGATCAGTGACATATTGACAACTCATTCTGAACAGTGACACATGACGAGACATATTACAACTAATTCTGAACACTTAGTGATAGAGATATTTAATCAGGAAACATTTGTTGTCTGCCCAGTGATTTTTATTAAAAAGCCAATGATGGAAATAAATGAATATGAACCAAACGATATAACAATTATTGCTTTGGCTTACTAGTTACCACAGACCATTCAATTTGTTTTTTCAACATCTGTCATTATTTTTATTGTGTTACTGTGTTAGCGTAAATTATACGTCAAAAGTTCTCTTTTTTTTCGCATTTTCTAGATCACTCAACCATGGAACTATTTTCTAGATCACTCAACCATGGAACTATTTTCTAGATCACTCAACCATGGAACTATTTTCTAGATCACTCAACCATGGAACTATTTTCTAGATCACTCAACCATGGAACTATTTTCTAGATCACTCAACCATGGAACTATTTTCTAGATCACTCAACCATGGAACTATTTTCTAGATCACTCAACCATGGAACTATTTTCTAGATCACTCAACCATGGAACTATTTTCTAGATCACTCAAACATGGAACTATTTTCTAGATCACTCAACCATGAAACTATTTTCTAGATCACTCAACTATTTTTAAAAAGAAAAATACATATATTATAGATTTTAGTCTAAAAAAGTTGGAATCATTATTAAGCATGCCATTGGTTAACAGAAAAAACACAAAAAAACATTCATTTTGAATGTATGCAAACTGTCAACAATCATCAAAGGAAACAAATTCTCAAATTCATCGGATGATTAATACGTGTGTCGCGGCAAAGCAACTGTTGAAGTAATCAGTTGTAGATTTTTTTGAGATACCCCATACTGTGTTGTCTTAAAGAATTATTTATCCACTTAATTATTTTGAACATTGACAATAATCTATCTCTAAAAGTTACTTTTTTTTTTGAGTTAAAGAATTCTGTTATGAATATTTAAAAATCGTGCTGATTGAAACATCGGTTGATACATTGGACATTTTGCCGTGTTTAAATAGATTCGTCTCTATGTTAAAAGTATTTTGAAGAAACGTTGAATGTCCATGAAGCTAGTTGCTAACATTTGTGTATTGTCCTTGTAGACTGTAGTCCTTGCTTGTGTAGAAAGAGAGAATAAAACATGAAATAGTCTAAACTTGTTGAATTCATTTTGTACAAAACTTAAACTCACTCTGTCTGTCTGTCACCCTGTTCTAGAGTAGAGTTTGTACACGTTTTTTCTCTTACACTCTCGGATCAATTTTAAATTTCGCACAAGTATTTCTTGTAGCTGACAAAACAAGAATCAATTTAAAAATTAATCAACTAGTTAATTAATATAATTGGTATTTTTATTTATTTGGTATCGAACAACGGAAAGAAATTCTACTTGACTGATGTGGTGGTATAGGTTGAATTAGTCACCTTTAAACCTTGTGTAGAGAATTAGGTCGTCGCTAACATAAGGTGACCATAAAACCTTCTTTTTTCAGAAGCATTTCGCTGGCACAGTGGTTACCGTGTTGGCTTGAGGAGGCTAGATCCCTCGAGTTCGAATTCAAGTCGTACAACATTTTTTTTTAATGCATTTCAAATAGGATCATGGTAACATTCGCCCTTCCCTTTCTGGTCCAAACAAGGGATAGGAAATTGAGAAAACGAAAGGAACATAGCGTATTGAGAAAGCCAAAGGAACATAGCGTGTTGAGAAAGCCAAAGGAACATAGCGTGTTGAGAAAGCCAAAGGAACATAGCGTGTTGAGAAAGCCAAAGGAACATAGCGTGTTGAGAAAGCCAAAGGAACATAGCGTGTTGAGAAAGCCAAAGGAACTTAGCGTGTTGAGAAAGCCAAAGGAACATAGCGTGTTGAGAAAGCCAAAGGAACATAGCGTGTTGAGAAAGCCAAAGGAACATAGCGTGTTGAGAAAGCCAAAGGAACATAGCGTGTTGAGAAAGCCAAAGGAACATAGCGTATTGAGAAAGCCAAAATCATGAAATTGTGCTAAACAAAGACAATTGGTAAAAATATTTCTTAAGATTTATTCTTGTATGTCTAAATCTATCACAAATTTAATTACATGACTGATCCAAACTTATATAGTAATTTGCCCAACCCAGTGATATAGAAAATGACTAAATAAAAGACAGTACGTGTTTGCTGACAGCGGGTCTGAAACTATTGCAAATGAAGACATTTTAAAAAGCACAAATAGTTTATTTCAGCCAGCCAGTAGTGACATCATGAAAACACAGATCTGATCTCAATTATTTGTTGATCAAATAGATGATTATTATAAAAATGAAAATTGATGCTATTTTAACAGGTTTTCTTCAACTAATTGTGTCAAGATGTTTCTCTATCCTATACTCTTAAGCGAGCAATTCTTGTATGTATGTATGTATATATATTTATATTTATATATATATATAAATTTTATTTCGAAAACGGCTCTAACGATTTTCTTTAAAAGTTCATGGTATGTGCATAATAGTGAGAAAAAAATTCTCAACTCATTGGCCACATCGGGAAAACTCGAGGTCGACCGTTATATCGGTTTGAAAATGCCTCATTATCGAAAAATTAGTTTTGGCTAGAATGTTTTATGAATGAAAATTTTCCATGACGTAAACGGGAAAAACGCTGCTTACGTCACTAGGCTTACCGCAGTACACTAAAATATTTCTTTGCAAACAATAACGAGTTCTAAAGAATCAATAGACCTAATGAAACATTTGCGCACCATCTTAATGTAGATTGATTTATTATAGAACTATGAAAGAAAAGTAATGAAATTAAATGTGCCGATATATGATTAGTTATTGTGTTTTAAGTGCTTAATAAGTTGTTTACACTTTAATTGTGTAGAGCGGTGTAGATACCTTTTACTTTGTTGTTTATTTTGCTGGTGACCTCCAGCTGTCTCGTTCTGAGGTTGCATGCAACCATGTGCTCTCTTCTATGTCAGCTAAGTCAAGTTTGCGCCATAAGCTGGTCTTTTAAGGGTTTCGGTGTTACGTCAACCACTTTTTAGCTCACCAAAAAAAACACTGCCTTTGGCATGCGTTCGTCTAAGATTCGTCTCCCATATAGGATACTGCTCTGTCCAGCGTAACTGTCGGACTTAAAGAATTCCCTCTATACAAAGGCCGCGGATACACATTTGAGACCAAAAGAAAATTTGCTGCCGAGGACAGACGCAGACGCTAAAAGAAAATCTTAATCGAGCATCGCGGACAATGGTTATGCTTGCCCTGGATGTGGCAAGATATGTAGGTCACAGCTGCAATCCTCATTAATTTTCGGACTCTAAGACAAGCCTTATTATTATTATTATTTTGCTGGTGAATTATTACCATGTGTTCATGCTTCAGTGTCTACCTCTCCTGTACCAAAACAAAGGAACTGGTCATAACACAGCTTCTCTACGCCTTACTTGCTCACACTAAACATGATATCCATCTAGCGGTCAACGAGTTTGAGTACACTGCAGCCTCTTTTGATTTAACTATAAACCTCGGTAAAAAGCTTGGAGTTAGGGCCAGGAGAGATCTGAATGGATGGATGTGTAAAAGCAGGCCATAGTACCACAAGGATGGATGGATGGCAAAAGCCGGTATGAACTTCCTATAGTCCGACTGTCAGGCTGGGCAGGGCACGTATCCCGTATGGGTAACGAGCATATTGTTTGGCGTAACAGAGGTGCCCCACGGAAACGTTTCTTTAGAAAACTAATGCCATGATTTAAGTCTAATAAGAAAAAATGCGCCATTTTACTTTGTCACTAAGTGCATGTTTTACCCTATAACGTAGAGAAGTTACATTGCAAAGACTTTCTTCCAAGCCAATAATAGTAAGCCTACAATAGTTTTACGCAAAAGATAGATTGTAAAACTATAAGACGGACGTGAGCTGTAGTTTGTCTAGACTGTAGGAGGACTTAAAAGACTTTAAATTTAATCGACATGTACAATTAGGCCTACAATTAGAACTAACAGAACACTAAAACAACTCTTCAGATTAGTAGTCTTTATCCGATCGTTCATTTTCGTAATTACAAGAATATTCCCAAAATGACTTCGGGTATATAACCTTCCGAAATTATTTAACAGAGCGAGGTTCGGCCACCTGGTACAAAAATATTCTCAAAATGACTTCGGGTATATATCCTTCCTTAACAAATTATTCATCCGAGCGAGGCTCGGTCACCTGATATTGTTAAATAAAGCAACAAAAGCTGTTTCAACAAATTTACGACATTTAACGAAATTACGAACTTAAGTGAAACTTCGCAGAGTATTGGAATCAATTATAATTCGTATACAATAGAATCGATTCCAACATTGGCTTTGTGCCCACCATTAGCTCCAGATTTCGATATTTCAGTTGAGCAGGCGTGGGTACTTGTTTCACTTCTAATGTTTCTATCATGAACTCGTCTGGACACAAAAACAACCATCTCGACATTTAACCCAATCTCTTGAATTCAACAACTCTGTACATTGCACTCCCCTTCCGCCTATGTTTTGCAAGACATTTACCGGGTACAGGTGCTTTTCTCCCCAAGCCCCACGATCAGGGCTTTGTTTAGCCTTTAGTTCAATCTGTGGACCACATGCTAGGGACCTGACTGTGATGGCGAGCCGTGGTTATTTTCCAGTGAAGCTCCTTCTCACCTACTTCTCGTCTTGATCTCGTCTAGTTGTTAGTGAGATGTTTAGCTTAACTTGTTTGTCCATCAACGCCCTGCTAGTGAGTGGGACAGAACTGAGAGAAAAGCTCAATTCTACCTGCAGGGAGCTTTATGGCTGGGCTCAGTCACCGGCTTCAAGAAGGACACATGAATCCAGTTTATTGGACTCTTGGACTGTGTCAAAACGTTCAAGTGAAACCAGAAGAAAGGAATAAAAATAGCAATTCAAATTTTCTTGACGCCTTGGTCAGTGCAGAAGTCTACATCATTTTGTAGGTGTAGAACTCGGTGGATTAATGTGGCAAAGAAATGCTGTGTGGTGTGTTTAATGTGGTTGATGTGGCAAAAGAATGGTGTGTTTGCTGTGGTTGATGTGGCACTGATTTTTGTGGACCCTTGACATGGATGTCCTCATAGAGGTGGCAGTTTGATATAAGAAAAACTATTTCGAGGTAGCAGTAATCGATTGTTAAAGCCCATATGTATTGATCACTTTAGCGATAAAAAAATATTTTAAAACCGAATCAGTAGTCAATTAATGGATCTATATTGATATGTGAACGATACATTTTTTTTTTTTTTTTACTATTGACAATGCTCAGATACCAACACAAGATATTTTTTTTTATAGCTGGTACCATTCACTTCTTTTATATAGCCTAGATAAAAATTGACCGCGCCAATGAATTTACGTTTAAGACTTTGTAATGTTTGAAAATAAAGGCGCAAACTACAACCAGAAGAGGAACATTATTTACTATTCTTACTTGAACCACATGACCACAGCGACCTATATGCCGCCTATTATCTTCATAACTCCACTGTAGAGGAGAAAATAAATCATTTGGCCTTCATGTTTCTCCCATTACCGGAATTAAACATAGCACGCCCTTCTCTGTCTCCAGTTTCTCAGGAATGATAGGAGGGCGGGGAGCGGAACAAGGGGGGGGGCGCTAAGAACTTGTGGCTCTGGTTGGGTGGAGTGAGTAGAGACGAGGGGGGAGCAGGGAGGCAAAAGAAAATAAGATTAATTCTACTATACACACTCGCACTACGCCTGATCCGTGTCTGGAAATAAAGCGGGAACAAAGGGGGCTAACTCTAAAACATTGTTGGTTTGACATTGATCATTTCCGGTGTACGTCTGCTCCGGTTGCTGAACGTTCCAGCTTTGATGGCTTGTTAGTACAGTTCAGAGTAGGTAGTCCTACAGTTGGGCGATGTGATCTGGAAGGAACTTACCGCTCGCCCCTCTTCAAATTTCTAACAGACGCAGAACTGTTGGACGGTGCCCTAAAGGAATTCCTTCGCTTCTCCATCTTAATATTTTGGCTATAAACTTGTTCCTTCCAACTTTTTATTTCTAAATGTAGTGCAAAGACTTTTAGTCAAGGCAGACTTTAGGTTGCAGTTTGATCAGCTTGTGTGGCGAACTGCGCTTGTAAGTGAGGTGGAAAGGTCAAATCCGTGCATTGCTCTTTTGGCAGTTTGACAAGGGTATATTATATGTGGTATAGAATAAATCTGAATTCATTTTGTTCAATCAACTTGTGTTTGCTGTTGTGATTGATGTTATACATGAGATCCAATAAGTTTGTCACTTTCAGATACAAGAAAACAGGAAAACGTATTCAAATTTTTCAACAAGTATGAAAATATATTTTCTAATGAGTTAAACATTTTCAAATAGTCAAAACTAAAATATATTTTCTAATGAGTTAAACATTTTCAAATAGTCAAAACTAAAATATCTTCTAATGAGTTAAACATTTTGAAATAGTCAAAACTAAAATATATTTTCTAATGAGTTAAACATTTTCAAATAGTCAAAACTAAAATATATTTTCTAATGAGTTAAACATTTTGAAATAGTCAAAACTAAAATATAATTTCTAATGAGTTAAACATTTTCAAATAGTCAAAACTAAAATATATCTTCTAATGAGTTAAACATTTTGAAATAGTCAAAACTAAAATATATTTTCTAATGAGTTAAACATTTTCAAATAGTCAAAACTAAAATATATCTTCTAATGAGTTAAACATTTTGAAATAGTAAAAACTAAAATATCTTCTAATGAGTTAAACATTTTGAAATAGTCAAAACTAAAATATATTTTCTAATGAGTTAAACATTTTCAAATAGTCAAAACTAAAATATATTTTCTAATGAGTTAAACATTTTCAAATAGTCAAAACTAAAATATCTTCTAATGAGTTAAACATTTTGAAATAGTCAAAACTAAAATATATCTTCTAATGAGTTAAACATTTTCAAATAGTAAAAACTAAAATATCTTCTAATGAGTTAAACATTTTCAAAAAGTCAAAACTAAAATATATCTTCTAATGAGTTAAACATTTTCAAATAGTCAAAACTAAAATATATCTTCTCATGAGTTAAACATTTTGAAATAGTCAAAACTAAAATATATCTTCTAATGAGTTAAACATTTTCAAATAGTCAAAACTAAAATATATTTTCTAATGAGTTAAACATTTTGAAATAGTCAAAACTAAAATATAATTTCTAATGAGTTAAACATTTTCAAATAGTCAAAACTAAAATATATCTTCTAATGAGTTAAACATTTTGAAATAGTCAAAACTAAAATATATTTTCTAATGAGTTAAACATTTTCAAATAGTCAAAACTAAAATATATCTTCTAATGAGTTAAACATTTTGAAATAGTAAAAACTAAAATATCTTCTAATGAGTTAAACATTTTGAAATAGTCAAAACTAAAATATATTTTCTAATGAGTTAAACATTTTCAAATAGTCAAAACTAAAATATATTTTCTAATGAGTTAAACATTTTCAAATAGTCAAAACTAAAATATAATTTCTAATGAGTTAAACATTTTCAAATAGTCAAAACTAAAATATATCTTCTAATGAGTTAAACATTTTGAAATAGTCAAAACTAAAATATATCTTCTAATGAGTTAAACATTTTGAAATAGTCAAAACTAAAATATATCTTCTAATGAGTTAAACATTTTCAAATAGTCAAAACTAAAATATATCTTCTAATGAGTTAAACATTTTCAAATAGTCAAAACTAAAAATATATCTTCTCAAAACTAAAATATATTTTCTAATGAGTTAAACATTTTCCAATAGTCAAAACTAAAATATCTTCTAATGAGTTAAACATTTTCAAATAGTCAAAACTAAAATATATTTTCTAATGAGTTAAACATTTTCAAATAGTCAAAACTAAAATATATCTTCTAATGAGTTAAACATTTTCAAATAGTTAAAACTAAAATATCCTCTAATGAGTTAAACATTTTCAAATAGTCAAAACTAAAAATATATCTTCTCAAAACTAAAATATATTTTCTAATGAGTTAAACATTTTCAAATAGTCAAAACTAAAATATATTTTCTAATGAGTTAAACATTTTCAAATAGTCAAAACTAAAATATCTTCTAATGAGTTAAACATTTTCAAATAGTCAAAACTAAAATATCCTCTAATGAGTTAAACATTTTCAAATAGAAAAAACTAAAATATATCTTCTCAAAAATAAAATATATCTTCTAATGAGTTAAACATTTTCAAATAGTCAAAACTAAAATATATCTTCTCAAAACTAAAATATATCTTCTAATGAGTTAAACATTTTCAAATAGTGAAAACAAAAATTTCTTAATGAAGTAGATCTATTCTAAAATTTCTTTTCGGAATTTATCTAGACAAAAATGTCTTAAGCTAAGTAGATGTAGAATAAAATAAAACTATAATCAAATTTCTGAGCCGTTTCGCTTGTGGCACAAACTCATTTTGAGTATTGAGTTGGGAATAATGATCTGTCAATATGGCGTCCTTGACATTATTTAATTTCTTTTTACTTATTTCAAAAATATCTCCCGGTCTTCCTCTTCTTAAGTTTTTCTGTATAGGTTGCATTATATCGCCACTATATTTCTTCTTACTGCTTTCTTTTGTTTTCGTTAACTTTATTGGTTGAAAAAACTTAACGGGATCTTAAAAATTAAAGAGTAAACAAAGAACAGATTACTGTTTTTCTTTTGGTGCGAAAATACCAACTAAAAATAGACTTTGAACGTTTGAAGACATATTCCGAGATGTAAAGTATTTTTGTTTTGGAGAGTATTTCTATTAGAACATTACAATGGGCGTGCCGGAAGTCTAACATTTCTGTTGTCTACAATGGTGGTGGAGTGAATAAAAACATCATCAAGACTGCTGGGACTGAAGTATACATCTCTTTTTTGTTTTCTTGACAGTTGAGAGTGGCCCATAGAAGACAACTGAATGTGGGGCTACACTTAGTGGCAGGCAGGTAACTCATTGGGCTGCATACAGACACCCACTTCTGCTTGTTTCCGCTGCGTCTGTTCCAGGTCTCAACTTACAATGTCCCTAGTGTCTGCAGGAATCTCTGTGCCCCGGGGCACTGGACAACATCCAGCCACTAACTGCTATCTCCGTCCAGCACCTCCCCATTCCGTTTGTTCAATGTGATCAAGACCAATTGAGAGTCTGAAATAAGAAAGGAACTTGGACAGTTTCAGTAGATTTCACAGACCTAGAGCTGAGATGGCTTGACACAGATTACTTTTTTTTAGTACTCAAAGAATATAGAACTTAGACATTTAACAGCAGATAGGTTCTAGTGCAGTGATTCCCAAACTTTTTCCGCAACCCAACACTTCGCAGATTCTAAGTATTTAGCGGAATACTTGCTTATTTTTGTTATTGAGATTTTAATTCCCGTGGTGGACTATTAGTTAATTTGTACAGTAGTTCGTGGAACACCTACTCAGGCCTCTCGGAATCCCCTAGCAGAACACTAGGGTTCCGCGGAACACAGTTTGGGAAACACTGTTATATTAAATCTCTAAATAGAAAGTGACAACTATGTTGTAAGCTACATGTTTAAAAACTATTGACTTTTAACAAGAGAGTCCGATCAATCCTTAGGGAAGCAGACAGCATGGTGTATTTAAACCAATGACATAAAGATCTAAACTTTTTCAACTAAGCAGTCAGTTCTTATTGAGATCAGATTGACTCTCCGGCTATCTGTGCGCAGATTGACTCTCCGGCTATCTGTGCGCAGATTGACTCTCCGGCTATCTGTGCGCAGTTTGACTCTCCGGCTATCTGTGCGCAGATTGACTCTCCGGCTATCTGTGCGCAGATTGACTCTCCGGCTATCTGTGCGCAGTTTGACTCTCCGGCTATCTGTGCGATATTCCTGTTGATAAGGGAATCTAGTTTTGTTTTTATAACATTATTCCAAATTTGATATTCCAGTTTCCGAGGAAATCAAGTTTTAATTTTTCAACCTCAAGACTTAGAAACTGTATATAACATTTGCAATTAAAATAAAGAGAGAGTGAGAGAGAGGAGGACAGAGTGAGAGAGAGAGAGAGGAGGACAGAGTGAGAGAGAGGGGGACAGAGTGAGAGAGAGAGGACAGAGTGAGAGAGAGAGGACAGAGTGAGAGAGAGAGGACAGAGTGAGAGAGAGAGGACAGAGTGAGAGAGAGAGAGGAGGACAGAGTGAGAGAGAGAGAGAGGAGGACAGAGTGAGAGAGAGGAGGACAGTGAGAGAGAGAGGACAGAGTGAGAGAGAGGAGGACAGAGTGAGAGAGAGAGAAGGTCAGAGTGAGAGAGAGAGGGACAGAGTGAGAGAGAGAAGGACAGAGTGGGAGAGAGAGAGAGGAGGACAGAGTGAGAGAGAGGGGTACAGAGTGAGAGAGAGAGGACAGGGAGAGAGAGAGTGAGAGGAGGACAGAGTGAGAGAGAGTGGGAGAGAGGAGGACAGAGTGAGAGGGACAGAGTGAGAGAGAGGAGGACAGAGTGAGAGAGAGGAGGACGAAGTGTGAGAGAGTGAGAGAGAGGAGGACAGAGTGAGAGAGAGTGGGAGAGAAGAGGACAGAGTGAGAGAGAGAGGACAGAGTGAGAGAGAGAGGACAGAGTGAGAGAGAGGAGGACAGAGTGAGAGAGAGGAGGACAGAGTGAGAGAGAGAGGACAGAGTGAGAGAGAGAGGACAGAGTGAGAGAGAGGAGGACAGAGTGAGAGAGAGAAGGACAGAGTGAGAGAGAGTGAGAGAGAGGAGGACAGAGTAAGAGAGTGAGAGAGAGAGAGGACAGAGTGAGAGAGAGAGGACAGAGTGGGAGAGAGGAGGACAGAGTGAGAGAGAGAGTGAGAGAGAGGAGGACAGAGTGAGAGAGAGGAGGACAGAGTGAGAGAGAGGAGTACAGAGTGAGAGAGAGGGGTACAGAGTGAGAGAGAGAGGACAGTGAGAGAGAGAGAGAGGACAGAGTGAGAGAGAGGAGGACAGAGTGAGAGAGAGTGGGAGAGAGGAGGACAAAGTAAGAGAGAGTGAGAGAGAGTGGAAGAGAGGAGGACAGAGTGAGAGAGAGTGGGAGAGAGGTGGACAGAGTGAGAGAGAGGAGGACAGAGTGAGAGAGAGAGGACAGAGTGAGAGAGAGGAGGACAGAGTGAGAGAGAGAAGGACAGAGTGAGAGAGAGTGAGAGAGAGGAGGACAGAGTGAGAGAGAGAGTGGGAGAGAGGAGAACAGAGTGAGAGAGAGTGGGAGAGAGGAGTACAGAGTGAGAGAGAGGGGTACAGAGTGAGAGAGAGAGGACAGTGAGAGAGAGAGGACAGAGTGAGAGAGAGGAGGACAGAGTGAGAGAGAGTGGGAGAGAGGAGGACAAAGAGAGAGAGTGAGAGAGAGTGGGAGAGAGGAGGACAGAGTGAGAGAGAGTGGGAGAGAGGTGGACAGAGTGAGAGAGAGGAGGACAGAGTGAGAGAGAGAGGACAGAGTGAGAGAGAGGAGGACAGAGTGAGAGAGAGAAGGACAGAGTGAGAGAGAGTGAGAGAGAGGAGGACAGAGTGAGAGAGAGAGAGGACAGAGTGAGAGAGAGAGAGAGGAGGACAGAGTGAGAGAGAGTGAGAGAGAGAGAAAGGACAGAGTGAGAGAGAGGACAGAGTGAGAGAGAGGAGGACAGAGTGAGAGAGAGAGGACAGAGTGAGAGAGAGAGTGAGAGAGAGAGGACAGTGAGAGAGAGGAGGACAGAGTGATAGAGAGAGGACAGAGTGAGAGAGAGGAGGACAGAGTGAGAGAGAGGAGGACAGAGTGAGAGAGAGGAGGACAGAGTGTGAGAGAGAGTGGGAGAGAGGAGGACAGAGTGAGAGAGAGTGGGAGAGAGGAGGACAGAGAGAGAGAGAGGAGGACAGATTGAGAGAGAGAGGGACAGAGTGAGAGAGAGTGGGAGAGAGGAGGACAGAATGAGAGAGAGTGGGAGAGAGGAGGGCAGAGTGAGATAGAGAGGGACATGGACGGACTGGGTGTCAAAATCGTCCCGGGCATTTCTGTCCAATGCGGCCCACAAATTGTAAGCCATATGATGGGCATCCCATCATACCTGTCCTTAAAAGCATTGTGTAAGGTGTAATAATGTATCGAAAGTAGTTTGTTATATGAATAATTTATTAGATGATGTTGAATCTACCTAATAAACACAATTACTAAAAGAATAAAGTATAACACCTGGAATGGTGAATCTGTTGTTATGAAAATTCTGCTACCAGATACATTAACACATACATGTACTTGACATTCAACTTCAAGGCATTCAAAGCTGGTTCTGTCATTTTGTTTGACATGACTTGATGTCCAAATCATCAATTTGAAAAGGTACAAAAGTCATAAAATGACATAGAGAAGCTAGATGATCAACATCAAACCCTAAACCTGTCTTTGTCTTGATGTCTGCTCAGGAGAGATTCTGATTAGGAAGAGTCAAACCATAAACCTGCATTTGTCTTGATGTCTGCTCAGGAGAGATTCTGATTGGGAAGAGTCAAACCCTAAACCTGTCTTTGTCTTAATGTCTGCTCAGGAGAGATTCTAATTGGGAAGAGTCAAACCATATACCTGCATTTGTCTTGATGTCTGCTCAGGAGAGATTCTGATTGGGAAGAGTCAAACCATATACCTGCATTTGTCTTGATGTCTTCTCAGTATAGATTCTAATTGGGAAGACATTTTGTTACTATAACCTTTAAGAGACAGATGATGATAAAAATAGTAAAAAAAAAAAAAAAAAAAAGATAAAATAGGTAAGCACAATCTATTGCAATTTTTTAGTTATTTATTAATTAAAAATAAGAAGAAAAAATAATGTAAGAAAAATCCGTTTCAGAGAATCGAACACTGTACCTTTGGTATGAAAGGCCAACATTCTATTTCCGTGCCACAATACAATGAAAGTCAACGAAATTACTTTTACGTCCTTTGAATGAAATGTGACCCTGAAAGAGAAATCTACAATTTTGAATTTAGTGTTTTGTAAATATCGCTTTAAAATGTGGAACCTTATTTGAATTAAAACATTTGATATGCTTTAAAACATTAGTAGTCAAAAGAAAGAGTAGGCCTACATTTCATGCTAACACTATATCTGACGTTAATAATTCTAAATTGAATAATACTTTAATAAATAAAAAAATAGATGACATCCTTTCCAATGGTGACCTACCTTTGAAGGGATGACCTTTCGGTTTTTTATTTTGGTAGTACAATGACATAGAGAACTCTATAGGTGTTTGCATTTCATTTGATGATACAAGTTTTGTTTCAGTAAATAGTTCAAATGACATAATATTACTAAAAGGTTTTTTAAATTAATCGTTACAAAAATTTTACAAGAAAAAAATTTTTTTTTTTCATTTTTTGTAATAAAATGTTAGATTTTAGGAATGCAGTACGTTTGTATTTTAAACAATTATTACTTTTACTATTTTATTGATTTAAATAGACAAACGGCAATCTCTATCTCTAGCAGTTACTCATTCAAAAAATTATACACATAATGTTTGCAAGTCCTATGACATGGCTTATATAGAAACGCAGAATTTAATTCATAAAAACCAACAAGGACAGAGTCAACTAGCAAGGCTCGTCATGGCAGTTCGGAAGGAACAATGTGTACATTCTAGTTTGAAATTCGGGGGCGCCCCTTAGTCCAGCCAACCCTAACGGGTACCTGACTTTAGTTGGGGTAAGCGATTGCGGTTGGCCGTTGGGCTTCTCGATAACCGTTGGCCAAATGAAACAGATGACCTTCACATCGTCCGCCCCATAGATCGCAAGCTCCGAAAGGGGAACTTTACTCACAAGGTCAAATACTTGACTGTCCGCATCTTAGAGCTGGCTACTCACGCAAAATGAGTATGAGAGAAAAGTGAGTATGAGAGAAAAGTGAGTATGAGAGAGAAGTGAGTATGAGAGAGAAGTGAGCATGAGAGAGAAGTGAGTATGAGAGAGAAGTGAGCATGAGAGAGAGAAGTGAGTATGAGAGAAAAGTGAGTATGAGAGAGAAGTGAGTATGAGAGAGAAGTGAGTATGAGAGAGAAGTGAGTATGAGAGAAAAGTGAGTATGAGAGAGAAGTGAGTATGAGAGAGAAGTGAGTATGAGAGAGAAGTGAGTATGAGAGAGAAGTGAGTATGAGAGGGAAGGAAGTATGTGACTTATACAAACAATAGTAGCACACAAGTGACTTAAAGCCGAAGAAAACAAAAACCAAGGAACTAAAAGCCAGATGATTGATAATGACTACACTTGAATGTTAGAACCAAAAAAAAAAAAAGAAAATAAAGTCTAGAATGTAAACTTTGCCACAGACCAACTGGCACAAGATCACGAACTCACGAAAACTAAACCCTAGATCAGCTCTCTCTGGCCAAGTCTCTTGTCTGACTTTTGATAAGAAGACTGAGGCTTTCTGTTGCGATGGCCGATGGCCATCTTCCAACTTTTGACGTTTTGAGTTCTCGGATTTCGGATCTGAGCAGCCCGGAATGTCATTCAAAATGCGCTATCGCCCAGGCCATATCGGATCGGCGCAGACGAGATTGTTCAGGCCTTCGAAAATGCGTTCCTTGGTCTCATCTTGACAAATTATGCCCAAGTTTTATTGCCTATCACTTCTATCCGACCAGTGGGAGAGACTCGCGATACCAAAACACAGACATCGCGTGTCGTCTGCTACTTGACGCCTGCACTATTTGTCTGGGTCACTCGTAGGGGGATGGAGAGTGAAGCCAGTACAAATTGTTATCACTTTCAGATTAGTCCAAGACAGTACTCACCTTAAACGTGTTACTAAGCTTGGTCTGTGTAAATAGTTGCAATAAGCCGATGTTAACCCAAGCTAGTAGGGCTAAGAATAGACCTAGTCCTACAGAACATTTTGTCTTAACGAGGTTTCAAATAAAGGCTGACAAGAGAAAAAAAAAAGTTCCTTCTGTTCTTTGTAGCCAACAACGAAAGTCTAAACCTCCATGTGTGTGTGTGTGTGTGTTGTGTGTGTGCTGTCTACCCGTCTGCCTCCTTTGGATCTTTACTAAAGACATTTTAGATATCCGAGTTCACCATCGCCTGTATCGTTTTCAGAATAGGCGCAACGACTACTGTTTGGTTTTCTTGTGCATGCTTACACATACTCAGGTCTTAGGTGTCGCAAGAGTCAATATTTACATATCGCAAAATGGACATATTATGTTAATTTTTTAGAATTTAAATCCTAAAAAGACTTAATAAAACTATTGGTCTATTTTTCATTAAATAAGATCTCTTTCGTTAATTTCGAATTTACATTTGTAGACCATCATACAAATAAAATATTCTCTCATTTGTTAAATTTTCAACTTTTTATTCATTAAAAAAAAAAAAAAAAATGTGTTGCAAGGGAAATAACAGAAGAAAATATTTTGGTTTGTAGGACAGTTTTGATTACGTCCCTTGTGTTGAAAAAAAAAAAACAACCAAATTTAATTTTTTTTAAGTGATGATGCTCGTGACTGGCTTGTCTAAAAAGTACCCCCCCCCCATCCCAACTTTTTGGCTGAATAGGTTGGTGGCATTTCTATACAATGCGGCCCACAAATTGTATGCCATATGATAACCATCCCACCATACCTGTCCTTAAAAGCATTGTGTAAAGTTCAATAATGGATCTAAAGTATTTTGCTTTATGAATATTTTATTGTAAATATTGCTTTAAAATGTTGAACTTTATATGAAATAAAATGGTGGTCAAGTTTGTTGTATTAAATAATTGTTAAATTACTTTTAGGTACAAGTGGCAATAACGCTATGTAATGTAAAAATGTAGAAGTCATTTTTTTATTTTAAAACAACAACAACAAAAAAAAAGAAGTTATTTTGTGATTTAAGGTCTTTCTGTGTAGTAAATATACTGCACTCTTTTATCCTTTCTGCCAGTACATGTCATTTATTGAATGATATTAAAGAGCTTCCAAATAAATATGTTTTTATATGATTCTTTACTTTTATTTCATAATACCAGTAATAATAATAATAATCTTAATTGTAATGTAGGAAATGCATTTACATTTACAATGCTGGAAAATATTTTATAAGAAGGTTCCATTAAGAAGAGCTGTTACATTATATTCTAAAAAATGCATTGCAGTTGCTTATAGCTCTAAAAATATTTGACTAATTGTTTTGCACTAAACAATTGTTAAGATAAAACTTGAAAATCTGCAAATCACTAAAAAGCAAAATAATAAAAAAAATATTGTGAGAGACATACTGCAATGTCGACCTATATTCTTAGATAGGAAGGGTTCAATGCACAATGTCCCTGCTGGTGTCTGGACAGAGGATGTGAAGGATTTTACAAGGTAAAAAATAAATAGTGCTTTTCTGATGACAGTATGAATTGTTTTCAGCTATATTTCAATTCCACATTTATCATATAGCAAATTTTTAAGTATATATTTTATTTTTTGACAAAGAAATCTCTCTTGAGCTGAATGCATTGCTAGCATTGCTGATCATTGCTTTGACAGCAGTTTCTCAACTATAATACTTCTCTTGTTGGTTACAGATTCTACTGTCTCCTCCAGAGTAATAGATTGTGTGTTAGTCCCCTTGTTATTATAATCTTGTTCATTTCAAGCAGCCTACTAGCCCAGTTTTAGACTACTTTTGTGGTTATGAAACACAAGGTGTGATGTCATCAAAAAGATTCAGCCCTCAACATTGAATTCGTGAAATTAGGCATTTCTTCAGCAGAATGTCCAAATAGGTTAAAATTAAAACAGTTTTAGAACAAAAAATGAACATTTTGACTAATTGACATTATAGGCTCGCTTAGAGATTTAAATAATAGTGAAAAGATTGTAATATTTATATAGGTTATGGCTAAAATAAATATGAATACTTTACTTTTATACTGCTCATAAATGCATTATAATAAAATACACAGGATTGCCAGTCACAAATTTTCGTTTCATAAAAATCTTTTATCGGCCAGTCTATATATCTATCGTGGGCGTAGCCAGGATTTTTTTTTCGGGGGGGGGGGGGGTTGGAAGGGACCCCACCCCCACCCCGCGGAAAATAATTATATATATATATATGTGTGTGTGTGTACATAATTACTCTTTATTACATTCTGACCCGTTTGGAAGACGTCTATTATGCCCTAGAATAGATTCTTCCTGGAATTAGTGGAAAACTTGTAGACTCCCCCAGCGCGGGGCCAAGCCCCGCCGCCGAGCACTATTTCTGGTATTGAAAGCCAACAAAATGCATATTCTGAGGAATCTACAGTGCATTATCTTGCTATTAAAAAGGTTTATTTCAAAAACCTAATGTGCTATTCTTACTGACTTAGACCCTCTCGCGCCTTTCGGCGCATTTTCCGGCAAGCTGTTTCCGCAACTCTTATTTTGCGTAATTCATTTTGTTTGAGAACATGTCCCGCAAAACCTCATGCGACGCTCTGTCACAACCTTACTAAGGGTTCGACTCCCAGTTCGGCATGTGATTTCTTTGATTTAGACCCGATCTCTCTAACTCACTCCTATAATCTGTCTTTGTCTTTGTTGAGCCACATTTAGTGTTTTTCAATTATTAATGGAGCCCAAGCCACTGGTAGAAATGTGTAACCTTTCTTGACTACGCTCTTGGAATTGCACGTCTGTATTTCGCTTTAGATTTTATGTCGACAATTTGTTTCGTCCAATCATCTGTTGAGGTTTGAAACTCAAAATCATCTGCTGAGAGGTTTGAAACTCAAAAATCTCTGAAGTTTTTTTTGTTTTGTTTTTAATTCAAAACCCCATTTAGCTACGATCATAGAATTTGGTGACTGTAGTTTGCTTTAAAATTATATTGAAGAGAGAGGTTTTCAACTCTAAACGCTCTGTAGGGGAATTTTAAAATCAAAACCATCTGGATGGGTCTTTAAAGTAAAAACAAATCTGGAGGAGGGGGATTTAAACTCAAAACATCTTTGGCTACGCTCATAGCATTTTGAGTGTGTAATTTGCTTTTTTTTTATTGAAGAGGTACTTTTTAGCTTCAAACCCCGCTGGCAGGGGGTTTTAAACTCAAAACCCCTTTGGCTACGCTCATAGATTATATAGTGTGTAATTTGCTTTTTTTATACTGAATAGGTACTTTTTAGCTTCAAACCCCAACTGGGGGGGGGGGGGGTTAAACTCAAAACCCCTTTGGCTACGCTCATAGAATTTTGAGTGTGTAATTTGCTTTTTTTTATATTGAAGAGGGGGTTTATCGTAAATTTTGGAGGGGGTTTTAAAATCAAAATATTCCTTAACTGTACTGTTGGAATTTGGGGATTGTTGTTTGCATTTTTTTGTTTTGTTTTATAGAAGAGGGGGAATTAACTGCAAAAACCTCTGGTAGGGGTTTAAAACTCAAACCCCCTTATATGGGGTTTTAAACTCAAAGCCCCTGGTAGGGGGTTTTAAACTCAAAACCCACTGGTAGAGGGATTTGTATCTCAAACCCCCCTGATAGGGTTTTTTTAAATCTCATAACCCCCTGGTAGGGGGTTTAAAACTCAAAACCCCCTGGTAGAGGGTTTTTAAGTCAAATCCCCCTCGGCTGTGCTGTGGTAAGTGAAGATTTAGTATTAAAATCTCACCTAAAATAAACAAAATGAAAGCAAAAATCACTATATTTGACCATAAAATTTCATAATCATAGTAGTTCTTAAATACATTAAAATATTTGACCGCCTTTTCAGTATATAAAAATATCTATCTTTAAAGGAATGACCTTTCAGTTTTTTATTTTCGTAGTACAACGATATTGAAAACTCTATATGTGTTTTAATAAGAAAATTTAGCATTTTATTTTATAAAAAATCTTTTTTTTTACAGTGAATAGCCCAAAATAGTATAATATTACTAATATGTTTTTTAAATTCATTATTTTAAAATTATACAAAGAAAACATTTTTATTTTGTATTTATTGTAATAAAATTAAAATTTTAAGAATGAATCAGATTTCTATTGTAAAGCAATATTGCCTTTTAAATTGTATTAATAATAATAATAATCTATATATAATCTTTATCGTCCGTAAGGAAATTTGTCTTACAATTTGTGCATTACACCAAACAAAACCATGTATCAATAGAAACTGTGAACGTAATAATACGATGCACAACAAAACAAACGGATCTATTTATCTTGCAAGGACTATCACCATAGACATATATATAGATATATAGACTGTACGATAAAGTAAAAATTATTATGGGAAACATTTGGGAAAACATAAGTTTGTATGAGTTATACAGCAGTTATGAGCAGTGTAAAATTAAAAGTATTTATAGTTGTTGTTTTTTTTCAGAAATAACCTATATAATTGATAGAACCCCTTCTGTATTATTATATCTCTAATCGTGCTTAATTATAAATAGTTTTAAATACTAGATTTAGATCTAGTCTATATAGATACTATAATAAAAAAATACTACTTACTACTAGTACTATACTACTATACTATGCTTTAAACTATAATTGTAATCTGTCTAGTCTATAGTCTATAGTTAGTATATAAATAGTCTAGGACTAGATTGTCACTAGATTCAAGATTGTCACTAGATCTATAATCTATACTTATACTAGATCTAGTCTATAGTCTGCATGCATAGATGATAGACTGACTAGTTTAATAGTAGTAAAAAGTATGAAAAGTATTAGACCTAGTTATAACAAATATTAGTCATATTTATTAGATTTAGATCTATCAATATTAAATTAGTGACAGTCACAGTGTCAGTGACATTGAATTATTCTGACTTACTGAAACTGAAAGTTAATGTGTATAATATTCAATTTTTTTTCCACCTTTAGAATTTATCCCTTGGCCTATCGTACTACGAACATTAGAGCACGTTCTGCTCATTTATTTTTTTTGACTAAAAACTAATTCTAATAATTTGAATCGATAAGACGACCGCCATACATTAATAAAGAAGCCGTGTCAACAAACATAGATCCACATCACAAACCTATATATATTTGCCTATGTCTATGATTATGAAACAAAGGCAAAATATTGGGAATATGGCAGTTTTGTACTTTTCAAAACTAAAGATCATAATTATATATTGGCTAAAATGTTAGTCCAAGAATTTATAGCTCAATTGCCGCCATTTTTTTCCACATAGATAGAGTACATAAAACATATTTGACTTCCCCCAAATAAAAATAACTTCCTACTTCCAGTCTATATTTATTTATGTCTATGACTATCACATAACAAAACGCAGGGTTTATTTCATTCATAGAAATAAACTAAAAACCAGTCGACCAGGGGCGTAGCTTACGCCGCTATTTTGCAGAGCCGGCATTAGGCCACTGCAACCTATGCGACAGCAGTGAGCCCCGCCCTTTCACAGGTCCCGCGCTAATTCTAGGTGTAAATGATTAAATTAAACCATTTTATAACAGATTTTCCGCGGCCTCCTCATTTACCAGGAGCTCCTGGAAATCTCCTGAAATTGCAAAATATACGAAAAAGTCATGGAAATATCCGGAAATTATTAAAATCTTTTGAAAACTCATAAAAATCTCCCGAAATATAGACAAAATTGGCATTTTGGGATGTCATTCAATATGGAAAATGCCAATCGTACGCGCAATAAAAAAAATGGCATCATACAATACCCCGATACCCGTAATTGTGGAATCTGGTGAAAGAAGCCCGGAGGAATTCCAGCTACCCGTTGCCTCAGCGTGGCGCCTCCGGTGGAAACGTCTAGTAGTGGAACTAGATAGGCTAAGTACGAGTAGCGAACCAGGCCCGGCCGGGCTTCCCTGGGTGAGCTTTTGATTTTTTTCTCACTCGGGTTTGGGATGGAAGAAACGCCCTGAACCCAGTCCAAAAAGTCCGCCACGCCGTTCCACAAAGGGGCCTTCATCAGACCCGTGGCTGGAGTGGCGGTCCTTGCACGGAACAGTGGCAGTTACAGTATAGGAAAATGAGACAAGCTCCCCGCAGTTAGCACTGTTCTCGGCCACTTATAGCGAGTGGGACCCAGGAACTGCGCTGTGTACGCGGCACGGCCCGGTCTGGCCCAGTCAATTGATATGGCTGTCTACCGCTGGGAGCCCTCAGACAGGACAGGGGTGAAGAGCCCCATGTCCAGGCGTGGTCGTTAGATAAAAGCCTTTCTAACCTCCAACGGGATAATGGCGCCTACGGCGCCGACGCCCTACTGTACTTCACTGAAGGTGAAAGAAGCTTCTCGCGCATCAAAATTAATGAAGGTAAACAATACTCGAAGATAGATTGAAACATTTGGTAGTTCTTGCTGTTGAGCGTGATCTTTGTAGGAAACAGAATTTTTATACTATACTGTATGACTTCGCTGCAATCAAGGCTCTTAAAGTAATTCTGTTCATAGTAAAGAATGAATAAAATGCAAATACGAATTTATTTTCTAATACAAAGTTAATTTTCACTTATTAGTCGTATCCTTATCCAAACGCGGCACCGCGCAATCCGTTTCGCAGAGGGCCCCGCAATGGATCTTGTGTGGTGCCCCAGCGGTCCACAGACCAAAGGATAGGTGAAAGTGAATGTGAAAATAGAATTGAACCTGGCCTAACAATGTCTTAGAATGACTATATAATTGCTCTAATTGTTTTGTAAAGGGACAAGCTCTTATTCCTCAAGAAAAAAAACATTTGGTAAAGAAAATTTTATGAAAAACTACTTATTAATTGTTTTTTAAAATTATGTCCAACTTATATGCATATTAAATAGATTTTTTCTCTTAAAAAAAGTAAACCTTTCTTCTTTGTGTAAATGTAGTAGTTAATATAACAGAACTTACTTAACTTAGCAATACAAATTTAAAAAAAAAATATTTTTGGCCAAAAATTCTAAAACCGTTTGCAGAAATGTGTTAAAAGTATGGTGGACCTACGTTTCCCCTACTAAAGAGCCTCCTGTGTTTGTTACTAGTAATAGTGAATAGTTGTAAAAGTGGTATATTTTTATGAAAAACTGCTTGCATAAGTGATTTTAAAAATTAGATTTTTCGCTTTCAGAAAAGAAAAAGTAGCCGTTGCATAAGAACTTTGAATGGTCTAAAATATTATGATGTCGGATTTTCACTATCTTTTCTAGTTTACAACATTTAAACGGGACGGACGCACAGACGGACACTTCACGCAAAACTAATAGCGTCTTTTCCCCTTTCGATGGCCGCTAAAAAAGGGCTTGCTTTCAGTGATGAAAAAAATATGTCATAAAAAGAAGAATGCAGTTGAAGCTGTCACATTTTCTCGTACGACAATTGAGGCAAACAAATCTCATGACATACAGACACACTTTAAAGACTATAAATATCATGAACTCCTAAGAAACAAATCTCATGACATACAGACACACTTTAAAGACTATAAATATCATGAACTCCTAAGAAACAAATCTCATGACATACAGACACACTTTAAAGACTATAAATATAATGAACTCCTAAGAAACAAATCTCATGACATACAGACACACTTTAAAGACTATAAATATCATGAACTCCTAAGAAACAAATCTCATGACATACAGACACACTTTGAAGACTATAAATATCATGAACTCCTAATAAACAAATCTCATGACATACAGACACACTTTAAAGACTATAAATATCATGAACTCCTAAGAAACAAATCTCATGACATACAGACACACTTTGAAGACTATAAATATAATGAACTCCTAAGAAACAAATCTCATGACATACAGACACACTTTGAAGACTATAAATATAATGAACTCCTAAGAAACAAATCTCATGACATACAGACACACTTTAAAGACTATAAATATCATGAACTCCTAAGAAACAAATCTCATGACATACAGACACACTTTGAAGACTATAAATATAATGAACTCCTAAGAAACAAATCTCATGACATACAGACACACTTTAAAGACTATAAATATCATGAACTCCTAAGAAACAAATCTCATGACATACAGACACACTTTGAAGACTATAAATATAATGAACTCCTAAGAAACAAATCTCATGACATACAGACACACTTTAAAGACTATAAATATAATGAACTCCTAAGAAACAAATCTCATGACATACAGACACACTTTAAAGACTATAAATATAATGAACTCCTAAGAAACAAATCTCATGACATACAGACACACTTTAAAGACTATAAATATCATGAACTCCTAAGAAACAAATCTCATGACATACAGACACACTTTAAAGACTATAAATATAATGAACTCCTAAGAAACAAATCTCATGACATACAGACACACTTTAAAGACTATAAATATAATGAACTCCTAAGAAACAAATCTCATGACATACAGACACACTTTAAAGACTATAAATATAATGAACTCCTAAGAAACAAATCTCATGACATACAGACACACTTTAAAGACTATAAATATAATGAACTCCTAAGAAACAAATCTCATGACATACAGACACACTTTAAAGACTATAAATATAATGAACTCCTAAGAAACAAATCTCATGACATACAGACACACTTTAAAGACTATAAATATCATGAACTCCTAAGAAACAAATCTCATGACATACAGACACACTTTGAAGACTATAAATATAATGAACTCCTAAGAAACAAATCTCATGACATACAGACACACTTTAAAGACTATAAATATAATGAACTCCTAAGAAACAAATCTCATGACATACAGACACACTTTAAAGACTATAAATATAATGAACTCCTAAGAAACAAATCTCATGACATACAGACACACTTTAAAGACTATAAATATAATGAACTCCTAAGAAACAAATCTCATGACATACAGACACACTTTAAAGACTATAAATATAATGAACTCCTAAGAAACAAATCTCATGACATACAGACACACTTTAAAGACTATAAATATAATGAACTCCTAAGAAACAAATCTCATGACATACAGACACACTTTAAAGACTATAAATATAATGAACTCCTAAGAAACAAATCTCATGACATACAGACACACTTTAAAGACTATAAATATAATGAACTCCTAAGAAACAAATCTCATGACATACAGACACACTTTAAAGACTATAAATATAATGAACTCCTAAGAAACAAATCTCATGACATACAGACACACTTTAAAGACTATAAATATAATGAACTCCTAAGAAACAAATCTCATGACATACAGACACACTTTAAAGACTATAAATATCATGAACTCCTAAGAAACAAATCTCATGACATACAGACACACTTTGAAGACTATAAATATAATGAACTCCTAAGAAACAAATCTCATGACATACAGACACACTTTAAAGACTATAAATATAATGAACTCCTAAGAAACAAATCTCATGACATACAGACACACTTTGAAGACTATAAATATAATGAACTCCTAAGAAACAAATCTCATGACATACAGACACACTTTAAAGACTATAAATATCATGAACTCCTAAGAAACAAATCTCATGACATACAGACACACTTTAAAGACTATAAATATAATGAACTCCTAAGAAACAAATCTCATGACATACAGACACACTTTAAAGACTATAAATATAATGAACTCCTAAGAAACAAATCTCATGACATACAGACACACTTTGAAGACTATAAATATAATGAACTCCTAAGAAACAAATCTCATGACATACAGACACACTTTGAAGACTATAAATATAATGAACTCCTAAGAAACAAATCTCATGACATACAGACACACTTTAAAGACTATAAATATCATGAACTCCTAAGAAACAAATCTCATGACATACAGACACACTTTAAAGACTATAAATATAATGAACTCCTAAGAAACAAATCTCATGACATACAGACACACTTTAAAGACTATAAATATAATGAACTCCTAAGAAACAAATCTCATGACATACAGACACACTTTAAAGACTATAAATATAATGAACTCCTAAGAAACAAATCTCATGACATACAGACACACTTTGAAGACTATAAATATAATGAACTCCTAAGAAACAAATCTCATGACATACAGACACACTTTGAAGACTATAAATATAATGAACTCCTAAGAAACAAATCTCATGACATACAGACACACTTTGAAGACTATAAATATAATGAACTCCTAAGAAACAAATCTCATGACATACAGACACACTTTGAAGACTATAAATATAATGAACTCCTAAGAAACAAATCTCATGACATACAGACACACTTTAAAGACTATAAATATAATGAACTCCTAAGAAACAAATCTCATGACATACAGACACACTTTAAAGACTATAAATATAATGAACTCCTAAGAAACAAATCTCATGACATACAGACACACTTTAAAGACTATAAATATAATGAACTCCTAAGAAACAAATCTCATGACATACAGACACACTTTGAAGACTATAAATATAATGAACTCCTAAGAAACAAATCTCATGACATACAGACACACTTTGAAGACTATAAATATAATGAACTCCTAAGAAACAAATCTCATGACATACAGACACACTTTAAAGACTATAAATATCATGAACTCCTAAGAAACAAATCTCATGACATACAGACACACTTTAAAGACTATAAATATAATGAACTCCTAAGAAACAAATCTCATGACATACAGACACACTTTAAAGACTATAAATATAATGAACTCCTAAGAAACAAATCTCATGACATACAGACACACTTTAAAGACTATAAATATAATGAACTCCTAAGAAACAAATCTCATGACATACAGACACACTTTAAAGACTATAAATATAATGAACTCCTAAGAAACAAATCTCATGACATACAGACACACTTTAAAGACTATAAATATAATGAACTCCTAAGAAACAAATCTCATGACATACAGACACACTTTAAAGACTATAAATATAATGAACTCCTAAGAAACAAATCTCATGACATACAGACACACTTTGAAGACTATAAATATAATGAACTCCTAAGAAACAAATCTCATGACATACAGACACACTTTGAAGACTATAAATATAATGAACTCCTAAGAAACAAATCTCATGACATACAGACACACTTTGAAGACTATAAATATAATGAACTCCTAAGAAACAAATCTCATGACATACAGACACACTTTGAAGACTATAAATATAATGAACTCCTAAGAAACAAATCTCATGACATACAGACACACTTTGAAGACTATAAATATAATGAACTCCTAAGAAACAAATCTCATGACATACAGACACACTTTGAAGACTATAAATATAATGAACTCCTAAGAAACAAATCTCATGACATACAGACACACTTTGAAGACTATAAATATAATGAACTCCTAAGAAACAAATCTCATGACATACAGACACACTTTGAAGACTATAAATATAATGAACTCCTAAGAAACAAATCTCATGACATACAGACACACTTTGAAGACTATAAATATAATGAACTCCTAAGAAACAAATCTCATGACATACAGACACACTTTGAAGACTATAAATATAATGAACTCCTAAGAAACAAATCTCATGACATACAGACACACTTTGAAGACTATAAATATAATGAACTCCTAAGAAACAAATCTCATGACATACAGACACACTTTGAAGACTATAAATATAATGAACTCCTAAGAAACAAATCTCATGACATACAGACACACTTTGAAGACTATAAATATAATGAACTCCTAAGAAACAAATCTCATGACATACAGACACACTTTAAAGACTATAAATATAATGAACTCCTAAGAAACAAATCTCATGACATACAGACACACTTTAAAGACTATAAATATAATGAACTCCTAAGAAACAAATCTCATGACATACAGACACACTTTAAAGACTATAAATATAATGAACTCCTAAGAAACAAATCTCATGACATACAGACACACTTTAAAGACTATAAATATAATGAACTCCTAAGAAACAAATCTCATGACATACAGACACACTTTAAAGACTATAAATATAATGAACTCCTAAGAAACAAATCTCATGACATACAGACACACTTTAAAGACTATAAATATAATGAACTCCTAAGAAACAAATCTCATGACATACAGACACACTTTAAAGACTATAAATATAATGAACTCCTAAGAAACAAATCTCATGACATACAGACACACTTTAAAGACTATAAATATAATGAACTCCTAAGAAACAAATCTCATGACATACAGACACACTTTAAAGACTATAAATATAATGAACTCCTAAGAAACAAATCTCATGACATACAGACACACTTTGAAGACTATAAATATAATGAACTCCTAAGAAACAAATCTCATGACATACAGACACACTTTGAAGACTATAAATATAATGAACTCCTAAGAAACAAATCTCATGACATACAGACACACTTTAAAGACTATAAATATAATGAACTCCTAAGAAACAAATCTCATGACATACAGACACACTTTAAAGACTATAAATATAATGAACTCCTAAGAAACAAATCTCATGACATACAGACACACTTTAAAGACTATAAATATAATGAACTCCTAAGAAACAAATCTCATGACATACAGACACACTTTAAAGACTATAAATATAATGAACTCCTAAGAAACAAATCTCATGACATACAGACACACTTTAAAGACTATAAATATCATGAACTCCTAAGAAACATCTCAAACGTGTAAAAGTTTTTGTCACTAGTCAAGGTGTTTTTGTTATTGGGGTGGTGGTGGTGGTGTTTGTCACTAGTCAAGGTGTTTTTGTTATTGGGGTGGGGTTGTCACTAGTCAAGGTGTTTTTGTTATTGGGGGGGGTTGTCACTAGTCAAAGTGTTTTTGTTATTGGGGGAGGAGTGTTTGTCACTAGTCAAGGTGTTTTTGTTATGGGGGGGGTGTTTGTCACTAGTCAAGGTGTTTTTGTTATTGGGGGGGTGTTTGTCACTAGTCAAGGTGTTTTTGTTATTGGGGGGGTGTTTGTCACTAGTCAAGGTGTTTTTGTTATTGGGGGAGGAGTGTTTGTCACTAGTCAAGGTGTTTTTGTTATGGGTGGGGGTGTTTGTCACTAGTCAAGGTGTTTTTGTTATTGGGGGAGGAGAGTTTGTCACTAGTCAAGGTGTTTTTGTTATTGGGGGGGTGTTTGTCACTAGTAAAGGTGTTTTTGTTATTGGGGGGGGGGGTGTTTGTCACTAGTCAAGGTGTTTTTGTTATTGGGGGGGGGTGTTTGTCACTAGTCAAGGTGTTTTTGTTATTGGGGGGGGTGTTTGTCACTAGTCAAGGTGTTTTTGTTATGGGGGGGGGTGTTTGTCACTAGTCAAGGTGTTTTTGTTATTGGGGGGGTTGTCACTAGTCAAGGTGTTTTTGTTATTGGGGGGGGGGTGTTTGTCACTAGTCAAGGTGTTTTTGTTATTGGGGGGGGGTTGTCACTAGTCAAGGTGTTTTTGTTATTGGGGGGGGGGTAGGGGGGGCTTGTTTGCAACGTGACTTTGAATACAAGGGAAATAACTGCGTCCTCATTCAACATTTCCATGTTCAAACCCCCCCCCCCCTAATACTGACTGAAGGTGCGGAACTTCTATTTGTTCCCATTCTTACTTTGAACAATGCTATGTCTATATCAAATGAAAGGCTTTTTTTTTTTACTGATGGCGCTCTAGGACACTAGTTGTTAACATAGAGCAAGATATGTTTACTGACAGAGCATAAAAGACTAGAGTAATTGGAACTGTTTTCTTTCCCAGCCATTGGTTAGTGCGCTGTCATTAGGTTAGAGACTAGTAGAACTTTTACCAGACATCCACTAGATAGTGTTAGGGATTCATCACTACAGGCTAGTCACGCTAAAAGCTTGTTGGGTATTTTTTTAGAGACCCTTGCCACAAGTCTAACTAATACAATTGTATTTGTAACTATAAGAAGTGTCCAAACGTTTGAGATGAAGCCTATTCAATGTGAGTGTGCTCTATAGGCAAGTTTCACAAGGATGTATCTAGGCTGCCTAGCTTGTTGATACTCATGGCAAGCTGTCCACATTGCAACATTGTCACGAATGAAAGTGTCCCCTAGAGCAGGGGGTGAGAGGGTGGTCTGGAAATGTGATAGAATGTTTGAAACTGAAAAAGCTCAGTATTGATTTGAACATTTCAATGGCATGGTGAGATGAGATACGCCTTTGGTCTGGTATCACGTGGTGGGATGAGATACGCCTTTGGTCTGGTATTACGTGGTGGGATGAGATACACGTTTGGTATGGTATCACGTGGTGGGATGAGATACGCCTTTGGTCTGGTATCACGTGGTGAGATGAGATACGCCTTTGGTCTGGTATCACGTGGTGAGATGAGATACGCCTTTGGTCTGGTATCACGTGGTGAGATGAGATACGCCTTTTGTCTGGTATCACGTGGTGAGATGAGATACGCCTTTGGTCTGGTATCACGTGGTGAGATGAGATACGCCTTTTGTCTGGTATCACGTGGTGAGATGAGATACGCCTTTGGTCTGGTATCACGTGGTGAGATGAGATATGCCTTTGGCCTGGTATTACGTGGTGAGATGAGATACGCCTTTTGTCTGGTATCACGTGGTGAGATGAGATACGCCTTCGGTCTGGTATCACGTGGTGAGATGATATACGCCTTTTGTCTGGTATCACACTTGTGTTTTCCTACTTATGATATGTTTCAATGGGAACTTAGGATGTTTGTTGTCAATACTGCACTTTTGGTAAAGAAAGGGAAATTATTTAAAACTTGTTTCTCAGTACAAACCTTTTTCTTAGGTTTCAATGTTATTCTACAATCTCAGATGTAATCATTCAAAAAATATCTTATTATTATCTTATCATGCTTTACTTTTTATCTCCACAATATACGTTAGGAGCTGGACCCAATATTTTAAGCTGAACATATAGCAATAAAATCCTTCAACTTATTGACTCAATGCATTGACACTGGCCTAGTAGAAAACTATCTTTCAATATTTGAGTTGTGCTTCTCACGTGTCAATGATGAGCTTGATAGCGAGTCTCACCTTTGAATGAACATACAACATGACATGCCGTGGTGAACTCTCGCATTCAAGCTAGGTCACGTGATAGCCATTTCAATGAATGGTTGATCTATTTCATTGGCCAACACGTACATGGAGAACCAGATCTGTGACATGCTTGTGAGATGCCAGTACGCTATCTAAGCGTACACAAGTATTACTAGTTTACCAACCGTGGTGAGCTAGTGATGAATTCCATTTTAAAGGGCCTCCGCCCTCCCTAAAGAAAACATATAATGGTAGTAAGGTTATTTTTAAAATCCGATTTCATGATAGTTTTCAGATTCCAATATTAAGGTGCTACCTTTCTTTGTGATCCTCTCAAAATGACATTATGTACTTTTTTTTTTAATAATTAATTATTTAGAACATTTTACTTGTAAAACAAACAAACAAAAAAAAGGAAACAATATTACGAAGTGATACATTGATATTGTATTTTTTTTATAGCATTGCTTAGCATTTATGCATAAAGTTCTGTAAAGACTTCTTCCAGAGGTCATGAAAGAGAAATGGGCGATTCACCAATTCAACATTGTCTCTATGTGTAACACAGATCTGAGGTGAACGATAAAGATTTACTACTGTGGAAACAAACATTTTCAGTCTTCGGGCCACAAACGCTTGTCACAGACTGCAGAACAGCAACAAATTTATTAAAAAAAAAAACAAGGTCGCAAAGACAGGTTATGTGGAAACACAAACTCAAAATCGGCCACCGAAGTGGTCTGCTCTGGCAGGTAAAAAAGGCAGGTTTCAATATTTTCATAATATCAGAAACTATGAACTACAAACTCTCAACAACTACAACCCTATCTCAACTATGAACTAGAAACAACAACTACAACCCTATCTCAACTATGAACTAGAAACAACAACTACAGCCCTATCTCAACTATGAACTAGAAACAACAACTACAGCCCTATCTCAACTATGAACTAGAAACAACCACTACAGCCCTATCTCAACTATGAACTAGAAACAACAACTACAGCCCTATCTCAACTATGAACTAGAAACAACAACTACAGCCCTATCTCAACTATGAACTAGAAACAACAACTACAACCTTATCTCCGTCGATACAAATAGAAGAGACGTGTGGGTTTTGAAATTGTTGCCGATACTGTTGTATTCTTAATCCGACTGACGACTTGATACCACAGGAGATTTATTCATGTTATTATAATTACATTGTTAATATTCCTGCATATTCCATGAACTGCTATTTCTAAAGGTATAGTTCAATCCGAGGTGTCACAGAGACCACGTCACGAATGAAGAGACCAGAGACATTGATAATTGAAGCCCACAATGACCGGCTAACCAAAATGTGAGCTCAAACTTTATGGTCACATCACAAGGTACTCAGGCCTCGCAAAGACCTTCCTCCTGGGAACAGAACCAGGAAGAAGATGAAGAGGAAGGCAGAGAAAGTATTAGTATTATGGTAATTCCAATGTCTTTTTTATCAACAAGTTATTGTATTTGGTTGGAGCTAATTAATAGTAAACAATAGATTATGCAAACAATAAGAACCTGAGTTGCAACCATAAGCACCTTCTAAAATTTAATTTACCGAAAACAACTTATATATCTATCTAATTGGACCTTGTCGCGTACCTCACGTTCCTGTGATGTACAGTAGTAATACCCAGCCTGTGATGTTGTTATATCTGTGATGTAGTAATACCCAGCCTGCGATGTTGTTATATCTGTGATGTAGTAATACCCAGCCTGCGATGTTGTTATATTTGTGAAGTAGTAATAACCAGCCTGTGATGTTGTTATATCTGTGATGTAGTAATACCCAGCCTGCGATGTTGTTATATTTGTGATGTAGTAATACCCAGCCTGTGATGTTATATCTGTGATGTAGTAATACCCAGCCTGCGATGTTGTTATATTTGTGATGTAGTAATACCCAGCCTGTGATGTTATATCTGTGATGTAGTAATACCCAGCCTGCGATGTTGTTATATCTGTGATGTAGTAATACCCAGCCTGCGATGTTGTTATATCTGTGATGTAGTAATACCCAGCCTGCGATGTTGTTATATTTGTGAAGTAGTAATAACCAGCCTGTGATGTTGTTATATCTGTGATGTAGTAATACCCAGCCTGCGATGTTGTTATATTTGTGATGTAGTAATACCCAGCCTGTGATGTTGTTATATCTGTGATGTAGTAATACCCAGCCTGTGATGTTATATCTGTGATGTAGTAATACCCAGCCTGTGATGTTGTTATATTTGTGATGTAGTAATACCCAGCCTGCGATGTTGTTATATCTGTGATGTAGTAATACCCAGCCTGCGATGTTGTTATATTTGTGATGTAGTAATACCCAGCCTGTGATGTTATATCTGTGATGTAGTAATACCCAGCCTGTGATGTTATATCTGTGATGTAGTAATACCCAGCCTGCGATGTTATATCTGTGATGTAGTAATACACAGCCTGCGATGTTGTTATATCTGTGATGTAGTAATACCCAGCCTGTGATGTCATATCTGTGATGTAGTAATACCTAGCCTGTGATGTAGTAATACCCAGCCTGCGATGTTGTTATATCTGTGATGTAGTAATACCCAGCCTGCGATGTTGTTATATCTGTGATGTAGTAATACCCAGCCTGCGATGTTGTTATATCTGTGATGTAGTAATACCCAGCCTGCGATGTTTTTATATCTGTGATGTAGTTATATCCAGCCTGTGATGTAGCAATACCCAGCCTGCGATGTTGTTATATCTGTGATGTAGTAATACCCAGCCTGCGATGTTGTTATATCTGTGATGTAGTAATACCCAGCCTGCGATGTTGTTATATCTGTGATGTAGTAATACCCAGCCTGCGATGTTGTTATATCTATGATGTAGTAATACCCAGCCTGCAATGTTGTTATATCTGTGATGTAGTTATATCCAGCCTGTGATGTAGTAATACCCAGCCTGCGATGTTGTTATATCTGTGATGTAGTAATACCCAGCCTGCGATGTTGTTAAATCTGTGATGTAGTAATACCCAGCCTGCGATGTTGTTATATCTGTGATGTAGTAATACCCAGCCTGCGATGTTGTTATATCTGTGATGTAGTAATACCCAGCCTGCGATGTTGTTATATTTGTGATGTAGTAATACCCAGCCTGTTATGTTGTTATATCTGTGATGTAGTAATACCCAGCCTGCGATGTTGTTATATCTGTTATGTAGTAATACCCAGCCTGCGATGTTGTTATATTTGTGATGTAGTAATACCCAGCCTGTGATGTTATATCTGTGATGTAGTAATACCCAGCCTGCGATGTTGTTATATCTGTGATGTAGTAATACCCAGCCTGTGATGTTATATCTGTGATGTAGTAATACCCAGCCTGCGATGTTGTTATATCTGTGATGTAGTAATACCCAGCCTGTGATGTTATATCTGTGATGTAGTAATACCCAGCCTGCGATGTTGTTATATCTGTGATGTAGTAATACCCAGCCTGTGATGTTATATATGTGATGTAGTAATACCTAGCCTGTGATGTAGTAATACCCAGCCTGCGATGTTGTTATATCTGTGATGTAGTAATACCCAGCCTGCGATGTTGTTATATCTGTGATGTAGTTATATCCAGCCTGTGATGTAGTAATACCCAGCCTGCGATGTTGTTATATCTGTGATGTAGTAATACCCAGCCTGCGATGTTGTTATATCTGTGATGTAGTAATACCCAGCCTGCGATGTTGTTATATTTGTGATGTAGTAATACCCAGCCTGTGATGTTGTTATATCTGTGATGTAGTAATACCCAGCCTGCGATGTTGTTAAATCTGTTATGTAGTAATACCCAGCCTGCGATGTTGTTATATCTGTGATGTAGTAATACCCAGCCTGCGATGTTGTTATATCTGTGATGTAGTAATACCCAGCCTGCGATGTTGTTATATCTGTGATGTAGTAATACCCAGCCTGCGATGTTGTTATATCTGTGATGTAGTAATACCCAGCCTGCGATGTTGTTATATTTGTGATGTAGTAATACCAAGCCTGTTATGTTGTTATATCTGTGATGTAGTAATACCCAGCCTGCGATGTTGTTATATCTGTTATGTAGTAATACCCAGCCTGTGATGTTGTTATATTTGTGATGTAGTAATACCCAGCCTGCGATGTTGTTATATCTGTGATGTAGTAATACCCAGCCTGTGATGTTATATCTGTGATGTAGTAATACCCAGCCTGCGATGTTGTTATATCTGTGATGTAGTAATACCCAGCCTGTGATGTTATATATGGGATGTAGTAATACCTAGCCTGTGATGTAGTAATACCCAGCCTGCGATGTTGTTATATCTGTGATGTAGTTATATCCAGCCTGTGATGTAGTAATACCAAGCCTGCGATGTTGTTATATCTGTGATGTAGTAATACCCAGCCTGCGATGTTGTTATATTTGTGATGTAGTAATACCCAGCCTATGATGTTATATCTGTGATGTAGTAATACCCAGCCTGCGATGTTGTTATATCTGTGATGTAGTAATACCCAGCCTGTGATGTTATATCTGTGATGTAGTAATACCCAGCCTGCGATGTTGTTATATCTGTAATGTTGTAATACCCAGCCTGTGATGTTATATATGTGATGTAGTAATACCTAGCCTGTGATGTAGTAATACCCAGCCTGCGATGTTGTTATATCTGTGATGTAGTAATACCCAGCCTGCGATGTTGTTATATCTGTGATGTAGTTATATCCAGCCTGTGATGTAGTAATACCCAGCCTGCGATGTTGTTATATCTGTGATATAGTAATACCCAGCCTGCGATGTTGTTATATCTGTGATGTAGTAATACCCAGCCTGCGATGTTGTTATATTTGTGATGTAGTAATACCCAGCCTGTGATGTTGTTATATCTGTGATGTAGTAATACCCAGCCTGCGATGTTGTTAAATCTGTTATGTAGTAATACCCAGCCTGCGATGTTGTTATATCTGTGATGTAGTTATATCCAGCCTGTGATGTAGTAATACCCAGCCTGCGATGTTGTTATATCTGTGATGTAGTAATACCCAGCCTGCGATGTTGTTATATTTGTGATGTAGTAATACCCAGCCTGCGATGTTGTTATATTTGTGATGTAGTAATACCCAGCCTGCGATGTTGTTATATCTGTGATGTAGTAATACCCAGCCTGTGATGTTATATCTGTGATGTAGTAATACCTAGCCTGTGATGTAGTAATACCCAGCCTGCGATGTTGTTATATCTGTGATGTAGTAATACCCAGCCTGCGATGTTGTTATATCTGTGATGTAGTTATATCCAGCCTGTGATGTAGTAATACCCAGCCTGCGACGTTGTTATATCTGTGATGTAGTAATACCCAGCCTGCGATGTTGTTATATTTGTGACGTAGTTATATCCAGCCTGTGATGTAGTAATATCCAGTCTGTGATGTTGTTATATCTGTGATGTAGTTATATCTGTGATGTAGTTATATCTGTGATGTAGTTATATCAAGCCTGTGATGTAGTTATATCTGGCCTGTGATGTTGCTATATCTGTGATGTAGTTATATCTGGCCTGTGATGTAGTTAAATCTGTGATGTAGTTATATCTGGCCTGTGATGTAGTTATATATGGCCTGTGATGTAGTTATATATGGCCTGTGATGTAGTTATATCTGTGATGTAGTTATATCTGGCCTGTGATGTAGTATTATATGGCCTGTGATGTAGTTATATCTGTGATGTAGTTATATTTGGCCTGTGATGTAGTAATATATGGCCTGTGATGTAGTTATATCTGTGATGTAGTTATATCTGGCCTGTGATGTAGTTATATCTGTGATGTAGTTATATCTGGCCTGTGATGTAGTTATATCTGTGATGTAGTTATATCTGGCCTGTGATGTAGTAATATATGGCCTGTGATGTAGTTATATCTGTGATGTAGTTATATCTGGCCTGTGATGTAGTTATATCTGTGATGTAGTTATATCTGGCCTGTGATGTAGTTATATCTGTGATGTTGTTATATCTGGCCTGTGATGTAGTGTTTGTGTGACAACAACAAACAATCTTTGAAATTCTTGTTTTTCATTATTGATTGCCCGACACAACCAAGGCTTAACCCTAACCCAGACGTGGCAATTCATATGGGGCAACAACAATGGTGGTAACATCCGTGGGCATTCATTGGAAACATGAGAGCGCGGTGACATGGAGTAGGATATACATTTGTTTCTTTTTTAAAGTGGTCTTCTTGTAAGCAAGATGCGTTCTTTACATGAGGCAATGTTCAGGAGTAGTTTATTCTCTATGAATACAATACTACGTGTGATACGATGCACTTGTGTCGTTGAGATTTGTTTTTGCACTATTCAGAACTAGATCACCCGAACTCCACCGTATTGCCGGAGCTACTCGTTCTAGTGCAGGAAGAGAAATCCTCTTTGTAAACTAAAAGACTTTTATATCTTAACTTGGAATCACACAAATGTTAAACATGCTGCAGATACACGATCTTATTTTATTTCACTAGTAGATTCATGAAGTAGACAAAATAAACTTATTTGAAAACTGAACGACCACAATTATCAAGTTATTGTAGAAATACCTGAAGTACACATTATACATACATCCGTTACAATACCCTACTCCTCAGAAATAACTCCAAACCTATTTTTAGTATTATGGTAATTCTAATGTCTTTTTTTTTTATCAGCAAGTCCTTGTATTTGGTTGGAGCTCATTACTTGTAAACAATAAGAACCCGAGTCACAACCATCACAGCCCCCCTTATTGAATTGAATATGATGGAGACTTTAACAAATTGTTTAGTTAATTATTTTTTTTTTACTAAATGTATAGAACTAAACATCAACTGAAACTCAGAGTGAAGAAAGAAAATAGTAAGAGCTGTTTAGAATGACGGGTTTCGTTCCTTGTACTCGACCAGCTGACAATTTGTTTGTTTTGCTTTTGTTCGATCTATCACATATTAGACCCCAGGCCAGAGGTAATCGTCAGGTGATATATTAATACAAGGCAATTTACAAAACAGGTTTTAGTCTACAGTTCTAACATTCAGATTGTGCACTACCTAACTGATATCAAATATTTATTTACACAAACGTTTTATATCAATGAGACACAATTATTCAGACTCTGAATTAAATAAAAACAAACTCAAAACAAAGTGTTCATGTATTTATGTGTTCAGACTTTAAAACAACATTTGCTCTTAAAGGCATGTATCCAATATAGCAAACAGTTTTGTTGTGACCGGGTTTGTTGAATACCAGTATGCTTGTTACAACAAGTCTCCATTGTTACAACAAGTCTCCATTTTTACAGTTGTATAAAGTTTGAGAGCTTTGTTTAGTGAAAAACATTTTTTTCCACAGAAAAAAAATAGTTGAGTTCATTTCAATGTAAATATCATTCTCCCAAAATGTGTATATTATTTTGTTCCCATTAATTTAAAAACCTCACTAATGTGGTCAATATCTACACATGTTTGTTAAACAGTTGCAAGGTTAGTGAGGATTATGGAGGGCTGAAAAACTGGCGAATTAAGGCAATAGGATCTGGAGGGGGGGAGAGGCCGCCGGGCAGGGGAGGGGTGTGGCAGGCGGCCGGGCAACAAGGCACTTCATTGTCTAGCTGATAAAACTGAACCTATTTAACATCCAGTGAACTTTTGTTTCAACCTGATAATACGGGTCATAAAGAAGGAATTAGATACTTTATATTGATTATATCTGTAATTATAGGCTATAACTACATACATAGTAGTCATAGCTGGTAAATATCTTTACGCAGGCAGTAAAACCTTAGTTAGTGAGTTATTTGAATTGTATTTACACGTATGAGACAAGAATGAGACGAGTTTATAGGAACCATCACTGTTAAAACTACATATAGACAGTCTTCAGCTGTACATTGATTCTGTCACTCACTTGGATTTCACGTCAAAATTAAGCAATGAAGTTTGATATTAAGTAATTTCTAACATTCAAAAGTAACAACATAAATAATCATATAACTTGCCTTCATAACAGGTCCTCATAACATGTATTCATAACATGTCTTTATAGCATGTTTTCATAACATGTCTTCATAACATGTCTTCATACGGTATCTTCCATGTTTCAAATGATATTAAGCAATGCTATTTATAAATATACATAGATTCCACTTTGGGCTAAAGATCAAGTAGTAACACAATGAAATGATAGTTCAACAAAACACACTGCAGCAAATATACGTCTTTACTCTCTAACGTCTCTGAGTCGACCTGCGTTCAACTATCACCCACGTGACTTCTTAACATCAATTATGACAGACCAGCTCATGGTTTCATCATTCTACTTCCCCGAAAACTAACGCTCCCTTTCCTCATCGTTACCTTGGAAACACACACATACACTCCATAACAAGCAACCATTTCAAAATATAACTGTTGAAATACGCAGTCCTAAAGAAGTTTCATCATTCTTTAGTGTTTCTGCTGTTACTTTTGTGTTACTGCTGTTACTTTTGTGTTACTGCTGTTACTTTTGTGTTTCTGCTGTTACAACGAATATTTAAAAACTTCGTAGAGCTGATTCTTTTATTTTCTTTCACATACTTTTTAGAAATAGTTGGATCAATTTTTTATACGCAATTGAAAAACAACGAATGTGATACTGATAGAATGTCTACCTGTCAATAAAACTGTATTTTCAAAATGAGTTTTTTTGTTGAAATATGTACTACTGAATGAATCGGATATAACGCAGTAAGTTCAATCTGTCTACGTTCTTATTAAGATAATTCAAAGTTCTTTATAACATTACATGTGTACATAGAAAGTCCAGTTTCTCTACAGAAGTCTACAGGTATCCACAGAAAAACCATTATTTCTCTACATAAGACTACATGCGTACGCAGAAAGTCCAATTTCTCTACATAAGTCTACATGCGTATATTTTTCCTAGACGATCTACGGGGGCACATAGAAAGAAGGTCTACATGTGTACAAAGCATGTTTAAGTTCTCTACATATGTCCTCATGCGTACACAGATACACTCGTATAAATACAAACAAAACATTAAGTTTGAATGGAAATAAATAGATCTTACATGATGTTACACAGCACATTATCTAGAACATATGTAAGTATAAAGTATGTACACAGCACATTATCTAGAACATATGTAAGTATAAAGTATGTACACATCACATTATCTAGAACATATGTAAGTATAAAGTATGTACACAGCACAATATCTAGAACATATGTAAGTATAAATATGTACACAGCACAATATCTAGAACATATGTAAGTATAAAGTATGTACACAGCACATTATCTAGAACATATGTAAGTATAAAGTATGTACAGGTCATTACATACTATAAAAGTTCACGAAACTGAATGGGATAGCACCTTAATAACATTAACATCAGAATGAAGAAAAAATACGTTCTTAATTGTTACAATTATTTTCTCTGATTATATGTTTTTGTATTATGTAAACTGTTAAATGGTTTTTATTACTATCACTATTTGGTCACTTGTTTATTTGATTCCTGCCTGTTGATGTTGTGTGTACTATTGTGTCACTGGTGTAAAAGTGAGATCTCAATTTTCTGAATGTTTCCTTTGTATTGAGTAAAATGGCAATTATTTAATTAATTGTGAACGCTAAATATTTGATTAAACTATAGTTATCTTTAAAGTCAGCCTAAACTATACATATGGGCAAAGCAAGTAACTTAATGAATCAGGATCATTTTAAGACTTCTTTTTTGACGTGTTAAATTTGGCAGCCCCCTATTTAGAACACAATGTTTCATAAAATGATTTATCCATTCCACAGTTTTCAATTTGTTTTTAATTTCTCAATTTAACTCTGCGCCATTTTGTTTTCAGGCAACTATACATGACGCCAAACTTCAAAGTCAAGAAAAAAAATATTTTCCTTTCAGACCTGACCTCAGTTTTGAAGTCTTCGTTAGGCTGTGATCACTTGTGATTCCTTTGAGGATTTTGAAAAATGTTATCTGTAACAACAGAAGCCAGCTGGCAATAAGCAAATATCATTTCTTAGACTTTCCATGAAGGATCCAGACAATCCTCTGTCATCTCTGCTAGTTCGAGCATGATCTCAAACCATTAGAAGGCAAAGTGAATCCTAAGAGAACAATGCCGAGGAGAGCTCAAAGTGACTAGCTTCTTACAGAGCACTGTGGAGTATAGAGTACTTTGTGCTGAAGAGTTCTGCAGTGTACTGAGTACTAGAGAAGATACGAGTTTCACTTACCGGTACGGAAAAAGAGACACAACACATCAATGTCAAAGCCTATATTTGAAGGATCCACTTTCGGGTTATTTTATATATACATTTGTACTTGAATAGTAGATTTAGTACTGTTCAACGCAACAAGATAAATAGTAAGTCTGTAGAAGTGACCATTCTATCATGCTATGTTGAAAGGGCTCAAATAATTTTAGTGTTTAGATTCTATTATTTGGCACACACATTTTATATATGAAATGCCTATAATCTTTTAAGCATACAATAAATGTTCGGTAGACATCAAAAGGGAGTATAACTTGATGGAATCAACAACAATCCAAGCAATGTGCACTAAACATTCTGCAGCCATCAACGAGGCGTATCTCTTGATGGGGTTATGTAGACTCTAGGGAGACCGTAGTAAACAAATTGATCAGTTTCTAATCGACCTTGACCTAAGTTCTGAAAATGTTGCGCCGCTTCTCTGTTATGTTCATCGAGTTTAATGAATCGTTTCAGGGGCGGCGCCACGATTGCTTTACCGTAGACCCCTGGGTTAGAAGAATCTAAGTGATTTGAGGCTTCCGAACCTCTTTCCGATTTGATGCGTTCTAGTTTTCTGACCTCGTCTACAATTCGTCCGTTGACGGCAGTTCTCCACATGGTCCACAAGTGCCTGTCTTTCATTGGGTCGAAGGAAGTATGCAGAGTGCTGGCATCATACTCTACAGCACTCGAAGGACGTGCACGGGGCTCATCATAGTGGACTTTGAGATTCAAATACCGCCGAATGTATCTTTGGTCTGAAGTAGCTTGGTGTTCAGCAGACATTCCGTTGGGCAATACCTCTAGGCCGTTCTTGCCCGTGGCGTGTTGAGGTTTAGTGTAATGGACATTGTGTAGATCATTCTCAAAGAGTTGATCGACTGCCGCGGCGTGTTTGCCTTGGCGGACATGACGCTTCTCTTGTGTCTGGTATTTCTCAAGAGCATTGGCGTTCTGATAAACTCTTGGACTGTAAACCTCAACGTCAACCGGGGCTTTTGGTTTCTGTTGGACAACTGCTTTTGCCGGATACACCTGCATACTATTTCTTTGGTAGTGAGACACCTGTTTGTTAGCTGCTGGATTACCTCTGAAATCTGCATGTGAACTTTGTCTGGTGTGCCCTGCATGCCCGTTAGGCATGTTGCGAGAATATTTATCTATTTGTCTATCAGGAGGTGCCATTATTTATCTGTAAAAAAAAAAAACAATGTTCAAAACATAAAACATTTAAATGAATTAGGCTTGTAAAAAAAACTATAACTGAATTTATTTAAATCGTCATTTCTAATCAAATATAATAAAATACACCACACAAAAAATCTTATTTCCAGCTAATTAGACCCTAAAGCAAAGTTCTGGGGGTCATGTCTACTCAATAGATCGCACTTTTTAGGACAAAGCAAGCAGGGAGCTAATGATGGTCTCAGTCAACATAGACAAACGATCCTAACGGAGAAAGACTATAACGCCTCGTGCAGGCGTCACTTGAACCTGTCATGTGGAGCGGATCTATGTGGGTGGGAATAGTTCTCGTGCTACAGGCTATTAGTCTGGAGGGAGATACCTACTACGAAATGAAACAAATTGTCTTTCTATGAGATTAGGGGGCCATCGTAACGAAAGCCAGTACTGTAAATCACATTTTAAAAATCCAATTAATACTAGATGCAAAAAGAAAATAAGGGATTCTAAACGCATACATATTTACTAGTTAGCCTACTTTCAATTCTGATTGCAATGCATAAAGGCTTATGACGTACATGGGCGTAGCCAGGATTTTTTTTCGGGGAGGGTTTTGGGGGGGGGGGATTCCCCCCTCCGACCTTCCCCCCTTCACTGAAAAAAATTATATATATATATATATATATATATATATATATATATATATATATCTGTGTGTGTGTGTGTGTGTGTATACATAATTAATCTTTATAACATTCTGACCCTTTCGGAAGACGTTTATTGTTCATTGTAGACTCCCCGCCCTTGCTATCAAGGGGGTCTGGGGGAGTTCGCAGCGCTCCCCCAGCCCCGCCGCCGAGCACTATTTCTGGTATTGAAAGCCAACAAAATGCATATTCTGAGGTATCTACAGTGCATTATCTTGCTATTAAAAGTTTTATTTCAAAAACCTAATGTCCTATTCTTACTGACTTAGACCCTCTCGCGCCGTTCGGCGCATTTTCCGGTAAGCTGTTTCCGTAACTCTTATTTTGCGTAATTCATTCTGTGTGAGAACATGTCCCGCAAAACCTCTGTCACAACCTTACTAAGGATTCGACTCCCAGTTCGGCATATGATTTCTTTGATTTAGACCCGATCTCTATGACTGACTCCTAAAATCTGTCTTAGCCATCTTTGTTAAGACACATTTAATGATTTTCAATTTCGGCAGAAGACTATTCACACTTTATTAGTGGAGCCCAAGCCACTGGTAGAAATTTGTAACCTTTCTTGACTACGCTCTTGGAATCACACGCCTGTATTTCGCTTTAGATTTTATATCGAAAAGGAAAGTTTTTTCGTCAAATCATCTGTTGAGGGGTTTTAAACTAAGAATTCTCTGGAGTTTTTTTGTTTTGTTTTTAATTCAAAACCCCATTTAGCTGCGATCATAGAATTTGGTGAATGTAGTTTGCTTTAAAATAATATTGAAGTGAGATGTTTTCAACTCTAAACGCTCTGTAGGGGAATTTTAAACTCAAAACCATCTGGAGGGGTTTTAAACTTTAAAGAAAAAGCCATCTGGAGGAGGGGGATTTAAACTCAAAACCACTTTGGCTTCGCTTTTTTTTTATATTGAAGAGGGGGGTTATCGTAAATTTTGGAGGGGGTTTTAAAATCAAAATCTTCCTCAACTGTGCTGTTGGAATTTGGGAATTGTTGTTTGCATTTCTTTTTGTTTTGTTTTATAGAAGAGAGGGATTTAACTGCAAAAACCTCTGGTAGGGGGTTTAAAATTCAAACCCCCTGTAGGGGGTTTTAAACTCAAAGCCCCCTGGTAGAGGGATTTGTATCTCAAAACCCCCTGATAGGGTTTTTTTAAATCTCAAAACCCCCTGGTAGGGGGATTTAAACTCAAAACCCCCTGGTAGAGGGTTTTTAACTCAAAACAGCCTCGGCTGTGCTGTGGTAAGTGATAATTTAGTATTAAAATCTCACCTAAAATAAACAAAATGAAAGCAAAAATCAGTCACTTAATTCCGTTCACCCCCCCCCCGCAGGGGGGGAATTCATTTCGGGGGGGGGGGGGGTTGAACCCCAAGAACACCCCCCCCCCTGGCTACGCCCATGATGACGTAGATTTATGGCCAGCGTTGAACTGCGGAAGAGTCTAGTGCTAAATCTGTGCTAAATCGTGTTGATATGTGACAGTAATGCCCAAATAACCGCCCATATGCGGCCCGTGACTTGGTGCGATCCGGCCCTCGATGTTTCTGGCCACTGCAAAATGAAGCCGCATCAGTTCCATTGGACTATAAGATGTTTTTGCAGGCCGTGACACTGAAATTTAATGTCCCCAAGTTTGAAAACGGTTGGGCGTCACTGATCTATAAAATCAAAGAAAATTTTGAATAATAAATCTATAATCTTTTCATTCTTTGAACAATACGCGAATACTTTATGCCTATATGATCCTAGATCTTTCTTAAACCACAACGAATACATTAGTTTAGCTTGGTTAAACCGTGTAGACCTCAAGTTTTTCAAACAGGTATTTTGCCCCAAACGACCACCCCATTCACATTCCTTTTGTAGTAAATCAAAAGAAAATGGCCGACAAGAGGGTGATACAGTGTTGAATACTTTATCTTTAAAGTTTTATAGCGCAATTGATGGCAGCATTAGTATATTAGGTGTGTCAGTTTGCTTGTATGTGTTTTTGTATCAGTTTTCTTGTGTGTTTGTGTTAGTTTGCTAGTGTGTTTGTGTGTCCGTTTGCTTGTGTGTTTGTGTGTCTAATTCTGTTACTTCAATGTAGACAATAAAAAAGTGAAGTGCATGATTTGTTTACTTGTACAGTTGATTCGAGGCTACGGGTTGGATAGTGGAGCCTGCCATTCAGAGAGTTCACTATTCTAAGTCATTCATCTATGTCGAGGGAGAGTCTTGCAACCACTAGCAAGGGAAGGGTGGGGTTAGAGATGGAGAGAGAGAGGAGGAGGTGTAGATAACACAGCAGTAGACCTATACTTACAATCTTTCAGCCAAAGCTTAATAATTATGTCGAATGGAAACTCTAGACTGCATCGTAATTGAAATAGGACACTACAAAAACTTGAAAATAGGTTTTTGTTTCGTTTTTATTCTTGTTCTTATTGGGCAAACTTTTACAAAGCACTGAAGAAAGAGAGAGAGAGAGAGTTATATATGTGTAAGAGAGGGTGTCAGAAACAAAAAAGAGTGCAGTAAATGTCTGTTTATTAAAGCGTATCTTGTCAAATGTTTACGTTCTAAAACGAAGTGATCGTGAGCCTTATGTCTGAGAGGTTCAACTGCTTGGCTAGGGCTTGGCTTGGCTAGGGCTTGGCTAGGGCTTGGCTTGGGCTTGGCTAGGGCTTGGCTAGGGCTTGGCTACCTAACAAGGGGATTGCAGCAAATACCACCCTAACCCCGGTAGACATTATCTGCCCACTACTGAATGGGACACATCTTTCCGAAACTACTTTGTTGTTATTTTGAACTGTGGCATCTGTGGCATCTGGTGAAAGAAGCTTCTCGCGTATTAAACTAATCAAGAATCACTTAAGGTCAACAATTCACGAACAATTTGGCCATTCATGCTATTGACCATGACCTATGTAGCAAACATACTTTTTTTACTTACTTTATGATTTCGCTACACATAGAGAGGCTCGTACAGTAAAGTTAATTTGATTCTGATTTTGTACTTAGTAAAGAGTTAATAAAATGCAAACACGAATTTATTTTCTAATACAAAATCTTAATTTTCACTTATATCCTTATCCCTACCAGGCGAAATCCTTTGCGCATAGGGCCCAGCAATGGTTAGGGCCGGCTCTGCCAGTTCGAATTCCGACTCGAACAGAGTTGTGATTGCTTAGCACCTAAAGGCAGCGCCTTCTCCCAGATCCCCTTTCCCCCACAGGTCCACAAAAGAGATTGCACCATATCGCACTGTGCCTGCAGTAAGCATGAAAGATGCTCTACATAAAAGCTATTTAAAAAAAAAACCTGTAACAATGTCATATTTCTACGTTAGCTTGTAGAAAGACATGATCCTAACATTGCTTTTTGACATTCTAACAGAAAATCTTTACAAGAACTCCCAAACCTGATTTTTTTAACAAGCAAATTAAAAAAAACAACAACTAAAAACTTAAACTAAGCGTTAGTTTGGATCAGTTAGTTTGGATCAGTCATGTCATTAAATTTATAATAGATCTAGACAAACAATAATAAATCTGCGATATTAGAAATATTTTTACCAATTGTTTTGATTTAGCGCATTTAGCTTTCTCACTACTCTGGGATCCTATCACTTGTCTGGACCAGTTGAAAAGGGGTATGGGGAAGAAAGGAGTATCTGGGTGATCGCTTTTAAAATTTCTTTCCCCTTTTCCAGATACCAAACAAAATAATTAATTACCACTAGTTAATTAACTAATTGGTTATTTTGTTCCCATTGACTCTTGTGTTTGTACCAAGTATTGCTGATTGGTATTGGTAGAGCAAGGAAAACGTTGGTCGAGACGCTGAACTCAAATGATTTAACTGGCTGGCGGGCGAGAGATTTGTGCAGACTTTAGACGGGTACAAAATAAGTAAATAGTTTCAACTACATATTCGATTTTCGATCGGTTCATTACAGATCTAGTCGCGAACATTTTATTGAGTTAGTGTAGGCTTTAATCACCACCTGAGTGTTGGGACACATCTACAGCATGTAAAAGAATCTAAAAACTTTTTTGGACATTTCTAAACGGAGACTTACAAGAGCTCTTTTTTTTTTTTTTGCTCGTTTGAAGTGAGCGCCACCCCTCCCCTCCTTCTTGGAACAAAAGACACTGAGCTTGTTTAGAGGAGGAGAGTAGGGGAGATAAGAAACAAATTGCCTTTTTTTGTTTGTTCTTTGAAGAAGGACTGAGTAACAGGGGACATTGTTTTCAAACTCAAGTATATCAAATGTTTATATTTCGTCAGCAGGTAGTCCTGTGTAAAGAATTATATTATTTGGTCTAATGTTTATTTAAAAGGAAAATGTGTATGCTGAACAAATGAGAATCCCCCCCCCCGTTTTTTTTAGCTGCTTTCATATGTTTAAGTGATTAAAAAAGCAAAACATAAAACTGCAGAGTATATATAAAGGAAAGAAGTCCATAATTTTTTAGAAGATGGCTATCCAGGGGGAGATCATCCACTCATGAGTCCATTTACTACACATTACCATGGAGTGATTCTCGTTTGAATGAACATTTAATATTACCTAATTAGTAAGTGTTGGTTAATGTAATCAAACTAAATAAAATATTCTTTGAGAAACTTTCAAATAAAGTGTGTCCAAAGGAAAATAAAACGACTATATTAACCTGCCCCCCGCCCCCCAAAGCTTCCTGAATCATGTTGTTGAAAAGTTGTGAAGTGTCTTGGTGACTGGACATGAGGACAGAAATACACACTCATTCGTTGGATTGCTCTAGACAGACATTGGTTTAGATATTAATTCACTTGACTACTCAAAGTAAGACTACCAATAATAGTTTAAATAGTCAGATTTAACTCTTTCTCTCCTAACCGACGATATAAACGTTGATTCCATCAGAATGTGGTAAATAATTACAGAGAGAAAGAGTTAATGTACAAACATGGGAGGATCTCTGATTCTATTACATGTATTGGATTCCATTTAGAGTGTCACATTGTCAAAGTTCGTTCATGATTTTTGAACATTCTCTGAAGCAAGTGACAATGTTTGAGTATAATAAAACTTTAACCTTTACATGATTTTGATTTTTTTAAAGGAATGTTTTAATTTCTCGTCTCGTGTCCTGTCAACATTTTGTCTCTCCTATTCTAGGCAGATCTTGCAACATTGCCAAAGATACATTGTAAGATAAAATACGACCAATACTTCTTCTTCCAAGCTCAGTAACTCCTGCAGTCCGAGTTGTCGATTTTAACATCCAAGGCCAAAATTATTTTGATAGGTCAAACAGGAGGAGTTCCTTCAAACTATTTCACATAATGAGTTCGTTGACAACTAGTTTTGGCCTAGATGTGAATGTTTTCACAAAGGTAACGAGTTAAACAAAACATTGTTAAGGTTCAAGCTTTGAAACTTGTCATTCAATACATTTAGAACCTAGTGTAACACACACATGTGACTCGCTTAGAGTGGGAGTAGGGTGCAGTACATTTGAATCGGCTAAAATTGAATAGATATGAATACTATTTTGTACAAAGTTAGTTGGGCCTACTATTCAAGCTCAATTGAATAATATTACATCAAGTTTTCTTCTTTTTTTCAAAATGAAAATATGTGAACTTCTATAGTAATTATCTAAAGTGAACGACTTAATGTATAGACCTAGATCTAACTCCTAATTAAAACAAGATCAATTTGTGCATATTAGTGGCGCAACTATGTAGATTAGTGAGATACCTCACTAGTCCAGACAAAATTTATTTGTTGCTTTTAAGGCTAGATGGTAAGTTTTTTTTTTTTAGTGCTCTAAAAATAGAAGATGTGCTCATTTTACTCAGCATGGTCAACGCGTAAATTTGGAGTCGACTGTACGAATTAGTAAAGAACCGCTGTGATAACAGGCAAAGTGTAAAGAAAAACTGTAAAAAAAAAATAATAAAGCTTATTTAAGAGGATGAACTCTGTCCAATAATGTAGAAGTTATTTCCCTTATTCGATATCAAACAAAATAATTAATTACCAAAAGTTAATTGACTAATTGATAATTTTATTTTATTCATTTATGTTTTGTTAGGTACAATAAATAATTGTTAAAAGTATCAACTTTGATGGGAGAAATAGCGTTAACAATTACTTAAGGGGACTAAACCCTACACATTTAGAGATATCTATGACTAGTGAAGGATTAATTTCCCTTGTTGGTATCAAAGAAAATACTTAATTACTAGTAATTGATTGACTAATTAGTTAACTTTTTTTGTATTCATTCAAGTGTTGACTACGCCAATGAATAATTGTACAAAGTTTTAACTTTATCCGAGAATAGGTGTGTACACTTTTTACCAGACAGACAGACAGAGTTAATAGAGGCTTTGTAAAAAAGTTGATTTTTTGCTTTTAATTTCAATAAAAAATGAGAGACCATTATTTTTGCAAGACAACATTTTGAAGAGCTATTTATCTTTACGCGCAAACCACTAATAAGCGCCATCTATCTCAGGGCTAAGACTACGTTTTCATTCACGAAAGCAGCGCGTCTAATCAGTCAGCAAGTTCCCAGTAGATCTTTCTAGCCTGCACCGTGTTTTTCAAGTGAAGTTCAGTCAGCCATGACACACGTCACATTCAATCTCAGACAAGCGTGACTAAGACGGCAACATTTTCTCTATGTGCACAGAGAAATTCATGCAGGAACAAAATATTAGTTCAAGTTTACTTTGTGTTCGTTTTTTTCCCTGCTCATTGTTTCATTTCATGGAGTGACTGTTATATTTAGTTTGGTTTACAATAAAACACGTACCCGCAAATATACACAACCATTCCTCTATTTGCTATATATAGTGCGCCATTGTTCAATGTTACAATACACTGTGGTATTTTAGAGCCAGGCTCAATAGAATACTTTTACCCCATTCATCTTTCCAAGTGGCAAGACATCACCAACTAAATCTATTCTAGTACTTTTGTCCAATGAATCTCAGACTCTTGACTAGTCTTCTACTTACCCAAGTGGAAATGAATGAAAACAGAAAAATTGATAGTTTCTAGCCGTTGGCCTACAGAGCTTTGCAAACAACTGGACTTCACTTTAACATGACATATTAGAGTTGTTTGTAAGGACAGTGGACAATACAGAAACTTGCTCATATGATCTACCATATTTTAATACATCTAAATTACATAGACCTTGTTCAAACCATTGCTCTCTTATCTGGAAAGTTACATAACTTCCTTCAAATAAGAGTGTAACTATGTCATAAGCGTAATCATGTCGTGTATGTTACTTAGTCTCAAACTCTATGAAGTCGTTGGTTTTTTTTTGGCTGATTCAAGAAATCCATTTAATGGCACAAAAAAGCACTTATACGACATATTGTCACTTTAAGAAATGTGTCTTTATCTTTGTGTGTGTTTTTATTACATAAATAGTTACGACATTTGACATTTCGTCATTTGATTCTCTTCTAAACATTGTACAATGGAAGTATGTGTAAAAGAACTTGTTTGTATAACATATAGATGTATATGTATTTGGTTTGTATAACATATTGATGTACATGTATTTGGTTTGTATAACATATAGATGTACATGTATTTGGTTTGTAGAACATATAGATGTACATGTATTTGGTTTGTAGAACATATAAATGTACATGTATTTGGTTTGTAGAACATATTGATGTACATGTATTTGGTTTGTATAACATATAGATGTACATGTATTTGGTTTGTAGAACATATAGATGTACATGTATTTGGTTTGTAGAACATATTGATGTACATGTATTTGGTTTGTAGAACATATTGATGTACATGTATTTGGTTTGTATAACATATTGATGTACATGTATTTCTGTATTAGAATATAAAAGAAGGAACTATCGACACTAACAGTAATAAGGTTGGTATCAACTGTAAAAAAAAGAAAGTGAACAAATAGAGGGTGGAGTTCTAATGAGATTGACTACGTGACAGTACAGACCATTCCCCCCAAAAAAATAAAAGTACAAGTTTAGATCGATTTATGGGCACTAATTATAATAAAAATGGACCAATGATTAGTATGGGCAATTAGAAACTTTGAGACCATTCTCCTCATTTGACCTCCTTACTGCCCAGAAGACTTTTTCCAGTCTATATAAAGAAGAATTTATAAATCCAAGATGATTAACTCCTACATCATGATGGCAAATACTGAAACCAAGATTTCTTGTATGTGTTCATAAAGATAGTCCAGTGTTTTCTAGTCAAATTGAAAATTCATTAATAAAAACTAAATGTGCAATTATTGAATCAATGAACTGATCATGTTCATATGAAGAGAACCAACAATGGACTCATCATGTTCATATGAAGAGAACTAACAATGAACTGATCATGTTCATTTGAAAAGAACTAAAAATGGACTCATCATGTTCATTTGAAGAGAACTAACAATGGACTCATCATGTTCATTTGAAGAGAACTAACAATGGACTCATCATGTTCATATGAAGAGAACTAACAATGTACTCATCATGTTCATTTGAAAAGAACTAAAAATGGACTCATCATGTTTATTTGAAGAGAACTGACAATGGACTCATCATGTTCATTTGAAGAGAACTAAAAATGAACTGATCATGTTCATTTGAAAAGAACTAAAAATGGACTCATCATGTTCATTTGAAGAGAACTAACAATGGACTCATCATGTTCATATGAAGAGAACTAACAATGTACTCATCATGTTCATTTGAAAAGAACTAAAAATGGACTCATCATGTTTATTTGAAGAGAACTGACAATGGACTCATCATGTTCATTTGAAGAGAACTAGCAATGAACTGATCATGTTCATTTGAAGAGAACTAACAATGAACTGATCATGTTCATATGAAGAGAACTAACAATGGACTCATCATGTTCATTTGAAGAGAACTAACAATGGACTCATCATGTTTAAATATGGACAGAACTAGCAATCAACTTATCGTGTTCACATGTAAAGAGAACTAACAATGGACTCATCATGTTTAAATATGGACAGAACTAGCAATCAACTTATCGTGTTCACATGTAAAGAGAACTAACAATGGACTCATCATGTTTAAATATGGACAGAACTAGCAATCAACTTATCGTGTTCACATGTAAAGAGAACTAACAATAAACTCATCATGTTCAATAGGAATAGGGAACAAGAAAGTATGTGAGACTCAAACATTTCTTAGAACACGCGGGAAATGGCTCAGAAAATGTCAAGAACGTTTCAATGGATCGAGGCATTGGATTCTTTCGTTTCTTTCTATTTGCATTATGAAAACCTTTCAGTCAACGATCACATTTTTTTCCCATATCCTATATATCCGAATATGACGTGTGGTTTATATTTATATTTCAATCAAACTTTAGAAGTCACCAAGAGTTTTGAAAAAAAATTTAAGAGATCTCTTGAAACATAACACAAGACATTTTTTTGTTGGCGAAACAATTTTTTTTTGTCCACAGAAAACTTCGTACTGGCTGCTCCTAAACATTTGGCCGCCCCTCATAGATACAGGTGTATTAAATTAAAATGTTTTGTTTTCAAACTGATACAAAGCCTGCGTTTCTCAATTATAAATAATTTTAAATCCATTGCTTGAAATTCTAGTCAATTGTAGATCTATAGTCTATCTATCTGTAGATAGTAGTCTATAAGCCTGATGTATATATAGTCTATCTAGCAGTAGATAGTAAACTATATTGTAGACAGTAGCATGTACTATACGTGATATCTTTTTGCAATAACAATAGTCCCAGGTATTATTTGAAGTAGAGATGTCATCGACAAATGTGACCAGTGATATACATGGATCTTTCAACTGACAGACGATCATTGGCCATCTGACTAGTCAGTCCGCAGCTAAGGTTATTTTTTTAAAACTGTCTTATAAAATACATACAACATTTACAGGTGACATAAACATACAAAATGTGAATTTACTTGTGACAGAATTTAATGGACTTTACATGTGACAGATATTTGCAGAATTTACATATGATAGAACCTTACTGAACTTACACGTGACAGAAACGTACAGATCGTATGGGAGACAAAAATATTATGTTATGATTATGACAGGCATCCTTGCTGAAAAACGTTTTGAAACATTTTTAAACTTGTCAGTTTCAACAAAAGCTTATTTTCTAAGCTTGTTCAAAGGATTTCTCATCGTTTTTGCTGGGAAAACTTATGGCACCAACCAGCACTCGTGAAGACTTCATCCTTTCATTAATGTCCACTATTGTTTCTGTTACCTAAACTTATGGCACCAACCAGCACTCGTGAAGACTTCATCCTTTCATTAATGTCCACTATTGTTTCTGTTACCTAAACTTATGGCACCAACCAGCACTCGTGAAGACTTCATCCTTTCAATAATGTCCACTATTGTTTCTGTTACCTAAACTTATGGCACCAACCAGCACTCGTGAAGACTTCATCCTTTCATTAATGTCCACTATTGTTTCTGTTACCTAAACTTATGGCACCAACCAGCACTCGTGAAGACTTCATCCTTTCATTAATGTCCACTATTGTTTCTCTTACCTAAACTTATGGCACCAACCAGCACTCGTGAAGACTTCATCCTTTCATTAATGTCCACTATTGTTTCTGTTACCTAAACTTATGGCACCAACCAGCACTCGTGAAGACTTCGTCCTTTCATTAATGTCCACTATTGTTTCTGTTACCTAAACTTATGGCACCAACCAGCACTCGTGAAGACTTCATCCTTTCATTAATGTCCACTATTGTTTCTGTTACCTAAACTTATGGCACCAACTAGCTATCGTGAAGACTTCATCCTTTCATTAATGTCCACTATTGTTTCTGTTACCTAACATCCAACAGACTAGAGATTTCCCCAGAAGAGCGACACTGACAGGTGCAGACACACGACGCCATTCACATTGACATCTGACACCATTTAAATTACTCTATGAGACAAGTCAGCTTACACTACACCATGAGACAAGTCTGCTGACACCATTTGAACTATACTATGAGACAGATCTGCTGACACCATTTGAACTATATCATGAGACAGATAAGCTGACATCCAGTGTGTCACTAATAATATATAAATTGAAACTGTCGTTGACTTCATCGGCTCAGTCAATTTGATAATAAATTCATGACTTAGAAGCTCGTTAATAGATCATATATTTAAATATCAATATTAATTATAACAATATGATAACATGAAATGACTACAGGCCTACATTCAGTGGCGTAGCAACCATTGGCACAAGGGTTTTATTGCTCACGGGCTCAGATCAACCACAGGGACCCTTGAAAGAACTATACATATTGCTGTAGGCTACTATCTAAAATGTCAATACAGAGCTTTACCAAATTTTTAAATAATAAAAATAAAGTATTAATAATTAATAAAAAGAAAGAGATAGCCATTTGAAAGTTCTCGACTAGATAAATTATGATAATGGCGAGCAAATAGATGCTATCTTATTAGATTTTTTGACCACAATAGTTTGCTTAAAAAACTGAAATATTTTGGCATTCATGGTGCATTGCATCAATTGATTCAAGATTTTCTGATAGGGAGAGAACAAACTGTAAAAATAAATGGTTCTAAATCAATACCAATAACAGTAAATTCAGGTGTAGCTCAAGGAAAAGTCTTAGGGCCACTACTGTTTCAATTTACATACATGATTTACCAAATTGCAATAGTTCAGGAAGAAAAATCTGATTATTTGCAGACGATTGCATAATATGTAGAACAATAGAAACAACACAAGATATACACATTTTAAAAAGAGAATTAGATAAATTACAGAAATGGGAATCAAATTGTAGCATGTCTATCCACCCAGAAAAATCTCAGCTATTAAGAGTAACAAATAAAAAAACAAATAAATTCAACTTATCTAATTTATGGTAAACCAGTAACACAGACTAAATAGAGTAATACCTTTAGTAAAATCACTAAATTTAGAAAGACTTCAGGATAGAAGACTTAAAAGTAAAGTAGCAATTATACATAAAACACAGAACCATAATCTTCAAATACCAAGACAGAGCCTAACAAAATACTCAGAAAGACACAAAGATAAAGGCACATTCCTCTTTCCATTTGCTAGGACAAATTTGTACAAATGCTCCTTCTTCCCTAGTGCTATTAGAGCACGGTATGTGTTGCCTGAGCAAGCCAGGAAAACCAGTGACTTGGCAGAATTTAAGTCACTGGTTGCAATCCATGACCGGATGCATGACAGGTAGGACATAATTATCGTTTTGAAGTAAAGTGTGTATTTTATAAGATAAGAAAATAAGACTTATTTTACATAATGATTAGCTCTATTTCTTTTTTTATTTATTTAATTACTTGTTAAAACAAAGATATGAATATTACGACCTTGATGGTTAAAATTAACAGAGACTACAGTGTTGTTCATATAAACTACAACTTAAATTTATTTTGAATTAAACTGTTTTATAACACTGAAGACTACTTTGTGAATTTAAACTAAAATGTACATCAATGTGTGTCTTTTGCTTGTAGCATTAAAAAAATGAATGAGTAGAAGTTCTATAAGTAAGTAAAGAAATGATATTGAAATAAAAAAATGAATGAGTAGAAGTTCTATAAGTAAGTAAAGAAATAAAAAAAATGATTGAGTAGAAGTTCTATAAGTAAGTAAAGAAATGATATTGAAATAAAAAAATGATTGAGTAGAAGTTCTATAAGTTACTGAAGAAATGATATTGAAATAAAAAAATGAATGTGTAGAAGTTCTATAAGTAACTGAAAAAATGATATTGAAATGGCGAACATTGAGATTGTGGGAGTAGTTTGAGCCTAGAATGTTGATCTAGTGTTTTACTCCACACGAGGCTGAGAGTTGATAAACACGCCACTGATTTCTAAGACCAGAAAACTCGGGATGCAGATTTTTCGAAATTTTACAAATGTTTACCGAACTATATTGTTGTATCTCAGTTACATGGCTGAGTGAGTGCACATAAAGATGCCACTAATATTCAGTTTCATTTCAGCTGCCTAAACCAAAGGATATTGTTCAAACATGCAATCTCTCTCTAAGAAAACTTTAATAAAGACACAAATAATGGTTTGTGTTAAATATAAAATTTGATTGTTGTTTTTTTATCCTACACAGCTACATGTTATCCTCAAGTTTTTCAAACACTTTGTCCATTCATTCTATGTATAACTTTGCTCCCGATAGTTTGTTCCGTTTTAAAGTTTGGATTGATAAAACAGTTACATTAGAAGTTCTAGGGCCATTGGACGAGAAACAATAAATAATTGAGAACTTAATTTACTTTAGACTTGTGGCTCGGAAGTTTAGAAAATTGTTTTAGTAAATAAACTGAATCAAATCGAATGTTGATAGCTAGTGATTAATACGGAATGTGGAAAAAAAACTTGCTAGATCTATATTTTTGTTTAACAGTTCTCAGTTTTCAAAACGCAAATTGGAGCAATAAGAAACTTTCCTTTAAAAAAAAAGCGTTTTGTTTGTTACTATGAAACACCCGATAGTATTTGATCTCGTCAGAACATGGAGTAAAATGACACTATTTCTTGTTAATAGGCGAAATATTTTGAGAGTAATATAACATACAAAAGGTAGTGCTAGTATTGGAATATGTTTTTGTAAATATACTGACACATTATGACACAGCATGGCTCGAACTGGTTTCCGTCACACAAAATTTACACCGTATTTTTAAACCCATTGCCGCGGTACCTTGCTACGCCACTGCCTACAGTATAAGTATTTACTAGAGAAAAAACAAAATTATCACAGGTCGTGGATCTGTTAATTAATAGTGTTATAATTATTTCTTTTCAATTCTAAACAGTACTATCAGTAAAGACAAGACATAAATCTACATCTATATTACACAGTTAAACGGCTACTGAACTATTGAAGGGAAGAAATCTTACCTGTGACTCTAATCTCTAGAACTAAGCTAGATATCCCCGCGCCTACTCTAAAGAGCCAACATTAACACACGTCAAGGCTGTGATAAGGCTCAGTGGTTTCACCGTCAAAACATCAACAGAAATATGGCGTTGATTAGATCACCTGTCGCTTGAGTCTTTGACTTCAAGGAGTGGGGGGGGGGGGGGGTAGCACTCCCGTCTTAGCGGAGGCGGGATGGGATTGTCATTGGGTGGAGCACAGACCATTATCCCTTCTACCCACCCCATCCTCGACCCTAAATGATCGTAGTGACTGGTAAATAATGTGTTAAGACGCATCCGTTCTTTTCAAGGTAGATAGGTCTTTTTCTTTTTTTTAAATAAAGGCAAAGGGTGGGAGTGTAGAGAGAAAATAATACACAGCTGGAATGTACCGGTGTCTATAAAGTGCCACAGAGTTGTCAGTTGTGCTGTCACAGGTCGTGGCACAAACACTATGAGACTCGAAGATCTGGGACCAGACTGTCGTGTTAGTTATTATGTTCTCAGAATGAATGGCGCGATTTGTTCTAAATTTTATGAAGCGAAACATTGTCAATATCTGCATTGGAGTTATCACTATGTATGCTATTTGATGTTAGACCTACAAAGAGTGACTATCTGTATTGAAGTTTTCTAGTGTCTCGATGTATTTGATGTCACACAGAGTGACTGTCTGTATTGAACTCTCTAGTGTCACGATGTATTTGATGTCACACAGAGTGACTATCTGCATTGAAGTTCTCTAGTGTCACGATGTATTTGATGTCACACAAAGTGACTATCTGTATTGAAGTTCTCTAGTGTCACGATGTATTTGATGTCACACAAAGTGACTATCTGCATTGAAGTTCTCTAGTGTCACGATGTATTTGATGTCACACAAAGTGACTATCTGCATTGAAGTTCTCTAGTTTCACGATGTATTTGATGTCACGCAAAGTGACTATCTGTATTGAAGTTCTCTAGTGTCACGATGTATTTGATGTCACACAAAGTGACTATCTGTATTGAAGTTCTCCAGTGTCACTATGCATTTGATGCTGCTACAAAAAGTGGTGATTCTCCCTATTCGCACTTTCAGTTTTCCAAGAAGATGGCTCAGTCCTACACACTTTATATATAACTAGAACTTAGCAGTACGTGGGACCCCGAGCAAGTAGGCGCTGCCTAACCCTAACTGTAACCCAAAAGATCATGCTAATAGCTTTCATGTTAATTGCTATAAATGCCGGAAAGAGCTTTTGTTTTCGAATGAATCCACCATATTGTAGTTCAGAGTGACTAAAAAATCTCTCTACGCGGGGCATTCTAAGGCCCTATGTTTAACAACCCCCAAATGCCGCTTCTGAATTAATCAGAAATCATTCAGAACTTAGCAACGAAAATCTGCTGACATGCCCCTTTTCAGTGGCGTAGAAACCATGGCGCGAACAATTTTGACAATGATTTTATAAAGTTTTTAAGAAATCCGTCCTTGGAGACTTAAACTTGAGATCACTATTAATTTTCAAGTGAGTAGGATAAATTTTATTTCGGATTTTTATTAAAACATTATTTTTTTGGAGATCGATGTAAATTTATCATTGTACAATGAAATCCATTACAGTTATGTAACTCTTCCATTGTCAGTAAAGAGTTTCATTCGAATAACAATAATGATTATGTAAACAACGTGTAGAATATTTGTATTACACAAATAACAAACTAGTGTTTAAGAGGGAAGACATATTAGGAACTCCATTTATTACGTAAACACAAGCGGTGTTGCACTGACGCGCTAGTGTGCAAATGTACATATAATACTATTATGTTACATCTCTCTTCTTTAATTCAGAAAATCTATTTATCAGAATAACTAACAAACTATTGAACTAAAAAAGTCAATTCAGTTCATCACAAATCAAGTCTCTTGGGTTTGTTAACTATTTTGCCTGAGCGTGTTACATAAGGTTCATGTGGTCTAGATGTGTTAGAAGAAGCAGTGTGTAGTGGCGGCTCAACATCTAGTGTAGTTTGTAATCTTGGACTCTCTAGATATTGTGGTTCTAGTTGTTCTGAAATGTCATCTGGAAAGTCATAATTATTGTCAAATCTGTTTGCTTTCTCAAAAGACTTTCTGATGTGTTTTCTGTTTCTTCTGTAGACCTTATTTCCACTTTTGACATTATATGATCTAGGCTTAGAATGCTTCGAAACTACTGTTCCTGGTTTCCACTTAGAATTAAGTTGCATTCTGACTGCCGTTCCGTCTTGTAGTGGATTATGACTCTTAACTCCTTTCCTCTTATCTTAATAATGTTTCTGAGACTGTTTCTCGGAGTCAAAGTGTTTCTTCACCACCTTGAGATCTGGTGTCTTGGTAGGTATTAGCGGTTCTGACACATTTTGAGCTGATGTTCAGCACACCTGCTACAATCCCTAACTGTCACTTCAATGTCTGCTCGCTGCTTACACTTGACTATTCCTAAGTGAGACTTGTGAATCAGATTTAGCATGTATTTACGTAAGCTTGGTGGCATGACTATTCTCAGACCTTTGTATATAATACCATCCGAAGTTGATAACTGGTCTCTTGAATCCCAATATGGCCTGACTTCAATTGGAGTCTTGCTTCTTGTGTCTGGCCAACCAGTCATAATTACTTCCAGAAGCATTGAAAGTTCCTTGCTTGTACAGTCTTGAATTTCACTGTATTTCGAATCCCTTACAGAGATCATATGCACTGAATCATCTGTAAATTCACATGTCTGTGTATCAGTATTTGGTAGATGTGCACGAGAAAGTGTATCGGTGATAAACATTTCCTTGCCTTTTCTGTAACTGACTTTCAGATCATACCACTGTAGTCTTATTAGCATCTTCTGTATTCTCATTGGTGCTGACAATAGAGGTTTCTTGAAGATTAGCTCCAGAGGTTTGTGATCATTATAAACTGTTACTTCTTTACCAAATATGTAGCAGTGAAATTTGATTGTACTATACACAATGGAAAGCAGTTCCTTCTCAATTTGAGCATATCTTGTTTCTGTATCCGTGAGAGCTCTTGATGCGTATGCAATTATACGACCTTCCTGGAGTAATACTGCTCCCAGTCCATCTTTACTTGCATCACATTCTATCTCTACGTTCTTGTTGACATCGTAATATGCTAAAACTGGAGGGTTTGTACAAAGATGTTTCAATTCTTCAAAACTCTTGTTTTGTTCCTGATTCCATTGAAATTCTACATCATCTTTTAGAAGCTTTCCTATTGGGGCATCTGCTTGACTTAGATTAGGAATACATTTTGCTAGGTACTGAATTAAACCTAGAAATCTTCTGATTCCATCTTTATCTTGAGGAGCTGGCATGTCAATAATTGCCACTTCTGACACCATGTAGAATATTTGTATTACACAAATAACAAACTAGTGTTTAAGAGGGAAGACATATTAGGAACTCCATTTATTACGTAAACACAAGCGGTGTTGCACTGACGCGCTAATGTGCAAATGTACATATAATACTATTATGTTACACAACGGGAAAATACTTTAAAAGATAAATTACTTTTGTGTTTTATTTTAGGTTTATTGCTATTTCCTCCTTTAATATTGTAGTAATTATCACAAAACCTGCTAGCAGCTGATTGCCTCTGAAAAAGACAGGTGGCGATGTCGTTGATTCCGAAGTCTAAGGATGAGTGCAGTGTTTTACATGGCCACGCAAATCCAGTTGCGACCTACATGTTTTCCCACAACTAGTGCAGACAAAGCCTTTGTCCGGCGGGGTCTACTTATGTTTTCTTTACGTCTTTTGCGCTGGTCTTCTACGATGGTTTTCTTCGGGCCTCCTATGTGTGTCCCGCAGCCTTTGTGAGAGCTTCCTTCAGGGACCAGTTAAGTTACTTGTAAGACCTCAAAAGGAATACGAGCGATTTTTTTCTGATTTTTCAAACATTAAACTCCTGAATTACATGATCCTTCATTTTCCAACAATCCGACTAGAGAATTAGAATGTAAACATTCGAGAATTAGCTCTAGACCTCAGAACTGTCTGTCAGCTTTGGCATTGCTGCCAGAACCATAAGCCAAGCCATTGACGTGTCCTCACTTTTGATTTCATCTAGATCTACTGTGGAGCCACAACAACTATTTGATTTCATCTAGATCTACTGTGGAGCCACAACAACTATTTGATTTCATCTAGATCTACTGTGGAGCCACAACAACTATTTGATTTCATCTAGATCTACTGTGGAGCCACAACAACTATTTGATTTCATCTAGATCTACTGTGGAGCCACAACAACTATTTGATTTCATCTAGATCTACTGTGGAGCCACAACAACTATTTAATTTCATCTAGATCTACTGTGGAGCCACAACAACTATTTGATTTCATCTAGATCTACTGTGGAGCCACAACAACTATTTAATTTCATCTAGATCTACTGTGGAGCCACAACAACTATTTAATTTCATCTAGATCTACTGTGGAGCCACAACACTGTGGAATGTTTCTCGGCGCTAAGCAAAAAGAACTTTATATTTTTATGCAAATTGTCTCACATAGTAATCGTGGAGCTTATCTATTACGTCATCTAGACGACAGACATCGGTACATTTCCAGTGAACAATGTTGGTACGAAACAGTTTGATTGTTAGAATCTTACATTGTTTGACAGTAGTTTTGTAATCGGTACAAATCATCAAGTGTGTGGTGAGGTTACAATTTAGTTTCGTTTTAATGTTTTCTCTCTCAGACTTGAAGGGTTAGAACTCAAATAAATGAACTTCTATGTGATCTAGCTGTCTCAACACTGCTGCTGCAAGTCTCCCTTCATAGATTTCATAACTTGATTCGTAAGTCAAACACTTCGTTCATTTTGTTTTGAGCACGCTCCTTTTCTTTTCGACTCCTTCTTTCAACTAGAACTTTTTCATTGACTGAAACATCAGTTGTTGAAACAAGCAAAAATATAAACAAACAAATCAAACAAAGCTTATATTGAGTGAAGGGGGATCACGATCCAAGCGGGGTAACAATCTCAATACTGCAAGGTTTCTCTACCCTTTTTCTAAATAAATATAATTAATTAATACTAAATGATTAACTCATTGGTTAATGTTTCTTTTTAATCGATTCTTGTGTTATTATCGACAATGAATAATTGTGAAAAAAATGTAATTGATCAGAGGATGGGAAGTGGGAGAAAAGAATGTGTCAAGGAATCCATTAGTGCACTGAACACTTTGACTTCAAAGACATGGTACAGTCTAGTCATGGGGATTCTATTGAAATGTATGCTTCGTTTCTAATAGAACTTTCCGTGTCCATCAAAAGACTCTTTATTTGACGTGCAAGAGGGAAAAAAACGTTTTAAGGACAAGTGAGCCTTTAGGGTTGACTTTCGACCCGATATTAGTTCATTGTTTTGTTGTTGTTTTTTTCTCTCCCATACTAGATTCTAGATCCCAGGCTAAGATGACGAACACAATAAACATCTGAACCAAACATCTGAACCAAACATTTGAACCAAACATCTGAACCAAACATCTGAACCAAACATTTGAACCAAACATCTGAACCAAACATCTGAACCAAACGTCTGAATGAAACATTTGAATCAAACATCTGAACCAAACGTCTGAATGAAACATTTGAATCATACATCTGAACCAAACGTCTGAATGAAACATTTGAATCAAACATCTGAACCAAACGTCTGAATGAAACATTTGAATCATACATCTGAAGATTAACTTTAAATGCTAAAATGACCAATAAAAAAAAACAAAATAAAAAAAAAATTATCAAACATTTGATCAAACAAGTAAATCAGAATCAACACGGTGACATAGATAGAAACTCAAAGTCGACCCCCAAAGTGGTTCACTAAGGCAGGTAAAAAGACAGGCTTCAATATTTTCAGCATGAATTTCAGAAGCTAAAAACTCTAAACTATCAATAACCACAACTCTTGTCTCCGCCAGTTCAAAAAGAAAAGAGTTGTACGTATCGAAAGTGTTGCCAATGCTATTGTTTTGTTAGGCCGACTGACGACATACCATAGGATACGGACAATTATTAATGTTGTTATCTTATCTTGTAAATAACAATAACTGATGAGATTAAATAATAACTTAATTAATGTTTTTGTTAAGGGACAATCTCACATTCCAGGGCCTCAATGAAGAAACTTTTCCCTTTAGTTAAACGCTTTGCATTATGAAGTGTTTGTTTTACCCCACTTTTTAGATACTAAACACTGGTTATTAATTGTTGATGTAACATTTATTCGACTTATATACATATTAAATGCATTCTTTCACTTAAAAAAAAGAAACATTTATTGAAAAGGTAAGTAGATTGTAGAATGAAAACCATTTAACTTATTAAAACAGATATTTTTTATAAAATATTTTTTTTAACAATACAAAACCGTTTGCATAAAAGTTTTAAAAAATATATACAGGAGACTTATTCGTCTTCACGATATAGCCACGTGTTTTGTTTTGTTTTTATATTTATTGTGAATAGTTGAAAAAATGGTGTATTTTTTTTTTTAGAAAAACTGCATGCATAGTTAGAAAAAATGTTTTCGCTTTCAGAAAAGAAAAAAAAAAAGCCGTTATTATCAGAACTTTGAAAGATCTGAAATATCATGATATCGGATTTTCAATATCTTTTCTAGTTTTCTAAATGGGATGAACGGACGGACAGACACACCACACAAATACTAATTCAAACATTTGAATAGGCGAAGATTGATTAGATTTACAGAAAAACAGTCTAGTATAAAAAATAGCGATACTTTTAATTAATTTCTTTGAAAGTGGTGATCAAATAGTTTGTGTAAGTTAATGGTGTCTATTAGTTGCCGTGCATGTGTGTCTGTTTATAACTAAAAGTCTTTAACGAGCCATGTGTAACTAAGTTTAGTATCAACATTTTTCTCGCGGTCACACCTAGTAAACATACCCATTTCCATGGGGTACAAACCGTACAATGGTACATGATACTCAGAACCACACAGCGACACGCCGCACTTTGACAGTTAGTAAATAGACGAACTTAAATAGACACACAATAGTTGTGAAAGAAACCAACCCGGAGGGAGAGGGGGTCCGCTACAGGAAGTGAGCAGTCTGAGCAAACGACTTCCTCGAAGAATAGTAATTTTATATCCGCCATTTTGTTTTCATAGCTTGTCTGACGTGTGAACAGAATAGTTCCTATAGTAGAGGAATAGTGTGTATATAGTTCAGTACCTCCACCTATGTTATGAGTCATAAGAAGTATAGCCTATAGACTGGATGTCGTCAAGCAATGCACGAAAATAATTGAAGGCGAATTAACCTTTAGAATATCTATATGTAGACAGTAGAATACACATGGTAGAATTGATTGATTCAGTGTTTCTCAATCCTTTATAATTGACACCTTCCCTACCCGTAAAAAAAGACCCTTAGCCATCCGAGATGGGGTGTGTTGGCCGAGTGGTTAAGTGGTTGGCTTACGAACCGAGATTTATTGGGTTCGAAGCTCGGTAAAAAACTGAGATTTTGAATTTCGGGATTTTTAGGACGCCCCTGAGTCCACCCCACTCTATTAGGTACCTGACATTATTTGGGGAAAGAAAAGTCGGTTGGTTGTTTAATGGTCACCTTTGTTAACCGTCGGTCCTAGAAACATGACTTTTACATCATGTGACGTATAGTTCGTAAGGTCTGAAAGCGGTACTTTTTTTTCCCTATTTAGTCATGTTGAGTTGTTAAATGCATTCTCTTGGCGTGTTCATTTTGATGAAAGAGAGCAGGTCTAATCAGGGCCGGATTTAAGGCAGGGCAGGCGGGTTTACTGTCCATGGGCATCCACAAAAGAGGGCCACCACAAAGGAGATTTTTAAATTATATACCAATTTCGACCGGTCAGAAATTTTTTTAGTTTTGTCTTTATAAATATTTGTACAACTCACTCTGTGTGTCAGTGTGGTAAAACGTTTGTACACATTACGTTGTATATAGGCTTATATACCCAATCTAGGATTAAGCTGAAATTTTGCATAATTATTTCTTTTATCTAAAAACACAAGAATCAATAAAAAAAAAATAAACAATTAGATGATTAACTATTGATAATTAATTAATTTGTTTAAATCTTGAACAAGGTAAAGAAATCGTAGTTGACTGAAGTGTTGGTATAAGCTGAATTGGCACCCCTGAGGACTCTTGAGCATTGAATGAACATTGTTTTTATGCATTAAAAAAAAGGTTCATGTAAACATACCCCTTCTTCCCTCCCCTCATGGAACATTGAGAAAGCTAATAGCTAAACAAAAACAATTGGTAACAAGAAAAAACAACAAAAAAATACTTTAAAAAAAACAAAGCTTATATGAAGAGTAATTGTATCAATTAGTTTGAATCATTCATTCAATTAAACTTGCAATAGATCTAGACCAACAATAATAAATCTGTGCGGTTAATAATATTTTTACCAATTGTTTTTGTTTACCGCAGTTTCATGCTACTAGCTTTCTCTATGATCTCTATGAATTCGCTATGATCCTTTCACTTGCCCAGACCATTGGGGAAAGGGGGAGTAGAAAGAAATGGGTATCTTGTGAAGGTTACCGGAATCACTTTTTAAATGCATAAAAAAGGTTGTACCACTTTAATTTGGATTTTAAGTCTCAAGCTTCCTGAAAGGGACTATTTCAACTTATATCACCACATCGATCAAGTACAATTTCTTTCCTTTGTTAGATACCAAACAAAATAATTAATTACCAAAAGTTAAAGAAGTACTTAATTTTTTTTAACGATTCTTGTTTTGAGTTGATCTAAGCTTTGTATACTAATTAGACTACATGTTTCTTAATTGGTTATAACAAAAAAAAAAGGTTGTAAGGTGAAGATTGTAAAAGTGGTTATGGTTCGAGGTGAAATTTAATGAAGGTTTAGTGAAGGTAAGCAAATAAAAATATTCCAAGAAATGTTTTATTTGAAATAAAAGCTATTGAAATCTAAAAAAAAGTTTTTTCTTGTGTCTGATATTTTTTTTTCCAAATGCATCTTTACTTTTACTTTGATTTTAAAATCTTTCCGAGACAAAAGCGCATCCTGTTCTCGTTTATAAACCTAGTTCAAGGTCACTGTAGGACTTTTCTATGGCAGATCTTTTGAGCATAAACGATTATGATTTTTCTATGGAAGCTCTTGTGAAAGTCTGGGTAACATTATACTGGCTGGGTGATCAAAAACATTAATAATAATAGAATAAACATAATAACATGGCTTGTTATAGATCTATAACTAAAGGAAGAGTGCAGTATGTCAAGTGGTTGAGCAGATCCTGCTTTGTCCTACATATTTTGCTACATCAAACCTAGACAAAACCATTGTGGTCAAAAGATTTCTCATAGCTTATCAGAAGTTGTCAGGCCTGCAACACTATGCTCACTTACAGTTTACTCTTCAAGAAGTCAAGCTACAGCGAGATAGCATCACATGAGGGCGGTATTTATGTTTCGAATGTTCATTTCAAAAACGTCTTTCAAGTTTTTTCTATTTGTTTGTTTTCTAACAGATCAACTGAAACTAAACTGGTACTTTTGTTTCTTTACTTAATTTCAACTAATAACATAAAATTAGATTCAAATTGCTTAGGACATGTACAATACCATGTCAGAACTCACCAGCTAATTTTAACTTTCGTTGTAAAGAAATATAAACAGGACATAATGACATTCAACTTAACAGAAAGTCTGAATAGAATGACTCCACAACTGAATGAAGTCTAAATAAAATGACTCCAACAGAAAGTCATAATAGAATGACTCCAACAGAAAGACTAAATAAAATGACTCCAACAGAAAGTCTAAATAAAATGACTCCAACTGAAAGTCTAAATAAAATGACTCCAACAGAAAGTCTAAATAGAATGACTCCAACTGAATGAAAGTCTGAATAAAATGACTCCAACAGAAAGTCTGAATAAAATGACTCCAACAGAAAGTCTAAATAAAATGACTCCAACAGAAAGTCTAAATAAAATGACTTCAACAGAAAGTCTGAATAAAATGACTCCAACAGAAAGTCTGAATAGAAAGACTCAAACTCTGTCTTTAATTGTTCATAGGCTAGTGGCTAAACAGAGGTTTATTACTTTCCCAGAAAGAGATGTGTATGGGGTAAGGTACATCGCTACTTTAATCACAACAAGAGCTAACCAGCAGAGAAGCAATAGAAATCAGGGTATTGTATTCCTATTGTTCGTCAGAGACTACAGTTTCAATTCAGTTCTTTAGCATCGCTAATGCAATTTTTATGTATGCACCATTGTAACTCTATAATACATACATTAATAACCAATGATTGAACTGCATTATTGTAATATTTTGAAAAACAACAACAAAGGTCAAACAGAAGGCCTACAAGTATGATTTGTTAGTAAAATTAGCTTTTTAAACGAAGGTAAATTCGATTCAGTTTACAATATCTCTCTTTCTTTTACAATATGACAAGCTTTTGGATATTAGTATTTTTATTAATAAGTGGATTTCGTTTTTATAAAAGCTTTCGAAAAGTGTTAGGTTCTTCACAAAAGCTGTGCCACGGGGTCTCCACATACTTAAATCCGGCCCTGTGTTTGTCAAAATCAGACTTTTCTCGGTTTACTCAAAGGGTATAGATCTTAAGTTTAATGTATTTACATTTTTCTCATATTAGTGAACAAGTGTTATATGTTAAAGACAGAAACACATTTTAAGGCGCATATATGGGATATTGATCTACACTACACCTTATTCAACTTTTTGATTTATTTAAAAAACGTACTTATAGTAATGTAACTGTGAAGTTTGTCATCACATGTTCGCTCAGTCTTAACGTTAAACCCATTTTTAAAAAGCTCTTAAATTTCACTGTATTAATGTATATATTTATTAATGTGCCCTGTTCGTTTCAACGTTTTGTGTTCGTGATGTTGTACTAGTGTAAGTCGCCAACTAAGGGCGTGCCTACAACTTGCCATACTCCAATAAACCAGCATGTTTAACATTCGCGTGACACAATGATAGGAGATGAACGACTGACGTAGAAGTATTCTGCAATAGGCTACTCCCTAACCTATTAGTCAATAGGTTATTAAAGAACCTATGAGATTAGTCAATAGGTTGTTAAAGAACCTATGAGATTAGTCAATAGGTTGTTAAAGAACCTATGAGATTAGCCAAGACTCGATAGGCTACTCTAGAACCTATGAGATTAGTCAAGACTCGATAGGCTACTCTAGAACCTATGAGATTAGTCAAGACTCGATAGGATACTCTAGAACCTATGAGATTAGTCAAGACTCGATAGGCTACTCTAGAACCTATGAGATTAGTCAAGACTCGATAGGATACTCTAGAACATATGAGATTAGTCAAGACTCGATAGGCTACTCTAGAACCTATGAGATTAGTCAAGACTCGATAGGATACTCTAGAACCTATGAGATTAGTCAAGACTCAATAGGCTACTCTAGAACCTATGAGATTAGTCAATAGGCTTCTCTAGAACTTAAATGATTAGTCGTAGATTTTTTTATCTTTTATATAATCTTCAAACTAATGGATGTATGATTCTATATAGAAGTCTTCTCAAATATTTTCAGTGCTATTATCCCACAACATTGCCCCTAGCAAAGGTTCGACGCTTTGTAGAAATATTCCCTAAATATGACTAGAACTCAAAACTGATTAGATCGATCTAAGACTACCAGTTGTAAGTATTTTGTATAAACATGTATTTTGCATTGTCTAAAATTGTATCAAAATTTGTAATCTGTGTTTAATAAAAGGGTTAACGACCTTTGTTTTCTATCTCTTAAGTGTCTCTAAAAATGTATCTAAATCTGTTTTCTCGGAGACTTTATGAATGAAACTTCACAAACAGAAAAGTTTCATCTAAATTTCACTCGATTTAAATGAAGTGTTAGAGAATTGGGTAAAAATCGTTAGTACATTAGAAGCAAACACAAGTCCGTACCCATGCATAGTTTAAATCAATTCGGGGCTCCAATATGAAGGAGCTTTGGGCGTTAGTCCTTGCTCTCCGACTAAACCAGAAAGAGGGAACAAAAAGTATCTGAAGACAGTAACATTAAGGAGCCAGCTTCGGCCTGAATAGGTTTAAGGAAAGAAAGTACTTAGTACTACATTCGGACTGAATAGGTTTAAGGACAGAAAGTACTACATTCGGACTGAATACCTTCAATGACAGAAAGTACTGCATTCGGACTGAATACCTTCAATGACAGAATGTACTGCATTCGGACTGAATACCTTCAATGACAGAATGTACTGCATTCGGACTGAATACCTTCAATGACAGAATGTACTGCATTCGGACTGAATACCTTCAATGACAGAATGTACTGCATTCGGACTGAATACCTTCAATGACAGAATGTACTGCATTCGGACTGAATACCTTCAATGACAGAATGTACTGTATTCGGACTGAATACCTTCAATGACAGAAAGTAGGCTACTGCATTCGGACTGAATAGGTTTAAGAAAAAAAAGTACTACATTCGGACTGAATAGGTTTCAGGAAAGAAAGTACTACATTCGGACTGAATAGGTTTAAAGACAAAAAGTACTGCATTCGGACTAAGTTCCGTTGATTACTTTAGATCCTGAATTGATTCATCAAAGAATTTAAAGATTATTATCAACATATATTAACTCTATTTTTATCTCACTGAATCAGAAGAGATCACACACAATAAAGAGTTTATGTAACAAACGTGTGTAATATATACTATATATATATATAAAGAGAGAGAGAGAGAAAGAGAGCGAGAGAGAAATTACAAGGCAGCTTCATTGGCTAATGTACACTCTAAGAAATATATAAAATAGCTCTATCCACTGTTTCACTACATCTACGGAGTCCAGGATAGAAGGGAGCTAACATAGCCCCACTCCGCATTATAACAAAGCAATCCATAGAATACCAATCCTCTTTGTATTTAGACTTTTTAGCGGCCCCTGAAAGTGGAAAAGAAGCTATTAGTTTTGTGTGGAATGTCTATCCGTCCGTCCTGTTTAGATCTCGTAAACTAGAAAAGATAGTGAAAATATGACACCATAATATTTTAGACCATTCAAAGTTCTGATGCAACGGCTACTTTTTTTCTTTTCTAAAAGAGAAAAATCTAATTTTTTAAATCACTAATGCAAGCAGTTGATGTTTTTCATAAAAATACACCACTTTTACAACTATTCACTATTAATAGTTACAAATACGGGATGCTCTTTTGAAAGGGAAATTGACATACATTATTTTAACATATTGTTATGACTTTGCCATGCGCACCGCCATCCAAGATAGTGCAGAAAGAAGGTGCGCACTATCTGTGACCAAACAAGTCGGATGTTGACATTAGGGACTAACGATTTCCGCCCAAGTAGAGAGCCAATATGGAGATGCTGTACTCAAGGCAGATGCCCTTTGTGTTTGTCATGTCTCTATGTAAATAAACGTCAATGTTTCGTTGAGTTGCCTCCTATAAGTTATTACAATATTTATGCAAATGGTTTTAGATTTTGAAAAAAATTTTTTTTTATTACGTTTGTATTGCTAAGTTATGTAAGTTCTGCCATACTAACTAGCCTACTACATCTACACACAAAGAACGGTTGTTTTTTTTTTATAATTTAAATAAGAGAAAGATGTACAAAACAATCATATCAATGAGATATTCATTATAAGACATCAGATAGGCCAGGTTCACAACTAACTTCACATTCATTTTCACCTATCCCTTGGTCTGCTGGGGCGCCACACAAGATCTGTCAACCTTTTTTGATAGAATTTCACTCTGATGTTCTTTCTGAAAATATTGATATCTGCCTTTTTACCTGCCAGGATGAAACAATTCGGGGGCCAATTTTGAGTTTGTGTTTCCACACAAACTGTTTTTGTAACCTTGTTTGTTTTTTTGACATTCATAAGTATATTCAGAATGTAGTCAAAATGAAATTGATGACACATTATGGTATAATCAAGATAAATTCATCAAAATTATTTTAAATATCTATCTGATGACTAAAATTGCCAATTAATCCAAAACGGAAAGCTAACGAACTCTTATGAACTGAAGACGGGAAACAAGGCTGTAAGTCTTCCCCAACAATCTTACTATTGGTAATAGACTGGCTAATAAGAAGGTCAGTAGTTGACAAGACATGTGCAGGCATTCAATGTCGGAGGATTCCAGCTCCCGTGGAAACGTCCGTTGAGGGAAGCGGCTATTAACAGGTAGCGAACACTGCCTCCAGTGAGCTACCAAAGTACTTACTATCGAAAAAACATTGCACGTGGTGTGTAGGTAAGAAAGGCTCGCTAACCAAGCCCCATACGTTCCCCAGCGGGGGGTCATACGCGTGGTGATGACCCTCCTACGGTTAACCCCTCGTGGACTCTGCGGGCTTTGCATGAGAGAAGGAACTGATAACATTGGCTCAAGTAGTCGTGTCCCATGAAAACATGATCATTTTGTTGATGGGCGGACCTACGGACAAAGGGGTCGGTGAAGAGCCAATCTTTAATTTCTGGCCACTGGTAAAAGCCTTCCCGTTAGAGGGTCATAAAACAGATTAATCCCTTAATGGACACTTTGACGAGGCATTCAATAGACTCTGACAAGACAGTTGGAAGATTTAGATTTGATATATCCCTATGCAATAAAATCCGTATCTTCAACCAAAATGTGAACGTAGTTCTTGTATATAGCGCAGACTTAAGAGGTACAAACGAACAATACCGACAGGCTACAGGCATTCACCAGATAATGATTGCGACATATAAATAGTATCAGAGGGCCAAACAAAATCTCAAACTACAGCCAGTGTGAAACAACTCATCAAACACCAAATAGAGCCAGAAATCAAACGACGCAGATGTGGCTACATACAATGCGAAGAGCATTAGAAAACAAAACAAGTTCCAAACTGGAACCCACGGGGGAAGAGAAACGCTGGAAGGCCAATGCAAACATGGAGGAAAAAGTGTTGAGCAAGAAACAAAGATGGCGGGATTGACCAAACTGAACAGATTTGGGGGATTTCAGAGGAAACTCTGATGGCGAAGAACTGTTGCTGCTCTAAGCTTCACTCGGAGTCAAAAGGATTAAGTTAAGTAGGCCTAAGCAGTGAATAAGCAGTAGTGAATATTACAACAAGAATTCGATAGGGTACAGTAAAGGTAACGTAATTGAAGCAAGCCTACATATCCAATTCTACAAGCTAGCTTACCAAGTACAATGGGAAAAAATATTTAAAACAAATTGTAAAATTATTTAATTCATATTAAACTTGCGCCTCAGATTAAAAACATTTTACAAGTTTATTGTTATAATAGCTTACATTGTACACAAGTAAAAATAAGGAGGTCGTAGAAGCTTTCAGTTGGCAAGTTTCCAAATCTCATGTTCATGAATTTGTACAAGATCAAACAAAGGGCTAGTGTTTATTAAAGGAAATTGGATGTGTAAGTGTGTATCTGTGATAATCTCTGTCAAAGAAAATCTGTAGATTGTAAGAGAAACTTCATGAAGACAATGACACATAAGAGAACAAAAAAAAAAAAAGCACTTCTAGAAAACGGTTTAGATTCCATGATGCGGAGAGATAGTGACGTGCCTGGAAGAATTCGCCAAATCATAATTCAAACATATCTTCAATATGTCCCACCTAGCTAGAACGAAAGAGTCCTCTATAAATTAGCTACTGATAAGTTTTTGGGTAGTTATACTCAAAGGAGGGGAATCAGTATCAGTCTTGTATTACTATTATTATTAAAGATAAGAAAATCTTGTTTTAGTAACGTAACCATTGTTTGCACTGTTTATATTTTTACTGGTGACCTCATTTTCCAAATTGTCATTGCACTGGAGTGCTGCCTTTGTGAACTGATTTTTAAACTCTTAATTTCTTCTTTGATTCGTTTCATTTGTTTTGAAATTCTTCGGTGCTATCATTAGGACATAACAAACTAATGATTTATTATAAGTTATAAGTTAAATTTCATGTTTATTTATCTCTAGGGCAGAAGAAAGAAAGAAAATCTGAAAAAGAAAAATAATGATTGTAAGATAAAAGTTAGTCAGTCAAAAACAAATTGACAGAGATAATATGCTACGTATGTAAGCAATTCAGGTAAAGAGACAGGTTTTAATATTTTCAGCACGACTATTGATTAACCAAACTACCAAAAACAACCAAGCTCCCTCCGTCCATACAAGCAGACATGTGTTGACAAGGAAGTTGTAGAGTTGTAGACGTCGTTATTAGTGACATTACATTGTCAATAAATCTTTACTGCACTAAATGATACGAAGATGGGCTTCAGTGTTTGTCTCTGAATAATCCTCTTATTAATGGCCGGCGTTCAGACAAAGAGATGGACATTCATGCTCTCTGGAAGAAGTGCTCCTCTTTGGTCCAATGTCTAAAGTGTTCATGTAAAAACTACATTACACTAAGCACAAGCTTATTAAATCTTGTTTTAAAAACGCGTGCATTTATGTGTAAATAGAATTCATCCCTTCTTTAAACAATAAATAAACGTATTCCGTCAACTATTAATTGGTCGTAAATAGAAAACTTAAACACAGAAACTGATCAGAAAAAGAGAAGTAGCTATATCACAGTGAAAATATTTTAAAGTTAGTGATAAACACAATGTTACATTTAGGTTAATATTGATTGGAGGGTAATACTGAAATAAAATAAATGAATGTGTCTTACTTGGTTGATGTTTTTTTTTTTCTAGAGCTGTGGATAATATCAACCAATTAGAGTCCTATTTGAAACATTAAAAACTAAGAACAACATTCAAAGTAAGAAATATTTGCAATCAGTTGGTTTGATTCGTAGGCCTATCTAGTTCCCAAGGTCTACCTACAGAGAAAACGTTTCTCACGGCTCAGGTCAAACTGAATACATGAATACATTGACAGTTGTATAGAAATCTTTTGACGACCAGTTGGGTGTGTGTTTGTAGCCTAGAGGGTGGTGAATCTTCACAAGCCACATTTTTTTTATAAAACCTTTCCACTGCTACTAGATAACAGGCCGGAGTATACCCCCCCACCCCGCATTTAACTCCCTTGTAGTTTACCCTCTCTCTACCCGCAATCACCAAAACAAACCACCCCGCCACCCTTCAGTCTGTTTGTGATCTTCTTGAAACCGTTGTATTATATAATGTTATGATGTTCTGCCCAGCATAGTTCAGTGCAATTAAAATGGCCACTGTCAATAGTGGTGGAAAGAAGGCAAGAACTTGGTTGATTTAACAAGCGAACAATTGTATCCCCCGCATAGCCTTCCTTGTTCTGCATACATTATAAGCTTATGAAATAACATTTTTAATGTTCTTCATGTCGCCCAATAATTCTTTTAAAATTTACTTGCGAGTGACTAGGTACATAGAAATTATTCCATTACAGAATATAGTGCACATACAAAGGCTACCAGCCAACACTATTAATGTAATGTAGCCTAAGTTGAAATACATTCTGAAGTAAGAGATAACAGGTAGCACCTTCAGTGGGAATTACTTAAATTATTTTGGTACAGTACTGAAACAAATAGGAGATAAAAGTGACAAATACAAAAATCTTTTATTTATTTTTTTCTGTAGCACTTTACGTCTGATGAAACTAAAGAGGCCAATCCTTTATACACAGCTGCGGTCACGGGTTGGCTATCTGTAATCACCAGGCACTGTTGCACTTTCAACAGCTTTCTAATTCTGGTGTGTATGCCATCTGTAATCCAGGGCCCTTCTCCCTTATGCTAGCTCTTCATGTGGATCTATCCAGTGACTCTTTTTCCCAACTGTTAGTGTCGATTTTGAAGAGCTTGCATGCATCTCTATATCTTAAAGGTGGGCGACCAGTGGCTATCCTGCTTTCTGTTAGATCACCATACAGAATGTTTTGAGGAGTCGACCACAAGGTGAGAACATGACCGAGCCAGCCAAGGCGTCAACAGCTGATAACAGCGCGGATGTCCTGGCACCCTTCTATTCGCAGCACTTCCTCATTAGTTATTTTATCTTGCCACTTTATTTTAAAAATCCGCCTTAAGCATCGAAGGTGGAAAATATTCAGCTTTTTTCCCCTGCCAAGAGTGGGTTGATAACGTATAGCAGAGTGCTCATTCATGGGTCCGGTAGATTAGGGCTTTGGTATAGGTAGTCAGCAAGGTATTGTCCCCCACTCTTTTCTATAGCTGTGACATGGGGCCTATTGCTATCCTGTTATTGATTTCTTTATCCAGAAGCACATCGTTAGAGATGTGCAATAATCGCTGCATCATCTGCATAAATAAGTTCCCTGATTAGTACCTTCCTAACATTGATATTTGCCCCTAATCTGGATACATTGAAATTCTCCTGCAGAAGTCTTAGAGAGGGATCTACCTCTCCTGAATCCACATTGAGACTATGAGACTACATTGAGACTCTAGAAGCTATCATGTGCAGCTTGGATAGTGCCACTCTATATACTATGCTGAGGAGAGAGATACCCCTAGAATTGTTGCAATCACTCCGATCTTCTTTGTTCTTATATATTGTGACAATATTTGAGTCACGAATGTCATTTGGGACATGACCCGATTCCCAAACAGCGGCAGATGGGTTATAGAGTAGAAGTGTTTGGTTGGCCTTAGGCCTAACTAAAGAAAGAAATAATTTAATAATAATTAAAAGAAATAATTGTGCAAAATGTCAGCTGAATCCGAGATTGGGTGTGGGAGAAATAACGCGTACAAACTTTTTAACATACTGACAGACACTAATATTAAAATATTTGAAACTAATTCTTTTTAGCGGTGAACTTTAAACATAAATAAAATGGCATCTATCTGCACTTTACTATCTTAAGTAATCAGACTTATTACCGCTGATTTAGTTTGTAAAATAAATAAACATGATAGTCTCTAAAAAACAAAGACTTCCTCTGCCCGCCCTTAACCGATTTCATCCTGCAGGATGTTAAGCTTAGCATAATTTTCTTTTATTAACAAAGAAATCTTTCTATTTTATTATCATTAGTTTAATAGTACTATCTATCAAAGTTAAAAGACGATATGAGCTAATGAGGCTTCCAATAAGGAAGTGAAATGGGAGTTTAGCAAAAGTGAATAACTAGATCTACTTCCGTAAACATATTTCTATTAAACCTTTACTTTCACGATAGTAAGTATCATTAGAATCTTATGTTAAATATACAACTAAGAAACAATATTACAGCCACTTGTGCTTTAAGTAAAACATAGATCTAAAGGTTGTTTAAAGTGCTTGAATCATATCGCTGAGTAAAAGCCAGTAGGTAACGACTAAACGAGTCAGTAGCAGTGCAGTTGAGTTACTTCGTCACTTGAGTAAATTTAAATGATTTGTTTGTTTTACTAACTAGTAAACTACGCTTCCGCCTTGTCAACAAATCAACAAATGTAAGAAAACAAATACTGAAATATATAGATCAAGACCACCTAGGCCTACATATAAATCTTTATATTTTTAAAAATAATAATATTCATTATCTAAAAATCTAATCTTAGTCTTAGATATTAAAATATTATTTTGTTACTTACTTGCACTCTACAGTATACTTTCAGTTTGACCTTACTAGTACTACAAGTCTACATACACTTGGCGCCCTCAGTCTCAGTCTTACAGTTACACTAAAATTGACTAAAACTTCTAAATTCTAGATCTATATATAAATTTATCTAATAATAATATAGATATCTATTTTATAATCATTATAATATTCTACAGTATTCAGTCTGATATGAGTATCATTAATTAAAAAAGAAATCTCAATAATAATATTTTTGTATATAAAATATATATATTTAATATATCAATATGGTCAATATACATTCTCCCTTTTACTGTACAATTTATTCCATAGATCTAGAATTCTAGAGCTTATATATTGTATAGAATTCTTAATTCTAGATCTATATCTCATTATTCTGTGATCTGATCTACATTTAGTTGATTTAGAGATGCCTTAAACCCTGTTACTTGCTTATCCTATACTCATTTCTTGTATGTATATATTTAAATTTATTTATAAATTTTATTTGGAATACTATTCTAACGATTTTCTTTAAAATTTCAAGGCCTACCTATATAAATGAGAAAAAATTCTTGACTCTTTGGCCCCATGGGGAAAACTTGAAGTCAACCATTATATTGGTTAGAAAATGCTTCATTACCGAAAATTTAATTCTTGCTAGAATGTTTTATGAATGAAAATTTTCCATATGACTTCAAAGGCGAAAAAAATTGACAGCGCTTGCTAGAATGTTTTATGAATGAAAATTTTCCATATGACTTCAAAGGCGAAAAAAATTGACAGCGCTTGCTAGAATGTTTTATGAATGAAAATTTTCCATATGACTTCAAAGGCAAAAAAAATTGACATCGCTTAATTCACTGGCTTAATGCAGTATACTAAAACATTTCATTGCAAACATGAACAACTTTTAATGAATCAGTAGACCTAATTAAACATTTGCGCACTGTCTTAATGTAGGCTCTATTAGCCTTATCAATAAAGTAAAAGCCATCTACATGGCTCTCCACAATTCAAGTGTTTAGTAAACAATTTATAAAACACTTAAAACACAATAATCATACATTGGCAAATGTAATTAATATTTTTTCTTCTACAGTTACATCATTAATCAATCTGCATAAGTGTTTGTAAGAGTCTGTGCATTATTAAAGTACTAAATAAAAATGATGAAAATTTATGAATTGCATCATAATACTTTAAAAGTGAATGATACCCTTTTTACTGTGTAACTTTCATTGTTATAGCATTCACAGAGCACTATGGTAAAAGAATTTTGCGTATGCTGCCACTTTTTTTGTTTAACATTAATCTTCAGAAATACGAATGTATGTCATATTCCAGACAGACGTCACCCAATAAAATCTAATCAGCTATGAAAATGACAGCTAATGGAGACCCCTCCCCCCCTTAACGTCGAAGACCACTTAACATATGTGGGAAGCATTGTTTCAAATAACGCATTGCTTTTTAATGGAGATTAATCACCACCAGTAGTGCTTTTGGACCCCTCTAAGTGAGAGTGTGCCGAAATAAATTACTCTGCCTACCTACAAAAATCAAGTTTCACGAGTCGAGACAGTGAGCTATTTTGATCAGTTTCTGGAAGCTGAGGTCAAGTCAGAGATGACCAGAGTAAACAAGTTAATTATGTTCATCCAATCAGAGAAAGAGGAGAAGGGGAAAAAATAGCATATATGTCAGCTTCTAGAAGGTCACAGTCAATAAAATAATTAAGGAAGGAGTTTCTATGATTCTGGAAAGTATGGTTGAGAAAAGTATAAATTAGAGGTAAGTTGGGGTCCTCGCATAGTAACGATTCTTGATAGTAACGGTCTTATGTTTAAAAGCTTGCGGATCCATTAGTTGAAGTTATACTAATTGAAGTTGTTGTATCCTTAAGTTCTATCAATAACAAGTTATATCAGTAAAAATTAGTATAAGAAAATTTCAATTTATGAAGATATTGAAGTAGAGGTTGAATTGAGAAGTCACTTATATGTGGAATTTGAAGAAGATTATTAAAGAAGTTAAAAGAAAAACAGATGTTTCTTTAGTGTATTATCAAATTATTCATATATTCTCCTGCGTGTGATGATTCTGTTTGATCAATAATTAATATAATAAACATTATCAAGAAATAAATAAACAGAAATCGTCACATCTAGAATATATGGTGGCAAGACTGCACTATAAATAGCAATGTTGTTGTGAATGCCTGTATGGACAGTATAGAGGGTCTTCTTTAAGTCTGACAGTTACTCTTGGCAGGACACGTCTCCCTTATGGAGGACGATCATATGCCAAAGACAAATCTTTTTTAGTTAGCTGAAAGGTCATCAACCTAATAGAGAAACGCTACTTTAGAATACTAACGCAATGTTTTAAGTCTCTTAGGAAAAAAATGCACAATTTACTTTGCTACAAAGTGCATGTTGTACCCTATAAACTAGAGATTTTGCAGCACTTGATGTTTTGTACTAAAGCTATATTGAATATACTAATTGCAATATTAAGTGTATGAACATAATCATTTGAGAAGTACAATAACATACACTGCAAAGACTTTCTTCCTAGCCAATAATGGGCTAATAGTTTTACGCTAAAGATGCAATACAAAACAACACGATGTGAGCTGTGGTTTTTCTAAACTGTTGGGGGACTTAGAGACTTTCTCTTTATTCGCCTTGTACAATTACATTTAGAATTAACAGTACACAGAAGCTACTTTTCAGATTGGTAGTCTTTACCCAATAGTTCATTTTCTTAATTAGAAAAATATTCCCAAAATGACTTTGGGTATATATCCTTCCTTAAAAAATTATTCATCTGAGCAAGCCTCGGTAACCTGGTACTAATTATTACCTGACAATCACTAGATATAGAACACCATACTTTTGTTAATGCTACAAAAAGAATCATTCAAAAATTACTGTGAAAATTACTTTTAAAAAACAACAACGTGGATGCTGGATTTGAAATTCTAATAAAAAAACACAAATAATATTCATTTTTAATAATACTTTTTTTTTACTACTATGTACTCTTTTTATTAGCTTTTAGATAGTATGAACTAGTCTTCCACATCTAACATATTAACATTTTATATATATTATATGAGCTGACATCCATGCTGCAGTACGGTTGACATGGTTGGTATGTTTATTTTGCCCAGAACATCTTTTATCCCTTAATAAAACAACCCTCATTACAATGCTCTCCCACCCCCAAAACATTGGTGGTTCATATGTCCCAGTCCTAAATATGAGATTTAGATATTATGCCACACAGATGGTTTCCAGATTTTTTAGTTCTTCATAAAGATTTAAAAAAAATAGGTCTATTTTGGGGCAGGTGTTCTCTTGACAAAGTATGCTGGCTTGTAAGACTTGTTATCACTGGTACCACTTCATGAAGGCAAGCCATGGGTTGTGATATTTTCATTTTCTAAACTAAGGGAACCCGTTGTCTCATTCTGCTTTGCCCTGACCTAGGGCAAAAAAATTTTTATAATCAGCATTATTTACCAATAGTACATGTTATTTTTTAATGTCCCTTTTTTCGTGTAAATATGACTAGCAGTAAATTAAGACTTTGTTTTAGAAATTAAGACACACCAAGATGGATGAAGCTAATTATATCATTATACTTGTTATTATAATTGGATAGTTTTTCTTGTTTTCTAAATATATATATATATATGTATGTATGTATGTATATAGATATATGGCTGTATATATATATGTATATGTGTATATATATATGAACATGTATATGTATATGTATGTATATATATATATATATATATATATACAGTGCTTTTTTTGTAAAATAATAGGTGCTGGTACTCAGTGATGGATTGCCTAACTTTTAACTTCTAATAAATTAATTTAAAAAAACATTGTATAAATATACGGAAGGAAACTAGAATAACACAATTAGTTTTAGGTTTCTTTATTTTTCTAGCCATGTTCCATGAAAACAAAGCTACAGGACCAAATAGATAAGTGCTGTCTGCATTGTGTCCATGCCAAATGTTATCTAGCCTTGTGGGGGAGATAACTGGACTGAAACTATTCTAGAACAGTCATTTTGATAGTATTTGTATTACTAGTGTGATTCAGCCAGATGTGATCACCAGTTTGTCATTATGTTTATGTTGCACATATGTCTGTATCTGAATCAACTAACATTGTGTAATTTTATTTGATGTTTATTATTTATTTTGCTTTTTGACAGTATTGGATTCCTGTTACTTGCATACAAGTGATGAGACTTTAAAGTGGAGAAAAATGTCACTTCTATCAGGTGTGTCAAATTATCAACCAATTTATTTATTTATTCATTATTATTTTTCTTTCTTCATATACTTAATATACTTCTATGCTTACAAAGTAGCTTTCTTAATTTTTCTAAATATAATAATTTCACATTTACTGTGGTTACAGAATAAAAAACATTTTTAGAATTAGATTTAGTACTATACTAGTAAGATTTAAAATATGGCTTTGTGTGTGTTGTGTTTTTTAAATAACTGTTACTTCATTAATTATATATATATTTTTGTATTTAGAAAGTGAAACTGCTACAGAGTACCTGGAGATCTTACAACAGAAATTATGGACAAAGGGGGATCACTCTTTGGATAATGAAATAAATTCATTTATTGCGATGCTTGAAAGTCCTTTGTTCAAGCACCTGCTTACACTACAGGTTGATTTTAAAGTTACATTACAATGTTATCTTGCTTTGTTTCAGTACATTAATAGAATACAAAATCATCTACAGACTTTAATAGATCTAATGCTACCAGTACTTAAAAGATTTTCAAATTAAATTTTTTTTTTTACCTAGACCAGATATGCCCAAAATAGGACCCACAGCAGGAGGTGGGTCTATACGGCCTGCCTAAACTTCTGTCCACGGTTCAATAAATCAGCATGTAAAAAAAGGGAAAAAAGATAACAAAATAAGTAGCACTAGGGTCCCTCATAATGGTCTTTGATAGTTTCTATCTGTGGTATACTAATATTCATACATTAGTTTCATATTATCTAAGGCAGCTATTTTTTGTTTCAATTTTTTAAATATTTAAGCCAGCCATTTCCTAGGCTTGTGATTGACACACAGTGCCTTTTCAGAATTTTTAGCTGTCTTCTTCTTTCTATAGCAATGAAGCAATGCACAAGTAGGTCTTTGGTTGCACCACAAAGAAGATTTCTATGGTAATTCAAAGACATGTTGTCATGAAGAACATATTTACCAAGGATAGACAAACAAAACTGAGGCAGTAAAAACAAAAAAATGTTATAATATAATGCTAAATATGATAAATAGAGCTTGCCTGCAGTTGAACAGTTCTGCCAAGAAAGGAAGAATGCAGTTGAGCCTGTCAGCTTATAGTGAATGATAAGGAAAGGACAAGCTCATTTTGCAGACGTTTGCTGATATAACCTTTTTTCCAAGTAAAATTGTAACATTTAACAAGCGGGTAAGGATCAGCAGATTAGTATGTCTTTTTCTGAAAGCAAGATTTAAATTCTGGGGCTCTGGAACATTAGTTTCAATGAAAGTATTGTCGTTTTTTATTTGAAGATTGAAATAAGTTGCTTCATAGATTCATCTGCATAAACGTTAAAATGCAAGATAGGCCTGAAACTGGAAATAACTCAATTTCAAAACGAGACATCATTCCTTGACATATTTTAGAGATGCAGACCATTAATTTCTACATCATGTTGCTTGCAGAAACTTAGCCAATCTTAGAAAAGATGCATAAATGTTGATTACAATATTTAATATATTTACAAGTGCTTATGTGAGTGATTAAGCATTTTAAATTTTGAAACAAATGAGACCAGACTTATATAATTGTATACATTCAGTGCTCCTACCTGGAGTACAGGGTGGCTGCCTGGTTGTGCGGTTTGCTCGCTGGACTGACATTTGGATTTATTGATGGTCCCAGGTTCAAACCCTGCCCGCTCCAATCCCCTGCCGTCCTGTGGGAGGTTTGGACTAGGAAGTAAATTATCTTCCACTCTGAAGGAACATCCGAAACATGAAAACAGCTTAAAACATCCCAATAGTTACTATTGAAATAATCTTGAATACAACATATTCATATAACAAATTTATCACAAAAGATTTTAAAACTTGGTCAAATCTTTTCCAAATAATAAATTGTGACTTATGCAGTTTTATGCACTGAACTCTGTTTATTTGTTGTTGTTGTTTTTTTTTTCTAAGAAATGTATACTTTAAAAATGTGGTCAATTTAAAACATTAGCTTGGAAGTTTTATAAGAACATTTAGTTAAATTTTCTGAAGCCTATATAGTTAATAATGATATATAAATTATATTTTTATTATTATTTTAAAAATAATTATTATTAATTTATTTACATATAATGTCACAATTTTTTAAAAATACTAAAGCTATATCTAAATTGAAGAAAAAAAATTTATACTGGTATTTAAAAAAAAAAAAAGGAGTGAGTTCTTACAGTTAAGAACCACACAAAGAGAAAAAAAATCTTCAAAATGCTTTTTTTTTTCTTCCCAATATAGGAGAAAGTTATTTTTTTAATTTAATATAAATCTAGAAATAGCATTAAAAAAGTATTTTTTTAAATGTTAAATTATATTTTTAAATCATTTCAAATTATTCGCTAAATACTTTTTAAAAGCATTGTCATGTAATATATTTAGCAATACACTTGAAATAATGATTCGTAACTATTTATGTTGCAGGGATCTCTCCAAGAACTGAAACATATATCTCAGACATACCCAGTGACTGAAGATGTCTTTGATTTCTCGCCATCTGGTGAACTTGTTATGAATGAATCTTCTGATGCATTCACACCAGATGCAGTAGCAGATAGTGGAACATTGAAAGTTCGAGGAAAGACGTCTGTCAACACAGGTAGAACCATAATGTTACTTGTTAACCCAGGTGGGAATACCAGGTTTCATGTTAAAATTAGTAGAAACATAAATATGAATTCATGTTATTTTTTTTTAGCTCATGGCACTAAGAAAATTCAAATTAAATTACAATTGGATTGAAGAGTAAAATAAATAAAATGGTATAAAATAATATTTATATACATATAAAAATCTATACAGCACTAATATAATTTATATGATTTCTTACTCAAACTTATTTTGCTTAAGACAAAAGCATTTTAAATTTGATTCAGAAGCAGCCATACTATCCAATTCCTGCCTGAAAAATCAGCATATAAAAATTAAAATATGTAATATAATACTTTAATATACGATTAAAATGATACATCTTCATTGCTGTTTAAACTTGAAAAACTGTACTTTCAAAAATCTCAATAAGAAAAAAAAAAAGGAAAATTTTATATTGTTACGAATCTCCCTATCCAGGCTCGCTGCAAATGGCACCAAACGACACCACCAACTGTAAGAACTTGACAACTCAGGGCTTGAAAATAACGTAATAGTTTAATGTCAATAAATAACAGCCAATACTGTACAATTGGCAGCACGTAACACAAGACTGTACAAATATCTCTCCGCTGTATCAACTCTTGCACTGGTCTCTCTGTCTCGTCTCGGACTTGTACTGAGCCGTTGTAACGAACTGTAGATCGGGATGTTGTCACTCCTGGTCTCTGATACCTTCGCTCTTTATATAGGGTCCCTGCTGGCCTTCTAGAACTGGACAGAACGTCGCTCGACCATTCTGGGTAGTCAGATGACTACATCCCTCGTGACACTCCTGAGCTCGGTTCACGATGTCGATCCTTCCCGAACCATCATGTTGCTACTCGTCTCGGCCGATCGTCGAAACTCGTCACGGTTGACCGCTCATCTAGCGCTGGCCTGGGGCGATTTGCGTCGGCTGACTACACACACACACCACCACCCCCATCTGTGCCACCACCAGGTTTATAACAATATTCACTTATATACTATTTATTTGTTCAATAAATGAAGAAAGTAAAAAAAAAAGAAACTATCCCTGTAGTGTACAGGATTAATCAATGTGGTGATGTTTGGAGTTTTTTTTATAATGTTTGGATTATGTACTCTCATATTCTGAAAATATCAGTTGTTTTAACCTATCTTTAGGTTATTAAAAAAGCAGAGAACTTTCAATTCACTTTTTTTTTTAGTCTTGAAAAAGAAAAAAAAAAGGTATTTGTGTTGGAATTTTTAAAGTTTGTTCCTATAACATTTAAGTTTCATTGATTAATATTTGGGGCAAACATTTATTGCTTTTATAAGAAATGTTTGTAAAAATTCTATTTAGAAGTTTTATAAAAAGCTATTCAAAATTATTTCCTTTATTTATAAACTTTACGCACCTAGTTTAGCATATCATTTTTCATGCAGGAAAAATATATCTTTTGTTCTGTCCCTTAGTTTATTGACCAGTTGTTTCTTGTTTGTGTCTAGATCAATTGATTGGCTATAGTCCTGAAGTAGAACAAAGCATCCACACAGCAGCTGCTGGAAGGCCAATTCATGTCATACAACTTTACAAGCCTGAGAATCAATCTTTAGGATTCTCTGTTGTTGGAATTAAAGAAGAGTCTAGAAATGGTCAGCTTGGAATCTATGTCAAAGATATTCAACCCAATGGCTTAGCAGCTCGGTAAGCTCATTTTAAATTAAATAGAACTCTACATTGTTTCGTGAAAGTTTGTCAGTTAAAGTTATGATTTGGTAAGCTCTTTAGTGTTTTTGACAGATTTTTAAAAATTAAAAACTTTAATCATTACATGGGCCACACTGTCTCTACAGGGCATTGTCCTATACAACTGGCCAACAATTCTTCACTTCGCATGGAAAAACTAGAAAATGTATTCCATTATTTTAAAATACTTCATTCCTATCCAAAGTAAATTTCTTTTAAAATCAAGATAAAGTAAAAAGGATACTTGAGCTGTTTATTCAAGTCAAGTTTTCAAATGTTCTCAAAAAAAAAAAAGTATTTTTTCTAGGAGAAAATGTTTTTAGACACAGTTTTCAGAAACATTTATGAATCTGCTTCATGCTCTTAAAGTTGCTCTTCTTATAAGGAATAGATCTAGAAAAGATATTATTAGACCTCAAACTTGTTCTATCTAGACTAAAAAATATAATTGTTTCTGACATGTTTATTTCTAACATTCTTAGCCGAAACATTTGAAATAGTCATTTTAGAGACTAATGATCAAATCCCATGAATGTATCAATGTCAATGTTACTATTGTAACTATTCCCCTAATACCAAACTCTCTCTAAAATATATATAAACAATGTTATATCAAGATGCTTGATGGCACAAAATACAGTTTGTTCACTTAATAAAATAGCAACTGTAAAATAGCCTTATATTAATTTTTCACTATCCAATTGTCACAAAAATTTGTAATATAGAAAAATTACTTTCTGGTAAGATATACAGCCACTTCATGTTGATTATAAAAATTGTATAAGTTGAACAATACTGACTCGTCTTTTTCCTGCACAGTTGTTTCCCTTAATCATGCCAATGCATGGGCATTGAAACCTAGTCTTAAACAAAATTTATTGTTAGATCACTGTTTGTCAAACAATGTATAATAGATACTCATACATAAAATATATCTATTTGAAGCATAGCAGGATCAGAACATTTGCCATATATATATATATATATGTATATACTATAAAGCAGAAAATATGGTGTATGTATGTTTTGTATGTCCCGCATAGAAATCAAAACCCTTTCACCAATCTTGATAAAACTTGGCATAAATGCTCCTTGGGTACTAACTGGAACAGTAACATATGACAAGTAGCCCTAAAACAAGCTTAAGACCCTCAAAAAAAAAGAGTTGCCCAACGCTATGAAAGTATGACTTTTTCATGGATCCAGGTCTTATAGCCATGTTTACATGAGACAAGACCAAAAGATCAAGATCTAATTTTAAGAACTACACTTTGCAAAGATAGTTTTTTTACTTTGACACATGAAAATACAAAATATAGTCCATTGATTTCAGTATTTAATAAAATTAACCTTCAAATTTGTCTTTCAAAAGCATTTTTACATAAATTCATTTCTTATATCTGTGAATTTAGATGTCCTGATGTATTTTATAATCACTTTCATTTTACAAATCTGGTAAACCCATTTTAATAGCTAAATTTATCTCTATTGAAGAAACTTTTAATAAATTGGTTAAACCTTTTTCCAAAGTATTTTATATTTGATATGAATGTATCAGCTTAAAGGGTAAACCCATTTTCCCTAAACTACTTTTATTTTTGTGGCGAAAGAGAAAAACTTGGAAGGAACATTAGCTAAGTTTGACATAGATTTAAATCCAGTCCACTAGCTTAGTAGTACAGGTTCCACTGGCAATCAAATCATTAAATAAGAACAATCTGGTATAAACTTTGTTACATGTAATTATGAGTGAGTCTGGTGTGAATGTACACTTTGGTTTCTTATAGTTATAATGTTTTTTGTTAGGTGTAATGCAAAAATTGTAAGACAAATTTCCTTACGGATAATAAAGATTATTATTATTATTATATCCGGCTAGTATATATATATATATATATATATATATATATATATATATATATATATATATATATATATATATATATATATATATATATATATATTTGGTGTCTGACAATAATGGCAAAAGTAATCAGTTGAGATTTTCATTCTCTTGTCTTTTTTTCCCCTCTCTATTGTAGTGGCTAATTTATTACCTACCAAGTTGCATTTCTTTTGCTTAACTTTGTAATTATGTAAATGATTAAGTAATACTTATTTCACAAAACATTTGTTGTTGTTTTTGTTAAGGAAATGAAATTTAGACATAATGCATCTCAAGTGTTGCGTGTTGTTTTAATAGTTGAAATACAAATATTTATTGTTTCAGCTGTTAATGTCTGCCAGGGGTCTATGTAAGTTTTCTTTTTATTGTCTGCTCCTGTCTTTGGCTAGGGCCTTTCTTTGGATCTCAAATTTTGTTTCTCACGACCTTTGTTATGCTTTCCAGCTGTTTCTTTCAGAGGCTATCAGCTGCTGCTTTCTTCTGTGCTGGCTCTTTTAACATTACAATAAAGTGAAACAATGTCGATTTTAAGTTGCCTTCAAATTCAATCACAAAAAACAAACATAAATCCAATGATGAATTAAATTACATTGAAAAATCCTACATGTAAACTGTACAAGCATAAAGTAGTTTGATTGATTCTAGAAACTTCAATGATTCTTGACCCATTTTTTCCAATTATATTTTGAATAATGACATCTTATTTTTTGATAAAGTTTTTACTTCTGTCGTTGTTCTTATGACTAAGATAAAATAAATAAATACTTTTTTTCTGAATCACTACCAAAATTGAGAAAAATTTGACAACCATAGTTATCTTAGTTTTTAATTTGAATTACTTGCATATCCTGTTGCTGTTACATCAAGTAAATTTTTAAACAAAATTACTTTCAAGTGCCTGCAGGTCATCTTACTTGTTAACTCAGTTTTGATAGTGTTTTATTAGTTTTCTTTTGTGGCATAAACAAAACAAACACTTTGAGGTAGTAATTAATGAAAATGAAGTATGGTGCGGCATTACTTTAGAAGTCATTACATAAAAAAATACATGAAAAGTTAGCATGGTGAGGCATTACCTTAGAAGTCATTACATAAAAACATAAATCAAAAGTTAGCAGGGTAAGGCATTACTTTAGAAGTCATTACATAAAAAAAAAAAATGAAAAGTTAGCAGGTTAAGTCATTACTTTAGAAGATTTTACAATTAAAAAAATAAATTAAAAAAAAAAAGACATATATTTAATATGTTAATGTTATCAAACTTGTCTGCATTTACCTAGGAACTCAAGATGTAATTGTAAGATGTAAGCAAGTAAGAAGTTACACAATAAGTAAAATCACTAAACTTTTTGTATAGAAGATTTGAAACTAAAATAGCAAAAGCAGTAAAAAGATGTACTCATACACACACAACTCTAAACCATAACTTTTATATGCAGAAAAAAAAGATTAAACAATCGATTAGAAACATTCAAAAGTTGAAACACTCTTCTTATTCCTAATTATAAAATGTACATAAGAACATTTTTTCTTTTCCTAAACCAATGAATGAAGTGAATTAATGATATTACACTGTACACATCTGTAGTGTATTTAGCTCCTTCTGTCTCCAGAGACAATGAATGTGCATTATGTGCTCTGTCCTCACACACATTCATAAAGGGACCATGGGTTGCACATTCTGATCCCTCTCTCAGCCTTGCTAATGGGATTCAATGGAAGGCAGTTAGAAAATCAATGAATGGACACAATTTCATTCTCTTTTTGACGACAATAGGAACTCCATGAACAAAATGTGCTGAGGAGATATATATATATCATGCATGCCTGGGTAGATCTCATTTCTGCTGTTTGAACAGTTTCAAATCTATCTTCTGACCATGTTTTAAACTTCTCATAAGTTCTCTGTTCTGCTGATCAACAGTAGCCAGTATGTGTGTTTACATTTTTAAAACTATGTTTTTGTTTTTGCCTTGGTTTTGTTTCGGTTCACTCCTACCGAGTTATTGTTTTGTACAGCTCTCTTTCATCCACTCACTTTGCCTTGCATATTGCTATTGTTTACTAACAAAGAGTATCTAGTAGGTCATTACACACATGTAGGATGTCTTCCATTCCTGCTCCAACATTCCTGCTCCTACTTATCTCTGTGTGATCACTGGCTGACTGGCAAGTCTGACCTACTTAGAGCCACGCGGTTAATCTCGTTAGTCTGCTGCTATTTAATCCTATCCTGGTTCCTGACTGAGGTTAGTCTTTAACTGGGATAAACAGGTGCTCACGCTATCTTGGGACGCTGCTAACTTGGGGCCCGGAAGCTCATTGAAATGCAGTGGACCACTTTATGAACGGGCGAAAGTTGGCTAACTCTCCGGAAGCTATTGATCCAGCTCATTGGCTCAAAGTATTGTGATCAAGTGTTGAGGGGAGAACAAGCAGTTTATTAACACTAGCCGCGTCCGGTGTCTGGGTCTGTTTCTATGTACGTGAGAAGATGGAGGAGGCTATCAGATTCTTTCCAGTCTCAAGTTTCGAAAACGCTATGAACACTGCGAAATGTATTTAATGTCATCCCACTTCCGGTTCATTTGTACTGAGCCTGTATCGCACTGTCATTTGAACAGTTTGTATACAAATAAAAATATTACATTTTTTTTTTATTCGGAATCACAACTTTACAACACATCCAAGTTTATCGATTTAAAGCACGTTGAAATATAGGCATTTCTTACCATTGACAGGCAAATGAGTTTGAACATTTGCACTGCTTGTTTTTCTTTCTCCTTCTTGCTTTGTGTTACAGTTATTATGACAGTAACATGAGCTAGGGAAATCAAAAAGACAGCTGAGAGCTCAAGTGTTGAATGAAAGAATCTGTCTGTGTGATCTTTAGATAGATTGTCACTCAGAAAATCATTTTAGGGGAGAAATATTGTCCTTGAGAATGTATGAAAAATATTAGTGGCTTTTCCTTTTTAAATAGTTTGTCCTAGTTGTTGAATTGGAAGTTTCTAGGTGGATATAATAAGTTTACATGCGGGAGGTGACATCTTGAATACCAAGGTTGACTTGAGTGCTTTAGTACCGGCAATGTGTGAGTACTCTAGCAACAAAGAAGAGGATGTGATGTCTACACATCAGTCAACTAGGCGCGAGGTTTCCATTAGGTGGGCTTTGAGTCCGGCACAAAATGAAATCAATGAGTTTGATTGAAGGTCGCGTGTCATTAATATGTAATGAATCCACTCACAACTGTCAGCAGTACACTGGTTACCTAAGTCAGCAGTTTGTCGTGGCGTTTAATACAATATAGTGAGACTCTACAGTTAAGTTTGTCTTAGTTAATCTATGTTTAGCCACATAAGGGGAAAGTAGGATTTTTTCAAAGTATAATAAAAAAAAAATAAATACCATGATACTATAATACTTTATACTATAAATACTATATACTATAATAACTTCTGAACTTTTTGTCGATGCCATCTCTAACATTTGCAGAGCTCTTCTAAATAGAAAACACATCAGCATAGAAAAAGATTAGACACAATGCGACGATTTGATTTGAAACAAGTAACATTAAAAAAAAAGCTTTATCGTTTACAGACCATATCTACGTTAAGAAGCTGACATCTTTTATAGATTATCTAGACATTAGACATCCTGACAAAATTTAAATTTGATTTTTTATTATACTTTGAAAAATTATAACGGTCAAATCCTACTTTTCCATATGCGGCTAATTAGCTAGTAATTATTTTCCAAAAGATATACATAAATTGTCAAATTCCGTGGAACATTTCCTGATCACCCAGGTTTTTCTTTTTTTTTTTCAGTCAAGTAAGTATTTTCCAGCTGAAGAGAGGAATTGTAAGAATTATCTTAGCAGTTTTTTTTAGATGAACACCACGAACTATTGTACACTTCTGTTAGTGCAGTAGGATGTTATATCTAAACCAAATTTATATTTTCACGAATCAACTTTTCTTCTCCTTTGGTCTTTTCAAAATCAGAACAAGATTAACATACTAAATATAGCATAGTACATCTTTTTTACTATTTCTAATGATTGTTTAGTGTTTCCAATGCTGTAGTTATATTTATCCCCCCCTCCCCCCATTGGCCATCACGATTGGCTGTAATCTGGTTCAGTTGCCGTAAAAGCCATCCACCTTCAATGAAGTCCAGCAGGGACTCGGCGCCTGCAGGGGCGCCTTTATCCAGTTGGTCCTTAGTAAGGCTTTTATCCAACAACCAGGCCTGGACATTTGGATTCTTCATCCCATGTCCTGTCTGAGGGCTCCCAACGGTAGACGCTCATATCGGTTGAATGGGCCAGACCGGACCGTAGCGCGTACACAGTGCACCAACCACCAGAAAGTGAAATGTGTGTGAGCAAGTAATTGTTGATTTGAATAGTTTTTTTTTGTGTTTTTGTTTTCTTTTAACAGATGCTTGCACTTCTTCTTCTTCATCGTTCTCATTGTTATGTTGGAGTGTTCATATGACTAGACCAATACATGAGATGAACTGCGCAGTGGTTTCCAAATCACTGAGCTCTCCATATAGTTTTCTTTCTATTGGGGTGATTTGGGGCCAATGTCTTATACGGGCCTCTTGGTAGAGAGAGCAGTTTTGGAGGACGTGGTCGGCATTTTCTGGTGATACTCCACATGGGCAGATTTCACTGGTTCCAATTTTGAGCTTCCGGAACATGTGTTGTCGCATTCTGTTGTGTCCGGTAGATGCTTGCACGATTTTGTTTACTTTTCTTTAAAGACTTTATTTGAATGTCTTGAGTTGTCTCTCAGACTTCATGGCATGCTTTCTAGAACTGGAAACTTGATCTGTGCACCTGCGTGTGGTGTGTAAGAAATGGAAGATGTATACAGCAAACGCGACCACCTACCAGGAAGCTATGATGGCTGATTAGAATGGTAAGGCGCCAAATACTTGTAGGACGAAAACACTGGCAAGATCTCTGAAATATTTCAAATCTCCTACAGGGCGTCACAAGACGGGCGGAAGAGGGAAATCGAATTCCTATCTTTAATCTTCATGTTAACACTCTTATCTTCCAGCCCACATCTGGTTCCTCCTGAGGCGAAGAGACAAGGTTTGGTTGAGTCAATGATGTGATCTAGACTCTAGCCCCTGTTAGTTCATATGAACGGTCTTCCCCATCACACAGTCGTAATGAAATCCTGACTGTATGACGTACTCAACCTGGTTAACTAGGCGGTCAGGATTCACTTTTGTTAAGTACTACACCATAAAAAAAAGAGATTCGATACCACCAGCCAGTATCGATTTTCGCCTCATATTTAAAAAAAAATCTGCAGCGCTCGAAGCGATTACTCACTCCTAGTTCCTTCGATATTGATTCGACGTTGACACACCGAGTACATATGGTGACTAAAATGTACTACGACCACTGACCAGGTGTTTCCGGATTTACCTTTCAGAGAGCAGCTCTGGCAGTCCAACTGTTAGTTTTAATCATGAGTGAGCGCTGGTTCGAGCAATGTGTTGCGTGTTCAGGCACTTCGGGTGGACTCAGCGCATGCCTACCCAATGCCCGCGCGTTTGCGTGTATGTCTGTGTGAGCGACAGGACGGCCAGGAATTATTGTGACCTGCAGGGAGAGGCATCGCGCTGTAGTTGAGTGCACACTCGTGCTCACGGACCGCTGAATTTTTGTCTTAGGAAGTGGGGGCTTGGATAATGTGATCCCCTGGCACTCACTCACACACAGACTGGAACGTACCGGTGTAGTGTTTTCATTTCTGTATGGAATATATTTACACACCACAGGAGACTTCCTAGCACACACACAGCAGGTTGGTTTACTGTATCAATATGTTTGTATTGATCTTGTGTTTTGTTTAAAGGAGAACTCTAGCTGACCTTACACTTCCCCTCCTCCGTGACAGGTTGTAGTAGTAGTTCAAGTGGTTGGTGAATCTGTGCAAGAGAAGTCGGGGTCAGAGGTTTAGGGTAGACATTCCTTGATAAACAAGGACTGTTGGTGCTAGCACGTGTGTGTTTTTATTTTCCATACACATTTAATCTGGAACATCACACTAAAAGTTGGGATAACATAGTCACTCTGGTCACACACTTTATCTGTAACATCACACTAAGAGATGGGATAACATAGTCACTCTGGTCACACACTTTATCTGTAACATCACACTAAGAGATGGGATAACATAGTCACTCTGGTCACATACTTTATCTGTAACATCACACTAAGAGATGGGATAACATAGTCACTCTGGTCACACACTTTATCTGTAACATCACACTAAGAGATGGGATAATACGATAACATAGTCACTCTGGTCACACACTTTATCTGGAACAACACACTAAGAGATGGGATAACATAGTCACTCTGGTTACACACTTTATCTGTAACATCACACTATGAGATGGGATAACATAGTCACTCTGGTCACACACTTTATCTGTAACATCACACTAAGAGATGGGATAATACGATAACATAGTCACTCTGGTCACACACTTTATCTGGAACAACACACTAAGAGATGGGATAACATAGTCACTCTGGTTACACACTTTATCTGTAACATCACACTATGAGATGGGATAATATAGTCACTCTGGTCACACACTTTATCTGGAACAACACACTAAGAGATGGGATAACATAGTCACTCTGGTCACACACTTTATCTGTGTCACACACTTTATCTGTAACATCACACTAAGAGATGGGATAACATAGTCACTCTGGTCACATACTTTATCTGTAACATCACACTAAGAGATGGGATAACATAGTCACTCTGGTCACACACTTTATCTGTAACATCACACTATGAGATTGGATAACATAGTCACTCTGGTCACACACTTTATCTGGAACAACACACTAAGAGATGGGATAACATAGTCACTCTGGTCACACATTTTATCTGGAACATCACACTAAGAGATGGGATAACATAGTCACTCTGGTCACACACTTTATCTGTGTCACACACTTTATCTGAAACATCACACTAAGAGATGGGATAACATAGTCACTCTGGTCACACACTTTATCTGTGTCACACACTTTATCTGAAACATCACACTAAGAGATGGGATAACATAGTCACTCTGGTCACACACTTTATCTGTGTCACACACTTTATCTGAAACATCACACTAAGAGTTGGGATAACATAGTCACTCTGGTCACACACTTTATCTGTGTCACACACTTTATCTGAAACATCACACTAAGAGATGGGATAACATAGTCACTCTGGTCACATTCTTCATCTATGGAAACACTTAGCACCACATTTTCCAGTCCACCTACAGATCTGTATTTACAATTGATAGGATTAGGTCACAAGATTTGTCCAGTTTGTGTACAAGTGTATCTACATACACTTTGAAATGATTATGCCCAATATAGGAAGGCCTATTTTATTGATACGATTATGTATGTCAGAATATTGTCCTTTGTATGTAGGCCTTACACAATTGATATGGTTATGTCAGGACATTGACCTGTGTATGTAGATATTCTATTATGTGTTTACATTATGTACACCACCCTGTTATTTGCAGATGCATGCAGTGATCTAATGAGTTTATTGTTTGTCTCAGTTCATCCTCTTTGTAGTCGGTAATCTCAGCATTTTTTTTTACTATGTACACAGAGAATGGGACCGTGTCTTCACAGAGACCGTATACATGAAGACACAACTCCACGTAGCACACTAGTCTCTTGTTGGTTCTTTTTTGGTTTTGTTAGTTGTTTTTGTTGTGTCTTTCTGCCAGGTGATAGCGCAATCTCAGCAATCTGATGACTCTGTCGAGAGCAAAATCTACTTAATCTGAGACAAAAGTAACTTTATATATGTGTGTGTGTGTGTGTGTATTGTCCAACCGTGATCCCCATAGTTGTAAACTTCTGACCCTATCTCTCTTACATATTCAATGACTACTAGTAGGTCACACCAGAAAATGGACAATGTATCATTATATCATTATAAAATACCTTCTAATAGAACTATATCCTTTTTTCCCTTTTCTTTATATGTCTGTCTTTAATTAGTTGAACATTTAGTCTGTTCGTGAAGTGCAAGTTTATAATGAAATAAGAACATTTGTGTTGCTTTATGTCGTACACTTTATAGTGACCCATTCACGTGTGGTCTCCCTTAGCATTCAATAAACGTCTACATAAAGAAGATTTGAGTTCCACATTTAAACCATCCTTTATAGTTGAGTTTTTATCCATTTAAAATTCATTCAACATTTTACACCAGTCATCTCATGGGACTACCAATGTCGGCTCAATCAACCCAAGTCTATCGAATTGAAAAAAAAACAACAGATGTTTCTGTTGCAAGAAACCTCATTCCTCTAATTTTACTTATCACGTCCAATTGTCACTACACAATGCAACAAATCAATAGATATATAAAAATTGCTCTCAACGCACGAATTGCGACTCCAAATGTTGTCGCTGGTTCTGTTTAATAAATATGAGTTACGAGCTTTAAAAAAAGTAACAATTAACGGAAAAGAAAACATTGAAAAAAAAACCTCAACGCTACCGGGTACCTAGATTTACACTTGAAATAAAAATGTGTCCAACATTAGTCAGGAGCAATACTGCTTAGAAGAGAGATTAGCATCTAAAAGCTAAGACTTACTCAAGTTTGGAAGTGCAAAGGCTGGTATGACCCAGCAGCATGGGCCTAGACCAAATGTTATGGGATTGAGTTTAAAACCCACTCTTTAATATGAAACTAAAGTAAATAACAGTCACCAAACTTTATGAGCTTACAGTCGGGGGAAGGGTTTAAAAAAACAACAAATCTCCAGGTGATTTTGAGTTTAAAACACCCCAACAGGTGGCTTTGACGATAATAAAAGCCCGTTTTCGATAAAAAGTTTAAAGCAAACTACATCACCGAATTCTAAAAGCGTAGCCAATATGGGGATTTGAGGTTAAACCACCTCAATTCCCATCAAAAGAAAAAGCAAACCTACAATTAGTTAATTCCATGAGTGTAGCAAAAAGAGTTTTTGTTGTTACTCTCCACCCTCCATTAAAAAACAAAATACTAAAGCAAAACTATAGTTACCCATTTCTACCAGTCGTTGGGCTCCATTAATAAAGTGAAGTGAATAGCAGATTTGATTTGCTAGCTACAATTTTATTAATTGATGAGTAGCAGGATAAAGCACTGTATATACACTGTAGATACCTTAGATTATGATTTTTTTTTAGTTTTAAATACCTTAAATAATGCTTTGCGCTGGGGCTCCGCCTCGGATCCAGCTGGGGGGAGCTCACAGCCTCCCCCACATCCCCTAACTGGTAAGGGCGGGTGCTTACTGTTTTCCCACTAACCCCAGAAAGAACCTATTCAATGGTACAAAAAACGTCTGAAAGATTGAGGGTCAGAATGTAATGAAGATTACACACACACACACACACACACACATAAATATATATATATATAAATCCTGGCTACGCCCATGATATGAGAATCATTGTGTATCACTGGTTGATAGATGTCTATGCGAACAGTTGAATGGGCGTGACAGGAAACTAATCATCTCAGACAAACCTTTTCAATCTTCAAAACGGAAGAATAAAAGTCAGGTTAGGAAACTTTGCCAAGTTTGAGAATTCAAGAAATTCATATATCTGCAATGTTAACTATGCAATGAAATGTCACGATTGAAGTAAGAAAAGCCATTCTCTGCTTGTGTAGACGAGTTGAGTGGCAGACATCGCTTAGCTACCTAGCAAGTCCGAGCTGAATAGTATTTGCTGAACTGCACAGATACCGTCTCCCTTCACATGGCCACTAAAGGGATTGGACCAGAATGCACTGAGTATGCTATAAGTATGAAAGATTTGTAAAAAGTACCTGTTTATCTGTATTTGGGCTTTTGGCACATCGGCACAATTTAAGCCATGTCGTCCTGTTTATCTAACCTTTGCGATCTAGAAAATATGGAGACAATGGATTTTGAGTAGCTTTCTAGTTTTTGAGAGATAGATGGTTTTGCAGACCTCACAAAACTTACAGCGGCCTTTCTTCTTTCGGGGGCTGCTAACAAAGCACCCAATCAAATGACACCAAGAAATCAAATGATGCGACATTTTGACCCTTGATTGAGAGAGAAGAAGGGAGATTTAGTATAATATTTTATACCCCACACGACTTTTTTGTAGGCAAAGAGTGTTGTAAATGTTGAAATAAAATGTACAAAAACAAACTTATTTCACATTTACTAAGTATTGAAGTATTGGCCTTAAGACACCAAAAAAAAAAAGGGTAATTTATAAAGTGTCTTTTGTTTAAAAAAAATTATGTATCTAATCCTGTATAGTTTACAAAGTACCAGGGCTGTTGTGTACAAGCGAAACATTATTTGACAAGGACATTTGTTTAAAAGCATTCAAAAGTGTTTTACGGTTGTGGCGACCTTGATGTTTGACCTACAACAGAACAAATCTTCACAAGCTATTTCTAAGATTTGGCTTTCCCACAAATGAAATCTTTTCCTGTTGATGTGAGAAGTGCTTGAGGTCAAGCAATGTTTCATTTCGGTGACGCAGTCTCCAGGAAGAAATCGCCTTCCTTAAACAATAACCACAACTTGGCCTCGCTAAGAAGAACTTAGGTTTATGTATTTGGCAAGCGAGACCGTCTGGACCCCGGAATGACAGATCATCGCTTTCTTATTACTGGAGCGACTCGAGTCTGTGACATTATTCCCCCGAGGGCGAACTGGTCGATGGCACAAATGTAGTCAATTATATGTTGGCTATTGAGGGAACTAGACGTGTTCAATAATAAATGCACTTAGTTTGACCTGCTACAAACAGTGCTGTTGTTGTCTTCGTTAAAACTGACCTTACATTCAAACCAATCGTTTTTTTCAATGTGCCTACTTTAAATGCGAATGTCTCTACCAAACATGCATTGACTTTCATGAAGAAAATCTTTGTTTGTAACGCACTCAAAGTATAAGTGTGCCCGTTTTGGTTTAGCAATTAGTTGAGTAATTATTTACAGTAGAAATAATTACCTTAGATTCATATTCTCTATTTCCCTGACCCCTGTCAGAAAAAAAATAAAACTGCGAGGATATGGTCTTTCTGGAAATGCAAACACTGTCATTTGGGGTTCCCTGACTTGACTTGACTTTATCCTGCTAGTGTCAACTGCAGCCTTAGTGTACTATTGATCACTGTCTAATCTTGTGCTTATACACTTTATAGAAATCGATTCACTAAAGAATTGATGTCTATGGTCACTCTCAGTCCTGACTTTAGTCTTAATGGGTAACCTGATACAGCTGGAAACATCTAGTTAGTTTTTCCATCGCTCTTGGTGGAAAATAATTGAATAGAATTACAGTCCTTCCTGTTGACTTGAATATGAACACTAGCATTAACCACCGGCTACGCTCGTTGATTTGTTTCATGGCTATAAATTGTTTATGTTGCAATGATCCCCCCCCCTTTTTTTTTCTTCTTACAACACTTATAATAAAAATGCCTACAGGTAAACCCTCCCCCATAATGCCTTTGCCCATTAAATTCTAGTATATGTTACGTTAAATTGGACCGGCCCTTAAATTCGAGTATCACTCCCCCCCTCTTCTTCAGCACTCCGCCTTAATAAATAGTCTTAAGTACACTATCTGTTGTTTTTTTTTTACTGCTTTTCAGTTTACATTGGAAATACCGATATTTGATAGGCCTTGGACCTTTTAAACAAAGCTTATATGGGCTCATTTTGTCTGATAAAAACACCAACACCCAATTTAGTTACGGTAAAATCCACACAGATATAACTTTCTTTCTCCCCCCCCCCCCACACCCCATTTTCCCAACTGGTCCCGATAAGTGATAGGATCATAGCGTATTAATATTTTTTTTCGCACTTTCAATCCAACTTCTCGCATTTCAACAATCTTCCTTTTGACCCGTGCATTGTAGCCTACGTAACGTTTCATTGGAACAGCCTGCATTCAAATGCTATCTCATCGACACTCACTCCTAGCCTGAGAATTCTAGTATCACTCCCCCCCCCCCGGGTGACCTTCCCTAAAAAATACTTCCACACTCAATTACTGACTTTTCTTCGGCTTTTTAATTCAGTATTAAAGTATTTTTTGGTCGGAACCCTCTTCTTGTGTTCACTCTGGTAACGCTCTGTCACCCTGCGGTTTTGATCGTGAAAATGGCTTTGTTGTTTTAGACGCAAAGAAAGTCATAATATGTTACATTTTCCTATTTTTTCGTCTACCGCAATAAGTAATAGGGGAGTGGTGGCTGAGCCCTTATAAATATATATATAAGTTTATTGGATTGTTGACGCCATCCTGTAGATAACATTGGTTTCACACTTAAGGCCTATGAGGTTTTCTTTTCCTTATATATATATATATATAAGCCGTATTTTAACGTATATTATTATTTTTTAGTAGTTAAAAGTTAGGCAATCAACTACTGAGTACCGGCACCTATTGCTTTTTTTTTACAAAAGGTTTAAGGTTTACATAAGTGACCTCTGTCACCTTGGATACATTCTGTTTATAGCTTAGGACATCGCCACATTTCTCCTATTGGTTAGGAATGAAGGAAAGACACATTCGTCCCGCTTCTCCTGAATGCTCCTTTGTTGTTTTACTTAGAGATACTCGCAGTGTATTGGTCGCACTGTCTTGTGCTTCACGTGAGCTGTACTGCCAGATGTGGCACACAACAACCTGTGTGTCAGCTGGTGATGGAGCAAGGTGACCCGAGTAAACAAACACATACTGTGAGTAGATCTATTTCCTAGGCTTTGAGCTGCGGATTCAAACAGAGGTTCACTAGCAGTGGGCGGAGGAGGGGGGAGAATTTAAAATCCCCCCGGGACCCGACTTGAAGGGGACACCAAATGAGTGTTTTACTTTAAAAATTAAATATTTCGCAAACTGAAGGGGCCCCCAAAGAGGTCAAGACCCCCCCCCGGGCCCTCAAACGATGGAAAATTCCTAGTTACGCCCCTGTTCACTAGCCTAGTTCGAAAAGTCCAGCATGGGCGATTGAAGATGTCAGTCTTTACAAGGAGCTAGTAGCTACATAATAGGTAGATGGAATAATTCCCATAAGTACATATAGATAGATATTGTTACGAATCTCACTATCCAGGCTCTCTGCAAACTGCACCATACACCACTAACTTAAAGAACTTGACAAGTCAGGGCTCCAAGATACGTAAAGGTTTAATGTCCATAAATAACAGCCAATACTGTACAATTAGCAGCACGTAGAACAGTACAAATAGCTCTGCGATAACAAATATCTCTCCGCCGTATCAAGTCTTGCACTGGCCTCTCCGTCTCGTTCCGGGCTTGCACTGGGTTCAACAGTTCGGGACTGACTTCACACTCTTGGGCTCGTTGTGTCGGACTCGATCACAGAGCAAGATCAAGACGCCGTTCGTCTCAACTGTACTTGACAGTACTCCGCACTGAACCGTCGTAATGCTCTGTACAGAACCACACCGTTGAACTGTGCTGTAGTCGACCGTGCTCTGAACTCCTGTCGTGAACCCGCTTTCTGAACCGTCTTGACTGCGTCGCCTCCGCTCTTATATAGGGTCCCTACTGGCCTTCTCGAACCGGACAGAACGCCGCTCGACGTTTCTAGGTGGTCAGATGACTACAACTCTCGTGACGCTCCTGAGCTCTTGTTCACGACGGCGATCTTTCCCGAACTGTCCTGTTGACACTCCACTCGGCTGACCGTCGTAGCTCGTCACGGTTGACCGCTCGTCTAGCGCTGGCCTGGGGCGATTTGCGTCGGCTGACTACACACACACCACTACCCCTCTCTGTGCCACCACCAAGTTTATAACAATATCTTCTTTTGGTATTTGTGTAGGTAAATGTTCAATAGTTGTTGGTAGCTGTAACATCTTTATATATAAATATAAATATTTATTTATTTATTTATTTCGGTCTTCCGAAAACGAGAATTTTTGTTTTTGAAAATAAAATCTTTATTGGAGAAACTAAATAATGTCAGGGACGCAAAATTAAACTTCACTGTTGAATTTTAAAGCCTGGCTTTTGATCTTAGTTTGAAATTTCTTTTATCACCGCTAGTTAGCCGCCCATTTGTTTTTATAGACGTTTTAAGTCATAGAGACAAGTAGAATGCATTGGCTTAGAAATCCATAGATTGGTTGACAGCCATAGGTTTCATTTGGTGAAAGACACATTTTTATGATTATAAAAACTTGATTTTCAATTTTGAAAATACATTTTGCACTCAATCTAGATCTATTTTGTTGCATGGCTTCAAATTGTTACAGTTATTTTTTTGGTATAGTTGTTTTCACCAGAACACCCTAATAAGCTAAACTCATCTATGTAGCATAGATGTAATATGTGAGAAAGTTTTGTGTGTAACATAGATGTAATATGTGAGAAAGTTTTGTGTGTAGCATAGATGTAATATGTGAGAAAGTTTTGTGTGTAACATAGATGTAATATGTGAGAAAGTTTTGTGTGTAGCATAGATGTAATATGTGAGAAAGTTTTGTGTGTAACATAGATGTAATATGTGAGAAAGTTTTGTGTGTAGCATAGATGTTATATGTGAGAAAGTTTTGTGTGTAACATAGATGTAATATGTGAGAAAGTTTTGTGTGTAGCATAGATGTAATATGTGAGAAAGTTTTGTGTGTAACATAGATGTAATATGTGAGAAAGTTTTGTGTGTAACATAGATGTAATATGTGAGAAAGTTTTGTGTGTAACGTAGATGTAATATGTGAGAAAGTTTTGTGTGTAACATAGATGTAATATGTGAGAAAGTTTTGTGTGTAACATAGATGTAATATGTGAGAAATTTTTGTGTGTAACATAGATGTAATATGTGAGAAAGTTTTGTGTGTAACGTAGATGTAATATGTGAGAAAGTTTTGTGTGTAACATAGATGTAATATGTGAGAAAGTTTTGTGTGTAACATAGATGTAATATGTGAGAAAGTTTTGTGTGTAACATAGATGTAATATGTGAGAAAGTTTTGTGTGTAACATAGATGTAATATGTGAGAAAGTTTTGTGTGTAACATAGATGTAATATGTGAGAAAGTTTTGTGTGTAACATAGATGTATCTATCTAAAATGTAATAAAGATAATTATTATTTTTATTATCATCTATCTATCTGTCTGTCTGTCTATCTATCTATCTATCTATCTAACAATCTATCTTTCTATCTGTCTGTCTGTCTATCTATCTAACCACATACATACATCTTTCTTTCTGTCGTCATTTCCTTTCTTGTGTCTGCACTAGAGCTTCTAAGGCGTCTGTGTATTTGAGAATGTGACACAGAGGTTTGAATGCATCAAGATTCTGTTGTTTTTTTTCAAACTTGTCCTGGGTGTCCACCTTTGAACACTCGGACCATTTGTAGACTAAGCTGTAACCACACAAGCGAGAGAGTGCGGAATAAATTAATAAGCAGGAAGTGTGAGCTACTTTTGATGACTGTCAGAGATTGGGCCCCAGGCTCAGACACGACGAATTCAAGAACATTTTATAGTCGTGTTTACTTTCTGGTGAGGGAGAACTACAGCCAGATAATCAATAGAAATCTTTGCGAACTGGGGAGGGATGGAAGGGGTTAACAATTAATGGTATTTGCTATATATGTATAAAGTTAGGTGCATGTATGAATTTATGTATGTATGTATGTCCCTAATTGAAATCAAAACCATTTGACCAATCTTGATAAAACTTGGCATAAATGTTCCTTGAATACTAACTGGAACAGTAACGTATGTAAAGTAGCCTTCAAAGCTTAAGACTGTCCAAAAAAAAAAGTTGCCCAACTCTATGAAAGTATTACTATTTCATATAGACATGTCATATAGCCATGTTTACAGGAGACGAGATCGAAAGGATCTAGATCTAATTTTAAGAACTACATTTTGCAAAGATAGATTTTTTTTTACTTTGATTACTTTGATTAAAGAACTGACATTCGAGTCTGTGTGAATATATCTTCTGAGCTCATACACGTATCTTCATTAAAACAAGAAAAATTACATTTTGATAAATCTTCTGGAATGGTTCTTTTTTTTTTTTTTTAAATGTCTGGCTCTGCTCTTTTCTCTTTTTTTTTTCTTTTGTCTACTTGTGCATGTCCATTCATGGGCATCGATTATCCGAGGAAATTTTTTAACGAATAAAAAGAAATTTGTGGTGAACCTGAATGTGTGCAGGCAAAGTGACATCTGGTGTCAGGTCTATCTTGATAGGGTTTTATTCATAGATCTATTCAATCCACGTAGGAACCAATAATATAGATGTTGGACGCTTGATGTCTTGTCTGTTGTGAACCATACAATGATAACTCACCAATCTAAAAACTCACTGTAACAATGGAATTAGGTGTTTCATTGCTGCATATATCTTTAGAAACTGTGTCTGATGACCCAATATTGAAAGTATGCTGGAGATACTTGTTAAGGTGAAGAATTAACAGAAATCCACTAATCATACAAATGCAAAATAAACACTTTATTACTCCAAGTAGAAATTACTGAACACACACCATTTATACACAATATCACTTAATGTCAATAATAATATAAAAAATCCCGTGGCTATTTTTTACAAAGCTTATATCAACTCACTCTGTCTGTCTGTCTGTGTGTTTTGTCTATCTGGCTAAAAGTTTGTACACGTCATTTCTCCGACACCCTATCTTGGATCAAGCTGAAATTTTGCACAATTTTTTCTTTTACCTGACAACACAAGAATCAATTTAAAAAAAAACAAGCAGTTAATTAACTATTGGTAATAAATTACTTTGTTTGGTATCTTAAACAAGGGAAAGAAATAGTGCTTGATTGAAGTGGTGGTATAAGTTGAATTAGTCCCCTTCATATGAGGCTGCCGTCTGAGGTTTAGTGAACACAAACATGAAATAGAAACAATACAATCTTTCATGTTCATAGACTCTTCGCTAGCAGAGTGGCTTGAGAAGCCTGTGAAGGCTTTAGCCCACGTTGAATTAAGGTCGTTCCCTTAAAAAATAATTAAAAAGCGATCATCCAGATACCCCGTTCTTTCTCCCCCTTTCCAACTGGTCCAGACACACAGACAAGTGATAGGATCATAGCGTATTGAGAACTCTAAAAGCATGAAATTGCGCTTAAACAAAAAAAAATTCTAATCGCCAAGATTTATTATTGTTAGTCTATATCTAGATCTATTCCAAATTTAATTACATGACTGATCCAAACTAATTGATACATATTCATATAAGCTTTTTTTTTTAAGTATTCTTTTGTATATATTACATTACACTTCACTATTTGATGTTTTCATTTGGAGATTTATTCCTTTTCATAGTAGTTATTATACTGATTTGAGTGTCTCCACAATTGTTGTAGTTTTTGTAATAAAAGTATCCAATACAGTGATTCCCAAAGTGGTCTATATAGAACCCCAGGGGTCTACGAAGACTTCCAAAGGGTCTACGAAAGTGAAAAAAACAAATTGGGAATCTATGAGATGTCCACGGGGGTCTACGATAATAGATTTCATTTAAGCAGGTCGTGACTTAAATTTTTAAATCACATTAATGTAGTTCTTCACATTAGATATAATTTTTACCTAAGTTAATACTTTAAATATTTTTCAAACGAAAAATTGTTGTATTTAATTTCAATTATTATTAAAATAACTTAATTTTGTCTACATGTAAGTAATGTTTAGCAAAAATGAGTGTAAATTGTATAGCGTGATTAGTTAAAATTGTTCCTTCCTTCCTTGTTAAACAAGCGGTTGCCACTGGCCTTTTTTATAACGATATGAAACTAATTACGCTGGAGGATCATCTGAGACAAATGTCATCCTGATAAAAAGATAAAGATTTGAAAAAACTTTCGAACATTCAAAGATAAAGTTCAGAATAGACCCACAAAATCTCACTTCGACATCTTATAGAGAAGATGATGGTTTGTGGACGTCTTACAATATCTGTTTACATATAACATAATAGGGAGCGCGTTGGTAGTGGTTAAGCGCTTGGCTTCCGAACCTGGGGTCCTGGGTTCGAATCTGGGTTTTAAAAACTGTTTTGGTATAATTAAAATAATTTCTTTAAGCAACAATACAGTTCAAGGTCACTTCGGTGGCATGAGTTAAAAAATTAGAAGCTTCTAATGTAATTCTTTGCAAACGACATATATAGGCCTACAGTTTCGGATCAGCAGCGTCACAGGCTCTGACATGGTGTAGTGATGTATGCTGCAAACTGCATTAGAGTTGCCGGCTCCTTATTTTTACTCAGCATTGACCCACAAAACCTTTCCCATGTTTGAGTTGCAAGGCTGGAGAGTTTTGAATTCAGTTTTACTTCTGCTAGGTGGGTAGCCAGCCAAGACTAATGAGCCCTTCATGCTCGAAGCTTATTGGTTGAGGCGACAGTTACTCACCTTCGCCCTTTCTGCTAATGAAAACTGCTCCGCGGACTCAAATTTGAGCCACACGTGAAAGATTAAGAAATAGACGAGAAACTGTTCTTTGCAAAACCTTTAACAATAATACTTACGGCAAATTAATTAATTGATATTTAATGTTTGAAGGACAACTTCATAGAACAACACATTCTTATTTGAAACATAATATCCATAGCAACGAATGATGAACGTACAAAAAAAATAATTTCTAGTGTGTTTGGAGATTCCATCAATAAATATTGTTATTTTATTGGCTTAAATTTGAATTTTGTCAATAATAAAAGTTCTCTATAACTGTGTATGTAGCTTTAAATCCCATTTTCATTTTTCAACTCACTTCAGATAGAAATCAGTTTAAATAAACTGTCGGTGAATTTGCAAAAATTTGCAAGATAAGCAGGGGGTCTACCGAAAATAGAAAACATGGCAATGGGTCTATGAGATATCCAAGTTTGAGAACTACTGCAATTCACATATATATCACATTTGGTTACCTGCCTACAGTTTCTTGTAGTTGTGGTCTCTTTTTTTTTTTTTTTTATTTCTGTGACATCGTTCTTAATGTCTGGCATCCATCTTCACTATTTGTTTTATTGATCATTCTGGAAGACAAGCGTCAACAATCTCTCTCTCTCTCTCTCTCTCTCTCACGCACACACACACATTGTGCTCTTCATTCCATGTCCATATAGGAAATCTGTGTCCTGACTGCTACACTTTTTTTTTATAATTGTCATTACCCTTATATACACATACAAGCCCAATATTTTCATAAGAATCGTTTAGTCTGTGTTCCCTTCTTTAATGTCTGAAACTGGAAATGTTACAACTTTTCAGATCCATGCGATGAGTGCATTTGACTTTGTTGTTTCTTACTTTGACAGAGTTGTAAAAGCTCAAATCCAATGGAATGTGTATACTGTGCTCTGTCTGGTGGAGTTTCAAATAAGGAGGATTTAGGTAGGGGAAAGAAGGGAGGGGTAGCTGCCCTGGGCATGGTGGGTACCAAAGTGGGTATCAAGCACTACATTAATTATTTCTGTAGATACAGTTTATTCGTGAATTGACCTCGTTTTGATTCTATGTAAGTTTTGTATTATTTACTGGTGCCAACTATGGATTACGTTCGCTATTGGGTTGGGAAGGGGAGAACAACGACTGGCCTTGCTGCCCCGGGAGCCTGGCACCTTCACAATGCCAATGAAATATTTAATTGAAAATGAAATTAAATATTTTATATGTAATTAATTGTTAATATTTTGAAACCTAATTAGCTCCAGTATATATATATTTATTATATATATATATATTATATATATATATATATATAGGCCTATATATGTATATATATATAGGCCTATATATGTATATATATATACATATGTATATATATATATATATATAATATATATGTATATCTTACTTTATGGACATCAAACATAAGATAATTATATATATATTTATATATATATCTTACTTTATGGACATAAATATCAATCATAAAGGAGGCTGTTCTAGTTTAGGTGAAAAGAGGCAATAGAGGTAGTACTCTTTTCTTTAGGAATTTTAAGAATGTATAGGTTTTGAGTTATTTAAAATAAAATCACAGCTTAAAAGTGAAAGCAGCAAAGAGTTGTTCATTATTTGTTTCAAGAAGTGATACCAATCTCCCTTCAGTGTTTTCATTATGTATTAGATCTGGACATGAACATCTGCTACTAAAGTCTGATTAGTTTTGGACATAACATTCAAAAAGTATTTATTCATTTCATTTCATTTATTCATTTCATTTTATTTCATTCGCTTACATTTATACACACTAATTATGGATGCTTAGATCCAGATAGATCTTGTCCTAACACGTACACATTGATGGTATCTTAACATCCGCTACATTTATTGTGTTGTAGGAACTGACCATCCTAAACGGAGTCATCTGACTGTGTATTATCGTCTTGTAGTGTCCAATCCCCAATATTCGCTTCATTTTACACATCTTTTTTTAGAGACACCCACACACACACACACATATGTCTATGTTTCCATTCCCTCTCTGTGAATATATACATTTCATAGACAAAATAAAGGGGGTAGGGGGAGACCACCTGACTGTAACAGGTTAATGGAATTCTATCTGATCACGCCTGAATACATAACTCCTATTATACTGGTTTTGTCCAGTGGCCCATTTATAGAACGGACTAGTGTCGAGCCACTGTTTTATTCTCATGCCCTGCTTTCGGTTGCATTATGCCCTGTCCAGAGCAATATTGAGTGTTAACTATTGCCATCATCTCAGAGTGTTCGTATCACTATGAAGTGGAAGTTATCTGTCCCTGTTGGATAAAAAAAAAGATGGCCATATTGAAATTGAACCGTGGCTGGAAATCGATTCTCAGAATCTGTTTGGATACTTTATCTCCTAGCTGTCATCGTTTTTGCCACTGTCAGTGTTGAATATAGTTTAGTGACACGGCTGTACATAGGAATGTCAGCATTGATGGCTTTGACATTTACTATTTTGTCAATTGGCTCGTTAGAATTAATTTATTAGGACTAATGAGCAAACAAAGAAATCAATCACTAATAACATGGCTGTGTTACGCTAAGATTTTGTGCAATGGCACCTCTCCCTCCAAGCTTCGGACAGAAATAACACAAAAAAAAATACAACTGACAAGCTTTCATAATGTCTAATTTAATCATTTCATCTCGACGGCATCAAGAGACTTGTCAGACTTTGGGCTAATGTCCAGTGTGTCCATGAGATAACTGCTGCTGATTTGTTGATAGAGAGTTTTGTCCGTGGGAAGACTGCTTTTGATTTTTTGATTGAGTGGGGGGCATCCATTTTTCTTTCTCTCCGGAAAAAAAGAGAAGGAAATGTGAGTATGGTTGGGAATAATTTTGTTTGCATTGAAGTCATGACTTTAGTGACAGGATCAATCAAGGAGAAATTCATTTTGGAAATTTGAGAACTGTCCAGAATCAAAGGTTGTCATGAGCTTGAACCGCCGTGACGTTGTTGTTTAGTCTCAAGTCAGTTCTTCAGTTCCACTCCTGTCTTCTCACTTCACTACTTCACGTTTTTTTTTTTTTGTTTCTCTCTGGGGGGTAGCTACATCTCTTGAACGTTGGAATGGTTGTGTCGCCATTAGTGTAGATTTAAACAGAAAATAATGTTGATTTCCCAAGAAATTGATAAGTTTATAAATTTCTCCTAATGTTTTGTAAGTCCAGAGAGCAATTTTGTAACTCGGTTTTGTAAGTTGATGACAAACCATTCATGATATCTTGCCTTCTTCTTACGACTCATTTGGACTGTTTAAAAAAAAAACCGCTGGACGGATTTGTTTCACGTAGAATCATTTACACAATTTTATTTTAGGAATCCATTCTCACAACTTTTGTTTGTAGAGAAATCGATTCTAATTCCTCCCCTTTGCTTGTGGACTGTACACTCCTGATTACTCCTTCTGTACTTTGATTGTAGGGCACTTGATTGGATTACCGGGCCCGGTTCTTTCATTCGCAGATAATTCAACTTTGGTCAGGGACTTTATAATCTCAGGGTGGGTAAAATGTGGTTCGCGCACAGCATCAGGTAGGAGAAGGCAATATATAACGCTGGTTTCAAAGTTGACACACATATTTGACTACAGTATTTTATTTTATAACGTATCAAATATATAGTTTGATTAGCTTGCTTGAGCTTTATTTTGTTTTTTGTTTAAAGCTAGATTTTGAGTGTTTAAAAGAGACTGTTACAACAAGCCAGTCTTCGATTTAGCAAAGTACTCGTCACGATGGTCTGTTTTTAGTTCCAAGTGATTGCTAACTATAGATCTCCATGCCTAATTTAATGTTAGGAGGATTATATTTCGACAAATTATATCGGTCAAACCAGAGTTTTCCCTGTGTGGCCAACTATCTAGTATTTTTTCCCCCAAAGATATACATAAACTGGCAAATTTCTAGGAAAATCGTTTTCGAGATCCGTGTCCAGGTTTTTGATGATTCCTGAACCCATGAAGAATTCGCAAGTTGATAAAAGGACGGATCTAGAGGGTTCATTTGCTAGTTTGCTTAAAAACAAACTGTCTTTGTTATCTGGTTTACAAGAATGAGGTTGTTCTGTATGGTAGAAGAAAGAAAGGTTAAGGAAACGAACTACATTGTAAGCTAACTTAAGTGTTTGTATTGATTGACTTGGCCACTCGCAGTTCATTGTATACTATAGACTGGCGAGAGATAGAGCTAAGCTCATTGCTAGTTTCAACTTCATGGCAATTCTCTTGAGTGTTGCCCGTCGTGACAGAACAGTGAAAAGACAGAGATCTTTGATGGAAGGCTGAAATATTCATTTTGATTCTATGAACCGTTTACCTTTCTACAGTTAACCTTCTATCTGTCTGGAAAATGGGAGAAATATACATTTAGTTGTTATTACTTGCATGCAAACATAGATTTAGTTCTTATTACACCCATGTCAAGATAGATTTAGTTCTGACTTTCATGTCAAGATAGATTTAGTTCTGACTGGATGCTTGATATGTTCAAATGAGAATAGCGCTGTTTTGTTGGAAATCATCCTTTGTTGCGTCCTTTGAGGTCCCTGTCTAGTGCAACTATTGGAGTAGCCTAATGTCAGTGGTCTCTCGTGCGTGCCATCAGACTAGTCTACTCTCTGGGATTTATAGTGATGTACTCAGTTCAATGCAATTCTATGGATGGCTGACTCTCCTGCTCGATTAAAGGGTTTCACCTACATGAACAGTTTGTATTCAGGCTGTCAGGACGAGTAAAAATCTTTCCAAGACTTGGCTATATGTATAGAGCTACATTGATCGTTTGCCCCACTGACCATGTTGCTCCCTCTCCTCTCTCTCTCTCCGTCTCTCTCTCTCTCTCTCTCTCTCTAACTTGCTTGCCTCTGTCGTTGGAAGAACAGATTAGCATTTCAAACTCATTTTCTGCATTGTGAGATTTGAGATGTTTTGTCGGGGCCCACACGCATTAAACACCCACAAAATGTTAGACTGAACACACATAAATACGTATAGAGAACACACACATACACACAAAGCACACACAAACATGCGCACCAAACACTCATTTCAGGAAAGAGATGCTTTTAGAAGATGGTTGAGACATTGTGACTTTTCACGCCGCATTGACTTTAACTGAAAAACCATTGTCTAAGTTTTTGTCTGGCCAAACGACAATAGTCCATATTTAAAGCATCTTTTTATGTAGGCAATTCATAATTATAGCGTATAACACATCATATCTTTCAATGCTTATAATTCTGCATTTCAGTGCACATTTTGTTATTGTCCATCTCGCGTTTGTCATTGTTTAGTGTCAGCTCAGTGTCTGTCCATCTCTCGTTTGACATTGTTTAGTGTCAGTTCAGTGTCTGTCCATCTCTAGTTTGACATTGTTTAGTGTCAGTTCAGTGTCTGTCCATCTCTCGTTTGACATTGTTTAGTGTCAGTTCAGTGTCTGTCCATCTCTCGTTTGACATTGTTTAGTGTCAGTTCAGTGTCTGTCCATCTCTAGTTTGTCATTGTTTAGTGTCAGTTCAGTGTCTGTCCATCTCTAGTTTGTCATTGTTTAGTGTCAGTTCAGTGTCTGTCCATCTCGCGTTTGTCATTGTTTAGTGTCAGTTCAGTGTCTGTCCATCTCTCGTTTGACATTGTTTAGTGTCAGTTCAGTGTCTGTCCATCTCGCGTTTGTCATTGTTTAGTGTCAGTTCAGTGTCTGTCCATCTCTCGTTTGACATTGTTTAGTGTCAGTTCAGTGTCTGTCCATCTCTAGTTTGTCATTGTTTAGTGTCAGTTTAGTGTCTGTCCATCTCTTGTTTGACATTGTTTAGTGTCAGTTTAGTGTCTGTCCATCTCTCGTTTGACATTGTTTAGTGTCAGTTCAGTGTCTGTCCATCTCTAGTTTGTCATTGTTTAGTGTCAGTTCAGTGTCTGTCCATCTCTAGTTTGTCATTGTTTAGTGTCAGTTCAGTGTCTGTCCATCTCCCGGAATTATTTAGGTTTGAACCTGAACTTCAGTTGAAACACTTCATTCAAACATACCTACTGAGTTACGCATTTAACCAATCACTAGACAGAGACCGTGTCACGTGATATCCCCGCTTTTTGTTTGACTAGGATGTCGTAAAAGGTTACACGTTTGTTTTAGATGTGTATCTTGAAGAGTGAGAGACGGAGAAAATGGCTGGCTGTCATTACTTCACACTTCAGTAAATCAGATACTTTTAGACAATCAGTTATTATTCTTACAAGTTCAATTTTTGACTTTCTTGACGTGACCTAATTGGCGACATTCCTATCTTTCATCCTAGTACTCACCCACCCTTCTCTATACAGCATTGCGCCATGTTCCCTTCATTATCTGTCCTACGCCCAATGTTCTGACCTGCATACAAATGTTTGGACAGTAGCTGGAACATTCGCAAGGAGAATTTCTTCTAAAAATGTTGAAATCAAGCGGCTTAAAAAAAAGGGTCTTCTTTAACATCTCACTGCAGATCCCAGTATTTGAAATTCTCCATGTTTGTTTTCACTTCATTGCGTTCTAGAAATAGTGACGAGATGAACTTATACTTTTTAGAAATGCCGTGAACAGTTAGCGTTGCATTGGATCAATGTAAAAGGTTACGCAAATAGTTTATAGATGTCTGGAAGTTGTTTCTTAGAAACTAACAGAGCAAAATAGAACTGGGATGTTGTGACTGGGGTTGGGGATCAGAAAGAAAGGTGGTTATGACCTTCACATGTTTATCTTCTTGTTCCTGTCACCTTTTCTAAATGCAACTTGATGAGAACTTAATGTCTCTAGTTTTTCAGACCGTCAAAACGAAAAGTTTTTCTTTTTTCACAGCTTATATTATGTCACTCTGTTTGACTCTGTTTGTTTGTCTGGAACAATGTTTGTACACGTTGTGTCTCTCACATGCAATATTGGATCAAGTGGAAAGTGTGCACAATGTTTTCTTGGCTAAACAAGAATCATAAAAAAACAACAATTTGTTGATTCATTATTGGTAATTAATTATTTTGTTTGGTATCAATCAAGGGAAAGAAATTGTACTTTGCAGATGTGGTCGCATGAGTTGAATTTAGTCTCCTTTTATACTAGATAGCCATGAAACCTTTAAGCTTTGATTTTCAAAAAAAAAAGTTTAAAATGTATGCGGAAACCAATTTTAAATCAAGATTTTGGACGAAAAAAAAAGTGTTTTTTCTAAAATGCACAAACGAAACGCACTATTGAGTACCTAATCATTGTAGTGCTCGAGGCTTTACGTATGGACTTCTAAAAGCGTATTTGTGTAATATGCTAGCCAATCTTGAAACGAGATGAAAAATGTTGTAATTAGGCACAGTCAAGAAAATGAAATGCTCTACTATTGGAAGACGAATAACATTTGGACATCATCGTGCTCAAAATAGTTGTGACGGCTGCTTCAAAATTTCTCAAAGCATTTTGTTTTAAAAAATATATACATATTGTATAATCATTCATATATATATAAATATATATATATATAAACAGTAGCCATTTAGCATCGCGCTAAGGAAGAAGTTCGAAGAAATGACTCTTCAGTATTTGTTTCCTATGCAATGTATTTTTTTCTCATTCCTATTCTTCTATTAACTAATTCGAGGTCACTCTATGCAATGTGGTTTATGTGTGAGTTTGTGCGGCACGTATCCGTGAGCAATAGCTGATCTTCATGGACAAGTTTGGGTTTGACCAACTTTCTCTCATCCTGTTTGTTGTCATAATTTGAATGGTTAAAAAAGTAATCACTATTTTTTTTAAAGGGAGGAGGATTTCGTGCAGTCTAATTTCTCTACAGTCTTTAAGTCCTTTCTGTGCCCAGACTAGTACTATTACAGAATAATGAAACTACATTGTAGAGTTGTTGTTCAGTTCACATACATCAGTAAGCGTTGTGTCTGCACTAAATTCTACAGAGGACCTAAATCCCCTGAACACATTTCAGTAATGAATATGGCTTCATCACATTAGTCTTAGTGCCTATATTGTTAGATGTCTGCTATCCACTATTTGTGGTCGATCTTCACTTAGTCGATATAATCCAATTATGAAGAGCACCGAGGCCAGACACGATGCTGGGACATTTATACAGTGTGTGTGTGTATTATTATATATATATATATATATATATATATATATATATATATATATATATATATATATATATATATATATATATATATATATGTAATGTATAACTGTATATATTGACATAGATATTGATCCAGGATGAACTTCACTATTACCCATGGGTACGTGCATCTTAAGATAGGCCGAGCAAGTCTTAACTAAATGTCAGCATGTCTTTAATGTCACGGAGACTCTAATATGCATTGTCTGTCTGTGTCACGATGCTATTCCAGTTTCCCTCTCTTGTGTTGCCATGTCTCGGTGCCTAAATTTGTTCAGTAATCTGTCAAGTCCTGGTGCCTATATATTTTCTTGTTTATGAATATATCGTGTCACTGTAACTCTATTGTCTAAGTAACATTTCATGTAACAATGTAAGAGTGCTTTTATTGGGTCAGTAATATCCTGTGGTGTTACACTTTGATTTGGTGCCACGATTGTCTAGAATTTTTAGACTATCTCCACCATGTTACACGTAGGCCAGACATAAATCAGTTAGGATTCAGGAAAAGTAGAGAAACGATTTCTACGCGCTTTGATTAGTGATTGCTAGAAGAGAGGAGACGATTTCAATATACCATTGTCGTTGTGTTGTTTTAAAGGTTTAGAATTACTTTAGATAAACGTAAATATATTACATGGCCATTAAAACATTTGTTTTTAAATTTTTACAGAGATGGGAGGCTTCAGGAAAATGATCAGTTACTTTCAATCAATGGTCAGCCACTAGAGGTCTCCCACCAGGAGGCCATTCGTATCCTGCAGAGTACTCAGGGCACTGCCGAAATCGTTGTGGCACGAGGCGTACCGTCCGCCTCCAGGACTGACCTCTCCATCCAGGTGAGTTGAGACAAAGAACTGGACAACAGAAAAGTCTAAATCTATTCTTGGAATTTCGCAAGAGTGTAAATCTTTATTTGCATGGAGTCTAACCTCCCAACAAATATACACAACAAGATTGAATATTAATTAAATTAAACTAAATTGTTGTATGTAGACATTTCGAAGTGCGGATATGTACATATTTGAAGATGGGGTATGTAAACATTTAGGGTATGTAAACATTTAGAGATGATGTTAGGTATACCTTTTAAGATGGAAATTGCACATTTAGAGATGATGATATGTACACAGAGAGGAAGGATTTTACACATTTTAAACATGTGTATATGTAGTAAATTATGTACAGATTGCATTATCAAGCAGTAAAATGGCTTGGATGCTAGCTACGTTTTACTTGGGATAAAACAATACGTTTAAACAAAGTTATTTAATGGCTTATTACGTCTAACCCAGAACACTGCTGAAATCTGAAAGTGGAACATTTTGGAATAAGTCACTATCTATTAAGTCCATAAGTAGAAACCAATACATGCATCTAATTAGCGAGTTAAAAGTCATACAGTTTGTAAGCGAGTCTTCACCCATATTTGGACGAACTAATATTGACCACTTGATCTTTATTATGGGTTGAAATAATCTTGACTTCGTCTTCCGCCTTTGTTTGAGCTAACTGTTGACTATCTTGGCTATGTTCATGTTTGATTACATTGTATACTATGTAAAACAAAAAGTTTTATTTCTTTGTTATTATTATTTTAGGTTTTCAGTTGACCACAGATACGTTTTAGGGCGGGGCTATCACTCAATCCAATTCTTTCATTGACTGGTTTCCTGGAATGCATTTCTCACCAGTCAATGAAGCGAACTATCGCCTTAACCAAATAGTGTTGACCGCCTGACCAGAGTCTCCCACTGTCGGCCCATTTAACGTCTGTCTCTAATGGCCTGAGTCACGTACAGCTTATGTCTTGGACAGTCGTGTTGGCTATTTATTTATTTATACTACAAAGTTGGGAGTTAGGAGTAAGTGAAATATGTAATGCTCTGAGAGACAGTATGATTGATGTATGTCTGGTCGTGGTATCCGACCCAGGCTCTCGTCTCGATGATTCCGGGTTCAAACCCTACCCACCGCCATTACCTGCTTTCCTGCTTCCTATTTCAAACTTCAAGCCGGACGGCAAAGGATGGAAAAGGCGGGTTTCAAACCCGGGACGATCCTGATAATCCGAAGCGCTTAATTCTTGACCAGGCAGCTTCCTAAAGTAAAGTGTCAATATTAGCCGCGAAAATGCTCGCAAGCCCAATTCAGGCTGGTGAAGGGAGCTTTTGTTCGCTTTTGCTGGCCTTAGTGTTCCAAGTGCGACGCACAACACTACTAGACAATTTCAGATGATGGATGAAATAACAATAGAATGGACAGATCGGTATATCAGATCGCCAGCGGTTGCTTATAACGAACGCTGTTATACATGGTGCTTAGTTTCTATAAAGCAAAATCTTTGTGTCGCGGGTTCTGTACGGAAAACTGTCTTGATAAATTTATGATGACAGTTAAAAGTCATCTGCAAACTGTACATGCATGCAGGCGCCAAGGTCACACCAGAAAGTGAAATTTGGTGAATAAATTTTTAACAATCATAGAAAAAAAACACCTCCTCATGCCGTCTCTGTACCTAATCAAGACCTACTCACCGAAGCAGAACGTTTTGGTGCAAAATGTTTTAATCACATTATATATGTTCATTGTATTATGTATTAATATATAATCATTTTATTATGTATCTTAAATGAATGATGCATACCTATGCACTGTATGTGTATTTGTGCTGTAACATATTTTTAAATGTAAAAGTTATTTTAAAAATTAGATTTAGAATATAAATTTGTGGTGTAATTATTGTTATATCAACCAGTTTATAATGTCTATAAGTTTTAATTGTAGGACAAGAAACAATGATTCAATTTGTTCACACATTTTTTTGTGTTATCTCCAACTTGAAATAACTGATAAATGTCATCATGATAGTTTCGCACAGCTCATCTGGTGTGGGCAGCATGTCAATAGCTGACCTTTCATAGTTTCTGTTTTACATGTTTGGATGTTCCTTCACAATTTTTAGCCCCAAACCTTCCCCAGGACGGCGGTGGATGATGACTGGCAGGTATCGAGACGATATCCCGAGAACATAGCACACGACCAGCCATCCATAGTTCACAATATACAATGGGGGAAGAATGTTACTATATGGAGTACGCGACGTTTTGATGAGGGAGCAATCTTTACACTGCTCATTGTGTCTGATGGTGGAGCAATCTTTACACTGCTCATTGTGTCTGATGGTGGAGCAATCTTTACACTGCTCATTGTGTCTGATGGTGGAGCAATCTTTACACTGCTCATTGTGTCTGATGGTGGAGCAATCTTTACACTGCTCATTGTGTTTGATGGTGGAGCAATCGTTACACTGCTCATTGTGTCTGATGGTGGAGCAATGTTTACACTGCTCATTGTGTTTGATGGTGAAGCAATGTTTACTCTGCTCATTGTGTCTGATGGTGAAGCAATCTTTACACTCCTCATTGTGTCTGATGGTGGAGCAATCTTTACACTCCTCATTGTGTCTGATGGTGGAGCAATCTTTACACTGCTCATTGTGTCTGATGGTGGAGCAATCTTTACACTGCTCATTGTGTCTGATGGTGGAGCAATCTTTACACTGCTCATTGTGTCTGATGGTGGAGCAATCTTTACACTGCTCATTGTGTCTGATGGTGGAGCAATCTTTACACTGCTCATTGTGTCTGATGGTGGAGCAATCTTTACACTGCACATTGTGTTTGATGGTGGAGCAATCTTTACACTGCTCATTGTGTTTGATGGTGGAGCAATGTTTACTCTGCTCATTGTGTTTGATGGTGGAGCAATCTTTACACTGCTCATTGTGTCTGATGGTTGAGCAATCTTTACACTGATAATTGTGTCTGATGGTGGAGCAATCTTTACACTGCTCATTGTGTCTGATGGTGGAGCAATCTTTACACTGCTCATTGTGTTTGATGGTGGAGCAATCGTTACACTGCTCATTGTGTCTGATGGTGGAGCAATGTTTACACTGCTCATTGTGTTTGATGGTGGAGCAATCTTTACACTGCTCATTGTGTCTGATGGTGGAGCAATCTTTACACTGCTCATTGTGTCTGATGGTGAAGCAATCTTTACACTGCTCATTGTGTCTGATGGTGAAGCAATCTTTACACTGCTCATTGTGTCTGATGGTGGAGCAATCTTTACACTGCTCATTGTGTTTGATGGTGGAGCAATCTTTACACTGCTCATTGTGTTTGATGGTGGAGCAATCTTTACACTGCTCATTGTGTTTGATGGTGGAGCAATCTTTACACTGCTCATTGTGTCTGATGGTGGAGCAATCTTTACACTGCTCATTGTGTTTGATGGTGGAGCAATCTTTACACTGCTCATTGTGTCTGATGGTGGAGCAATCTTTACACTGCTCATTCTGTTTGATGGTGGAGCAATCTTTACACTGCTCATTGTGTCTGATGGCGGAGCAATCTTTACACTGCTCATTGTGTCTGATGGCGGAGCAATCTTTTCACTGCTCATTGTGTCTGATGGTGGAGCAATCTTTACACTGCTCATTGTGTCTGATGGTGGAGCAATCTTTACACTGCTCATTGTGTCTGATGGTGGAGCAATCTTTACACTGCTCATTGTGTTTGATGGTGGAGCAATCTTTACACTGCTCATTGTGTCTGATGGTGGAGCAATCTTTACACTGCTCATTATGTTTGATGGTGGAGCAATCTTTACACTGCTCATTGTGTCTGATGGTGGAGCAATCTTTACACTGCTCATTGTGTTTGATGGTGAAGCAATCTTTACACTGCTCATTGTGTTTGATGGTGGAGCAATCTTTACACTGCTCATTGTGTTTGATGGTGGAGCAATCTTTACACTGCTCATTGTGTTTGATGGTGAAGCAATCTTTACACTGCTCATTGTGTTTGATGGTGGAGCAATCTTTACACTGCTCATTGTGTTTGATGGTGGAGCAATCTTTACACTGCTCATTGTGTCTGATGGTGGAGCAATGTTTACTCTGCTCATTGTGTTTGATGGTGGAGCAATGTTTACTCTACTCATTGTGTCTGATGGTGAAGCAATCTTTACACTGCTCATTGTGTTTGATGGTGAAGCAATCTTTACACTGCTCATTGTGTTTGATGGTGAAGCAATGTTAGTCCTCTCTGTTAGAATTAATATGCTTGAAGTATTCTCTATTTGGCAAATAAAACAAAGTTGTATGAAAAGTATCGCTGAAATGCGTCTGAAATCATTTTAGAATGGTCTAAATTCAGGTAGCGCATTTCCATCGTGCCTATCATTGTGTTTAGAGACTCACTCATCTTTTGATTGGTAGTTTACAACTAATGGATGCACTTTTTATATTCCTATAGAGGTTAAATGTTGCGCATAAACCCGTGCTAAGTGAATTCATTTTAGTCAATTTTCAGAAGAAAAAAAGATAGACCTCATTCACCAATCGTAAACAAACAACATTGAGTCACGTGCTTCTCTATCTCTTCTAAACAAATTACGATCTAATTTTAATCAACAATGTGACAGTTTTTTCGTTGTTTTATCAATATTATCACGTGACCGTTCATTTTTGGTGAATGAGGTCCATTAAAATAAATGTTGTAATTTATGTTGATAGAAGTTTAAAAAAAGGGTGTGGCCCATTTACTTTTGATTCATTTCAATGATATCTATTGATTTTTGTTTGACTGTTTTTTGTTTGGCCAGTTACATAAGTGGTTTAGAGCATTGTACTAGTTACGCGAATGTCGAGGGTTCGAAGCCCATTTTTTTTCTCTCTTAATGTCAAATTAAATATTAATTAATTATATTTTTAAACATTAAATTTGATTTTTTTTTTAAATTATATTAGGCCTATTTGTTTCTTATAATTGTTTTTAGACTTCTCGGCCTCTTACGGCCGCTGCCCCAGCGAAGACAACGGGGAGGCCTAGTGAGGAGGAGGAAGAGGAGGGATCAGAGAAAGAGGCTGAGGATAAAGTGGCTATTGATGAGAGTGAAGGCAAAGTTGCTCAGGAGAAGACAGACATGGTGGTAAGTACTGGTCTACCTAGATATCTGTCTATTGAGTGGGTGTACTGGTCTCGGTACGTGACGTTTTGGCGCCGCCGTTTTGGCGACAGGACGTTTTGGCGCGAGCCGTTTTGGCGACGGGACGTTTTGGCGCTAGATAACATTTGACGATAATTTAATAAGTACGTAGCTTTTTTTTTAATGAACCCTTGAATTCCAGCGACTTAGGAAAATAACCATGGTGTCTATGTATACGTAATCTAAAGTATTTTGAGAAACATGGTACATGTATTAAATGTTTACTTATATTAGCAAGTGTTTGGTATGTATAGCTGGAGATAGCATACAGTCATTAAATAAACCAATGTTAATGTAAACAAATAATTGCATCAATTTTTAGTCTTTCATCGTTTCATTTTGTTTTTAATTTTTAAAGTAATATCTTAAAAAACTTTTTTGAAAATAAAGTGTGCCTCTTAATAAACAAACATACACAAGCCAAAATGTTTATTAAAGAAAATGATGTGAAAAACAAACACACATTTACATTTAGTACGTGAAAAATATGTCATAACACAAACACTCATGCAAAACATAGATATGAATAATTCTTTTAAAAGAAATAATACAATAAACGTACATAATGTATTTCGCGCCAAAACGTCCCGTCGCCAAAACGGCTTGCGCCAAAACGACCTTCGCACCAAAACGGCGGCGCCAAAACGGCGGCGCCAAAACGTCCTGCTTCGTACTGGTCTCTAGCTGTGCATTTAATAATGATCTACTGATTTGTGAATGTTCATACTCTTTAGTTTCATGTTAGTAACTATAGTTTACCCTTTCAACTTTGCACATAGTCAAATGAATTATAGTAAAGAAAGCGAAAACCAGGATTAAACAAAAGACCAACAAAAACAAAGTTGCATTTCTTATAAGGGCAGGCAACTGGACTTATTTTTTACATTGAAGTAAAAATATAGTTATTCCCCCTTGACTTTCTCTTTCGTTTTCTTGTTCTCTCTCTCTCTCTCTCTTTCTCTCTCTCTCTCTCTCTCTCTTATCTGTCTGCCTCACTCTCTTTTACGTTACTAGAACAGAAAAGTACCAAATGAATGACCGAGAATATAAGATGCAACGTTACAAAGACAATTGAAGCTGATGAGCAATTTATTTGTTATTAATAGCTAATGAATGATAGATTTACAGAGATATAACATTTTTTTACCGTACCAATAATTTAATTAAATCTGACAACATATTGATACAGTCTGGTGAATTAGCCAAGTAATGCATATTTTAAACTTCATTCTAATTTGCTTCTTCGTTCTAATTTATTTTGTAACCATGTGTCCTTCAGACACAGAAGCATTTGCAAGGAGCTATATCATTGTAAACCTTTGTCTATAGGACCTATTTCTTTGTAAACCTTTGTCTTTAAGATCTATAGCATTGTAAACCATTGTCTATAAGAGCAATGTCATTGTAAAACATTGTCTTTAGCAGCCATGTGATTGTAAAACTTTGTCTATAGGAGCTTTATCATTGTAAACCTTTGTGTACAGGAGCCATGTCATAGTAAACTTTTGACTGTAGGAGCTATTTCATTATAAGTCCCAATGTATAGGAGCTTTGTTATTGTAATCCCTAATGTAAATAACATTTTTTATTGTTGAAATCCCTAGTCTCTCAAACATTTGGATTTGTCTAACTTTATGGTGGGCCAGGTTCAGCCTGATCTTGGAACTGGTCCAGTTGATGCAGGCAATGATCTAAGTTCACCATCACATCTTTTTGACCCCACTCGCACGCACACACACACACACGCACACACACACACACACATGCTCTCTCTCGCGTCAAGGGACTCCTAGAACTGTAAAGGAAGATCAATAGTTCTTAACTCGTCTCTTCAATCCTTAGATTTTAATGTGCTTCTAGAGTCGTATTCCTCCATGGCTTGTTTTGAGAATGGACGAACAGTTTGGCTTGACAGAGATACTGCAGAACTAGTCACACCTATCAGCTGATTGTATGGTACTTTAGTATGTCTATAGCTTTAAATAGAAAGTTGATTGCGTCAATGTTATAGTCTAAGGAAGGGCAGATTTTAGATAGTATTCAGTCATAATAAACATGAAGCTTTGAATGGTCGGCGCTACAGATGTTATTATAATATGTTATAATAAATAGCTTGCACATTGCAAAATAATTTGTCATTATGCAGGAGAAGCTTTATATGTATTGCAAGAGAAGCTTTATATGTATTGCAAGAGAAGCTTTATATGTATTGCAAGAGAAGCTTTATATGTATTGCAAGAGAAGCTTTATATGTATTGCAAGAGAAGCTTTATCTGTATTATAGTGAATGGTGGTCGATATAATGTTAGATGTGGTTGTTTTGCACATTACAAAATGATTGGGTCATTTTTATACGACCAAAAATGCTTAGTACGTGTAGGTCAGTGTTCTCACTTATACAATTGTATGATAGATCTAGTATCAGTCAGTTCTCCTTGCAAGGTCTTGGTTTAAACATAGGGGAGAAGGTTTCCGTGCTGCAGTTTCAAAAGCAGTTTTCAAAACAAATTGGCTTGAATCTGGGGCATAGGCTACCAACAAGCTTCCTCCAGGCGTCTCTCCAGCTGTCCCAACGTATTGCCCATCTGCTTGGCATCTGCTGCCAAATCGTGAGTGTACCAGGGAACGCTTGTCTTGTGATGATGGATGCAAGCCTGCGAAGGTTGTGATTCCACTTGAAATATTTCTCATCCAGCTTGAAGAATCCAAAGAGGATGGCGATTTCAAGACGAGTTTGAATGCCTCAAGAATTACAAGAAGCAATAGAAAACGATGTAAGTGCTGCAATTTCGTTTTAAACTGTCCACTTTGCTCAAAGCTTTGCAATGAGTTTGATGCGCCCAACAATCTTCTGCTATTTCACACTGAAGTCAGATTGATTTCAAGAGGAAAAGTTCTAAAACATTTTTGTTTGATTCATGATGAATTACAATAGCTTTTAATTGTTGGAATCATTTCACATCGGTGAAAGTGAACTACAGAAAATACCCCTGTTCGACATCTTCGTTATCTTAAATGAGTTCGATTTCCAAAAAGGTTACTCTGCGAAACAGGATTTTTCAGTTTATTAAATACAGAAGTAGACTTGACGCAGAAGATGACATTCGTTCTGATCTTGTAAAGATTCGTGGTCGAGAGGCTAAGTACGCTTGAACTTAGCTTGGCTTGGCTACCTATGAAGGGGGCTCGAGGTTCGACACCCGATTCGAGCAGAGTTGTGTTTACTGAGCGCCTAAAGGCATCACGGAAAAACCCTCTCCCAGATACCCCCTCCCAATTTAAAATTGCTGATTTGGTGAAACAGAAATAAGCTCAACATTCTCAATGACGTTGATATTTGGTGAAACAGAAATAAGCTCAACATTCTCAATGACGTTGATATTTGGTGAAACAGAAATAAGCTCAACATTCTCAATGACGTTGATATTTGGTGAAACAGAAATAAGCTCAACATTCTCAATGACGTTGATATTTGGTGAAACAGAAATAAGCTCAACATTCTCAATGACGTTGATATTTGGTGAAACAGAAATAAGCTCAACATTCTCAATGACGTTGATATTTGGTGAAACAGAAATAAGCTCAACATTCTCAATGACGTTGATATTTGGTGAAACAGAAATAAGCTCAACATTCTCAATGACGTTGATATTTGGTGAAACAGAAATAAGCTCAACATTCTCAATGACGTTGATATTTGGTGAAACAGAAATAAGCTCAACATTCTCAATGACGTTGATATTTGGTGAAACAGAAATAAGCTCAACATTCTCAATGACGTTGATATTTGGTGAAACAGAAATAAGCTCAACATTCTCAATGACGTTGATATTTGGTGAAACAGAAATAAGCTCAACATTCTCAATGACGTTGATATTTGGTGAAACAGAAATAAGCTCAACATTCTCAATGACGTTGATATTTGGTGAAACAGAAATAAGCTCAACATTCTCAATGACGTTGATATTTGGTGAAACAGAAATAAGCTCAACATTCTCAATGACGTTGATATTTTTCAAAAACTGGCACAAACAATTTTCAAGCAAAGTAGAGTACGGTTGGTTGCCATTAGCTGTTTACTATGCTCTGTAATATTTCATCTAAGTATAGAAGATGAATATGGTGATCACGTGATAAGAAAGTAAATAAATGTAGGTGAATAAAGGTAACATTTCATTTCTTTGTAATTTAGCAAATAAGCAGAAATATTTAGTGTTCGTGGTTCAACTTTGGCAATATCCGATATTTGCATTATCATTGCCATTTTATAACATAGCAAAAACACGATATTACGGCTGGGGGTCGCCGCATAGTGGGCAATTTTAAAAAGCGGTGGCTGAACTAAAAAGGTTGCGAACCGTTGATCTAGTGTCTAATCTATCTGTAGAGGTAACAGAACATACATGTGGTAGAACTAAATGATGAGATCATGAAGTAACCTTTTTTAATGTAATTCTACTAGAACAAATTCAAAGTTCAGCTAACGTCTTTTTGAAATCGACCTTTTGACCAAATCCCTGCATTCATTGGTATTGAGAAGCTCCATTAAGAAATTACATTAACACGATGTCTCTGTATTCAAGCTAGTGTGAAGACGCATGGCTGTGAATAACTGCAGATCTAAATGTGTTGCCGTTTTTGTTTCAATATTCTTGTGTCCAATGAGATTCGCTCCTATTAGTTCATTAATTACCAGTTACATAATACTTACTTTTTCTATATTGGCTATTGCTTTGAATATTTTTTTTCCTAAAACATGATACAGGCGTAAAAGATTCATTTTTTAAAAAAAAAAGATAAATGATATTGATTTCGTTTTTTTTTTGTTTGTTTTTTTTAGTGGTTTTTTTTTATGTGCTAAAAGGACTTAACTTTTTAGATAAACTATTTATTTATTTGTCTATTTAATGATTTTGTCATGGAAAGGAATAAGTTGATTATGTAATTATCTTTACCCACAATTATCATATACCTACACACATTTATTATTTGAAATTGTTAGACCTTATAATATCTCGGTACATGTTCTTTGATACAACACGTATATTGAAAAGATACAAAATTATTGTGAAGATTAGCCTAGTAACCAAATGTAAGTCAGCCTTGCTATTACATAGTAACCAAATGTAGTTCAGCCATGTTATTTACATAGTAACAAAATGTAGGTCAGCCTTGCTATTTACATAGTAACCAAATGTAGGTCAGCCATGTTATTTACATAGTAACAAAATGTAGGTGAGAAATGTTATTTACATAGTAACAAAATGTAGGTCAGTCATGTTATTTACAAAGTAACTAAATGTAGGTCAGCCTTGTTCTCTCCAGACACCGCGGACCTTATTGAATTCTTCCCAGGAATTTAACCATTTCTCATGTACCCATTCTCAGATTATATTTTGTCTTTTGACCTTCCCTGCCTTAGACATAGCGTGCCCCTAAGGCTGCCTATGATTTTGTAATCTTGTTTTACGTATCACAAAATGTCAGCGGCATAATCCTGTTAAACTTTAAAATAAATGTTACAATAACATTTACAACATTGACTATAAATTCCAGCCAGGTCAATGTCCATTCTTTAGATGTTGATCTGTTAAAAGAGACGTTTGCTTTGTTGTTACTTTTTTGTCTTTCACTTGAATGTTAAGTGTTACTTCAGTTTCTAACAAAAGCTGAAACGAAACAAAGTTCTTTTCCTAAACCTTTGACATTTCCCAATACGTTTTTATTAACAACTACTGGAACATAAGAATATAGAGTTAGGACAAACAATACTTCCTTACACCTAGAAATATCTTATGGTCATTCTAGTGTCCACTATATGTGTTACTAATAACAACTACTGGAACATAAGAATATAGAGTTAGGACAAACCATACTTCCTTACACCCAGAAGTATCTTATGGTCATTCTAGTGTCCACTATATATGTCACTAATAACAACTACTGGAACATAAGAATATAGAGTTAGGACAAACAATACTTCCTTACACCTAGAAGCATCTTATGGTCATTCTAGTGTCCACTATATATGTCACTAATAACAACTACTGGAAAATATAGTTAGGACAAACAAGACTTCATCTTACGGTTATTATAGTGTCCACTATATAGGTCACTATTCTACAACTACTGGAAAATTGAGTTAGGACACACAAGACTTCATTACACCTAGAAGTATCTTATGGTCATTCTAGAGCCCACTATATAGGTCACTATTCTACAACAACTGGAAAGTAGAGTTAGAACAAACAACACTTCATTACACCTAGAAGTATCTTATGGTTATTCTAGTGTCCACTATATAGGTCACTATTCTACAACTACTGGAAAATAGAGTTAGGACACACAACACTTCACTACACCTAGAAGTATCGTATGGTCATTCTAGTGTCCACTATATAGGTCACTATTCTACAACAACTGGAAAGTAGAGTTAGAACAAACAAGACTCACCTAGAAGTATCTTATGGTCATTCTAGTGTCCACTATATAAATCACTATTAACAACTACTGGAAAATAGAGTTAGGACAAACAAGACTTCATCACATATAGAAATATCTTATGGTCATTTCAATGTCCCCTGTATTGGTCACTAGTCTACCACTACTAGGAATAGAATCATCATCGTGTAGAGTCGTGCCAGTGTGAACTGTATAGCCTTTTATTTTATTCCAACCTTATATCAACGTTTCCACGCTCATTTCACTGCCCAGTCTCCTGATGACTGAAACTTGCAGAGCTAACATTGTGATCATATTGACCTGTTCAAATAGACAACTCATTAGTACAAGTTTCAGACGTTCCACAAAACATGCGGTTGTCTTTCCCTGGCACTCAAACACGATGTACATTAAAAGTTGGAGCGATTAGAAAGAAAAAAACTGGTGACTCTATTGACTAAAGTGTCAAGACCTAAGGATTCCATTAAGTCTCGTCTCAAGCAAAACTTAGTGTTTTCACTACTTGCACGGCTCAGTGCCATATCTGGTCAGTGGATGATTTCTTGGCCTACTCAAAGGCCTTGAAATCTGGTACAGTAAAAATCAAATAGCATTAAGAATTTCATTTTGTTTTGATTAGGTGCTAGCCCTCGTGAAATATGAAATCATCTCATATGTAATATATAAAGCAGAAGTAATCATCTTCTTTTTTGAAGTAACGTCTGTATTATATAAGATAAGATAAGTAAGGAGTATGTATGTCTCCAATAGAAATCAAGACTAAACAATCTTGACAAAATTCGGCATGAATGTTCCTTAAATCAAGTCGGAGACCGTAGTATATGTTAAATGTCTATCCCACAACAAGAAGGCTCTAAAAATAAAAGTAAACAAGGTTACAAAGACAGTTTGTGTGGAAACACAGATTCAAAATCTGCCCCCGAAGTGGTCCACCCAGGCAGGCTTCAATATTTTCAGAAAGAACATCCAAATGAAATTATATCAAAGACAAATGAGAGATAAGAATGGAGAAAGAAGGTTGACAGATCTTGTGTATGCCCCATTTCACTGCCCCAACGGTCCAGCAGATCAAAGGATGGGTGCAAGTGAATGCAAAGTTAGATGTGAATCTGGCCTAACTAGTTCCCCTTTCAGACCTTGTGGTCTATAGGGCAGATGATGTAAAGTTCATCTGTTTTTGTGGCCTACGGTTAACGAGGGTTGATGTAGCCAGCACAACGACCAACCGCCTTTGCTTTTCCCCAACTAATGTCAGGTACCCATTAGAGCTGGGTGGACTCAGAGGCGCCCAAGGATTCCCAAGTTGAAATTCCCAGTCTTCACCAGGATTCGAACCCGGGACCCCCGGTTCGGAAGCCAAACGTTTTACCGCTCAGCTACCGCGCCTCTCCTGGCCTAACTGAAGTCTTATAATTGATGTAATTGTTTTGAAAAGGCTCAATCTCTTATTCGAATGCTCAAAAAAAAACAAAACTTTTTTCGCAATATAAAAAACAGTTTACGAAAATGAAGTTTAAAAGATTACTATTCGTTTTAATCTAGGTCTAACTTATAATACATACTAATTAGCTTTTTCTCTTTAAAAAACTGCTTGCATAACTGATTTTAAAAATTAGATTTTTCGCTTTCAGAAAAAAAAAGTAGCCGTTGCATCAGAACTTTGAATGGTCTAAAATATTGTGATGTCGGATTTTCAATATCTTTTCTAGTTTACGAGATCTAAACGGGACGGACGGACAGACATTTTGCACAAAACTAATAGCGTCTTTTCCCCTTTCGGGGGCCGCTAAAAATACCCTAATTTATCTCTATTGAAGATCGAAATGTTTTAATTAACAAATCGGGTAAACCCCTTTCTTTTCACAGTATTTTATATATGATATGACAATGTCGGCTAAACGGATAAACTCATCTTCACACTCTTATTTTCGTGGCAAAACAAAAATTGTGAAGTGAAAATTCTCCATGTTTGACATAGATTTAAATTCAATCCAGCATATCAGTATAACTAAAAAAACAATAACACGGCCCTCATGCCGCGGGTCATATCCGGTTAGTAAATATATATAAAGCTACCACAGCATTGGCAAAACTCTCCAAGCGCGTCTGGGAAAATGGTAAATTGACCACAGCGACCAAAATCCTAGTCTACAACGCCTGTGTTGTGAGCACTCTCCTTTATGGCAGTGAGAGCTGGTCAACATACATGTACCAAGAGCACAGATTGAATAGTTTCCACTTGCGCTGCCTGAGACGCATAATGGGCATCTCTTGGAGGGACCATGTCTCCAATCAGGAAGTTTTAAGATTGGCCAATATGAACAGCATGTATGCTCTCCTGACACAAAGAAGATTACGCTGGCTCGGACATGTCACCCGCATGCCAGATGGCAGAATCCCGAAAGATATCTTATATGCTGAGCTTGTGGAAGGAGTCAGACCCAAGGGCCGCCCAAGACTAACATATAGAGATGTCTGCAAGCGAGACATGAGAGCCTCAGGCATCAGCGAAAGTAAGTGGGAAAACAGCCAAAGACCGGAGTGCATGGAGACAGACTGTGCGTGCTGGGACAACCCTTGCTGAGAACAAAAGAATTGAAGCGGCTTTAATCAAGAGGGATAAAAAGAAAGCTGCCCTGTCTGCTAGCCCTAAATCAGAGGCATACACATGTACGAATTGTGGCAAAGTCTGCCGTTCTAGAATTGGCTTGATTAGCCACACCAGATTCTGCCCCGTCTCAAGATTAAGCCAAAACCAGTGACTCATTTGGGCGCATCCATTGCCTTTCGAGACAAAAGGAGCCATATATATATATATATATATATATATATATATATATATATATATATATATATATATATATATACATATATATATATATATATATATATATATATGGCCTCATTCAGTCGCGAAATGAAATGAATGCCTGGTTAGCTATGGTCGCATTGCCCACACAGCAGTTTCCCCTCTCCACGCAGCTGATGTATCCAAAGGAACGGCAATTGTCGATACAGTTTGGGGTCAGCGGTGTCGCAGGCTCTGCCAGGGTGTAGCACTGAGTGCTGCAAACTGCCTAACAGTCGCCGGCTCCAGATTTTTTCCTCATGATTGACTCCCGAAGACTTTCCCTTGATTGGGTATAGCTGCAAGGCAGCAGAGGTTAGAATTCAGAGTTTTCCTTCTCCTAGGTGGGTAGCCAGGCATGGCTAACGAGGATATCCTGCCCCTTCTTCTCCGGACTATATATATTAGCCAAACTTAAAGGCCAGGAGTTGGGCTGGGGCCAAGGACCTTTATAGATAAAGTGGAGTACTTTTATGCAGACGTTGTGCGTGTGTGTGTGTGTGTGTGTGCGCGCGTGTGTTCAACAAAAGTACTCAGACTATGCGTGTGTGTGTTCAATGAATGTATAGACTCAGACAGTATATGTTTAAAGAATATATTGAGTTAGACACTGTGTGTGTGTGTTTAATGAATGTATTGAGTCAGACTTTGTGTGTATGTGTTCTAATCAAATCAGAGCTCATGAGAGTAGCTCGCCCATCATCTTTACACAACACATGTCCGGCCCCGAGTCTGTTTACATCCGACGCGAAGTCACTGGGTCAGTCGGTGCCACTTGTTGGGAGGGAGTCTCGTCTGCCGAGATGCGTGGAGTCAACAAGAAATAATCCTCTTTTTGTGTTGAGTCAGTCGCGCCGATGAAACCTGGCTTCTGTTTCTAGTGTCAGTAAAACGATTGATTGCATGGCTTTCTCTGCTCTCGTATTCATTGACAGAGTGTGGGTGTATTCACCTGTGGGTGAGGAGAAATCATCTATTTTGATTCTGTTGTGTAGGTGTTCCTACTTGTAGGCGTGGAGAATAGGTTTGATCAGACTGTGGAGGCATGTACAGACGTTTTCTCATACCATGGGAACATTATCTCCCCTCCCACTACGTAGTGAATAACTTCAGTTTTAATGTGGGGAGTAAAACTAAAACATTCATTTTCTGCCTCATTGCAAGCACCGAATCATTCCTAGCTGTGTAGATAGTTATCACTTGTGTTATTAGTTCTACGGATTTTGTAAACAGTCCTAAGTATTGACTTGGTAGAACTGTTCAGAGGTGATTGCATTCGTTTGACCAGACTAGTAATGTTTTCCCTGGCTACATGTAAGCGAGTGCCCCAACCCAGTCCCTTGATGTATTGCAATTGATTATACTTATACCGGTACTCTTCTGCTGCGTGCACTCAACGTTTTGGTGTTCTTCACTTCTGATTACCTCTCTCTTCCACCCAGCTTCCCGTCTCACACTGTTTCTCCACCCATCGGTTTTTTTTATTTTGTTATTATTATAACAACAATATTAGAATATTAGGATTATTTAGCAGACCAACATGTTAAGTAGGTCTTTATGGTGTGTGTACTTCATTAAGTAGGTCTGTATGACGTACTATATTAAGTAATCAACTTATCGTCATTCTTTTTACAAAACTTGTATCAATTCACTTGGTCCTTCTGAGTGGAAACTTGTACACTCCATTTCTTCAACTTCCCATTCTCAAGTTGCTCAAGTTTGTGTCTAAGACGCGACCAATCTAATATTTGTGTACTCATGCCTACAACTACTTTAAGAAAAGTTAATATGCTCTACTAATTAGAGTAATTAAACTCGAGACATTCTCGCAACATTATTACAATCTCAAAACTAATTGACTCGACCAAAGATATTTCAACACGATTGACTCTCACCACCATTTCTTCTGGATTGTGTTTTGAATGGAAATGTTTTCTTTAGTTCTAGAACCGTATATACATTTTATGTATTACTAAAATCTCTTGCAACAAACAGATGATGATATTGGCTGGCTGGCTTGAAAATGCCTCTGTAGTTTCAAAAGTAGGCTTACATCCAATGACACAAGTTCCACCGTGTTGCCGGAAATACTTGCTTAAGTGAAAACATGACAATTATTCTGTCTACGAAATACAATATTTGTAATCCTCAGGTTGAAATCATGAACTAATTGAGCACTCACTAGAAACAGACAATACTATTTAATTACAGATTCACATAACTAAAGTTTATATGTACTGTGAAACTATTTCGACCGACCCCGTTTATTATCTCCCCTGTATTGATACACTAAGTTAAACTTCTCCAACGAAATCGATACAGAGAAAATCTTATTTTTAGCTTTAGCTTTCTTCAATACATTCAGTACTATGGAAAATGTATCTCGCTAATTCTAGTACTACGGGAAACTTAGCGAAGTTTCACGAGGATAAGGTATATTAGGCATCTTGTTTACACGTCACAATAAACAATAGACATATACAATGTTCATCATTTACCCCATCGAAGATCGAAGTAGTTTTAGTCAGCACGTTCATCATTCTAATAAGTTACCCAGAGCAGTGGCTACATGAAGTGTAGTAAAGACAATCTAGACTGTTTTATTTTTAAATATATGTTTTAGTCATCAAAAGTTTATCATAAGTGTGTGAGTGTGTGTTTTTACCATGGCATGAGAACAGATTAATGCCCTTTATGATAGTAAGCATATTTGTGATTATGGATGTATACATGTAGACATAGATATGAATATAGATGTGCAATATGTGTGAATATGGAAGTATACAATACATGTACACATATTTATGACTGTGGAAGTACACATATGTCTGGATGTGGGCCTACACGTGTACACATATATAATGATATCTAGTTTAATAACTGTCATTCAAATAAAACTTTTGATACACAGGGACTCTTGATCTACTCAGATCTAGTCACGTGAACAACTTTGACCCATACGACTTCTCATACCTCTTCTATTCAATCGCGATAGTCTTTAATAGTCTTTATATTTGTATTCAAGTTGTTGTTATGGCTTCATGCTTTCTCCATCTCTCCATCACTCTTCTGACTTGTGTTTCATTTTGGTATCGTTTTATATCCATGGTAACGGCCCTTCCAAAGTTTCCCCGAACTTCGTGTCTGGAATCCTGGTATCTGATCACACTCTTGATTCCCCACTGTGTATTTTAAACTAAGTAGACTTCTTGTATATCGGACGACTCACGTCGTGTCAATCTCACATTATCTTCGCTTACAACGAGGCGATGGTTAGGCTCAGGAAACACAAATATATAGTCTGCCATTTTTCTTTTGGAAGTAAATCAAGGGGGAAAAATAAGAGAATAATGGATGGAAGGATATTTAAATACAAATGAAAAGTGATCGCGAAGCTAAACGAATCTAGATTAACTAGAGTTTCTCATTGATACTTACTTGATAACATAGTCTATGTGAGGATAAGTGAAGATGGTGATGACGTGGCAGAATGATTTGTTTTTCTCTGGCGCTTTTACTTTGACTTATTGAGCGTCAAAAGTAGCTGGCAGTGTCCCAGGTTCATGGATTATTTCACTGGCTTTGCCTCAATTATTTCAAGGTTTGGAGAGACGCAGTTTGACACATCCTGTCACATTACAGGACATGTGATCTTCTTTCTATTGATTCATCCCTTGCACTGGAGTAGAGTGTAAAAAAGGATACAGCTTTCCCTCGTGAATTCTTGCTAATGAGTGTCACATTGTAATTTCAGCTTGTGAATATTTTCAAGTGCATCGTGCATTCAAATTTTACTATCTTAGTAGCAAATACCATCAGTATTTCATCTGCTAATCTCATATCATGAGCTGCACATAACGAATTTCAAGTGTTCTGGCAGATTCGGAGTGGTATCATACCATGCCTATACTCGATCCATGTATCATTCGGAGATGTCCTGAATTGGACACCGTTTCCATTTCTGCATGACAGTTGGATGGATGCAGGTAGAAGGACCTATCAGGATGCTATATGCGGTGCTCTAGTGGCAGCCATGTGTTACATCAAAGCTCGACAGCAGCAACATCAACTGAGTGAGCACACAGATCCGCCATCACAGACATCTACGCACTGCACTCCAGTCAATACGCAGCCAATGACTTCAACACTGCAGGCATGTTCTTCACAATCTCCTGCGAGTCAGACCACGTCAACGCCTGCTGGTATGCTCAACACAAGGCTCTTATCGTACGAAGCTCCCTACACAAAGCTTGCCGTAACCTGCTATGGGCCTCCCAGCCCAAAGCCTACACCTTGTGTTGCCTCCAGAAAGAACGTGCACTCTGAGAGCACCAAGCACAAAGCTATAGTTGATGCTCAACCGGTAAGACTTCAACTCTTAGTTTATTATAATAAAGCCCAGGGGGCTCCACAGAAAAGGGATCCCCACAAAATATAAAAAAATCTATATTTCATAGGGTCAGAAACTTTACTTACTGTTGGCGACACTGTCGTGGTTATAAAGTGTCCGCTTCAAGTGTGCTCGTATTCTCGTAATATAGATCTACTTTGGGTAAACCAAATACATTGCGTATACACTCCAAAAAAATATGCATATTAAATAATTTTTTTTTAAACGAAGGCAAATTAAATTTAATTTGCAAGTACATTCTTTTATAATATGACATGCTTTTAGATGTTAGTATTTTTTTTTTTGATAGCAATCCGACCCTGCTTTCAATGAAGGTATTGAAATGTTTTCGTGAAAGTATGCAACTTGGTTTCCAACTGTAGTTTTGTCTCCAGTATTATCGTTGAAGTATTCTCACTAGTAGCCTGCTTCTAAAGATTATGGTTTACTTTAATATTTTACTTTTCCAGTGTCGCCCAGGGTGTCGAATGCCAGACTCTGTCTATTAAAAAAATAAAAAATTACTATTTAGGAAGCGCTAAGATCTAATCTCTTATAAGAATGTAAAGTAAAGGGTTAAGACATAAACTAACATAAAGGTTAGCCAAGGAATTATTGAACTCAAGGAACAGAAAACAAAGCCTCTCTGCACTTTCCCTTACATTTTGCTTGTCAACCATTCAGTGTTTAGGTCAGCCTTCTCCCTTTTGATTTTGTCCACATCTTTTCTAAAGGTTTTCAAGGATAAAGTAAAAACTCTTTTAAGATCCTACCCTGAAAAAAAACAAAACACCACAGGACATTTATAGTTCAGTCAAAAATCTTCAGTACTGCCCATACCCATACATCAAATAATCAATTATTTCATTTTACTAAGTGGCCCAAGCAATTTGATCCAAATCAGATCATTTGATTGCAACTTTAGAGCGCCCCCCCCCCCTTCCTTTCTGTTGTTCAGTTGTATTGACAAGGTTGCATACACCTTCTCTTGGTTTAAGTAAGAGTGTATCGCTGTCTTTGGATTTTCTTGTTTAAATTGGCGTCTTAAAAGACTATTCAGTACCAAATGATTCTGGCCGTCAAGTTAATTAGACTTCACCTCAGTGCAACCTCTGTGACTATATCAACTTAGACTGTCTTAGACATATAATAGGCTATTCATGAAAAAAAAAAAAAGATTCAGGCAATCAAAACTGTTTTTGTAGAATCCAACTTTTTGCAATTTATTAAAGAGATCTATTACTTAAAGTACTCCAGTCACAATGAAGTACATTAATTAACAGGTTGTTCATTTACCTATATGGTTTTCAGTTGTACAGGGTAGGCTCAGTTCCAAAGCTGTTTACAAGGGTATTTAAAGTAGCCAGCAGAAGATCCAACTATTTAACTTTTCAAACAGTACTGGAGATCACTCTGGTAGCTGTCAGTGAAAATAAAACTCAGGATTTGAATAAATTCTAGTCGTTTTCCCACACCTTGATAACAACAGTGTAACCTCTCTTCTTCTTCCCCTATATCATCCTAACTAATGTGTGTGCTTTTTGAAATTAATTGTTCACTATGATCTATTAGTACATTACTATACCTTCTATCCTCTTCCATTTCTAAACTCATTAGAAATGATCCTCATTCAAAGTGTATGCTGTTTACATCTAATGGCATATGTGGTCCTGGATCCACTTTAGTATGTTGTTAGGAATTATTTTATATCTTCTTTCTTTCTGTTTTGTTTTTGTAGGTTTTATGTGCCCAATATATTTTTTCTCCCTAAGTATTGTAAGTTTTAAAGAATATATCATTAACACATTTAATCTACTCTGTGTGCATATCAAGTTTTAATACAATTTTTTCAAAATTGTTTAGTAAAGTGATATTTAGTTTGGCCAAAATTTTAGATCTGATATATATTTATATAGAATAAACCATCGATGCCCATTCTACGAATCGCAAGCCGTATTGAACCCATGATGTGATGCCCTCTTCTGCCCTCATTGCATAATGATTCCACTGAGGATTGGTTCCACTGGGATGACTTTTTTTTTGGCATTAATGCAGCCTATGGCACACATGTTGGCAAATTATATGACCTTAGGTGGAGTATGGTTTGGCCGTATTGGTATGGTACAAACTATTCATAGTAAAAGAAATTTTAAAATATTTTATATGAATATGTATGCACTATTTTAATCATATGCTATCTTACAGGTGAACGCCAATATTTTCTTGATGACTATTGTAATGTGTGTAGCAGTTTTTACTGGTTAATCTGTAATGAATAATATTGACACATAAAATAGATTTTTATAGCTGCAATATTTATCAGACAACAAATTATTACTGCCCCTTCTTTGCATGTAAATATTGTTGCTCCCATTGATTCACAGCAATCATTTTAAAAAAATGTTTCTTTAAAAAAAAGTGTGACAGTAATCTGAAAGTTGATGAGTATAAAGAAGCTAGAAATAAAACAGATGTAAGGCTGAGTGTTAAGAATGAAAAGTTACTGTCACATTTGTCTCCCTTCACATTTGTCTCCCTTTTTTTTTTTCTCACTTTCTTCCCACTTTCACCATGGGTCAAATTAATTTATACTAGAAACCTGAAAAAATGTCTGCATACAAACAAAAACATTAAATAATAGATTAAAAACTGAACTCATATTTATTTGAAAAAAATAATAATAAAAAAGCTGACACTATTTGAGCTGTGAATAATATATCTCTAGATGAGTACACTATAGTCATATCTAATAACTAACTCTATCTCTGTTTTCCTCAGTTAAGTACAGACTGGACACAACTTGAAGTTATTGATCTCGTTAATGATGGCACTGGACTTGGCTTTGGAATCATTGGTGGACGTAGTACAGGTGTGGTGGTGAAGACAATACTGCCAGGAGGAATAGCTGACCAGGTACACTATCATTCTCATTATTACATATTACATTTGCAGTAGCTCTGTGTTTTAATGAGGATAATGATAATAATGATGGCAACGACTTCTATTCCAAAGATTAAAGATTTCACATGGCCCCGCAAACCCAGTTGTGACCTACATATTTTCCACATCTCATATAGACACAAGGTCCTTGTCCATCAGGAGCCTATTTGAGTTTTCTTCTGCCCCTGTCTTCTACAAGGGCTTTTCATTCAGCCTCAAATGAACAAAACAATTCACATTATCTCTGTGCACACAGTGTTGTGACCAGAACTAATTAACTAATTAATGGTCGGTAAATTAATATTTGGGACAAATGGGAGAAAGCTCATTAAAGATTTGGGTGTTTTAAAATAGTGACACAAATTTTCTTTAAATCATATTGAATGGTAAATGTTAATTTGATGTAAACTAATTTCTTTTCTGCCTCATAAATTAAAATATAATAACCCTAACCCTTTCATTAATGGTCAATCAGGCCCACCCCAAGGAATATTTGGGCCCCAGAAACTGTGTTCATGTGGTGGCCCCTTTGCTTTCCCCTAAAAACCATGTCTATAAAAAAAAAAAGTGTTTCTTTGTTAAGTTTATATCTTTAAAAAAAAAAAGTATCTAGTATATTGTAATTGTCCCATTGTCAGTAGAATTGTATTAAGTTGATGGCTACTCTCCTGAAACTAAGTAAACTAAACCGTGATTCCCACAAATTATCAAAGTAGACTCACACAGTTGTTGTATGTAATCCTTTCTGACACACAAGCCATCAGTCAAATAATATTAGTTCTCTCCCTTTAAACTTGTGGGAACTTCTCAGAACATTTTTTGTTTGTTTCTGAAGTTTTGTTCTTGAATTGTCAGTCCTGAGTATTATTTCAGCTTCATTAATTGACGTGTCCCCTTGCTGCTCATAGTGAATTCATGCTTAATGTTTCCATCTGGAAACTCTAGTGAGTCACAAACGGGTTTGTTTGGCAGTAAGAAAATATAGTTCTCTTTTAATGACTTTCTGTTCTAAGTAGATTACTTTCCCCAACCTGCAGTATTTAGAACAAGAATGTTACCACCTCTCCTCTCCCTATGCACACAAACACACATTTAGCATTTTTCACTGCTTATTTACTTTTGTCTTATCTATTGGTATCATGACGTTTTATCCATGTCATTTTGTTATGTTTTAAATAGGCAGACACTTTTTTATTATCATAATCTGTTTGGCACCGCTAAATCATAACACAGCATATACATACACACAAAATAGTCTAAAGAAATATGGACCTGCTTTTAACATTAAATTACATTATAAATGATTTCTTCATTTACACTATAATTGTATAAACCTATTTTAATATAAATGAATATTTGAATACACTAAGACAGAGTACTTTATTTACTCTTTGAATTTATGTATTTTTTGTGCACTAAGACTGAGTACTTTTTTGTGCAGGATGGACATTTACGTAGTGGGGACCACATTCTTCAGATAGGAGATGTTAATGTCCGTGGGATGAGCTCAGAACAAGTTGCCTTGGTACTTCGCCAGTCTGGCAGCCATGTTAGATTAGTTGTTGCCCGATCTGTTTTAGAGCCACCACCATTTCAGGTCAGACTACCATACTAGGTCATCATGATATGATGTTGTTAATAAATACATGGGGAAGTTTTACTATTTTTTATTTATTCATTGTATAGTTTTTATCATTGGATTTTATAATAGGAACAAAGAAAGTCTTTGTTTTTTACATTTTCAAGTATTTCCTTTCAAATAGTTTTAAATGCCAATGAACTTTATGCAATAGTTTTATATTTCTGTGGGACAAACAGTTATTTTAAAAAATAAGCGGGTTTTTTTCTCACTTTTCCTATAAAAATAAATTTCAGAAAAGAATCTTCATGCAATGAGTTCTTTTATACAAATAAAAAAATATACTGTAATATGCAAAGATACAAAATTGCAGAGAACTATTATGTACATGGTGCAGCACCGATTCATGCAATATGTGAATATTGCTGTAGCTTATTAAATACAAGAATTAAGGCATAACATGATGTAAAAAAAAAATAATATGTGAATATTGCTGTAGCTTATTAAATACAAGAATTAAGGCATAACATGATGTAAAAAAAAATAAACTAGATCTACTATTTATTCAATTGAATATTCTTTACATTGTCCACTCTCTTAACTCCAATGTCTGCTTGACTTTAGATTCCACATGCACCCATTATTCCAACTCACCAACTTGAAGAGCACATGGAACACTTCAACAATTTTATGGCCATTGAAGCTGGGGAACAAGAGCACTTCCACAACTTGCAGCTCCAGCACCAGGTCCATCTTCAGCAAGTACATCTCAACCAACATCTGGGCTCTGTTCAGGTTCATGCTGTAAGTAGCGACACAAAATAGGAAGATTTTCTTTAGCTGGAAATAGATTGTAGAAAATTACATTTTTGGTGGAAGCAGATATTTTTTTACAATTAAAATCTTTTGGTAAGCTTCCGATTATTTGTCAAATATTTTTTTTTTGTATTGAAGATATATTTTTATAACATTTTTTTTTTGGTAATTTAGTAAGATTGATTAGCTCCAAAAAATATGTGTCAGTAACAGTCTTTTCCAAGTGGCAAGTCTTTTTGACAATTTACATATTTAATGGAAAACCTGGCTATTTGGTGTTAATTTTTTTTCCATATCTGGCAGATTATTTAATTTTAATGAAGGCTTTACATTAGGAAATGTGTTGGGTTAGTGCTTGTTGTTTTCTGAGCAATTCTGAGTTACTTTGTAAAACACTGCACCATATTTCATTACATTTCTTGTTCATTCTTTCTAAAATATAATGGAGGTGATCAGTCTGAATGTAATTTCATGCATAGAGCACAAGAGGAAGCTTCTGTTACAATTAATTTTGGGATTTATAAAACTGTATAGTTTTTTCCTAGTAATTTAGTGCAATAAGATTTGACTGCTATGTACAATTACACATATTTAGCACTTTTTTTTAACTATACACTGTCCATTGCTGGGTATAAACCTCAAGTAGTGTATATTAAAAAAAAAAAATAAATAAATATAATTGTGGGACAAATTCAGTGTGGATGTATCAACCATTTCATTATATCCATGTATTTCTGCAGAGTTGAAGTTTCGTTGAACTGCTATTGATATCTGTATATTCCAGCAACCTCTAGAGAACATTGACTTACATGACCTGGAAGATGTTGATGTCTTTGAAGTGGACTTGGTCAAAGATAGCAATGGTCTTGGTATCACTATAGCTGGCTATGTGGGGGGAGATAATACACCTGGTAGGTGGACTTCAACAAGCTTCATTGTGCTTCCTAGTACCATGCATTTTTAGCAATAACAATACCCTGAGCTTGTGTTTGTACTCAAAAAATATTGTTAGAGTCTTACAATTTGGTTTTGTGTGTTTTTTTAAATTATCCAGTTAATAAATTTCTAATGGCACTAGTTATTAGAATAGTTAGCAAGGGTTGTTCAAAATTAACCACAGACAGACCATATTTTATCATCTTGTGTTTTACAATATACACAGAAGTTTCCAAAGATGTCATTATTTACACTTTCTGACATTTTCTGTTGGCTAGCGTGAATTTAGTCTGTGCAGGATTTTTTTTTCTAACGGATACTAAAAGTAACCTGAAAGTAGCAGCAGTTTAGGAAAACAGCCGAATATGCCAAATAAATGGATTGTACAGTACTATTTATTACAGTCTTTTAACTTGCTGTCTAAAGACTAGAATGAGACCTAGAAGTTTTTACAAAATGTATCACTGTATAAAATATGTTTCAATAATAAAACACAGCTTCAATTTTAAATTAATTTTTTTGATTTTGTGAAAAATAAGACTCCATTATTTCCCCTGTATGAAAGCATGAAGGGCAAGTTTATAATGGAAGAAATTATTGTCATTTTTTTTTCTAAAGTGAAGAATTGTTTTTTGTTTTTTTTTTCAAGATGAGGATTCAGTGTTAACAACAGTATGGAATTAAATTATACTCTTGTTTTCTTATGTTAGCATGTCATTTTGAAAGTAGTTTTTGAGAAATTTTACAAATATTTAAATCTATTTTGAAAACTTTAAGTTATTTATTTACCTGCTAAAACTTCTGTTCCAAATAAAATGACAGAGGTCATGCTAAATGCACTTGCCAAATTTGCCTGTGGCAGATTTAAAACCCATGATTATTTTAATGCTTTATTTGCCTGAGACTCCTCTTAGATGTGTTATTTTTTCAAACACATGTGTTTTAACTTATTTATTTCTACCTTCAGTGGGAGGGGGGGGGGGGAATAAATCCAGTCTCTTTTGTGTAGACATGATAAGCAGTTTGATCATTAGAAACTGGAAACTACTAGAGTAGAAAAAAAACTCACTTGCCCAATTGTTAGTTAGTTAGTTTTGCAAGATTGACAGAGAAAGCATATTGAAAGCAAAATGTATTTCCTAATTAGGGGCATTGAATTGTAATGTTACTAAAATGTTGCCTATATTTAAAAGTTTTATCTCTGGACTTTTGACCAAAAAAATCATTTCAATTGTAAGTTAATTACATCAAAGCATTGTAAAGCTGATTTCTAAATTAAAACACCAAATCATTGTAAAGCTGATTTCTAAATTATAAAATCAAAGAATTGTAAAGCTGATTTCTAAATTAAAACACCAAATCATTGTAAAGCTGATTTCTAAATTAAAACATCAAAGCATTTTAGAGCTGATTATTTAATTATAATTTTGCTGTGTGACTTTCAGATGAAATTTCTGGAATCTTTGTTAAAAGTATAACAGAGCATAGTGCAGCAGCAGAGGATGGCAGAGTTCATGTTCATGACCAGATCATTGAAGTAAGACTTTCTATTAATGAACCTTTGTTTCATAACTTCCTAAGTTCACATGTTAAAAACAGCTGTGCCTTTGGATTGTTTTGGTAAAATAAAATAAATACAGTTTTCTTGTCACCATTAAAAAAAAAAGAATGGAAAGATTTTTTTAGTGGTAACCAAACCATGACATGAACATAGTTACACTCACATGAACATGTCAAGAAGTTAAATGTCTATGAATTCCAAATTTACTTGTTGATTAAATGTAGCAGTTTGCTCACTAAATTTGATATGTTTAAGGACATAGCCAAAGTTTCCTTTGTTTGCATATGACTGCATATCATATTGTTCAAACTTTAGAGTGATTGATTATACAAAAGTAATCGTAGCACTCAGAAGAGGCTAGGCATAGTGTTTGGCAAAGCATATTTGCAGTCTGATGAGAGTTACAACCCTTAAGGATGCAGCAGGCTCTTCAATTTATTGTCTCAATATTGGCATGTGTGGTCATTCTCCAGGCATTTACATTACATAAACAGTGACTTTAGCCAATTTTGAACCCAGACTTGCAGCCCACACATGTAGATGCCCTGGGTGTTTATGCTGTGTTTTTTTTTCTCACATTAATTCATATCAGCAACTTGACTAACATAGACAGCCAGTCTTTCTGTGTACATTACAATTGATTCTGGTATTTATTCATGGATAGCCTTGTATAGCTTATGTTCAGATACCTTGCATTCTGACTGTAAGGGAATGTACTTGATGTCTTGCTTCTGGTGTCTGTCTCATTTTGCATTGTCACAACCTGGTGAAAGTCTAAGTCTTAATGTCCAGGTCATGAAAATATGTTGGTTATCATTAATCTACTTATGCTAACATGAATCTCAACTCAAAAAAGCTTTCTGGTTTAGAGCCAGTTACTCACTTAGTGTTAAACTTACTGCCTGGCCCAGTACCTGAGTCCCATGTGCAGGCCAGGAGTTGTACTGGTCTTTAGAGACTGTGAGACATATGCCACTGAAAGCATTTTTTTTAATATAGTGGAGTGCTTATAACCACCACCAATTTGGCAATAACAATCTTAAGTGAATGCTGGATTTGCAAAAATCAATAAAATAAAGATTTATATTCCACAAAACAATTGCTTTTATACTTTCTATACATATCATTTGACCTGTGGATTAAGGGTTTTATTTCACCTGTAGATGAAGGGTTTTGTGGAAAGCCTTGCTCTGACTACAGTTTGTTGGATCGACTCAATCAGTGAATGTAATCACAATGTTTGCTTGTTCCAGCCATTCAATAGCTGTCTTGTGTTTACACTCTTGATCAGAATGTTTAATTCAAAGTCTTTGTGTGTGTGTGTGTGTTGATTTGTTGTGTCTGATTCACATCTCACTTTCGGATACAATCAATGGAGTACTTTGATCTTCAATGTTTACACATTCACAAACACACACACTACAGAGAACATAGAAAGAGATTTTACTGGCACCCTCTACACTATTTCAAATGTTTGGTGTAAAATTTCTGGGTTGAGAAACTCAGGTGATGGGGCAGTAGAGCATTAGGCTTATATATCCAAATTCAAGACTTTAAAGCCATTCTGGGTTAATTTGAGTATTTATTGTTCTTTGATGTCTAGACTTAAAGAACAAGAGTTTACCCAACTTGAAATGGAAGAAAATATTTTTTGGAAAATTGTAAATTCCCATGGTATGAGAATCACACTTATTTGCTTTGTATAACATGATCATAATAACTGACATTGGGTTGAAAAGTATTTCTATATAATAACTGAGATGCTAAAACTACTTTACTTAATTTGAATATAACAACTAAACTGTTGTTCAAGTTTTAAGGGTTTTTGTTTTTTTAAACTTAACTTTAAAAGATATATAAGAGCAAATATGCTTGAAACTTATCAGGTCAAGTGGTCACATGGTGACATGCATTGTTTCATTGTTTGTGTTGGATGTTGTAATGATTGTTGTATTTAAAAGACTTGTTGGTGTTTCAGGTTGATGGCAAGTCACTTCAAGGATTCTCTAACCATCAAGCAGTTGAAGTGTTGAGAAACACTGGACAGATGGTCAAGTTAAAACTAGTACGCTTCCGTCATGGCCCAAAGTATGACAAGCTACAAGAATATTTAGGTCAGTAACACATAAGTCTTCACTGTTTTAATTACTTTGAACTTAAGAGAAGGAAATTTACTTTTTGAACAAACATTTATGTAAATGCTAGTAATAGACATCTCAACAGTGAGTTCCTCTTCAACAAGCAGCATTTAGAATAATGTGACTGTAACTATTGATCTCACAACTTTGGCTTTTTGGCAGATTAACAACTCTTCTTAAATTACTCACATAACTGACATCAGAAACTATATGTTATTATTATTGCCAATCCTTGCACAGACATCATTCCTTTCAAATGATTCAATTATTATTCCTGCTGTTAGGGCACGATTAGGAATTTGGCACGAAAAGTTATTTGTTTCATCACAATAGTAAGGTTTTGGCTTAGTGACAGTGATGTGATATTAACCAGTCTAGGATTTGAGGTGTAATGAAAGTAAACATAGAATACTTTTGGGGGCTTTCAAGAGTGGCAGGTTTTATGGATTTAGCTTAATGACATTCGATGGTTCCTTTCATTACTTATTGAACTTATTATTAGACATTGTTCATCAGCATCATGTACCTGTATTGTTGACCTTTCACCTGTGTTCTTCGGTTATTTGAGTTTTGCCTCCATTTGGACTTACACTATTGAATGATTCAAACATTGTTCCTATTAAATAAATTATATATTGTTTCTATCAAAGGCCTCAAACATTGTTAATATCATATGATTCAAACATTGTTCCAATCAAATAAATTATACATTGTTCCTATCGAATGATTCAAACATTGTTCCTATCAAATAAATTATATATTGTTCCTATCAAATGACTCAGACATTGTTCATATCAAATAATTCCAACATTGTTCATATCAAATGATTCATACATGTTCCTATCAAATGTCTCATACATTTTTTCTATCAAATAAGTCAGTTATTGTTCCTATCAAATGACTCAAACATTGTTCGTATCAAATGATTTATACATTTTTCCTATCAAAGGATTCAAACATTATTCCTAACAAATGATTCAAACATTGTTCCTATCAAATGACTTGCATCTGAAATTTAAACCACAGTGCAATCAATAAACTAAATTATATTCCTGCTCCATTATCTTTAGTAATAAATATTAATTAGGAAAAAACATTTTAGAAAAAGGTAATTAATTATTGAGAGATTGAGAATTGATTACAATTAGTGAACAGCTGACACCTGTTGTTGATTTTTATTTTGGGGGTTGTTTTTATTTTCCCCACATTTTGTTACTTCTCTTGAAATCCCAAGTACAGGTGTAATTATTCACCTACTCTTTGAGGCTAATAAGTTTATACTGTTTATTTATTAAAATGAATCTTTGAAACATTGAAAATTGATGTTGAATTTTAAGTTGGTTTTGTTTTCTCTTCAGCCTCAGAACCTTAAACGTGATAGTTACTGCCAACAAGATCAAGTTTTTCTAAGTATTTTTTTAAACTGGAATCACATTTTTTTCTTTGCTTACAGCACAAGCTAACCAATCAGTGATAACACAGCAGACAACTGTAAAAGATAGCAGAGAAATCAATGCTGTATCTAACCCAACCTATGACCTTGATTCCAAACAAATTGATCTTGATGATATCCAGCTTGTCACAGATGACTATAGTGAGTATAAATTCTATCCCAATAACAACGTTGTCTGTTGTGTTTCATAATCTTCACTATCCAGTCATATCCAGTGTGTTGTGACTTTCTGTTCATTGTGCTCATTCTGGGTTTTTACCTTTTTTCTTTCTTATTATTGTACACAACGGCCAGAGAATGTCTCATTCATTCATTTGAATATGAAAACCATACGCCCTTTGGATTTGTCTAAATGTAGTTTATGTAGAAGGCTCCAATTTTTTATCTCGTCCTTTTCTTTAGAAAGTAAAATAGTAAATGAAGCGTTTTTTTGAACATCCTCATCCTCACAAATACAATTGAATATCATCAGCATTAAGGAATCTGTGCATCTCTTGAGCATTTTGGACTTGTGTTGCATTGAATCATTGAGTTGTAAAGTATACCAATTGATAGTATCATTTTAAAAGACCAAGATGCTAAGAATGAACCAGAATAAAGTTTCAGAATGCTACTAGAAGCAGAATTGCAGAGTTATTGCATTTTCACATCAACTCATGGGCGACCTCTTTGGGACTGCCTTTTTGGTAAACATTCAAGGTAAATATAGAGCATGTACTTGTTCTATGATCACCTTTCATGCTAAGCTAGATGTCTTGTCACCACTTTTTTGTTTTTGCTACCATCAATAAGAGCTACATTTATGTAAGATGTCCTTACAGTGATGTTAATACTGGATTGTTGGATTGTAGTGTCAAACTGTTAGTACAACTAAACCGATGTTTTTTTATTGTAGAACTTTAAATAACTTGAACAAACTTTTTTTGCGAACAAAAACTCAATATAATATAACATTTATTAACAATATACACTGATTCAACTTGAGATGAGATATAGAACTAATAGTAACAAAAAAAAATTTAAACAAATAACTCACTACAAATACACGACCCTCATTCATCTATCCCCTCATTCATCTATCGTTCAAGTATCACCCATGTGACTTCTTAACATAAATTATGAACATGTAGCTCATGGTTTTATCATTCTACACCACCAAATACTACAACTCCCTTCTCTTGGAAACACTTATACACTCCATAATAAGTGGTTATGTGAAATTCCACAATTATATCAAAAGAAAGTGAAGTGTTTTGGAGTGTGTGTGTGTGTGTTTCTATGGTGACAGTGGGAAGAGGTTAGCTATGCAGTGTGAATGATGCAAGATAAGCATCAGCTGTCATGAGTTACACAGGCGCCTCCAAATTGCTAGAGTGAAAAGACATGTTTTTGTAGTGAGCTAGATTTTGTTCAGAATACCATTCTATATTATTCCATATAGTCCAGTTCATTTATTAATTTCATCTCAAGTTAACATTTGCTTATATTGTAATAAAAGTTATATTTATTCACAAAGAAGCTACTTAAGTTATTTCAGGTTTTATAAGTTAAGATATAATACACCTACAGCGGTTTAGTTGTCTACCAGCAGTCTGGTGCTACAAGTCAACAAACTTCCACAACATGGAGAAGAATGTCATTTTGAAATGTCTTCTTTAAAAAGTTTTGAGCCGGGGCCAGTAGCTTCACTAGGGTAGGTGTCACCCAGTGCGGTCAACTCAGGGTGTCACCCCCGATACACTCCCCCTCCAAAAAAATTTAGTGTTTTTTTTTCTTGAAACATCATAAACATACTTTATAATTAACTACATTAATTGATTGTTAAAATACTATAAAATATGATGATGATGATTATAGCTTTTATATAGCAATACTTTCATGCTTATAGCATGCTCAGAGCGCTTTTGGTCCAATCTCATTTGTGGACCAGTGGGGGGGAGGGGGTATCTAGGAGTTGGTTTTCCGTGCCGCCTTTAGGCGCTCAGTAAACACAACTCTGGCCGAGTCGGGTGTCGAACCTCGAGCCCCCTTCTAGGTAGTCAAGCCAAGCCAAGTTCAAGCGCACTTGGCCTCTCGACCACGCTTCCCACAACTACAGCGGTTTAGTTGTCTACCAGCAGTTTGGTGCTACAAGTCAACAAACTATGCATATGCATCAATTATATTTTAAAATTCAGTTGTTACAATTAATCTATAGTTCAATTTTCCAACAATTAGGTTAATTCTTATGTTTTCTTCTTTTCTGGATTTCAAACTTGAAAATGTATCAATAACTTAATTGTTTTTAACGATTTCATTTGAAATAAATTTGCCCGTTGTGAAAGTGTCATCTGTTCCATTGTTGAACGTGTTATGCTTTTGGTAAAGACAAAGTTGAATTAGCCACCACTTTGTCAATAGTTTAAAGGTAGGCCTACTCTTATGTATCTTTGGCCTTCTAGTACATCTCCCCTGCAAAACAAAAATAAAGCAAAGATAAGTAAAATAAAAGACATCAGGCAATAAATCTTAGGCTGCGCTTCAAAGGCTGTAATTTTTGAACGAAAAAATTATTTCCATTGTAATAAACATTTTAGGCAGAAAGCATTTCCTAAAAAAAAAAGAATGTTGACCACATAGATTAGGTGAATGTTATACACATCTATTAAATAGCTTTTCTGTTGCTTCAAAAATATTTCCTGTACTCCTCCATGGCTCCAGACATTGAAGCTCCATTTTTTCATATTCCTGAGCTCAACATATCATAAATTCAAGCTAGCCTGGGTAACCTCCTTTCTAGAGATTTTCTAATATTAAGTAGATTCTCCCTTAAAATCTTATAACTTATGAATCTGATCAGTGTGCACTATGTCAGGTGTGCTTTCAAACAAAATACAAAGGTGCTTAGAGTAATTTTGAATTATATCTTTTACGTGGTTTTCTAAAGCATTAAAAAAACTTGTCAACATTTTTAGTTATGGGTTTCCTCTACACAACAGTTCCATCATCGCATGGAAATTCTGTATTCAATAAAGAGTCGTCGTTAATATGGTCATGATATGTCAAATATTCTGATTTTAATCATTTTATAAAAACAATCTGTGTAATTTATCTTTACATAGTTTTTCTTTTTTACATCAATCATAGCAACAACTTCCTTGTCAATTGTATTAGTAGCCGGATGCCTTGTTTTCCGATTTTCCAATCCTAATGACTATTCCTCATACCTCTTCTGATATTCAGACTTTAGTTGAAACACTTACAATTTTGTATTTTATTTCTAAAGAATAAGGTGAAAAAAGTTTACAAAAAAAACAACATATTTGCTAGTAAGTGACTAAATCATCCTCAATAGGAAGCATCAGAACCTTTTTTTTTAACAACTGGCACGTACTTTTCCTTTTGCTCTGGATAATTGAAACTATCCCCTAAAATATTGAAGTCTATATCATTCAACTGATTCACTGTAATATTTCCTTCATCTTGGTTAGAGTTTCTATTACATTAACATCTGAAATTACATCATCATCTTCAGAAATCTCACTGCCACTTGTTTACTTTCCAATTCTACAAACTTTACATTAATTGCATGTGAGATTTCAATCATATTTTATGCCTGAAGAATGTCGTCATTTGTGAACAGTACCTTTGGCTGGCATATTACAATGATATTACAATGCTAGCTACTATTTCAATAGATTCGGTCAAAACATTGTTAAAACTCAAAGCACTGTTTATATACATGCAGCTAATATACAGCTGAAACCCTGAAAGTAAGGTTTCACATCTGCTTTTGATATCAAGTATGATGTCACGTTTAGAACTATTTGTAAAATTTCAACAAAAAAAAATAAATATGTTTAGCCGAAATATTTGGCCACTTTTTTTTTGTCAGTTATTCCAAAAGTGATTTTTTTTTTCACTTGGGTGTCACCCCCCCCCTAACGGGTGTCACCCGGTGAGGATCGCACCCCCTTAGTGACGCCACTGGTCGGGGCTGTTGCAGACGCCTGAAAACATTTTGAAAGGTCCAACTAGAAACTGAAAGTCTCTTATTGAAAATATTGAAACATCGTCATTTGATTTGCTGAAACATAGATTTGGAACTGCAATGAAACGTGGTAGGAAGTTTCGCACCCCAGTTTGAAAAACATTGATTTAAAGCATTACCTGCTATCAATAACATTGCATTGTCATGTAACAAATAGAGACAGACGAATGGTGTATAAATAAATAAGACTTTCAAGTAGTTTTAGAAATGGTGTTATATAGTTGCGATAAAAGGTTTGCATATTTCATTGTCAAAACAAAATAGTTTGTTACAAGAAGTAACCGTTGCACTTTTTGTGTGTGTGTGTGTGTGTGTGTGTGTGTGTGTGTTTTTTAATCACGCTACATAATATATTGAAATTGGATAATCAATTGTGCTTTTGGTCGGTTTATCTAATCGTGACAAACGAATGGACAGACAGACCACACGAAACTTATAGCGGCTTTTCTATTTGCTGAGGGCACTAAAAAAACAACACGCCATATGTTTGTAAATTATGTACACACTATATTTAGAATGTAGACTCAAGAGTTCCTTCAAATTATTTCCATCAACATTCAAGTCATGTGAAACATTGATCATAAGGTGTATAGAAAACTACTAGTAGGGATTTGACTGAAACTTACTAGCGTGCATAGAAAACAGGTAAAACGTCTTTCAAAAGGCAATAGCTCTTCTATGCAGCCTAGAGAGTAGGGCTGGCCAATCTATGGCGCATACTAACCGATATTTAGAAAAAAATTCAACAGACTTTATTACCACGCCCAAATTGTCCAATATGATTATAATTTATGATTATAACATGATGATTTTATGTTATGTTTAGCATGGAATTTGTCTGTGTTCATACATGTTCTATCGTTTCATTAGTCTACAACGAATATGCTAAACATGATGATATTGCACATTTTTCTAAGAGGAACTGCTGAAAATGTCAGCATCTTTGAAGACATTATTAGCCTATAGTCTGAATAAAATTCATAGCAATGCGATGGCTTTATAGAATATAGAAGACAAGTTCTCTGATTTTGGAAACTAAAAATATTGTACATGATTTTCTAAAATGGAAAGATGAGCTGCCCCAGGAAAGAGCAGTTTTTATGGTGATACTTCTCATAGAAGTAAATTTAAACTGCATGTCAAGGAGAAATAGTTTCCACGCTTAGTTAAAACTGTTTACCTATTGGTTAGAAAAACGTTCTAGTTATTGAATTTCCACTGTTAAAAGAACAAAGTGACTATTGGAAGATCAAGTCAATTCTACCGAATCATTCGATGAAACACACAAACAGGATTACAAGAAGCATTGAATAGTCGTTGTGCTTGCATGAATAAATCCAATGTCACTTATTGAACGAGATATTCTGTTGATACTTAGTCCACTCACCTGTTAACATATTCAGAAAGTAATGACATTGACATTGGATGAACTTTCCTCACTTCCAAATGAGCATCTGACATGTTTTCAGTTCTGGCGATCATCTGTTGGACATTTTCCAGACTTCAGACAATTTTACCAAAAGCTATGTCTGTCACGTTGTCTCTATGTACAGATGCAAGCAAGCATGTGTATGATCTATGAAAATGACCAACAGTAAACTGAGGTTGCCACTGTCCCATTCAAATTGGAGGATCAGTTTGTGACGTATGACAGATGATTAATCAAAGTAAAAATTCTCATTAAATGTATAGGTAATGTTTATGTATGGGAAATTCTTTTTTATTTAAAAAAAAAAAGGTAATTAATAAATGTCCGTAAAGTATGTACAGTTTATCCGTCTACAATTGATACATCTGCACAAACTGTCATAATAGGAATAATAGGATTATGATCAAACATGCTATGATTAACGTCTACATTACCTTATAGTCACTAAAAGTGTGTGCGGCGCACGCGAATTAGAAAGGGAAGCAAAAGGTTGGCCACCCCTGTTATAGAGCGATTACTTTGATTACTTAATTACTAATGAATGTTAGATTGCCAACCACTCGGGGAAGAATCCTGGTTAAGAGAATGTATAGATCTACTAGACTTAGCAATAGTTCAATGATAGTCCTTTAAATCTATATGTAGAAGACGATGCGCCTATGTTCCTGAACACAAATTTATTAAAATCTTGAACAAATGCGAAAATACCCGAAGACATATTGTCCGTTCGTGATAAATATTTTATCATTCTCTCTAGCCAAATTTAAAAGTATTTATTTATTTATTATTTGAATAATTCTAACGATCAATTTAGAGTTTTCCCAGTGTGGTCAACGAGCTAGTATTTTTTTTTCCAAACGATATACATCACCTGTCAAATTTCTAGGAAAATCGTCAGAGCCGTTTTCGAGATCCGTGTCTAGACAGGTTTTTGAGCCCACCCTGTTTCCACGAAGATCCGTGTTGAATAGTGGTATTGTAATGATTTGTGTGAACACGAGTAGAATACAGTAGAATACAATACATTGCATTGAAAGCTGGCAATAAATAACGCTTTGCTTAAATTGATCTCAATTTCTGTTGATGTCAAACCTAGGTTTCTGTTATCGACACTCAGTTTCAGGGCACTCCTTCAGACCTGCTTAAAGTATTATTGAAATAACAAATGAATGGAGCTATGCTATTTTTGCTTATGTACTCTACAAACATCGTCGATATCCGTCAGTAAATGAGCAATGTTATCCTCACTCTCTTTCTCTCTCCGCCGTACGGGCACCATGCAGTGTAAACAAGCTGCAGATTTTTGTTTGAGACTTATACCTGGACATATGTTTAAACCTAACCCACTTGGGTGAAAATAGTAACGATGGTATGTTTACATTGAAGCTGCCTCGCCTTGGGATCCTTCACTTTCATTTTCCCCTATTAGAATATTTCTTCACTCCCCTTTGCACTCTTTGTATCCACCTGTAGATGTCTATGTTCTCGTCCGGAGTAATGAACTGTTCTTGATCAACATTGTTGATATCTGTACACAAAGTGCGACATGTTTGTGGTGAAGAGTGTGTCTCATATTCAGTCATAATTCACATGCTGTAGATCATGCAGATGGCGTTCTGATTTCGAATTTTGGTTACAATGAGAAATTGAGGCTCTGAATAAGCTTCTGACATCAGTTTATGAAGAAATGTTTGTAGCGTTAACAATAGCAAGGTATTATTCTCCAGACTGTCCTGAATCTCACTTGAATACATTTTCATCCCATTTCTCCGCAGGTTATGTAGTTAGGACAATGGGCTGAAGGGTAGTAAATGTCTGTAGGCCTACCATGTCAACAAATAATGCAGCTGGGACAATGGGCTGAAGGGCAGTAAATGTCTGTAGGCCTGATATATCAACAAATAATGCAGCTGGGAAAATGGACTGAAAGGTAGCTAGTGTCTGTACCATGTTAAGTTCAAAGATTACGCTGAAGATCCTTATGTCCCGCTGAAGATCCTTATGTCCCAAGAGAGAAAATGGAAGCGGCCAAAAATTATCGTCAATAACGCGTATAGCCATAGAATGTCAATTGGCTCCAATATCTGAATATTTTGAAGTTAGACATGGCCACCAAAAACTATGTTCTTAGTTGAAAGATCAAACTTTAAAGCAACTTTTAATTTACATCATTGTGTCAACGTTACTCTAAGAATGTCAGTGTTATAAAACTATTTAATACGGTCATCAATCTAAACTGAATACATGACATCTTTTCATTTATCTGATAACTTAGTCTAAAACTGTAGACTGCAAAAGCAGCATTTGTGTAAGGTGTCCTTTAGTCAGGACAATCTCTCTACACAAGACTTGGATCAGTTTGCTTGGATCAGTGTCTCTCTTTTGGCACGCTGGCTAGCAAAACAGTTTACTTCAACGTAATGTTTATATTGTAGGCTAGCTTTTTTTTTTTCAACTTCTTTCTTTCTCATCTCTCCCTCTCTCTCCCCCCCTCTCTCTCTCCCACTCTCTCTCTCTCTCTCTCTCTCTCTCTCTCCCTCCCTCTCTCTCTCTCTCTCTCTCTCTCACAACAAATACGTTTGTATTTTCAATCTGCTTATCGAGCTGAGATCACTAAAAATCTGCTAATCGACTACTGACCGAAGAGTTCTGCTGATGTATGTTTGTTTTCAGGCTTAAACCGTCCCTTAGTCTACCTATTTAATTGCAACGAATACTTAGTCTACCTTTTGTATTGTTGTATTGCAACGAATACTTAGTCTACCATTTGTATTGTTGTATTGCAACGAATACTTAGTCTACCTTTTGTATTGTTGTATGGCAACGAATACTTAGTCTACCTTTTGTATTGTTGTATTGCAACGAATACTTAGTCTACCTTTTGTATTGTTGTATGGCAACGAATACTTAGTCTACCTTTTGTATTGTTGTATTGCAACGAATACTTAGTCTACCATTTGTATTGTTGTATTGCAACGAATACTTAGTCTACCATTTGTATTGCAACGAATACTTAGTCTACCTATTGTATTGCTTCGAATACTTAGTCTACCTATTGTATTGCAACGAATTCTTAGTCTACCTTTTGTATTGCAACGAATACTTAGTCTACCTATTGTATTGTAACGAATACTTAGTCTACCTATTGTATTGTAACGAATACTTAGTCTACCTATTGTATTGTAACGAATACTTAGTCTACCTATTGTATTGCAACGAATACTTAGTCTTACTATTGTATAGGCTAGCATTACGATGTCACTTCAATATCTTCTGTAGACTAACTGGCGTGACTTCAAAAGTATACCTTCTTCTAGAATCACCTAAATGATCGTGACGCTAACTGTACTGACTGGTGGAATAAGACGCGCATCATTGAAGGGGTGAACAAATTGACACCTATATAGCCTAAATGTCTTTTTAACTTTCTTTTTCTGCTATCGATCGAGTCCTCTATGAAATTTTTGGTTTATCAGCTTCTATTGTGGGAGTCGCCGAAATGTCTAGCAATAATTTGTGCAGAAAATTGGAACCAGGCGTAGGTCGAATCTAACATTGGTGTAAATGACCTCATTAGTCTCGCCTGTGACAGACCGCCCATAACACTTTCACGCTTAATGTTTCAATTTAAAAGAAGTTATTTCTTAGAAGAAAACATCAATTTTGCTGTTTAGTTTGTGAGTTAGCGTCTATTATTAGTAGCGTCTAGAATTGTTGATGGCATCTAGAATTGTTAGTAAAGAGTCTTGAGAGTCTAGAATCGTTTTTAGCATCTAGTATCGTTAGTAGCGTTTAGTATTGTCAGTAGCATCCAGCATTGTTAGTAGCGTCTAGTATTGTTTTTAGCGTTTAGTATTGTTAGTAGCGTCTAGCAATGTTAGTAACACTTAGTATTGTTAGTAGAGTCTAGTATTGTTTTTAGCGTCTATTATTGTTAGTGGAGTCTATTATTGTTAGTGGTGTCTATTATTATTAGTGGCTTTTAGTATTATTTGTAGATTATAGAATTGTTTGTAGAGTCTAACATGAAATAATTTTTATTTAACTTAAGACATTCTTTAATATTGCCATTCTCTCTGTTCAATATCTTGAGAGCACGTCATTCTTCCTTGTTAATACATGATAAGAACTTATCACTTTCTGTTCACAATATATTTTTGTGTTTAGAATGTAATCTTGAGCTGTGTGGTGAAGTATTGGATCTAGATGACTTTGGTCCGACTCTTGCTAAAAGATGTATCAAATGCTGCTATCTTGGAAGTTATTGGGAGAGTTCATTATATTTATATGATACCACTTGACAGCTGACTCCTGGCTTATCAGCCGATAAAATACATGTAACTCATGTCGGTGTGTGCGTGTTTGTGTGTGTGAGTGTCCTGTACATTTAGTTGTACACCAGGTGTACGTAATTAGCTCCCCTGGCCTCGTACGTTTTAACTCATCCCCTAACTTGGGGCAGTCTCCGCCGCGTGAGCAGGAAACTTTTCCAACATTCAACTTGAACTCGGCCATCTTTCAGTGTTTATCTCTAGAATAGCTCGCGCAGATTTAGTTGCCGAACTGATGGGATGACGTCACTTTTCACTGGTTGAACAGGACCTTACAAAGTTTCATTAGGAGACTAGTGTCTGTTTAGCTTGGCACTTTGGACCTTTATTACTGATTACATTCTGATGTAGAATTATTTCATGCCATGACTAGATATCTTATTGAATTTACGGATGATGATTTCAAGGAAAGTGTACAATAAATAGAAGTGGATTCGGCTTATGGTCTGTTTTAGTTGCTTTATCTTGGGTGGCCACGTTGCTCAGGTGCCTCAACTAAGCATAGTGGCGTGTGGGTGTCTCCACTTTCCTTGTAGTCTTGGCAAGTCCAAGGCTGCATGCGGCGACCACCACGGACAGCATCTGCACCGTAAAGGTGGGGTGTACAACAAAGATGAACTTCACAAAAGTCCACAGCAGATCCAGCAGATCCCTGTTAGAAAACCTGTTCGTTCTGCCCGAGATCTCTTGTGGCGTGAGTAGCGTGCATGTCCTCGTGAGTAGCGTGCATGTCCTCCTGGTGATACAGCTGAACACCTTTAATTCGCCATTTATTCCTCTCAATTTCAGGTGGTGAACTATCACACGATGTTGAAGCAGTCATAAAAGCAGCCTGGGAGCCAATCGTTGGCAATGATTTTTTGGTTGTGGTAAGCCATTGTAACATTGAACTAGTAGTATCTTCATCTTGTAGTTTACATACTTAGTGGAGGTGATCATAAATGTTGTAATGTTATTATCATGTAGTTTACATGCATAGTGGATGTGGAGACTTGGTGTCTCAGTTTCAGACTATATATTCCATGTTATATATATATATTCCTTTATTAATTTATCAATATCACTTATAAAGACAACATGTGGGATAAGTTTTATTTTCTTTCTTTCTGATAATTATACCAGGTCCTGTTTTTGTAATTGCAATTGTGGTTTAGTGTTTTACTTAATGCTGCTACTTTTTACAGAGCTTGTATCAACTGTCTGTCTGGTACACTTATTGTACACATTATCTCTCCTACTTCCCAACCTTAGCACAATTATGTGTTATTCCTAACAAAATTTGAATCAATAAAAAAAAATTAACCAATAAATTAATTAATTAGTGGTAATTAATCATTTAGTTTAATAATGATTACGAGAAACACATCTTGCAATATTGATATATATGGCTATAAATACACAAGTTTTGTTGTTGTTGTGTGGTAAGGAGCTCATTTTACATTTTCTTGAGTTGAGAGATCTGCAGATAGGATGTTATTTATTAGTCTAATTAAGAATAAGTTATATTTTGGCTTTATGTTCTTATTAAACATGTAAAAAAAAAAAAATTGAATAAATCCTTTTTTTTTTTTTAGTTATTTAATCAGTGAGGATTCTTTGATAGTTATCCTTTTTTAACACTATAGTATTCTGGGTTTTTTAGAATAAAAGACTTTTGGTCAGATTAAATTCCAATCTGTGAAACTTATCTATTTCTTTTTGTAGCATTTTATTTATTGTGTTTTGTTTTAACAAAGTGCAATGTAATATGCTGTCAGATATTTTAGAGAAGTAGAATCTGTTTGCTTTATTGGCAAGAGTACATGTAACTTATTGAGTTCCCCTTACTTCCAGGTGGCTCAGTTATCCAAGTTTAAGGAAGGTGGAGGTCTTGGTATAAGTCTGGAAGGAACTGTTGATGTTGAAGATGGTGTTGAAGTGCGGCCACATCACTACATTAGATCTATACTGCCTGATGGGCCAGTAGGCTTGAATGGACGTTTAAAAAGTAGTGATGAACTATTAGAGGTACAGTTTTAAAGTGACTCAGAAACAAAGAAATGAAAATATAAATCTCAATTTAGAAAACAAAGCCACTTAGATTGATCCTGTTACTAGAATTAACCTATCTTCCCTATTCCTTGAGCTAAACTAGAAGTAATTGGTTGTGTGCACCAACAGATGTAACCAAATTTTTAATGAAGCAATGTTTAAACTAAACTCATTCTGAAGCTGAGGAATGTCTTTGGCTGATGACAACGATGGATGAACATGTCTCAATCCCAATATAGACTGGAATTTGAAAAAGGATTTGATTTAAACAGAGCTGTGTCTGCTGAAGGCCTAATGAAAACCATTTCCCAGATAGCTCCTCCACCCACCAGTCCAGAGTGTACCCAGAGTGTAATAAGAGAAATACTTTCACTATGGAAGTTTATAGTGAATTGTAATTATCTGTTATAGTGTTAAGTAGAGTTCAGATACTTCAAAAATTAACTTGAATTAAATGAACACAGAATTTAAGTTTAAGCTTTAATTTATAAAAAAAATGTAATTGTTGGTACAGATAATATAAGTAAGTTAGTAAATGACTATACATAATGTATTCATTATCTATATAGATATACTGTTATATATTTAGGTGAATGGTCGACGTCTGCTGGGTTTGAACCATGTGAATGTTGTGGAAATTTTAAAAGATTTACCTCAACATGTGCGACTGGTTTGTGCCCGTAGAAAATATCCCCTTCCAGATACATTCACAGCACCTGATATGCAAATACCGGGAACATTGCCTTACTCGTAAGTAGATGTTTCTTAATAACTATAGAAATGTCATTTTTTTTGTTTTTATCTAATGTGTTTTGTGCTAGTTAAAAAATCTTTAGAATGACTAAAATTGCTTTAAGCAATGTATTAAGATATTTATAGATCAATTAATAATAAATACGAAATAAATAGATAAATAACATGCAATCTGAACATAAAAAAATTTTATTTTTTTTTTCATGCAAGAGACTAAAGCAGTAAATAGTATTTCAAAAAGTAATAATCATTACTAGAAAAAACATTTTGATTAGTTTCTACTAGATCTAATAGATTACTAATAGAAATTAAAAGATTCATAAGCATTTCACATAAAAGTAGTTCTACATATGCTAAATAGTTGTAAACTACAAATTTATTAATTTGTTTGTACTAAACTCAAATTCTGAAATTTAAAAAAAAATGAAAAAAAAAATGTAATCATTGCCTTAGTTTATGCAATGGAGTGCTAACAGAAAACTATAAATCAAAGAAAACAAAAACATTATTTCTTTACTAGGACTTTGATGGAATAAGACATATCATGGTATTTACCCCTTGTTGCAGCATGCCTAGATTTCCAATGCAAAATAGGAAATCAAGAATTCATTTCATACTTTGCCAGACTTTTTTTTAGGCTTTCTATAGTTAAGCTTCTTAACCTTCTATATATTCTAAATATTTGATTGTTCAGTCTAGCAATAAACAAGTTTTTTTTCTTACACATACACAATGTGACCTAATATAACCTGGTCATCCCATCTCTCCAGACTTGCACACTGAAGCTTAACATATTATAGGCCACCCCTCCCATGCTGGTCATCATGACACATGGCATATTTGAGCAGGAAATCCAGTAACACAAAATACATTTAATATGTTGATGAGAAAATACTTTGCTATTTGAATGATTTCTAAATACAAATGTACTATTGTATAAAATATCTTCAACTTGTGATGGTTTAGAATATTTTTAAGAAATCCACCAATGTACAATGTAGTACTTATTGATGTTCTCTAGGCATGGAGTTGAACCAGGACCTCCACTGACTGAGAGACTTGTGAAAGCAAAGTCAGAAATGGCCTTATCAACAACTGAAGCTCCCCCTGTGGACATCAAGACCAAGTCCAGATCTATGGAAACCTTAAATGCCTTTGCCATGTGGAGCTCCCAGCCAGTGGTCATAGAGCTGGAGAAAGGAGAGAGAGGACTGGGCTTCAGCATCTTAGATTATCAGGTATTTAAGTTATTAGCAAAGAATTATTCAGTTTAGATGAAATACAAATGTGACTTTTTTTTCATATTAATTATTCAATAGAATACATGTTTAAAACTACTGTGCCAATTGTGGAAATATTAACTAACATTTTTGTAAAATTGGATTTTAAAAGTGAAAATAATATATTATGAATTTTAAGTTTTGCTATTTAATATTAATATTTGTTTATTTTCAAGGGCTTTAAAGTTATAAACATGAATTGATTACCCCATAAACATGCCAGTTGATTCACTGTAGATCACAGAGTTGTTTTCTCTCTGTTTTCAGGATCCTGTTAATCCCAATGAGACTGTCATAGTCATCAGAAGTCTGGTACCTGGAGGTGTGGCCATGCAAGATGGGCGGCTAGTGCCTGGTGACAGGCTCATCTTTGTCAACAGTGTCAATGTGGAACATGCCACACTAGACGAGGCAGTGCAGGCACTGAAAGGTGCACCGCGGGGAACAGTAAAGATTGGAGTGGCCAAACCACTTCCCATAAGTGAGGCATTCAAGCAAGATGCCCAGGTAAGTAAAAGACATTGTTGCCACATACCTACACACATGCAGTAGGCTCACCCTATTAAATGCTATAATTCTGCGGCATGAGATTTCTTTCACTCTTTTCTTTCATTTTTACCTTGTGACATTTGGTTGCTATGGGGATGGCTACGTATGTATTTTTTTTCTAGTGTTGAACACATTGTGCATGCATATGACAAGTCTGTTTGGTCTGTGTGCTGACAGCAATCATGTGACTTACATGGTGTGTCACTCAGTGCTGAAGTCTCTTGTTTTGTGTACAAACATGTTTTTTCTCCTAGCATGTGGCTTGTTGTAATCTAACAACAGTGTTGCCATCACTTCAGACTCAGACTGACATCACTTCAATCAGACTGTCATCCCTTTAGTCAGACAGACATTACTTCAGACTGACATCACTTCAGACTGACATTACTTCAAGCAGACTGACATCTCTTCAATCACTGACATCACTTCAATCACTGACATCACTTCAGACTAACATTACTTCAAGCAGACTGACTTCACTTCAGACTGACCACTTCTAGTACAAGTGTTATTAAACAGCAATTAAATCAAACATCAATAAATTTAAAATATGACAGCATCTAATATGTCACTGACTCATTCTGGAGAAAAGCAAATGGTTGAGTTGTACACTGCTGGAACAATTACTCTTATTACATAAATATGAACTAAGAAATAAGATTTGGTTGAATGAAAAGCAATAAAATTAATTGTTAAGAAAAATTTATAACTTCAATGGTAGATTTTGTTTAAAATTTTATTTAGATGAGTTGTTTTTTTCATAGTTATTTCTCTTTGACTTAAACTGTTTTGTAATTATTTTGGTTTTTGACTAAGACTTGATCATTAGCATGCAAAATGAATTCACAATTTTTGGGTTCTTATTTATTACTTTATTCTAAAGACATTGTTGGTTGTTTGTTTTTTATGCTACTGCTATGCTCCCATCACTTTGACCTTTTCAGTTCATGGTCTCCACTAGCAGCCCCTTAGCTCTACAAAAAGAGATTGACCTGGCCATTGTGTCAAGAGATACAGACTCTGAACAGGAAGGTCATGCTGACCAGAAGAACCTTGTAGTTGAAATACCATCCTTTGATGTGGCTGACCATAAGTCTTTTTCAGAAGCTGCTCTTACTTCCTCTGAACAGTCCTCTTCTTCATCCAGTGACAGTGAACAAGGCAAAGTACTGCAGCGTAAAGATAGCTTTTATGAAAGTGATGATGATGTTCGGACACCAAGAAGAGCTGTACCCAACAAGAGCTCTTCTAGCCATGATCTTGAACAGCCTCCAGGCTATGACAATGTTGTTGCATCTGAGGCAGTCACTTCAGTGTATAGCAAGCTTATAGAAGAGATCAAAGGGAAAGTATCCAGCCAAGAAAATACTGAGGCTGAGGTCTCTCCGAAAGCTGCCCAGGCAAAAGACACACATGCAATGCCATTGCCTTCGTATGAGGAAGCCCTAAAGGTCGGCAGTGATAACATCTGCCTAGTGTCAGCACCTATTGCCAAACAAGACTCCACAGAGTCAGAATCAGATCAGGTGAAGCTTAACATAATTCTAGACTATGTTTATACATATAGTGCTTCTGAACTGCTTTCTAAATATAGTAATATTTTTGTTTCATGTTTATTCTTTCAATAGCTTTTTATTAAACTGGTCAAAGTAGGAACTGGAAAACAAACAAAAATGTGTTGCACATTGTTTACCAATTAAATTAAATTAAAAAAGAAAAACAGCTGAAAATCAAATTCCATTATATAGCTTATTTATAAATAATTCACTTCAAATATTAATTAATTAATTATTGTTTCCTTAGAATGCCATAGAAGTTATTAGTAATAATTGGTGTTCTCTGTTTAGAATGTTATAAATACTGAATAGATTCTAGTATATGAATGATAAACTTTGTTAAATTGTTCTGCTAGTTGAAATGAACACTGCTAGAAACAACACTCTAGCTGGTACTGTGGTACACAGAACTTATCACATTGCACAGAATACATCACTTTGTAAAGAACATGTCACATTGCAAAAAGAAACATAATAATGCACATCTGCATGCCATTTTGTTTTCTCCTTGACAGTTTTATTTTATTAATGTTTATTTTATATTTCTTTCTCTTTTGCTATGTATGACTGTTACTTGTTGCATTCTAGATAAGTAATTGTGTTATGTCACCTTTGTCAATGTTGAAGGTTGCATTCAACTCTAGTTGTCACCTTTGTAAATGTCATATGTTGCATTCTACTTAAGTTGATGTGTTCTGTTACCTTTGTAAATGTTACTTTACTAGTGTTCTTTTTATAGCCAGGCAGTGTTGGCATGTATGTCTTCTTTGGTCATTATAATGAATATAACAATTATTAGGTTGTGTATAATCATTGTTAGTCACTGTCCAGTGGTAGTTAAAAAAAATTCCTCCCATTACCTGTTGTGACATAATTTTGTTTGTGTATTGTGTCCCTTGGTCTGGTCTAGCTGACATCTAGGTCATCTGAAGGAGGAACTCCATCATCAGAGGGTCCTCCCTCTGCCTCAAAGAGAACACCTCCTCCCATACCCCCAAAACCTAAAGATTCCAAGAGTCTTCTCAAATTAGCTCAGGAGAAGGTAACTTAGTCAATGTTTGTTACATAAATACATTCACTGACCTATAGATCTAAATGTACAGAATGTTAAACTGCTTTTGGTGTAAAAGGGTAGCAATCATAAACAAAACTGTTTAAAATAACTCTTTTTTTTAGTTAAATATTTAATTATTATTTTGGGGGAGGGTTGCATTTAACCTAAAGAATTTGTTAATTGTGATGAATTAAAGAAAATAAACATATTTCATAATTTTTAATGTTCAAATTAAAATGAAATACTATTTGAAATACTGTTTATAGTAGGGCTTCAAGTATCTAAAAAATGAATACATATACTCTATAATTCTATATTCTGAACAAAAAGTTTGTTGTGTTTTTAACCAGCTAAATATATAGGTCAGTGATTTAAAAAAAAAAAAAAAAAAAAAAAACTTACCTCAGCTGCAACCCTAGTTGTAGGTAAACCTAACCAATGAGTTACCTATAGTGCCTCATGGGATCCACCATATTGAGTTTTAGTATCTAACCTTAGTCTGTTTCTTTTTGTGAATTAATACTCTTTGTTTCTCTGCACTGATGATAGTTGTTTTGTACATTTGTTGTTTGCTAATGTCTTAGTTTGTTGTTCTAACAGCATGTGCTATGTTTGTATTGAGCTTGAAAAGTCACAACAGAACAACCATGCATGCCCTCCAGTACAGCATTGTTCTGATGCAGAGTCTACTTTGGTTTTGATTGTTCACACTCACATTTGCTATGTAAACACATTGTGCAATTTTGTACTGACAATGGAACCATAGTTCTCTAGTTCATGACACACGCACATATTTATAGCATTACCTCCCAACACAAAGGTATAGCACAGATTTGACAGCACATCAAAATAGTTTGGGCCAAATTATATTTAATAAGTGGAGGCGCAGTGGCTGAGCGGTAAAGTCCTTGGCTTCTTAACAGGGGTCCCAGGTTCGAATCCTGGTAAGACTGGAATCTTTAATTTCGGGATCTTTGGGCGCCTCAGAGTCTACCCAGCTCTAATGGGTACCTAACATTAGTTGGGGAAAAGTAAAGGTGGTTGGTCGTTGTGCTGGCCACATGACACCCTCGTTATCCGTGGGCCACAGATGACCTTTACATCATCTGCCCCATAGATCCCAAGATCTGAAAGAGGAACTTTACTTATATTTAATAAATAATGAAATTATAATTCAATTATCCTGCTACAAATCAAACAAGTTCTTAAATTCCTTCCCCCCCTACCCCCCCCCCCACCCCTTTTTTGTTTTTTCTTCTCCAAACTACATCTAAATATATATCTTTGTAGAGCATAAGGCCTAGTACTGTAACAACATGAGACCAAGGGTGGTAACTCCACTAACAAAATCTAATCAAATCATGAACATACAACTCAAAAACATAAGTCTTTCTATCTTAAAACCTTGTTACTGCCAACCAACTATTGTAGTTAATTATGCAGTTAATAAGGTTAAGGGTTATTGAGAAACAAATGAAAAGCTACCGCTAGCCTATATTAGTGTAGAAACATTTGAAGCAGCAGAGCTCTTGTTCTAGTCTTCAATGATATTCACATCCTTCATCTTTTTCACGTTGTAATCCCAACCACAGTTTATTCCCTAGAGTGCGTCAGTAGATAAAAACAGTCACTCGATGTACTGGGCCTTTTGTATACAAGATGAACTTTCAAACTGACATGTCTTGCTACTGTCATAGAACTAGTTACATGATAGCTGCTTTGACTAAACAAGCATTTTCAAACTGGGCCCTTGCCGTCACACGTCATGTGCATGTCAATTTATGTTTTAAATAATTGTCTTCAAACTCATGTTTCTGCAATCTTAAAAATTCAATTTAAAAAAAAAGTTAGCTAGAAAGAGGTTTCTGTAAGATCAACTGTTCATTCCAATTTTGGCAGATGGTTTGTGAAGAATTGATGAAAAGTTCTCTCTTACTTTCTGTTCATCACTTTTCTGTTTATATCACGCTTTTTTTTTTTTGTCAATCACATTTTCTGTACAGATTTTGACAACTTTTCTTTCCAAGTTTCAACAAATAAACTTATGAGGATTTCCCACAAAATATTTTAATAGCTGAGTTGGGCTGCGACCCCGTGTACTTATGTTATAGTGGGACAAGAGACTTAGTGGGCTTGTGTTATAGTGTGACAAGAGACTCGGTGGGCTTGTGTTATAGTGGGACAAGAGACTTGGTGGGCTTGTGTTATAGTGGGACAAGAGACTCGGTGGGCTTGTGTTATATGGGGACAAGAGACTTGGTGGGCTTCTACTATATGGGGAAAATAGATCTGGTGGGCGTGTGTTATACATGCTTTCAAATAAAAGGTACACAATAGTTTATCAATAATTTTGTGAACATCCAGTTAGCACTAAATAATTGCATACTAAGTCATAGGAAAACCAATGAATCTTCATTCTTCAGAAACTGTTAGTTCACAATGTCTTTTAAATTGCATTGCTTAAAGACATTCTTATGTTGACTACTTCCTGGATAGATAAATAAAACTTCAAACTTCAAATACTAAATAGCTGTTTGTTACATTCTCTGGTTAGAAATTCTATTCATCACAAATACATTTCATCAAGTTTGACTTTGATTTATTCTTGAATTACCTTCAAGTTTTAACAGTACCATTTTCTTTGGACAGTATCAGTTTCTTTAGACAATCCTAAGCACTCTTTTCAAAGCACAATTTTACTTGCAAGTAGCCTTCCCCCAATATTTGGACTGATCAGTGGATAGTCATTCTCTATACATTTAAATTTGCAATGTCTATTCTATGGTCTCTCATTCATTGTCTGTAGTGTTGGATGTCACACTGACACGGGTTTGCTTTCTGTATAGTCGTGGTTGAAACATAATATTACTGTACTGTATTATATACGGATGTAGTATAGAATTATGTGTGTGGCAATGTAGTTCATTAGTGTGACAGTTTGTGCTATTGCTTTGCTTGTAGAACATTATTCTATCAATTCAAAGCTTTATTTCATTGCATTGTTCCCACCTTGTATGTAATTATCTATGTAGCCTATAAAAAAAAAATGTAGGAAGTTTTTGCAGACTAGTTTGATTTAGCTCTTCATCGTCATCCGATAAACTTGCTTTTCCAAACTGTAGTTTCGTAGACACAATGGAAATACTTGCTTGTACTTTGTGCTCACTAAAATAAAATAAGAATAAGAGGTAGCCTGTTTAGTACTGCGGACTGTTTTGACTATTATTGTGATCTGATGAGTATGGACTAACACACTAGTGCTAGCGTCTTAAGAAACTATTAAATTGAATAATTCATCGCTCGATTCATCCCCTTGTCCAACGTTCATTTCTTGGCTATTTGTTTTGCTTGACACGGTGGATGTAATGTATAGAGACACAGAATTCTAAAACATTCACGTATTTCAAGATTTCATTCAAAAAATATTCGGCGAGAGAAAATTTGAGCCAGAAAAAAATCTACACATTATTATCCTTAGTTATCTTTCCATTTAACTAACTTCAAATTAAAAAGAGAAATATGGCAGTGGTAGGTCTCATGAGTGGCTTCGTTGGGGAAAGGGGATTGTGTGAGTGCGAGAGGGGTTTGATACCGCACTGAGTGACAGCCATCAGGAGGTGACACTAAAGGGTGACCGGTCATTTCATCCCCGGTCATTTCATCCCCCGGTCACTTCATCCCCCGGTCATTTCATCCCCCGGTCATTTCATCCCCAATTAAATATTTTTCTTATTCATTGTTTAATTGTGCTGTTAAGGCTTTGACTTTAAGCCCTCATTTTATCTAATATATAAATATTATGTACAATGCTTTTTGATATTTTTGACATATTAATAATGCGTTTATAGTGTTTCCTCTTCCACTTTGCATTCTTGATGAGAAATCTTATAATATATTGTAAATCTGGGTGTGTACTTAGCTATAGCGCTTCCATTGGATGTGGTGGATGTAATATTATAATATTATCCTGCGTATGACGTAATGATCAAAGGCCAAGGTTTGGTGGAAGTAGTGAAAATTATTTGAGAGATAGAAGTGCGATTAGAATACTTATGACCGTGCCGCTGATAACTTATCATCAAAGGCCAAGGTGTGGTGGAAGTACGACCATGTTTCACTTTATTTTATTTTTCAATCGCTCTTTCTTGAAAATGGGCGCTTCATTTTTAGCCTTGAAATAAGTTTTTTTTTTGCTAATAAAGGCTGACTTCACCCATCGTCAGGATATAATGTCGCCTATAAACGTTTTGCTTTAATTCCTTTTAAATATTAAAGTTGTATATTGTGTTATAGGACTTGATTGCTATTCGATGTTTCATTTCTATCTATCTTATCGATGTATATAAACACAAAAATACTTGTGTACATGACCTCTTTATTTATACATGTTACATTTTTTTTTAGAGTTTTTAATAGCATTTAATTTTATTCTTATCTAATGTGTTACACTTTTTTGTCATTTAAATAAAAAAATGAATGTATTAAATATTGCTAATTTCATGATTTTTACAATTACTATTTGTTAGATAAAATGATCAGATGATAAAAGTAATAGGGAATGAAATGACCGGGAACCCACCAAAGTGGGATTTCTTTTTTGCTAAGCTGAAATCAACTTGCTCCATCTGTCCGGAACAAACTTCGTTTCTTTCACTTCCCATTCAACTTGCCACTAGTGTCTCTAACCAAACAAGTTTGAAAGTAGTTTCTAGAGTTTGCTCTTTTATAAACACATATAAGAACAAGAGATTTATAGTTGCCTGACTGTGCTTATGCTTTTTATATACGCACACGGACAACTGTTATATGCCAAGAACTATTGTCTTCTAGACTCTTGTAATGTAAGATAGACCTTAGTGATGGCTGGGTGACCGTGGAGAAGAGTTGAGCTCCTAAAAGTCGAAATCATCGGCTTCCGGACTTCAATGTTCAAACATGGACAAAATAATTGTCATAAATGTCCAATGTTTAACCTATAGAAGAAGAATGGAAGGACATTCGGAACTTAAAGCTGTTTCTCGGACTTTGGTATCCTAGTCACATTGAAGATGAATTTCTTTGAGAATATAGAACTTCTTCTTAAATATAGATTTAGTTAATCGAAAGGTAATCAGTCATAAAAATGATGTCTCCTTCTTAATTGAGTTCATAGATCTTGTAGTAAAGCGACTAACTTATCAGGGAGGAAGAGTTGCAATTTACTTGTTGGATGGCAGATGAACCAAGTGATAGGTTCTTATCAGCTTTGCTCATGTTCAAACCAAGTGATATTTTCTTATCAGCTTTGCTCATGTTCAAACCAAGTGATATTTTCTTATCAGCTTTGCTCATGTTCAAACCAAGTGATACGATCAAATCAGCTTTGCTTTTGTTCAAATCAAGTGATAGGTTCTTATCAGCTTTGCTCATGCTCAAACCAAGTGATATTTTCTTATCAGCTTTGCTCATGTTCAAACCAAGTGATACGATCAAATCAGCTTTGCTCATGTTCAAACCAAGTGATAGGTTCTTATCAGCTTTGCTCATGCTCAAACCAAGTGATATTTTCTTATCAGCTTTGCTCATGTTCAAACCAAGTGATACGATCAAATCAGCTTTGCTTTTGTTCAAATCAAGTGATATGATAAAAGATAAACTATTCACTTTATCTAGCGCTATGTGCTCAAAACTCCATTTCAAAAGTATTTTTTTTTTGCGTCTCATTTTTGTTGATAGCCCTGAAGGAATGTTTTCGTTGTTTCCCTCCAGAGGAGATTTGTTGATTGAATAGTAGTGTCATTCATAGGGCCAAGTCTAACTCACTGGAACGCTGGTCTCATGTTTCTTAGGAAGGAACAATACCATGAATCGCGATAGTTCTGGAAATGTCTTCTGAAGATTTGAAGCACAAGAATTATTTCAAATCAAATTAGCAGGCTCATTCAGTTGAAAAAAAAATGTTTTATTGATACCCGGTACTAAATTGGTTTCTAGTTTTTACTAATAACTATTGATACAGTGTCATAAACAACAAACTTGTATATAGAATCGCTACCTATTTTACAAGGTTGTTGTTTGTTTTTTTTTTACCAACAACAACTATAGGCAATGACTTCCTTGTTTTACGGTTCAACAAAATGAACAAACGAAAGTGTTTTAGGGAAGAGGTGATGTGGCGGGGGCCGATATCATGTGTAAGCAGCAACATATGACACCAACTTAAGCAACGCCTCCTTGTCATCTGTGAGCCATTACTTTGCTTTTATCCGAATGTTTCATTTGTTTATAAGTGGGGCGCCAAAAGTGATTACTTTAATACTTAGCCTACAGCGCTTTCACTTATAAAGAAAACATTCTTGAAGCTAACATTTCTTTACCAAATCCAGGTCCTGATCTGTATAAGCATACATGAGCTTTGATTGACTCTAGCTAGATCTCTAGTACAGCTTTCTAATTCACAAAGTGCTTTAGGTTTTGGCATTAGTCATTGTTAAATCTCTGTTTGCTTGTCGTAGCTCATGCCTAGATTAGAAGTAAATAGTTTGTGTGTCATCACTCTAGCACTGCACCAGTCATCGTGTTAGACTTATACGTTTCAATCATAAATTGCTCTATATTAATGTATTTCTTTTTCTTTTAACCTTCACTCACTCCTCGGCCTCGCTTTAGGAAGCAGCAGCACCTCCTCCATTACCGGTCACATCTCCTCCCCCTGTGACGCACACCCCTCCAAAAACACCTCCCCTTCGTCCAGCGCCAAGTTCCCCGAAATGGGGAGATGCAGATTCGAAGGTAAGAGACGATTTCAACTCTCCTGTTTGATGTGTTCACCCCAGCCTACCTTGATCACGTCCATACCTGGAAGGCACCATCTCACCCTTCCTACCTGCATTACATTGTTATGTATGGGTTTGAGGTGGCTCTTAGTTACTACACTTAATGCCTAATGACCTGTTTACATTAACATTCGTACATTTTTTGGCATTTACATCTGTTACCTTGAAGTTAGATGTGCACTTTAGGCTTGGAAGTCTGCTTTGTTCAACATAGAGTGCACAAGTCTGTGTCAACACAAACAGACAATACCTACAGTTCTATAAGAGAGAACATTTTGAAAAGGAATTTCATCAGACAATCTGCTTTATTTACGTATACATTAGGAAGTAGGTCAATACATGGAATTGGTGCATTAGATCAAGCATGTGCTATCATGAGAAAGTATATTAATCCAAATATTATTGTCGTCGGGTATTGTGTCCGTCCATACGATGTTACCATCAGGAAGTCTCAGTTTATTTAATGTCATCGGAAATTAGATTTATTCATATACTGTTTTCATCATGATTAGATCAAGCCATATTTTATAGTCAACAGTTGTAATGAACATCTAATTATGATATGTTTTGATTATATAAAGCTGTTTATTCTATTCTTGCTAAGTCTCTGTAATCTCATAGCAGACATGAACCAACCTTCCAATTTACATTGCCTTGCTAATACATGTAACTAACTTCCCTTTAGTGTAACTTTCAATTTGACCTGTTATATATGTTAGTGTAACGTGACAATTTTTTTCCCTTTTTGCTAACCATTAACCTTGCATGTTGAGTAACCCTTGACCCCCGAGTCCTGCATGTTTCATTAACATCGTCCAAACAAAGGGAACATGTGATACTGTCAGGTTGTAAAACGTAGATCGTGATGGCATATATACCTGACTTCCTAAGAATACAGAATCTGCTTCACTGGAGGAAAAAAAATCGATCATGTGATGAACTTCCTAGTATAAACACTCGATTTTATAAATTGGTACAATCCTGGTCTCGATAGAACTACTTTCAAAAATGTCCGAGTCAATAAGAAGTGAGACTTGAGAAACATATTGCTTTTTAAAAAGTCATATTTTCAAGTTGGTTCATAGCTCCGTTATAGGTAGATTTTTATTTTTTAGATGCATGTGCAGGGAAGAGAGGGAGTTTTCTAGATTTGTTCAATTGGTTATTGATTCCACAAGAAATAGTAAGGATTTTGATCTTTCAACTGTTTATCAGAGATACAGGATTGATTTTTTTTATTCTTTTATATTCTTAAACATTTCTTCTTTTTTTTTTTCCTAGAGTTATGTCTTTATATATTATGAGCGTGTTTTTCTTGCCCAGTTTTCTATGTTTTTATTTGAGTTGATCATGTGATCTTCTAATAGTTTGGATATTAAACTCTTCACGTTTTTTTATTATTTTATAACAAATTGTGCAAAGAGCCTAAGATTATGAAATGACTATTTATTGTATAGTACGCTAAAACTTGACGTTAATGAATATGTTTCCAGCGACGCCCAGGATTGACCAAACATCGCACAGCCAGTAGCTCGTCTTCCCCCGAGCACCTGACCTCAAGTGACCTTAAGTCTCCGCCCAGCTCCCCCAGAACCTTGTCCCCACTTCATTCCACACTCGCCTCACCTGAAGTGCACAGAATATCTGCAAACCACGAGAGAACCATTCATATACAGAAAGGCAGCCAGCATTTAGGTACGGTACATATTTAGGCAACATTAGAACTAGTTGGCAAAGCTTTCTAATCATGTCACCATACAAATCTGATGTCATTTGGCCAATAATGTCTTTTATTGACCAGCTCAAAATGTAGTTCCTCTGTTGTCAAGCTCGTCATAAAGTTAGATAACTCTGCAGGCTTTCTGGTCAGCAAATAATTGTATTGCCTTTATTTATTTTGTTCTTGCCACCTAGTCAACATTTGACCTATTGCCCTTAGTTTTTAAGTCCTTGCCTCGTGGTCAACATTTATCCTATTTCCCTTATTAAGTCCTTGCCCCTAAGTCAACATTTGTCCTATTGCCCTTAGTTTTTAAGTCCTTGCCTCCTGGTCAACATTTATCCTATTTCCCTTAGTTATTGAGTCCTTGCCCCTAAGTCAACATTTGTCCTATTGCCCTTAGTTAGTGCTGGCCTCTGTCTCAACATAGATCTTGTCTCAACATAGATCTTATTGGCAATAGTAATTAGAACTAGATCATCGTATCTTCATGGAAATGATGTTCACAGATCAATCTAGCTATTATCAAAACCATAATGTTATATTTAAAACTCTGTGGGAGATACAGCGGTCTCATTGTGTCATAGGGTTCAGGGATATTGATGGATCCACTTTTGAATATTTGATTCACAAACTTGTTTGTCATTCTTTCCCTGAAGCACTATATTGGAGTAATAGTTTATTTTAATCCTTAGTTTTTAAACTATCAATCCATAGCTAGTAGTAAGAATTGTGTCAAACAAATATTTCCTATGAGATTTACCACTGTCCTTTAGGTTTAACGGTTGAGGCTGTTGATAAAGGAGTCAATGGCTGCATCGTAAAGTCTATCAACAAACCCAGCGCTGTAGACAGTGATGGTCGCATCCACCCAGGGGACTTCATAGTGTCCATCAATAAGGAAAGCCTAAGACGCATCACCAACGCCCAGGCCCGGGCCATACTCCGACGGTCATCTCTCTTAACATCTGACATCAGGTAACATGATTGTTTGTTAGGTATTGTTTGTTCAAGTAACATGATTGTTGCTCTGACATCAGGTAACATGATTGTTGGTTAGGTCTTGTTTGTTCAAGTAACATGATTGTTGGTCTGACGTCAGGTAACAATATGATTTTTGCTCTGACATCAGGTAACATGATTGTTGGTTAGGTCTTGTTTGTTCAAGTAACATGATTGTTGGTCTGACATCAGGTAACATGATTGTTGGTTAGGTCTTGTTTGTTCAAGTAACATGATTGTTGGTCTGACATCAGGTAACATGATTGTTGGTTAGGTCTTGTTTGTTCAAGTAACATGATTGTTGGTTAGGTCTTGTTCATGATTCTCGTGTATAGACTGTAACTTGGTTATGTTTTCAGTTCAAGTGAACTTATTTATAAGACTCTGTCATGTCTTGTTTGTTCCAGTGGACTAGCATGTATACTGTAACTTGGTTGTCTTGTTCCACTGACTGAACTCATCTAGACTGTGTCTTGGTTATGTCTTATTTGTTCAACTGAACTCATCTAGACTGTGTCTTGGTTATGTCTTATTTGTTCAACTGAACGTGTCTAGACTGTGTCTTGGTTATGTCTTATTTGTTCAACTGAACGTGTCTAGACTGTGTCTTGGTTATGTCTTATTTGTTCCACTGAACTCATCTAGACCAGTGGTTCCCAAACTTTTTTGTCTCGTAGACCCCTTGCCATGTTTTCCATTCTTCGGTAGACCCCCCTGCATTTTTCGGAAAATTCTTCAACTTCATTTGGGTTTTTCTCACTTATTTCTAGGCCATTCATTGATGAAATTCACATTAAAATGAAGCAAAAAAAGATTTAATATGCATTATAGGAATTGACTAAAAAAAAAAAAAGAAAAAACGCCTATTGCAGTATTTCCCAAAGTTCGTTAATTATTTTCAACAATTATTCTATTTTTTAAGGGGGGGGGGAGAGAAAGGGGTACTTAGATTTACGAAAATTATTGAAGGGGTACGCATATTTGGCATATGTTGAAAGTTTGGGAAACACTGGCCTATTGGATAGCAAGTTTGTGTAAAATTTCAACATTAGGGTTCAATTTAGTTAGATTTAATCTATCATAACTTCTCAATTAGATGATGTTGGTTTTAAATTTGAAAATTTGGAAAAACTCATCCCATCTATTGTGTGCTTCATAACTTAATCCTGACAAGAAACATTGAGATAATGCCTTCGTTTTGATCAAATTTAGGTGATTACCTTGTAGCGTAAGTTACCCTCATTAAATTTATGAAATAAGTCTGTTAAAATTGAATTTTTAGCACCCAAGAACTCAGAAATAAATATTGTCAAACATAAGCCTTTCGACAACTATCATTCCTCATTGTGATGGAGCAATTGATCCAAGTTTCAGGCAATGAGCAGTTCTTTATGGATTTCTTAATTCATAACAAAAAGAAAACGTGATAATAATAACCCAATATTATTGGGCAAGGTTAACTAGTCCAGCCTTTTTTTTTTAGAAGTATGTCTTTGGAAAGTAATTACATAAGAACCTTCCAGTGTCCTAACTCCTCTTACCATTACACCTTTGAACTGTATTGTTTAGAGAAATGTTTTTATTATGATATCAGATGTGTGTGGCTTTTAATAGTGCAGTTTTCTGGAGTTTGATATAGGCCTAAGAAAAAATATTGTAAGACACTCACAAACCGCTTTTCTTTTAGGATCTTTAATCAAACATTTTTTTCTACTGTTCGGAACTAAAAGTGTTGAAAGTAGGCTATTTCAAATCTCAATCTATTTTATCATGTTGTCATTGTCTCAAATGGTGTTCCAGGTTAGATAGTTTCATTGTAACTTAGCTTAAAACTTTGTTACAAAAAAAGCAACACATGAAATGGCTTGTTCGACAAGGACGAATACAGACAAAATGTCTAGTAACCAACACTTTCATTTCTACAGTTCTTTTTAACTAGGCCATGTACAATGTTACTTTCATGTAGACAAAATTACAATGTTTAAAATAAGATGTCAAAATTTTTAATTTTTTTTTAAATTTATTAGACTAACAGTGTTACAATTGAAAGGATTAACTAAGGTAAAATCATTAATGGGAAATGAAATATAAAGTCTTGATATGCTTAAATGAGATCCACTCTCGTAGACCCCCATTTACAGGTCATGGACCCCCAATTTATTTTTTCACTTCCGTAGACCCCTTGGCAGTCCTCGTAGACCCCTGGGGGTCTATATAGACCACTTTGGGAATCACTGATCTAGACTGTGTCTTGGTTATGTCTTATTTGTTCAACTGAACATGTCTAGACTGTGTCTTGGTTATGTCTTATTTGTTCCACTGAACTCATCTAGACTGTGTCTTGGTTATGTCTTATTTGTTCCACTGAACTCATCTAGACTGTGTCTTGGTTATGTCTTATTTGTTCAACTGAGTGTGTCTAGACTGTGTCTTGGTTATGTCTTATTTGTTCAACTGAATGTGTCTAGACTGTGTCTTGGTTATGTCTTATTTGTTCCACTGAACTCATCTAGACTGTGTCTTGGTTATGTCTTATTTGTTCCACTGAACTCATCTAGACTGTGTCTTGGTTATGTCTTATTTGTTCAACTGAACATGTCTAGACTGTGTCTTGGTTATGTCTTATTTGTTCCACTGAACTCATCTAGACTGTGTCTTGGTTATGTCTTATTTGTTCCACTGAACTCATCTAGACTGTGTCTTGGTTATGTCTTATTTGTTCAACTGAATGTGTCTAGACTGTGTCTTGGTTATGTCTTATTTGTTCAACTGAATGTGTCTAGACTGTGTCTTGGTTATGTCTTATTTGTTCCACTGAACTCATCTAGACTGTGTCTTGAACGTGTCTAGACTGTGTCTTGGTTATGTTTTCTTTTGTGTTCAAAGGAACTCATCTAGACTGTGTCATGGTCATGTCTTTTTGTTCAAATGTGTCTTGGTTTTGCAAGTCCTTGGTAGACATCAGAAATAAAGAAATATAGAAATATAAGACACAAAGAATAGAAATGGAAGTGTTGGGAGTAGGAGGGAAGACATAGTGGGAATGAAGCATGAATGGAATGTGGACATATTTGAGACTGGAAATGGAATGTTGAAATGATTGAGGGGATAACTAATACAGTGATAATGACTGTGGAATTGTGGGACTATTTAATAAGCTAAGAGAATTGTGGTACATCTTCAGCTCTTCCATCTTGGTCGAAGATCAATCTCATTTCTTAGGAACTGTCCGATGAGATAATAAGTACAACTTACTGATCATGCTGTAATCCTCTTAGACTCAATAGAACCTTTTTCATTTATTAGCCAACGGCTTTCAGTGACTTTGCACAAATTACAGTGAACCTTAGTAGTGTACAGTCCAATCAGACTGACTTTATTCTATCTAAGCTTTACTATGTTGTCAGAAACCAGACTGACAATCGCACGTCTTATACTGACCGCATTGCACCTTAATGCATCTCAGTCTGGCTGACTATGCACCTTAATGCATCTCAGTCTGGCTGACTATGCACCTTAATTCATCTCAGTCTGGCTGACTATGCACCTTAATGCATCTCAGTCTGGCTGACTATGCACCTTAATTCATCTCAGTCTGGCTGACTATGCACCTTAACCTGATTATTCAAACTGCATCTCAAACTACCACTGTTTTTCAGGCTTACTAAGGTGCCCCTAAACTTGACTGATCATATTGCATTTCACTCAGACTGACCACAGCACACTAAATTTAGACTGACTACAGTGCTATTCAGTTGTGTTTGAATGATTAGATCATGTTCAACACAGAATGCTAGCGTTTTCACGCCAGTGCACGTGTTGAAGAAGGGTCACGTGATATGCTCTTGAGAGTTATCGATCTCAATTTCCATCAGGGAGTAGATTTCATTGAAATCACTCAGTGTGTGGCCAACAGAGGAGGCGAGAGTATCGATCTGTGGCTGGCTGGAACTAGAATCTTACATTCAACTTCCAGTCACAAATGCTGGCGGGTCAAAGTTTATGAGACGGGCTTCTGCCGTTCTTTGGTTGTAGACATTTGGGACGTTGTCTTGGACGTATTAATCTAGATGTATACTACTGTACAATCAAGATGTATGCTGCAGTATAATACTCTAGATAGATGTATACTACTGTACAATCAAGATGTATGCTGCAGTATAATACTCTAGATAGATGTATACTACTGTACAATCAAGATGTATGCTGCAGTATAATACTCTAGATAGATGTATACTACTGTACAATCAAGATGTATGCTGCAGTATAATACTCTAGATAGATGTATACTACTGTACAATCAAGATGTATGCTGCAGTATAATACTCTAGATAGATGTATACTACTGTACAATCAAGATGTATGCTGCAGTATAATACTCTAGATAGATGTATACTACTGTACAATCAAGATGTATGCTGCAGTATAATACTCTAGATAGATATATACTACTGTACAATCAAGATGTATGCTGAAGTATAATACTCTAGATAGATGTATACTACTGTACAATCAAGATGAATGCTGCAGTATAATACTCTAGATAGATGTATACTACTGTACAATCAAGATGTATGCTGCAGTATAATACTCTAGATAGATGTATACTGCTGTATAATAATCTAAATGTATGCTACTGTATCTCCAATGAGATATTTGTTTCAAATGTTGACAAATTTTGACTTAGTTTCAGCTCTGTTACTTTTATTTTGACATTTTTTTCCAAGCAAGGATAATTTTAGCGGTGACCCAAACAATTTGTTTTTGTTCTTTATCTTTGTTTTCGTTTGTTTTGGGTTTGTTTGTTTTTTAGCTAGGGGTACAAAATTAGTACAAATGAGAAAGAGTTAGGGGAAAAAAAACAGTAAATTGAAACAGACTTCGTTTTGTTTTAGTCCTTATAGAATCAATTCAGTATTGTAGACTTCCTTTGAAATGTTGACATTTTTCTCAGCTTTGATTGGGGACTTTTTTTGTTTTATTATTTACCAAATATAAAAAAGGATTGGCGATTATAACAGTATGATTGACTGCAGAAATGTATCAGGCCTCCTGTATTTCACCATTCTCAGATACGTAGGCTTTATTACAACACAGTTGTAAATAGTAACATTAAGAGGTGTTCTATTATTTTACACTTTATTTTTAAATACTCCTATTTATTTGTCAAAAAGTTGATAATAGTAGGACTATATCTTAATCGATGTAGATGTATCGCTTTGACAGTGTAAGGGAAATGCTAGCGAGATGTGTCCTAATAACTGATTCACAACTCATTACCTTCTTGTTGTGTCTACAGTTTGAACCCTCTTCCCCCCCCCCCTCCTTTTTCACACACACACACACACACTTTCTCCAATTCCTCTTTCATTTGGTTGGCTCATACACAGTTCCCCGAGGAGCAAGCATCCACGACCACCCCCCCAGTCCTCTCACGCGCGCACACACAAAGTCTGAGACTGTCTCTCGGCTATCGAAGCGAGTATCAGCTTCTAGCTAGGGCCTGACGTTGGAGTGTGCTTTGAATGGAACTAATAGTGTCCGCTGTTTGGTTTTGAAATCTCTGTGTGTGTACAAATGTGTGAACACACGTGACACTCGCTCTGTTCGCAAGAGCGTTCACTTGGTGACCCATGCATGACATCATGGATGTATTTTTAGCCTGGCTGGTATTGCCCTGAGTTTGCTGGATGGGGTGTGCTCAACCTTTAGGTCATTATGTGGTCCCCTGTATGACCACATCTTCATCAACCCCTGGAAATACGCATGCATGCTGTGTTCTCAGTTTCTTAGCCTACTGCCGTCTGTTAAGAACTTGGTCTGATACCAATGCAGGAAGTGACTAAGGCCGAGATGAGTGAATTCATTAAGTCGAATCAGTTGTTTCAGAGTTAGCACTTGTCCTGCTGTCATTGGCATTCCTCATCCCATAGCTCACGGCACTGTACCTTGACTACACTTAATTCCAACCATTCAAGCGATGTGAATACAGTGTTGTGGTGTAGATAGTGGTTTCAATTAAAAGGGAACCGAAAATGTGGGGTGGTGTGTCACATATTTGTCCCTTATACTTTTGACACAAGACTGTTTAAAGAATCTAGAACAGTTCATGAGACTCATTGGACCCTTGTTGTTCTTCCGTCATGGGACCAACCCAGTTGATTCCTTCTTCTGACAAAACTATGGCTACCAAAGGACAGGATTCCACTAACGTTAGGTAGCTGTGTCATCCAGTCATCCAAATCGGTTTAGTATGGGCAATCCAGATTGGGTTTTGTGAGGGCAATCCAGATTGGGTTTTGTGAGGGCAATCCAGATTGGGTTTTGTGAGGGCAATCCAGATTGGGTTTTGTATGTGCAATACAGATTGTGTTTTATATGGGCAGTACCAATTGTGTCTTTTTTTTTTTTTTTTTTTTTGGAAATACAGATTGTGTTTTGTATGAGAAATCAAGTTTGTCTTTTTTGGGCAATACAGATTTATTCTTACTTTCATGCCATTTACTTTCATGCCATTTTATTGTATTAAAAAAACTTACTTTTGCAATATTCATTCAAATAAAACATCAGTTTATTTTTTTTTATTTTATTTTTTTGTAATACTTAATTCACTATAGATTATAAAGTAGACAGACAATAGTCCTTCATGTGGCAGACTATATTTTCCAATACAGACTTGATTCCTTTAGTACTTTTATTTTTAGAATTTTTTCTTATGATGCTGTTTTTTTTCTTTCTAGTATCACTTACATCTCAGGTCAAAATAATCAAAGTGCAAATCTGGTGTCAGAACCCCAACAAAGTCCACTCCTTCAGAAACTGGCTCATTCTCTGAGGTAAGTGGTCACATCATGGCACTAGTGCCAAATTGTTAAACCATATAACAAGTGTCATGCTGTCACTTGTATGACAGAAGTACCATATTGTCGTTAATTTCAGGGCAATAACTTGATGTTATTGTTTATATTGTTGCAGTAGTGTCATTCTGTCATGTTTTCAGTAATATCATGTCACTAGTGTTATTCTGTCGTGTTTTCAGTAATATCATGTCACTAGTGTCATTCTGTCCTGTTTTCAGTAATATCATGTCACTAGTGTCATTCTGTCGTGTTTTCAGTAATATCATGTCACTAGTGTCATTCTGTCGTGTTTTCAGTAATATCATGTCACTAGTGTCATTCTGTCGTGTTTTCAGTAATATCACGTCACTAGTGTTATTCTGTCGTGTTTTCAGTAATATCATGTCACTAGTGTCATTCTGTCGTGTTTTCAGTAATATCATGTCACTAGTGTCATTCTGTCGTGTTTTCAGTAATATCACGTCACTAGTGTTATTCTGTCGTGTTTTCAGTAATATCATGTCACTAGTGTCATTCTGTCGTGTTTTCAGTAATATCATGTCACTAGTGTCATTCTGTCGTGTTTTCAGTAATATCACGTCACTAGTGTTATTCTGTCGTGTTTGTGAACATTTCTTTCCTCTAGTAAATCAGAGGATGAGGATGTCACAAACCAAACTCTGCCAGCACCATCCCCACCCCCAACAGAACAGACTTTCACCATTGGCCAGAAAACCCTCCAGACAGATGGCACACCTGCACTAGGCAATCAAGCCTGGAGTCCACCAAGGATTGTAGAACTGGTCAGAGAACCTGGTAAAAGTTTGGGAATCAGTATCGTTGGTAAGTATTGCTGGTCATTCTTTGGGACACCTTGCTGTGCTTATGAATGTGTTTCTGTTTTTATGTCTGAATTTGAGCTCAAGAGAACAACTAAAAACACATCATGGTGAATATCAGGAGCAGTTGAAAATATCAAGCACTGCTTATTTTATTTTTATATTTTTTTTGGAGACTTTGAAATACTCATTTTCAACAAGAGACTTCTATTTCATTAATTTATTAATCACTATGACTAGGAGGGAGAAGGTGAGAAAAACAGAAGTTATTGCTATACATTTCTCATTCATACGTCCCTCTTTTCTTAATCCAAGATTTTTCTAGTTTTTATGTCTTCCATTATCTTGTGAAAAGTAGTTTTAAAATGGTTGGTCTAAAACTAAACTTATGTTTGTGAAGTGTTTGAGTGTAGCTGGGAGCAGTGTCTGGATTGATTAAAAACTAAATGCCATTTGTTAAGTAACTTGTTTAGTTTGTAAGATTTAAAATAAAAATCATTTCACTTCTTATAACAGTGCTGAATTGTTTTGATGCATTGATTTTAATTGTTTCGTCTTCTTCATCTATTATATCAGTGTTTCATAAGCATCACATCTATTTGTATATGATTGCTTTTGAATTTAGATTTAGATTTTATGGCACATCACATCTTCACAATCTAGGCCACGTCATGCCCTTCATTGTTTTTGTCATGATCATCTTTTATGTCTATCATATCATTAGCATCATCTTTTGTTATGTCATTCTTTTCTCAACCTCATCTATTTTTATTAGTGTCATTATTCTTATCTATTGTTATGTCATTATTTTTATCATCCATTATATATCAGTGATTCATTATCATTATCTATTGTTATGTCATTGTTTTTATCATCCTCATCTATTACATCAGTGTTTCATTATCATCATCTACTGTTATCTCATTATTTTATCATGTTGTTATGTCAGTTTTGTCATCCTCCTCTCTCTTGTTATATTCAGGTGGCCGAGTGGATATGTTTAACGTCTCCCAAGAAAACTGTAATGCTGGAATATTTATTAAACATGTTCTTCCTGAAAGTCCAGCAGGTCGTAATGGTACCTTGAAAAAAGGTGACAGAATTTTAGAAGTAAGTCCAATGCAATCATTTCTAAAATTTCTTTTACACTTATCTCCTGTCTAGCAGTATTAATTTGTATGACCTGTCTCTAGTTTCCACATTTTATTGAATGGACTACCTCTAGCCATCACAACCTTGTTTTTTTAATCTTTGAATGTATTTCCTACTAAAAGTTGTCACTAGCCTGCCTGGTCACTAACTACTTAATGCTTCAAGATCAAAAGAAAGGAGATTTAATTATAAACCTTCTTATAAATTACATAAATTCCTTCAAAAAATAAAATGTAAATGTGTATGTAATAATAGTATTTATCAGTCACTATCTGGATTGGCAGCAGTCATTTGTAGCCTCGGTATTTATCAGTCACTATCTGGACTGGCAGCAGTCATTTGTAGCCTCAGTATTTATCAGTCACTATCTAGTCTGGCAGCAGTCATTTGTAGCCTCAGTATTTATCAGTCATTATCTGGACTGGCAAAAGTCATTTGTAGCCTCAGTATTTATCAGTCACTATCTGGACTGGCAGCAGTCATTTCTAGCCTCAGTATTTATCAGTCACTATGAGGGAAAAGATCGTCTCTTGAGATGTAAAATGCAACAGACGATCTGGACTGGCAGCAGTCATTAGTAGCCTCAGTATTTATCAGTCACTATCTTGACTAGCAGCAGTCATTAGTAGCCTCAGTATTTATCAGTCACTATCTAGACTGGCAGCAGTCATTTGTAGCCTCAGTATTTATCAGTCACTATCTGGACTGGCAGCAGTCATTTGTAGCCTCAGTATTTATCAGTCACTATCTGGACTGGCAGCAGTTATTTGTAGCCTCAGTATTTATCAGTCACTATCTTGACTGGCAGCAGTCATTTGTAGCCTCAGTATTTATCAGTCACTATCTTGACTAGCAGCAGTCATTTGTAGCCTCAGTATTTATCAGTCACTATCATGACTGGCAAAAGTCATTTGTAGCCTCAGTATTTATCAGTCACTATCTGGACTGGCAGCAGTCATTTCTAGCCTCAGTATTTATCAGTCACTATCTGGACTGGCAGCAGTCATTGGTAGCCTCAGTATTTATCAGTCACTATCTTGACTAGCAGCAGTCATTTGTAGCCTCAGTATTTATCAGTCACTATCTTGACTGGCAGCAGTCATTTGTAGCCTCAGTATTTATCAGTCACTATCTGGACTGGCAGCAGTCATTTGTAGCCTTTACTCTTGAAGCTTTTAGTCTTAGCATTTCAGTTCCAGCTTCAGACATATCAAGCATAAATAAAATGTCCAATTATGTGGTTTTTTTTTTTTTTACTTTCTTCCTGAGTATATAAATGTTTCTTTTAATCTTATCACTACAATATTTTCATTAGCAGTTGGTAGATTTAGTGCTTTGTAACAAAGCCTCTTGAGATTAATTCTCTAATTCATTTATCCTCCTCAGGTGAATGGTGTTGATGTTAGGAATGCTACTCATGATGAAGCTGTTGAAGTGATTCGCAACTCATCTAGTCCTATCACATTTGTTGTTCAAAGTCTTTCATATTCCTCTTGCGTGAGTCACTTTGATATCTTTGTGTTATGCAATACAGCCACCAATTTCATTGGGGTTTGTGTACAACTGGATGATGATAAGTTTACATTTTTTGTGGCTGTGTAAATTATATTCTTATCCTTATCAAATATCTTGTTTATCATTTTGAAATGTTACCGAGTCAACCAGGAAAACCAAAGACTTGGCAGTGAAGTCATTGATTAACATGCATGACTAGATTGACTAAGTAACATCTGTATTTTATAAGATAAGAAAGCACTACATAATATGTATGGCTTCAGACTTTCATGTTGTAATAAACTTGCCAAACACAATTAATTGTATTTAGATTATATTTTTTGCTATTTCCCAGCCTGGTGATTTAGAATCTGTACAGCTACAGCCCACGTCCTCTATTGAAGAGTCTACTGCTGTCCCTTCTGTTGGATCTATTGCTTCCACTTCACCTGGAACAACTCCTCAACAGGTTTTTATTTTCTTGTCAACTCTAGGGATGTGAATACACACTGATTTTGTTATTGTATTAGGACACTTTTCTAATGTGAATTTTTTTACACAAGTTCAAAACATCAATTTTATAGCTATATGGCTTTGTAGGAAGGATTATCATCTGATTTTTCTGCATTGTTCTAAGTTTCATTTTTTGGGTATAATTCTCAATGATTCATTTAGTCCAGGAAGTTTGACATTCTGATAGATTTTTTTCTCAGTTGGGGATAAATTTGTTAATAATGGTGCCATCATTATCTTGTATTCTTGAAAATGAAATGTCAATATTTTCTATAGATTGGATTTCTTGGATTCCTCAATGTTGGCTATTGTCTCTTTGTAGAATAGACCTCTGAGCAATAATATTCATGGACCTGTTTCACTATATCAATTATTTTTCAGACATCTTAGATGGTTTTTTCTTGCCCATATTTCTATAAGCTGTTTTGTATTACTTTTTGGTATTTTTTGCTGTAATTTTAATTGATAAAATGATTAATTCTCTATGAGCAATTTTGTTTGGCATATAATAGTCCCAAACATAAATTGTAGTTTAGGCCAAAATTTTAGCATTCAAAAACATATCATCTTAAATAAACTAACAACTACATTATAAAAATGAAAAAATCTTACTATTTTTTAAAAGGGTCAAGGTTTCTGTTTTGCATGATTCAGTTGGTACTTTTTATTACTGGGTATTTTGTGCATTTAATATAAAGCTCAGTAAGATCTTTAAATGTTACTTGTATAATAGTCTCCAATAACACCTAAGAAAATCAAAAGTTGAAACCAGTTTATCCATTATACCACTACCACATTCTAATTAATGTTGACATCAGTGTCTGTCATCCCTTACTTTTTTTTCAAGTGACTGCTAATACTCTTTTTCTTGGCTGCTCATCTGGATAACTGCTACCAAATTAAATGATTTTTGGTTTTTTTTTAAGTATCTGATGTTAAATGTTATCACAACTAATGTAACAAAAAGGAATATATTTATTACTATTCTTCAAGAGTTTTGATAAAGTTGATGTCAAGCAGCTAGAATCTTACAGTGATAGTGAGGAAGAGGATGAGTTTGGTTACACAAAAAGTAAGTAGTTATCATGGTTGTTAAGTTTACATGAAGAGTAATTATTGTCTACCAATTCAATGAGATATCAAAAAATAATATATATTCTAGAATTTTATCAAAAGCTTGTTTTAAAAGTTGATCCTTTTTTTATTGTTTGTTTAATATAAAATAATGATCATCACTTTTTTTCATGATTCAGAACGAATTCAGAAAAAGTACAGTGATCTGCCTGGCCTAGTACAGCTTGTGGATTTAAACCGAGGCTCTGCTGCCATGGGTATGGGGCTTGCTGGGAATAAAGATCGCAGTAAGATGAGTGTCTTTGTCGCTGGTATCCAGCCTGATAGTCCAGCAGATCAGGATGGGAGAATTCAAGTGGGTGATGAGCTTCTGGAGGTGAGTTTTAGCTGACTGTAGGCTAGGCCTATATACCACAAGTTTCTGGAAGTAAAGTTTAACAAACTATATATTATAATTAAAGGAAGTAAAGTTTAACAAAATATATTGGAACTAGAGGAAGTTAGGTTTAACAAACTATATAATATTAATTCTTTCTTTTGATTTGAAAGATTATGAAAGTATGCAGTATTTTTTTGTTTACATAGTAAACCAACTGTGACCTAACTATTTTGTCACATCTGATGCTAAGTCATTGTCTCCAGGGGGATCTATTTCATTTTCTCATTGCCATCTGCAACTGTATTCGTCAGTAGCTTTTATGAACGTATTAGATGCAGTGGCGTCACTAGGCAGGTGCGGTCCGCATCTTGTTTGGTATTTTCTTTTGAGCACCATAAGGTTTCGTAAGTTTTTGTTCCTAAGGATGCGCTATATTGGTGTCATTGTTCTCTTGTTTTGCCTTGAGATGGAGTTCTCTGTGTGGGGTTCTTCCCCAGTATTGGGGACGTAGGCTTGGTATTTGACTATTGCCCGTGGTGTTGGGTTGGGCGTTGTGAGCCCTGATCGACTATGGCACTGAGATTAAGGTGTGCTATGGCCCTTGAATGTAATTTGTAATTGCTTTGTAAATGCTATTGATATTTATTCGTAATGTATGCCTCATCATATCATATATTCATTAAATTGTTAAACGTACAATCTTGTTGTTAACTAATGTACATTAACTTACGTTGTCATTAATATTGTTCACGTTGAACAACTGTTGTATTCACTACATGTTAATTTGAACAACCCTGTATTCAGTGTTGGCCAGTCACGGCTTCGATGCCGATATTATTTGCTTGGGCTTAAACTGTCGAGGTGGGGAACCTGGGAACTCGAGGAACTTATGTCTACCCCGGAGTCAACGAGCTGAAATCCCACCCTGACAAGAATCATGTAACTTAAAGCTGGTTATATAATAGGCTTGTTGGAATTCACTTATTTGAAACAAATAAATGGATCCAGTAGAGATAGAAAAAAAAATATGCAAGAAAAAAAATATGGGAATGATATCTTGTGATAATAAGTAGTTTACTGAAAGAAAGTTTATTCTTTGATCATTGCAGGTGAATGGAATCAATTTGCATGGCCTTAGTCACCTGAATGTCTCAGCAGTAATCAAAGGTGTAAATACACCCATAGTTAAACTGGTGACTCACAGGTGAGATACTAAGTGTATGTCTCAATGTATACAATTATTTATCGTACTCTTAAAACCAAGTTTGTCTATTAAAAAAAGGTTTCCTTTATTAAAAGTCTTATCTTCTAAAAAAAATGAAATAAATTTACTTCTATTTTTTTTAGAAGAGAAGATTTTCTGGAACATATGGCAGTGAAACCATTGAGATATGGTGGCTCTAGTCAGTTTGATGTAAGTATTCAGCTTTCTACTTAATGAGAGGAACATAATCCTTTACATTGTTCTAGTTTTAGATATAAGTAGCTAGATTAAAATTATGGGTGTGTTGGTTAAGTGTTTAGTTAAATGTAGATTGGGATTTACTCTGGAGATTTAACTCTTTTACTCCGAAGTTACATTCGGACAGAATTAATAGTTTTGCTCTTTTGAAGTGCAAATAATGCTTCAAATGAACTTTCATAACTTTTTTGTTTGTTATTAGGAAATGACATATTTAGTATCGAATCAAATGAAAATTTATGACCTTTTTTATATAACAAAAATAAATTTTATTAAACAAAAAAAAATTTTCAGTATTAATTTATGAATATCCAAAAATGAAAACTAAAAACTAACCAACTGCTTCAAAATCTAGATCTAGACCAGATCTAGGAAAAAGTTTTATGATCCAAATTGAAAAAGAATTTTTTTAAACCATATTTATCCATATTGTCACAAAACTTTATGTATAACACAATTAAAACACATAAAATATAAATTGTGAGCTAATTATCAATGTCACTACTACAAAAAAAAACAATTAACTAACTGTGGACAAGTCAGCAGCTCAATCTCTAGGAAATATATTGTGATCCAAATAAATTCCTTTATTTATTCATATACGTACATTATAAAATAGAAATTCTGGATGTTTAGCAAAGAAATACTGTTTAAGGTAAAGTTTAAAGAAATTAAAAACATATATGGAAAAAAAATAAATGAAAAAAAAACATATTAGAATACCAATGATGCCAGCGTTGATCCTTGCACTAGGTGAGGTCAAATCAGCACTGGTAGTGTCATTACAGAGTCAAAGAGTTAAGGCTATTCCTGGGTCTGTGAGTTACACTTGATATTTAAGCTATTCCATAGTCCACTCAACATAAATAAGGACTTGACCTTCAATACTTCATCCACTTTCTTATGCATTATTATGGACCTATTTATATTTTTTGTTAATCTGTATAATAGAAAAAAGTGTAAGGAAATTGATTACATAACATTTTTTATTGGGAATAATAATAATTTTTTACATTTGTAATGTCAAAACCTTCTACTTTTATATGTACATTCAAACCTTTCTATTTAAAAATGAATTCAAACCATACTATTTAGATAGACATTCAAACTATTCTATTTAGATGTACTGTCAAACCAATCTATTTAGAAATACATTCCAGCCATATTATTTAGTTATACATTTAAACCATTCTACATGAACTTTAATTCAAATCATACTCTAAAGATGCAAACAAACTATACTTTTTAGATATATACATATTGATCATGAGGGAGCTTCTTAAATTAAATCCAAAATTCATATTAACCATTGAGTCATTTGATTGCTGTAACAACATTATACATATGTTTTCAATAGAAGAAATTTTATTATCAAGAGAGATTTCATTAATTTAAATTTAGCACCTAGTGATTTTAATTATATTTTCTTAACATAGATAGGAGTTGAATCATAATGTTCCACACTAATTGTATATATTGTTTGATGAATTATTGCAGTTTTAACTTGTGGATTGTAATAACAGAGACTCTAGTTACTTCTGCTAGGTCAAATTAACCTTTTGTTCACAAAATGTGATTAATTCTACTGGACTCACATGGGTCAAGTGGTTCACTGAGATTAATAGTGGGAAAAAAAATGCCTCCCAGTCCAGGACCCTCTCTCTCTCTTTCCATCTTTCTATCTCTCTCTCTCTCTCTCTCTCTCTCTCTCTCTCTCTCTCTCTCTCTCCTCTCTCATTCTAGCCAGCATGTAAACATTGGCAGAATGTCCACACCAATGGCTACTATGTCCACAGGTCCAGTCTGTGCCCCCAGTGTCCCCAAGTGGCAAGGAGAACTCTGTAAGATCCCAGTCTCCCCTAACTATTAGTGGCCCCACAACTCATGTAGCACAGAGCAGTCCAGCATCAGAGCCTGTGCAGGTTATTATATTACACAAGGTTAGTTTGGATTAAATGCTTATTTCAGTATAACATAGTTTGATTTGTTATAGAAACCTTAACTATTCACAGGTTGTAGCTAGTTAGGGAGGATGTGTCACTAAATATTTCACATTGACCCAGCTGTTATTAGTTATTTAGGAGGAATGAACAAAGTGCTGGTAAATAGCTTTATTTAACATCCTCCCCCCACCCCACCCCTTTTTTTTTATTGTTTCCACTGTTAAAAAATATTAGCAATGACCTTGGTTATTAACTAAATGTTTGTATGATACCTTTGGACTGACTTGACTCTTATGTCATTGCTATATACAGTCACATTACAGCATTTCAATGGAGTATAGTTGTCATTGTCATGTGAATATGATTTAGCTGTGGTTTGTGTTTAAAAATTTAGAGATGCTTTGAGTCAATTTATTTAAAGACTTTTGTAATGGGCATTTCAATTCAAAAACATGTTTATACTAGATATTTATTAACTTTGACTTCAGGGTTTTTTGTCCTGATCATAGATTCAATCAAATGGTTGATGTTAATAAACTTTAGAGTTGCTCTTGTCTAGTGTCTCTTTCATACTATTCTGGTGTAGACTAGTTCATTGATTTCACTAAGTCTTGATTTGAAACTTTAACTCTCCTGACCCAAACTGTGTTAGCCATTTCCTTATTCACAGCAATTCCTTGTGATCACTTCTTATGTCTGAACATAGTAATAATAATAATCTTTATTATCCATAAGGAAATTTGTCTTACAATGATTTGTGCATGACACCAAACTAAACCAAAATATAGATTCACATCAGACTCACTCGTAATTTACATGTGAAAAATTTATACCAGATTGTTTCTATTTTATGGTTTTATTGCCAGGGGAACAAAAGAGATTTTGTGTCTGTTTGTCTTTGCTATCAGTGTCTTGTGTCTCTTTTGCAATGGTAAAATCACAAAATCCTGACACAAAGGGTGATTTTTTATTACTAGAATCTTTTTAGGTTTTTTATGAATGTTTGTCTCAAACAGCTGCCCAAACGGGGTTTGTTTTTTGTCAATGATTTTAACAGCAGAATTTAGGATTCTATGAAATTTAATATTTCATTGTTGGGTTGTCATATTCTTGATTTGTCTCATTTTCATTTGGTAATTGCCTTTTCTTTTACTTTAATATTAAATTTAATTTATCTGAATGTCCTAGATGTCATTATCTCTACTAAGAGAACCGAACCGTTTACTTTATTCTATAAACTAATGTCCTATTCTTTATTCATTCCTTATTATTTTCATTTCAAGGCCAGTTCAAAGGCAAACATAAATTCCTCAGTTTAAAAAACTATTGATTGATGCCCCAGTTTTAGAATCCAGTGCCCCAGTCTATATGTTGAGGTTTCAGCCTGTAGCATTGAGCACTACTTTGACCCAGACAGCCCCTCATTGGTACTGCTGACCTACTTTTAGCATAACCTTTTAAAGTATTGATTACTTTGGAGCTACTGGAAGATAGTCCAACTTTTAGTTTGGCTTATTTGATTACATAGTTTAATAGACTTTAGTGCTCTACTTAGATTTGTTGGAGTAGACAGTTAATTGTATTAAATTTTGTGTACAGTTTTTATTAAATTTACCTAGTGACTTTAACTTTGTCCTTTACATGCATCCACAATATGGTTCTGATCATTCTATTATTTTGTAACTGTTGTTGGAAGATTTGCATCCTCATTTGTTTTAAAAACTGAAAAATAAGAGATACTGGTTCAGTTTATATCTGGCTTATTGTGATTCATGATCTTTCCATCTATATGTTTCTTGGACTAAGATCCACTTTTTTCATATGTTCTTTTTTAAGTTTTTATGACCAAGACCTTGACTTTTAACATTCAATGGATACTTGATATCTGATATAATTAAATGAAACTTAAATATACTGAAAACACATCATCAAGCATTTCTGATCTAATTTAATTGAATGTATTTATAGTACATCTTTAAGAACATTTCTGATCTAATTTAATTGAACGTATTTATAACACATCTTTAAGAACATTTCTGATCTAATATAATCCTTGAGAAATTTCTGTTGGCCATTTATTTTGAACACTCAATTCAAAGTTAATGTCACATATTATTAAAATGATCTTTTTTTTTTCAATAAAGATGTTTCTTGAAGATTATTACAAACTTACCCAAACGGTCATGGCAGGGCTTCAACCTAGGACCATTGAGAAGACAGTTTAGAGTGCATACTATATGACCAGGCAGCCATCCTTTCCTTCTAGAAAAAAACCTGTTGGCCTAACATCCTTGGAAAGAAATTTATTGTCATTATTCCAAGATTTTTTAAAATCTGTGCTTTCTAGTTATTGGATGTTTGGAATAAAGAGAATGGACTTTATCAGCAAAACTATTTTACTTTCAATATTTCTCCCAGTATAAGTGATTGGAATAATCTTTTTAATTCAATGTCAAAAGAAAAACATAGTGTATAAATTTTTGTTGACAGCAATCACAGGGTCTTGGATTTGGAATTGAAGAAGACAATAAAAATGGCCGCAATGGAATTTACGTCAAAACTATCACAGCTGGTGGTTTGGCTGACAAGGTAATTGTCCTCTTATTATTCAGTCATCTCATTTATTGTATGTATACTGTCATTGCCACAATTGTCTCCACAATCTTAGGACATGCAGATTCAGATTCATTATAAATCTATTCCAACTTACTAATTGAATACACTAAAGAAACACAGCGCTTAATATAGTGCTTAACTCAGTCCAATAAAATAAGTAGTCCAATGAGAAATGGACAGTAAAATATAAAGCACTTTAACAATGATAAATTTACTGACATAAAATATTACCATAGAATAAATAAAACATGGTGACGATACAATAATAATTTATAAGAGAATAAGCACACTGAACAATCTACTTGAATTAATGATTAACAACCAATTACAGTGAATAATGACCAGGTTTTATTTCATATCTAGTACCTTACAGAGATTTTTATGGATTGTTTACATCACTAATAGTAAATTCTTCTACTTTTTACATTAACCCTACATCTGGTTTATTCAAATGGAAGTTATCTAGAAGGATCAGCTTTTTTTCCCCCACACACACACATGCAATATGATGTAAGGCAGCTACTATTGTGTGCTACTAGCCTGACATAGACAGACATGTGACTGTCATATTTCTTTTTTTTTTTTTTTAACTATTCCTCTATTCAGCTTGCAAAATCATAGGAACTGGTAAAAACCTGGACCCACAGATCTCAAAAACAGCTCTAATCATTTTCCTAAAAATTTGACATTCGGTGTATATATTTTGGGATAAGAGTTATTAACTAATTGGCAACACTGGAAAAACTCTAGTGTGGCCATTATAATTTTTTAAAATATTATTTTCTGAAATTAAATTTGGTTTTGAAAATCTTTATCTTGAACCGACAGTCAGCAGGTATTTCTTCATATAGGCCCTATTCATTAAAGAGTTAAATAAAAAAATTGCTGTTCAGGAACATTTTGCACATTGTCTTTTAAGTCTGGATCTATAGGCCTATCATTAGAATTTGATATACTGTGGAGTAGATTTATACATTCACTTAACCAGGATTGTTTTGTGGGGAGGAAGATAAAAGTGGTACATTTTTTTCAAATCTATCATTCATTAGTTATTAAGAGTAAAATAATTGCTCTTATGGAATAAGATTCTTAAAGGACAAATTTTATTTTTTTTATGTTACTTTTATGAATACTGGTAGAAAATATAGAAAATGTTTCACTGGTTACTGTTAAAAAGTATACACACCTGTTCTGATTTGTTTGTTAATGTAAAAGTTGTTTCAATTCTATTAAAAGCAAGTCTACCATTTCTATGAAGTAACTTGTTTTACAATTTTTCAATGAAAAGAGTGGTTTGTTTAATTTTTTTTTGTTTTCTGTGAAAGTGAGGACATTCAAATCTGTGAATTTGAATAACCAGTCTATTCAGTTTCCATAATGCATTTGGCTGTTACTTTGACTTTTTAAATTACTTTTTAACTGTTTCTTTCGAAAAGGATCAACAGCTCGAAGTAGGAGATGAAATCTTGGAAGTTGGCGACAAAACATTATCTGGCTGTCATTATGATAAGGTCAGTATATTTTCTACATTTTATTAGGGGAAAATTTTAGTTTTTAATCAGTTAACTATTGAAATTGTTCAAAATGGAAATTAAAAAATTAATTTGGAGAATATTTATATTATGAGTCTGGCAAAGAAAAATGAAAGTATTTACATGTTAAAATATTAAACAACTCTAACCTCTGACCTTTTTTTTAAGCTTTTAATTTTATTGTGTACTCTTGTGTATATAGGCTATAGACATACTACGTGCTGCTCAAGGTTCTGTACGTTTAAAAGTTCGTAAGACCAATCAGAGCAACAATCTGGCCACAGGAAGTTATACACCAGGGAAGATGCAACTTCTCAATACTTTAGGTAAATTATAGTTACATGTTAATAGTCTTAAAGTTAACCAGTAATCTCATTATTATGCACCACTATATACATTGAGATTTTGTATTTTACTATTTAAAGGGAATGAATGCATCATACATATTTTAGGTCTTACTTCTGGCATTCTTATCTTATTACCATTTCTTGACTTGAAATGAATTCTTGCCTATGTAGTGTATAGACATCAATGTATCCATCAGGTGAATCTACAACTGATCCAAGTGAATCAGATGATAACCCAGACCCAAAGACCTGCCCTATTGTGATAGGAAAAAAAACTTTCATTGAGATAGAGAAAGGCAAGACTGGGCTGGGACTAAGTATTGTTGGAGGATCAGATACACTACTGGTAAGTATAGCAAGAAATCTATTCTCTTCTATTAAATATTTAGCCATCACAAGTGTCTTGTTGACCAGGCCCTTCTATTCTTCTTTTCCTCTTATACCTAGGTTTTCACTTAGTGTGAGGACCATCATTTTCTTGATAATGGTTTTGCACAATTGTTTCACTCTGCCTCTCTTTCTTCTATTGCTGTATCTTGTATGTCTTGGCTGATCTGGACAATGACATAGCACATACATTTTATAATATTGGTGGCTTGTGTCAATTATTTGCTGATTGGAAATTCTACCTTCATATTGTTTTTTAGAAACATTTGACAAAGTATTCCTAACCAGAACATTAGCTTAATCCCTGCACTGAGGGACTTTTTTTGTTTGTCTCTCCAAGTTAATACTTTTACTTTTGGAGCACACTCTTATCCACTCACAAAACACAAACATAATTTTCTTTTCCAATTTTAAATTATTTTTTTTTATTTATTTTTAGAAATGAGCATTTAAAAAATGTTATTTGTTATAATACTGCTATTTCTATTACACCAGGGTGCTATTATAATCCATGAAGTATATGAAGATGGAGCAGCTGCTAGAGATGGCAGGCTGTGGGCAGGAGATCAAATCCTTGAGGTGATAACATTGAACAATGACATTCAATTCATATTTATCTTCATACAATTTTGAGTTTGATGAACAATTTAACTTAACATTGTTTTCTTGTTTTCCATTCAGGTTAACAATGAAGACCTGACTGATGCCACTCACAACAGAGCCCTGCAAGTTCTTCGTCAAACTCCCCCTGTTGTACAGATGACTGTGTACAGAGACGAGAGTCAGATTAGAGAGGAGGATATTTTGGATGTATTCACAGTAGAACTACTAAAACGACCTGGAAAAGGTCTTGGCCTCAGCATTGTGGGGAAAAAAAGTGATGTTGGCATATATATTTCTGATATTGTAAGTCACATTTTATATGATGTGGTTTATATTTCTGATATTGTGCATTAGATTTTATGGACATAAGTATACATTTCTTATATTGTAACTTAAATATTCCATCTTTATGGTGTAGGTATTTACATTTGTTACATTTCTAATGAGAAATATCATTGGCCTCCTTCAGTCGTAAAATGACTGTGGTTCATCTTGAACACTTTTTCATATGGCTGTGGAGCCCTATTTTGGAGAGACACTCCCGTCCACATATATTGCAGGTCAAGGTGGCTTTCGCTTTGGTGGTAAAGGAGCTGGCCATTTTCCATGTGGCACGCTTTTCTTCAAGTGCCGAGGCCCAAGAAAGCGAGATGAAAGCCTGGGCATTGTCTATGGTCAGAACGATGTCGCCCACACACCAGTTCCCCCCTCTCTGCGCAGCTGATGAGACCAAAGGAATGGAATATCCTATACATTTTGGGATCAGTAGTGCTGCAGGCTCTGCTAGGCTGTAGCACAGTGTGCACCAATCTGCCTAAGGGTCATCAGCTCCTGATTTTTCCTCAGGGTTGTCTCCCAAAGCCTTTCTAGTGTTTGGATATAGCCACAAGGCAGCGGAGGTTTGGATTCAGAGTTTTCTTTCTCCTAAATGGGTAGCCAACCAAGGCTAACAAGCCCCTCCTGCCCGAAGCTTACTGGTTTAGGCACCAGTTGCTCGCCTTTGCCCCTTCTCCTGTTGGTGATAAAAGTTCTGCCTGGCTCAGTATCTGAACCACTCGTGAAGGCCAGGAGTTGGACTGGTTGTCAGAGGCTATTTGAGCCATTGGAAGCATTTTACAGTTAATGGTGGGCTTAGAACCATTACCACTTCCGGCATTAACAACCAGAGCCAATGAGAAATATATAAGAGTACTGAAATACTGATTGCATTTGGCAAAAATATTTTCATCACAGTGTATTTCAAATGCTAGATGTTTGTCTTGTTTTATTAATACTCTTGAACTAGTATTTCTAAAATTCAAGCACTCGGCATAGATACCAGAAAGTTTCTTGTCTTAAAGCTGAACTTATTGTAGAACTAAAGATTGGAAGCATTTTACAGTTAATGGTGGGCTTAGAACCATTACCACTTCCAGCATTAACAACCTTGCAGAGCCAATGAGAAATATATAAGAGTACTGAAATACTGATTGCATTCGGCAAAAATATTTTCATCACAGTGTATTTCAAATGCTAGATGTTTGTCTTGTTTTATTAATACTCTTGAACTGGTATTTCTAAAATTCAAGCACTCGGCATAGATACCAGAAAGTTTCTTGTCTTAAAGCTGAACTTATTGTAGAACTAAAGATTCTACTGAACTCTTTTTGTTTTAGGTGAAAGGTGGTGTGGCTGAAGCTGATGCTAGATTAATGCAAGGGGATCAAATTCTGGCTGTTAATGGGGAAGACATGAGAAATGCAACACAAGAATATGCAGCTGCTGTCTTAAAGGTAAACTACTTGTTTAGGGTTACCAGATGTCTGGCAAAAAGAGATGTCCTCCTTTATGAGTGGTGTCATCTGTCCAGCAGGCAAATATAAATCGTCTGGTTTATACTCTCTTGTTTACTGAACTTTACATAATCACTCAATTGAATTCAATCCTTCATGTTTTCTGGGTTAAACACTCATAAATGATATAGTGACATGCATTCAGAGGAGTGGGATATTGTTATAATTGAGACACAATCGTTTGGCATATTGCAACTTGAAATTATTTGCAGGACAGATAGCTGACACATTTATTTGTTTTTTACAAAATCCTTTATGAACCATGGTGTTCTTTTGATTTTTTTTAATCCTTTTTTTTAAAAAAGGGTTTTTACTGATCAGTTGCTGTAAAGTAGATAAAAAAAAAGACGTTAAATGTGCTAATATGGTAGTAAAATAAGACCTTCCAATGTGCTAATATGGTTGTAAAATAAGACCTTTCAGTGTGCTCCTCATCATCTGCCCCTTGACTTTTGTCGTATGGATGCTGTGACAGTTCACATAACCAAATCCTTGTCAGCAGCTGTTCTAAGCAGGATATCAAGAGATGCCAATCCATTCTTATGTTATCCATCCAGCTTTTCTTTGACTGATCCATTCTTCATGCTCCCTCCACTGTACCATGAAGAATGACTTTTGATAATGAGTCATGTCTTACAATATGACCAAACCAGCTCAGCTTTCATCTCTTTACATTATTGAGGAGTTTTTCATTTTTGCCAGGCAGAGTGTTGACTTGTAACAGTACAAACTAATTATGAATAACTTCTTTTGCTGGTATCTGATACCCAGCATTTTTCTGTAGCATTTACTCTCAAAGGTTTGGATTCTTATTTCAGCCTCAGCAACTTTTACAACCATATGCGAGTACAGAGACCACTAATGAAAAATACAGTTTTAAATTTTTACTGGGAAGCTGATGTTACTGATGAGTGCTAATATGGTAGTAAAATAAAACCTCTCAGTGTGCTAACATGGTAGCTTTACAGCCTAAGATTTACTGACTTATTTCATCAAATGCAGTGTAGACCTAGTTTTTAAAGTAGCAGTTCTCAGTGTGTTTTTTTTTTTTTGTCTTCCTTTGTATGGTTTCTTCCCCTTTCTGTCCTTATTTGGTGAAACATGTCTAGTAACCTTAATCTTGTTATACTACTCACAATGTTTGATTGTTGCTATCAGATATACATAGGCATATCTTCAAATGTTAAGGATGAATACAGTATTTTATACCCAGTTGCAACCTACATATTTTTCCAAATCTAATGCAGACAAAGCCATTGTCCACAGAGGGTCTATTTAAGTTTTCATCTACACCTGTCTTTGGCAAGGACCTTTCTTTGAGTATCAAATGTATTTCCTGTGACCTTTTTGAGAGCTCTCCAGCTTGCAATTTGCTGATAGCTGCCTACTTCTATTTCAATGAGAGCAAATCAATGATTAATTTGATCTTGCTATGTAATAATATTTAAAGAAATCTGCCTTGATTTAATTATTTAGAGAAGTTTAATAATTTGTGTCTTTTTTTTGTTTTGTTTTGTTTTTTTGTTGCTGTTGTTTTGTTGTATTTTTTGGGGTGGAGAAAGTCTCTTGTTTAAATAGTTATAAAAGAATGTGTTTCCTATCAACTTGAAATTAAGCTGTGTAATTTAAGGGTTAGCTATTCATTTTGTATTATTATATTAACAAATAAAACCAAAAAAAAAGAGATGATTGATAAAAACTATTCCAGACATTAATGGGAAAAGTCAGTCTAACAGTTGGCAGACTAAAGGCAGGATCTAAGTCTTCTTCCAGAAAAAATTCCAATTATGAATCATCACTCAAGAAATCTGACTCTTCTGTCAGTAATAAGTCCAAGGGAAAACACTCTAAAAGTAAGTCTAGTTTTAATGTTGAAAACTTTTTTGACACTTTTGCTCCCATCTGAAAGACCATGTGCATATGGTCCAGGTTGTTCATGAGTTGGTTAGCCTACTGGCATACAATAGGCTCAACTTCTATATCAAAAGTTGTGTCCCCATTTAGGCCTAAACCATGTTGTGGCAATCAATCTAAACACTGCCCATTGTTGTTAAAGATGATAGTGAATTTCAACAACAAAGGATGTCATTCAAATGTCTATTTTAACCTTGGATATCTTGATGTAATATGTCCATTATGGGGTACCTTTAAAATGCAATATAATAGGTCTGTCTCAACTTTCTGTTTTACTTTTTTTTTAAGTATTTCATTGGTTGCCACTGCTATGTTTGGAAAGTGACCTTTGGAAACTTTGAATTTTCTTCCTTTTCAATGGATTATCTGATTTACCACTATAATTGTTGCATATTGTTCAAAAGAAAGATTAAGCATAATGAGTGTGTCTGTAACCTAGTTTTAATGTTAGTCAATATTTTGGCCCTCTTCCTACAATCCCATGAAGACTTTTATTTTTCCTTTCAACCATTGTTGTCTGCTGCCATTAGCTGAGAATGTGTGTAGACTAGTAGGTCATCAGGAAAAAAACTTATAAGTAGCCAGGAGAAATTCAAAGAGTGTGTGCAGAACTAAATTAAAATGTAAGGCCAATCTGTCTACTTCAGAGAAATGAACTGAATAGTTGTGTGTCTCCATAGCTGTTAGGATTTATTTCTCACAATTTGTTTTTCACCTTTTTCATATTGTCTTTTTGTTTTGTTTTTTCTTCTTTTTTTTTTCTAATCATCTACACTGACTAGATTTAATTACAATGTTTAAACAAAACTCCACTTGTTAAATTTACAGGTTTTAATTACTTATTATTTTTTGCTAAAAACATTTCTTTTCAATTTTGAAAATCTAATATATTTTTATTCATTTGGAGTTGATCAATGCACCCTTAATTTGATAAGAATCTATTATTTTAGAATAAAGATTTCACCACTTGCTACTTAGAAATGATTAATTTGTATATTTGTACAGTAACTCAGCTATTTGTTATTTTCCATGTACTGCTACTCTCTGACAAGATCTTGTCTTTTTCTTTTCAAAACCCACTTCTTATTATTCTTTGTGAACAAGTGTTCTACCTAATTGTTTCTCCATGCCAACATTATTGTGTATAAATGTATCTGTGTAATTCATATAGAGGACATTTAAGAGCATCACTATTACAAGGCATTAAACATAGCAAACTAGCTATCAGCTATGCAATAAGGAACTTTTTTTTCTTTAGACTGAGCTGTCAACAACACATTTTTTTGCTAAAAGTCTGAACTATAGTCACATACAATAATTAAATTTTTTTCCAATAACAATTTATATAATACTAGCAATCCTATTGAAGGGATGGAGTTCTGTCAGTGCATTGTGAACCAATAGTTTTCACTTCACAATAAACATCTCATATATATTATTATTGAAACCTGCATTTTTTCTCCTGTTTCTCTCTTTCTTCTCACAGGTTTACCTTCCTCCAAAAGCTACTAAAATTCCTCTGACATTTCCTAGAGTTTTTAGTTTTCTACTTACAAAGAGAATTTATTTTAAAATTTTTCAGTTGTAAATTTTTTTTTTGGTAAATTTTTTTGGCTGTTAAAAATATTTTTAGAAATACACTTTTCAGACAAATTAGAAATTAGAATATTACTTAATTAGTCTGCTAATTCGGATATAGTCACTGTAAATATTTGAATCAAAGTAGTAAAAATGAGATCAATGTTGTTGGGTTTTTTTTCCTGTTTTTTTTTCCAATTTACTTGCATAAATCTTGAACTTCAATTTGTGAAGAATTGAATGACATAATTTTGAAGTAAACAACCAACTGAAATAGAAATGAAATTGTGTACATAATCTGATAATGGACATGTGAGAAATAATGTTTTGAAATGGATTTTGAAAACTTTGTTTCACTCTTCTGCAATATAATCTTTAAAATGTTGGTGTCAAATGAATTTCCTCTGTGAAATGTCATGAGTGAATTAGTTGCAAACACAACAGAGGTTGGTTCTTATGACATTTACATCTTTTCTTCTTATTTCTTAATGTTTTTTTTGTCTTTGTGATAGAACATCTGTTCATTTGGTTTTGTTGTTATTTTAAGTTTGGATTTTTGTTTCTTGTGACTGAATGTGAAGCATGGATGTTAAAAGTGTTTTTTTTTCTTTCTTTGAAAAGTAGAAACTTTCAAACTGGTTTTGTCTTTTAGGTTTTGACATTTGTTTTCAGTTAGTTTCTTTTCAATACCTTTGCTGTGTGCACATTATCCTGCTTGCTGCCATTTCTTTTTCCTGTAGGTTTGTTTTTGCACCCAAACATTGCAGTGCATCATTTGATGTTGGAGTTAAGTTCTCAAATTCTGCATGCTACAAAGATGAGGAAATGGCATGCCTTTGTGAACTCCACACTAAGAACTTTTAGACAAATCTGTTCCATCATTTCATTTTTCTTGACTCCAACACTCTTTTTTCTGTATGTTTTTATTGCTATGAAACATTTTGTGATTGTGTTTTAGAGATGATCTAACCATGATTTTGACTTTATTGAGTATTACAAACAGTTATTTCTAGCTTTCATTTGGTAGGAAATCTTTATTACATTTTACAACTTTTAAAAGTATCACTCCTTAACCTACATTGTTTAGTTTTCCTATTTCTTCTTAGTTGTTATTTACAGTTTAAAATGCATACACAGATTCAAAATGTATGAAAGAAATGTATTTGAATAGGTCCACTTTAGTTTCTCTCTGTTACTATTCTGTAGTTCAATAGCTTTCTCTTTTTTTTAATTCTTTTAAATTGTTTGTTTGTTTTTTCTGTTTTAAGCCTTATATAATTCTGAATTAAGTTGGGTTGTTTTTTTTACAGTGACTTTATTAGGCAATATTGGGTTCTATTACTTACATATATATTTTTGTGTGGGTAATTTATTTTTAGTTTTATATTTTAAAATTTGTTTCCCAATATATTTTTTTTTATCCAAGAAAAATATGAATATAAATTATACTTGTTGGGCTTCTCAAATATTTATTCTGAACTCTGGATCAGTCAGTTTAAGTCAGTTAGCAATAATGAACTTTCAAAAGTAATCCATGTTTTAACTTTAAAAAAACTGTTAAAAAATGTTATCCTAGATTTGTCTTTTAAATATATTTTTCCAAATCAGTTCTATACAAAATATTTTCTGTCTTATTGTTCTACAATTGAATGTTTTTGTTATCTGCCTAGATCCAAGTGAAGACCTTAACCATCTCAGAGTTGTTGAGCTAGAACAAGATCTCTCAGGATCTTTTGGCATTAGTGTGGCTGGGGGACTAAATAGCCCCATTGGAGATGCCCCTGTCATCATAGCCACACTGAACCCAACTGGACCTGCAGCAATGTCTGGAAAACTGAGGGTAACTATCTTAGTAGTTATAAGAGCATTGCACATGTACCAACTACTTCACTATATCATATCTCCTAAGCCCAGCAAAAAGATTTGAGCTAGTAATTAAATCTAAACTGTCATTTTAGATAGAAGTTACAAGGAAATGTCATTTAAGTTACTAATTAGAGGGAAAAGTAATTTTAGATAGTAAATACAGGGAAAATAATTTTAGCTAGTAATCACAAGGAAAAGTAATTATTTAACTTTTATTAGTTAAGTTTTTATTCTAGTGAAGGCACTAATTTTTCAAACTAATTAAAGCAAGCCAAATATATTGTATTAATTATGTTAAAATGGAACTCTTACAGGCTGGAGATAAAATTATCAACATTAATGGCACATCAACAGAAGGGATGACTCATGAACAAGTTATCAGTGCTTTACGAGCAGACACTAAAGTTGTGCTGCATGTAGTCCAGGGTGAGTTGAATGAAGTTATTAAAGCTTAGAACTTTTTTTTTTTGCCACATTTTTAACGAAGTTTTTTTGGACACAAAATTGTGATTGTTTTTAGACTGTTAATTTGATAGAAGCAAAATATTCTTTTAAACTCAGTTTCATTTTAAAATATGATTTGATTTTATTCTTATGAAATGCTTCAGAAAAATTCTTAAATCTAAGTTAAAACTTGCTTTTCATCTCTTAAGTTTGAAACTAACAAAGATGTGAATGTAATATTTTAGTAATTTGGTTATGTGAACTGTCACAGCACCCTTAGGATGAAAGTCAAGGGACAGATGAGAGTAATTTAACTAGAAAAGATGTGACTATACTAAAAATGATATATGGTTCTCTTGGAATTCCAGGTGAAGCTGTATCAATAACTGGACAAAGGTCAAGGCATGTGAGTGGTGAAGTTATGGATCCAAAAGACATGAATGTTGAAGTTGAAGAAATGGAGGATGATGGGTAATTTTTTCTTAACTACAAAAATATGTTTAACTCTTATTGATACATAAATCTTAACTGTTTTATACAAAATTGATCAAACTTAACTTTTTTTTTCTGTTTTTATTCTTGACTTTAGGCAACCACCACAGTTTAAACAAATCACTTTAAATAGAGGTCCAGATGGTCTTGGCTTCTCTATTATAGGAGGTCATGGAAGCCCCCATGGAGACTTACCTATATATGTAAAAAACGTTTTTAATAAGGGAGCTGCATTTGAGGAAGGAAGACTAAGACGTGGGGACCAAATTCTGACTGTTAATGGGCAACCATTGGATGGCCTAACCCATGAAGAAGCTGTGAACATTCTGAAAAACACTAGGGGCACTGTGACCCTTGGTATTCTTTCTTGATATTAAATTGAAAGTTGTGTTGATAAAGAAATGGGAAACGAACAATTAAAGTAAATAGATGCAACATACTTTGTTTAGTGTTATCAGACTTAAGATTGGAATGATGTTTTCATGATTAAATGAACATTAATGGAACTTTTTGCCTTTTTTTTTAAACAGAAATGTATTTTCATGATATTTTAAAGGAATGAAACAAAAATGACTTTTTAATTATTTAAACTAATTCATTATATTTTATTGAGATAAAGAGCAAAAGGGCATTTACAAAATTTGACTGCAGAAAAAGAGTTGTTTTTTTATTTGGATAAATTTTGCATGTTCTGTTTTTTTTTTTTATTGTGTGGAGATTTTCTTTGAGAATGTCAAGCGCACACCATAATGTTGAGATGAAGAACTGAATCACTGAAAGTTGAATTCACTTCTAAACACTACATTCCAAATAGTTACTGTCATTGCTAGTCAGTTTGATTTGAATCATAATTTATTCAGTTGTGCTGGGTTTTATTTTTTACCTTGTAATTTTTTTGTCAATAAATGCATTCTTATGGATTTGAATCAATCATTTCTAAAGAGATTTGTGGCTGAGTCAACAGAAAACAAAAAAACTGTGGGTAAGTTATGTGTAGGACTTTGGTGCAGAAAATGCAGTCTATGTAACATTTGCCCATACATTTGATTAATATTGTCTCTAGGATACTTGCAATACAATACACTTTAACTTAACGACTCTAATGGTTGTCAATATTTCTTGCAACAATTTGTTGTTCCTAGTATGCAAATAGTTTTATTTCACAAAAAGTGATTCGATGGACTGGTATATAGTACTTTTTTTTACATTAGGTTGTGATTTTTTAATTTAAATTCTTTCAATTCCTTGTGCATGAGAAATGTATTTTGTGATTTGAATATTACAATAGTATCAAAGCATTCATTTGTACATTTGAGTGTGTACAAATTAATTTGTAGGAATTGTACTTTCTTTTTCTGAATAACAGTTGTATTTAACAGTTTTGCATTTTGATCCATGTTAAATAATGGATTGAACAGCAGAAACTCTATTAAGAAACAGAAAACGTGTAATCAAAGTTCATTCAACATTTGTAAATTTTGTTAGTGTTGTCTCTTTCCTTTTTTTTTATTTTTAAAATTCTCATTTATTTTTTTCATTGCAAAGGGAAACTTCTCTTATTTCCAAACTTTGAGCCGGAAGCTGTTGTCTTTATTCTGAGGCTGAGATATTTTTTAGTGATCATTTTGATTGGAGTTGTTTTATTTAAGTGAGTGATACTGCTGTACTGTCATAAGCTGACCATTCCTTAAGTTTTGTGTTGAAATAGACTGGAGAATTTTTCTGGTGATAGATTTATATGAATGTACATCCTAACTTAACCCAAATTTTTTCTGGGAATAAACTTATTATCTTATCACAGAAACTGTAAATAATGCTAAGTACAAAAAAAAATCTTTTTTTTTTTTTCAGCTTGATTTGTCCTCTATTAATATTTAAAGCTTTCAATTACATATATAAATATATGAGATTCAAATAAATCAGTGGATTGTAGATTGTACCTTAATTGCACCACTTGTTAGGGAACCATTTCTGCTGCAGACTATTGATGTTGAAAGGATTTTTTAATAAGACAATCATATTTTCTAATCATGTGGGTTTTTTTCTTCAGGTTATCAAAAAATGTTGATGAAATCATACACAATATCAAATCTTTTTAATGAATCGTATATTCTAAAGATAATTGGAATAATAAATGAAATATTTATAAATTAATTATTATTTGGTAATTTGTGAATTTTTAATAATTCCCTATTCTGTTGACAATATTAAGATTTTTTGGGTTTAGATAGTGGAAAGAGAGGGATGGAATTGTTCTACTCTCACCCATATTAATGGCACAAACTCTATTGGAACAAAATGTAAACTTAACACTTGTTAGCTTGAAGTTTAGATTCTGGAATGCAGTGTCAGTGATTATTTTATTTTTACAGAAGTGAGAGTGAGGTGTTCAATCCAGAGTTTGTTTTTCTTGCAGTTTATAAGACAAATGTGTTTCCAACATAGAACAATGGACCTTAATTGGTTGCTTCATTTTTAAATACAATCTTTTTTTTTAACAATTATTTCAGAATTTTTGAAAGACATTTAAAAGAGAAATGTATTTCCTACTTTGTCAGAAGACATTATAGTACCTGATAAAATACTGGAGCAAAGCCTATTCATAATTGATCAATTGTCATGTTTTACCAAAGAAGATCAAGTTATGAACATTTAGTTGATATAATCTTTAGATTTCATAGCCATTCATTATTAGAAGTAATTCCTCATCAACCATTGAAATGTATTACCATTTAGTCTCAGTATTTCTTTGACTCTTAAATATGAAAGGGGTGTTGTTGGATTTTTTTTCTTTTGCTGGCTGAAATAATGTTGATTTGTATAGATAACATTTAATTGATTACACATATCAACTTTCTTGTACAAATATAAATATTTACTGACTCTTGTATTATTCATGAATAATGTACTCTTCTTTTTGTAGCCTACTCTTATGTACTCTACATTTAAGCAGCAATGGCCCCATAGTTTGACCTGGTGTATTGATTCTCTTATGGCTGTTTTCTGTTGGGGCTTTTTTTTATCTTTAACTTTTTATATGAAAAAGAATTTAGTCTTGTTTTACCTTGCTCTATTTTTGTCTTTAGTTTGTCAAGTTTCTTTGTCTTGTTAGGAAAATAACATGAGTTTCTCTTTGAACATGTGATTGGTTTCAGAATATTACTACCAACCAGATAGAAGAAGTTTTGGTCCCTTTGAAATGATGTAATCAAAACAACTTTACGAAGCCAATGAACGATGACAGAATAACAACTATCAGAATCAGATCAACATGTCACTGGTTATCAATTAGTTTTTAGCTATTTATATTATCTTTCAGAATGCTAATATACTTTATATGTATCTAATATAGACTTTTCCATTGTTTTGTATGTTCCTCCACTTTTTAGGTTTGAATAAACTGTCCAAATTGTCCTCTCTTGTATCAAATGCCATACCTCACATCTATATATAACCTTGGTTTGATGTCACTTTTCATTCTACAGTTGTGGGTTGTTGTTTTTTTCTATAAATTTCTTTAGAAATGAAATAGTTTTATAATAAATATTTTCTCTTTTTTTTTAATCCATTTTTTTTTTACTTTAATTTCCATCTATTTTATTTGACTAAAGCCATATACTTTCAATGTGTATGATTCAAACCTACCTGGCAAAAAACATCAAGAACTATAACTTGTACATGTTTTCATTAACAGCAACTGTGTACTCATTATCATGATTTGTACTGAATACACCAGAATTCTTTGTAGTTTGAGTGTGTGATTTACTTATTTTTTATGTTGCTGTCTACATACACAGGTTTCACACTGGTATACACAGGATAGATGCAGTGTGTACAAATGTTTCACACTGGTAAACATAGAGTACTATTGTTAGATAATAATACATTGGTATAAACACACAGGATGGACAGCAAAATAGTTTCAAGCTGGGGATCAACTGAATTTGTTAATGTACTCATCTAATGAAGTTATCAGATGGTCCTGAGTGTATGATGAACATGCCCCTAGACATCTGGGTGAGATGTGATTCTATAATTTAGTTTATAATAGCCTCGTTACTTTTTTTATTTTCATTTCTCACATATATATTTATTTATTTATTTATATTTAAAAATACATTGCTAAATAGGCAGGTAAGTAATATTACAAATAAAAATACAATAAAGAGTTTGTGTTTAAACAAATTCAGAAGTGGCTCGCTAATCGCTATGGATTTCCCCATGGGTCCGCTGTCAGATTGACTTAAAGACACGTGTAGGGCATAAGTAACCTCTGTAGTTTATATGATAAGGTAATAAGGCTGTTTTGATATTTTCAGTAGAAATAGCAGAAGCTAAGAATGAACTACAGACAACATAAAACTAGTTGGCAAGGAGGTAATGTCTGATGCCATGCCTCTGGTCAAGGACTTCCTTGAGTGAAGGGACTTGCTGGAAGGATTATCAGCAGTGGTGAGAGCAGGAACTACTGCCCCTATTAAATCTGGTTTTCTATGTGTAGCATTAGATGTCTACATACAATTTGCATTCTTTTCTTTTTTTTATAAAAAAAAAAAATCTTTTTGGTTCACGTTCGGTAATCTCCTCCGTACTATTTATTAATATTTTATAATATTTTTTTGAAATATAATGAAAGTGTATGTTTGATTGTTGCAAACATTAACTTCCCATGTCACTTTATATACATTATTTTAGCAAATGAAATAGAAGTCTTCTACATAGTGTTATAAAAGGAATGTATTATTAGTGAACTTCTTTAGTATACATTCTCGTTGAAATGCTTAGCGTGTTACATCCACCCATCCGCTTTTATTTAACCTTATAATTGGGCTACTTTCACAAGGCCAAAAGTAGTCAATCACTTAACTCAGCAAGATATAAAATATGGTGAAATAATTCAAAAGGGGAGTAGCCATGCAATGCTCAACTGTATGTGAGAAACTGTTGAGCTAGCTCAATGCTTACAAATTCATAAAAAGTTTCTTTTTGACTAGGATTTCGCTCATGTGGAAGCAGAGTCCCAAAGTTGTGCGATGTCTGGCTTTGTTTCAAGAGCATCTTCTGCTCTCCCGTTAGCCATTTGCCAGGCAGTGTGACGATGATCATTTTCTGAGTTTGATTGCAGACGAATTCTAGCGTGATCACCTGAAGCGGCACCATGTTTGAGATTCTCTTTAGTTTTCACTGATTTATAAGATAGACTCACATTGGCAGAGTGATAGGTTGATGAGGGATTCAATTCGGGTAGCCTCATTTCATAAGTTTGAAGAGAAGGAAAAATAAAACCATCTTCGATTGTCAGAGAGTGATTTGATTTCAGTAACATATCTTTATCATAGCCTATCTGCATGATGGAAGATGAAACCGAGGGAAGCTTGTATTCTTCAGACCCTCGACGAGCGCGTGCAGACTTCCTCGCCGGAAGTAGATTGCGCTTCGTATAAACAGGTGCAGACGAACGTCTTGAAAGGTTGTTGAAATTCAATGGTTTATTGGAAGTTGCACTGGTAATAATAGATCTATTTAAATCCGGCGAATCAGAATTTTTTTTGGCAGATGACAATTTCGCTTTGGGTAACGAGTGATTAGACATTACCGACAGTTTTGGTTTTGCGTCTCCATTTATTTTTCTGTTGCATTGAGTAGGCTGACTTATTTGAAGTGGTCGAATGTTGTTTTTAGTATTAAATGTTCCTTTGTGCAATTTGCTATTTGAATTTTGAACCGGTTTGTTATTTTTTGCCAGCATTTTTTCAGATTTACTTCGATTTTTGATTGGAATGTGTACTTCATCCTCAGAATCCATTTCGGTGGAAGATGTCGAATACTCAGATTCACTTTCGCTTTCAGATTCATTTGATTCTGTACTCTCGCTTGATTCGTCTGAGTTAGAAGAATCTGTTGGCCTTGGAGAGATTTCATGAACTTGAACTAAGGAGTCATCGGGCAGAAACTGAACACGTTTTAACAACACAGTTTGTTCAGGGGCAGTCCAACTAGAATGTGTATCAATGTTCCTTTCTGCATTGGGTTGAAGTATTTCACACACTGGCAAAATTGCGTCGCCCATAAAATGAAAACGGGGTTTAACAGCGATAGAAATATTTACTTGATCTAGTTTCCAATAAGAACTATGACGTCATCACAGAGTTGTAACCTTTTTATCGATTGCTCTTTAAAATAAGGCATTTTTTTAATGTTGGCCTTAGTACATATTATTCTTATGGATGTTATTGGAACTGTGAAATAGCTTTACTTGATGTAACATTGTTGATTGGAAGACATTCCTGACTACGTAGACACAACATGCCTATCTAGGGCTGAAAGCTGAATACGTGTCGCATAGTTTCGTTTTCTATCCAAGCTTGTACTTGATCACACTGTCAGGTATCTGCATACAAAAATAAAGCATCATTTAGGTCATTATAAACTATCACAGGTATTAAGTATTAATCAACAGGGCCTTAGTTTGCTGATTTGTTTTAAAGTGTCAGTATGTACCCCATAAGAGTGGGTCATAAGGTATAATCTAATGTTTGCTGATTTGTTTTAAAGTGTCAGTATGTACCCCATAAGAGTGGGTCATAAGGTATAATCTAATGTTTGCTGATTTGTTTTAAAGTGTCAGTATGTACCCCATAAGAGTGGGTCATAAGGTATAATCTAATGTTTGCTGATTTGTTTTAAAGTGTCAGTATATACCCCATAAGAGTGGGTCATAAGGTATAATCTAATGTTTGCTGATTTGTTTTAAAGTGTCAGTATGTACCCCATAAGAGTGGGTCATAAGGTATAATCTAATGTTTGCTGATTTGTTTTAAAGTGTCAGTATATACCCCATAAGAGTGGGTCATAAGGTATAATCTAATGTTTGCTGATTTGTTTTAAAGTGTCAGTATGTACCCCATAAGAGTGGGTCATAAGGTATAATCTAATGTTTGCTGATTTGTTTTAAAGTGTCAGTATGTACCCCATAAGAGTGGGTCATAAGGTATAATCTAATGTTTGCTGATTTGTTTTAAAGTGACAGTATGTACCCCATAAGAGTGGGTCATAAGGTATAATCTAATGTTTGCTGATTTGTTTTAAAGTGACAGTATGTACCCCATAAGAGTGGGTCATAAGGTATAATCTAATGTTTGCTGATTTGTTTTAAAGTGACAGTATGTACCCCATAAGAGTGGGTCATAAGGTATAATCTAATGTTTGCTGATTTGTTTTAAAGTGACAGTATGTACCCCATAAGATTGGGTCATAAGGTATAATCTAATGTTTGCTGATTTGTTTTAAATTAGGAGAGACCTATCTAAGATGCATTTATGGTCGACATCCTTTAATTAACTCGAGCAGGACTTTAATAGGAGTGATTTCGAAAATGTCTATTGATTCGTAAACCAGGTCCGTAGTTTATGATTCTGTGATTCTATTAGAATGTTTAGACTGCTAATTATGATGTGCAATCTAATGTGTGCCTGCATGTGTTACAAAGCTTATGTATGTCAACGTTTGTCTGTCTGGGAACGCGTGATTTCTCTGACGCAGTCTGTGTCTGTATCTGTAGGCCTCAAGACTAAAGCAGGAAACATTCGCCCGAAACAAATTCTGGCTACTCCCGTGATATAATTGTTCATTTTGTATTTACTGAAACTGTGTGCACATCAGGGCCGACCTTAGGCCACTGCAACCTACGCGGCCGAAGTGGGGTCCGCACTTTCATAGGCCCCGCGCTAACTCTAGTTGTAAATTATTAAATTAAACCATTTCAACTTAATAGGGTTTCCGCTGCCTCTTGATTTTTCCGGAGCTCTTGGAAATCTGAAATTATTAAAATATCCTGAAAACTAAAAAAAAAAATGTCCTGAAAATAGACAATATTGTCATGTTGGAGTGTCATTCAATATGGAAAACGCCAATCCTTCTCGCGATTAAATAAACGGCAATGTCAGCTTTCATTTAATAAAAATAATAAAGCGAATTTTAACCAAAACAAGAAGTTCCAGTACTTTATTTACTTTAATAGTCAAAGGCATATAAATATAGATCTAAATCTATCTCGATCTCTTAAATCAAAAGCGATATTTAGCTGATCGATAGTAAATATACAAGGCAGTTCTGAATGTTTATCTGCTTTTTAGTGGAAATCTATCTTCTATTGTAGATGGTTCGTCAAGTTAATTTGACCGTGAATTTTGTACTAAGTAAAGTATTGTAATAACTTAACTGAAGGGAGGCAACTCAACGAGGCATATGTGTTGCTGCCTTGAGCACAGCATCTTCATCTCGGCTCTAGACTTGGGCGGAAATCGTTCCCTCTCTTTCCTTAATGTCAACATCCTTCCTAGCCTAGTGTCTAATAGTGCGCACCTTCTGCACTATCTTTGATGGCGGGGTGCATGGCAAGGTTATAACAGTAGGAATAAAATGCAAAGACGTATTTATTTTCAAACCAAAAAAATCTTAATTTTCACTTATTATCCTTTTCCCTATCCAGACTAGGCCCCGCGCAATCCGCTTCGCATAGGGCCCCGCAATCTGTAGGACCAGCCCTGGTGCACATCATCGTCAAGTGTCAAAGAAAATGTTGAATTTGGACCCAAAAAAATTCTACTCACATCTCTAGATCTAAATGTAAAAGTGGGTGCTTGCTTCATTATCAGCGCGACCAAAATTAATATCAATGAACGAGATTTCACTTTTTAAAAAAGTTAATATTTTGTTAAAAACATTACAATGATTGACTAGTCATTCCAGAAAGAAAAAACTCACGATACACGAACTGCAGATAAACACTACATCTATAGAACAAGTGAAGGCATATAAATATCTAGGCGTCATCATTCATAACAAGCTTTCGTGGAAGACCACCTTGGAATTCTGACAAAGAAAACAGCCCAGCGACTTTTTTTCTATACAAACTCAACTTCTTGAACAAAAAATGTCTGAGAAAAATCGAAAAAATTTTGGAAGTCAACGGCCACCTGTGTGCAGTCGCTGAATGAACTCTTAATTTTTTATGTTGTGTCCTATTTAGGCCCTACGTGCATGTAGGCTATGTTTCTGTTATGTTGTCTTTCTATTTAGGCCCTACGTGCATGTAGGCTATGTTTCTGTTGTGTTGTCTTTCTATTTAGGCCCTACGTGCATGTAGGCTATGTTTCTGTTGTGTTGTATTTCTATTTAGGCCCTACGTGCATGTTTCTGTTGTGTTGTCATTCTATTTAGGCCCTACGTGTATGTTTCTGTTGTGTTGTCTTTCTATTTAGGCCCTACGTGTATGTTTCTGTTGTGTTGTCTTTCTATTTAGGCCCTATGTGCATGTAGGCTATGTTTCTGTTATGTTGTCTTTCTATTTAGGCCCTACGTGCATGTAGGCTATGTTTCTGTTGTGTTGTCTTTCTATTTAGGCCCTACGTGCATGTAGGCTATGTTTCTGTTGTGTTGTCTTTCTATTTAGGCCCTACGTGCATGTTTCTGTTGTGTTGTCATTCTATTTAGGCCCTACGTGTATGTTTCTGTTGTGTTGTCTTTCTATTTAGGCCCTACGTGTATGTTTCTGTTGTGTTGTCTTTCTATTTAGGCCCTACATGCATGTTTCTGTTGTGTTGTCATTCTATTTAGGCCCTACGTGTATGTTTCTGTTGTGTTGTCTTTCTATTTAGGCCCTACGTGTATGTTTCTGTTATGTTGTCATTCTATTTAGGCCCTACGTGTATGTTTCTGTTGTGTTGTCTTTCTATTTAGGCCCTACGTGTATGTTTCTGTTATGTTGTCATTCTATTTAGGCCCTACGTGTATGTTTCTGTTGTGTTGTCATTCTATTTAGGCCCTACGTGTATGTTTCTGTTGTGTTGTCTTTCTATTTAGGCCCTACGTGTATGTTTCTGTTGTGTTGTCTTTCTATTTAGGCCCTACGTGCATGTTTCTGTTGTGTTGTCATTCTATTTAGGCCCTACGTGTATGTTTCTGTTGTGTTGTCTTTCTATTTAGGCCCTACGTGCATGTAGGCTATGTTTCTGTTGTGTTGTCTTTCTATTTAGGCCCTACGTGTATGTTTCTGTTGTGTTGTCTTTCTATTTAGGCCCTACGTGTATGTTTCTGTTGTGTTGTCTTTCTATTTAGGCCCTACGTGTATGTTTCTGTTGTGTTGTCTTTCTATTTAGGCCCTACGTGTATGTTTCTGTTGTGTTGTCTTTCTATTTAGGCCCTACGTGTATGTTTCTGTTGTGTTGTCTTTCTATTTAGGCCCTACGTGTATGTTTCTGTTGTGTTGTCTTTCTATTTAGGCCCTACGTGTATGTTTCTGTTGTGTTGTCTTTATATGAGAAAAGTCCTTGTAATTACAACAAATTTCCATAAGGATCAATAAAGCAGTTTTAGTCTTAGTCAAAACAAACAACTTAAAATATAGAGGAATAGTTTTACCACCAAGTACGATTGCATTAGAATCCTACTACTAGATTTGACATTAGGTTACTGGATCAATATAAACACTTGTAAATATTTTTTAGGACTATTATTCTGGGTGAACTGACTAGCAAGAGATAACGCTAGAAACAGACAAGTGGGAAAACAATAGGCCTATACAAATTTAAAGGAAAAAAAAACAGTCTCTCCGCGGTCGATGGAAAGAAATTAAGAGAGAGAGACAGAGAGAAAGTGTGAGAGGTTAAAGAAGACATCTAGCCTACCTTATGCCTAGCTGGCTGTAGGCCCTACTATTTCATAGCCGTGATCAACTAAATATCGATTACGATAATTCATTCACTCGCTATTTTCGCTGCTTACGCTTGAGTAAATATGAATAGATTCTATTTCACTTTGTTAGTCAGACATTGAAAATGTTTTCTTTGAATACGTTGATTGAAATCTTTTTAGCTTAGCTCGTAGTCCTAATATTCATCTAGGTAATAAAAGCAAAGATGAAATCAGATTAAATCTACTAGATCTATGAGTCAACAGCAGTTGAAATCAGGCTCTACATCCATCAAATAATAGCCATAGGTTTGATTGAAGCCCAAGGTCCCTCATCGTACTGAAACACTTTTTTTCACAGCAGCTCCAGCCTAAATAGTTTACAACGACAACGTCTAGTCTAGATTGATCTGTGTACAAAATAGAACTTGATAAGATTGATGGAAATGTGATTCTACCAACTACATATGTGTACATCAATCTGATTAGTCGATAAAAAAAAGTTTTATTACAATACCTCTATTTAACTCGAATCTTCGTGGAAACTGTGTGGGCTCAAAACCTGCCTGGAAACGGATCTCGAATACGCCTATAACCATTTTTATTTAGAAATTTAACAGTTGATGTAAATCGCTGAGAAACGAATGACTAGCTCGTTGGCCACACGAAGAAAATTCTACTTTGACCTTTATACTTTTTCAATGTAAAAAAAATATAATAAAATAAAATTGACAAGAGATCGAGAAAATATCTATTTTGAACGGACTTAACGTCTTCGGGTATTTCCGCTTCGTTCAAGATTTTAATAAATTAATGTTGAGGAACATTTTGCGCATCGTCTTCTAAATCTAGATGTAAAGGACCATCTTTGGAATAGTTTAGAGTCTGATAGTTCTGTACATTCGCTTCACCGAGATTCTTTTTCGAGGAAAAGGGGGGCGGGTTAAAAAAATGTTCCATTTTTTAAATCAAGAATTCATTAGTTATCAAGTTATCTTCGTCTTCAAATACAAAAACAAAATTTAATAAAATACTCAGAAAGACACAAAGATAAAGGCACATTCCTCATCCCATATGCTAGGACAAATTTGTACAAAACTCCTTCTTCCCTAGTGCTATTAGAGCATGGAATGGGTTGCCTGAGCTAGCCAGGAAAACCAGCGACTTGGCAGAATTTAATTTATTGGTTAATATGCATGCCTGAATGCATGACGCGTAGGACGTAATCATCTTTTTGAAGTAACGTCTATATTATATAAGATAAGAAGATCAAAATAATCAAAATCAATATAAGATGTATAAAGGAGATATTGTCTTTTTTTTTAAGTATCTTTTATGTTTTTCTTTTTTTTTTTTTTTTGCTTTCAATGTTTGATCAATAGACATTGGCTATATATAGATGTCAAGTTGTTATGTGATTCAACGGAGTGTATTTTCAGTTGAAATGATAGAATTTAGCAGATTCGTTGTCCTCATTTGACACAAATTGGCTTGAAATGAAGAAAGCACAGAACAAATCCAAGAATTGAAATTCCGAATATTTTTAGAACAATCACACAAGTTTAGGCTAAATCACAGCTTTGAATTTTAAAAAAAATGTTTCTCAAGCCAAACTAGTAATCAACAAACCGACTGAATCGATTAAACTCATTTTCATTTAGGGTTCCGGGGCAGAGCCACGGCGCCAAGCATTATTTCCAGTATTTAAAACCAAAAAAAAAAAATGCATATTCTGAGATATCTACAGGTATCCTGGCCAGTTACTATATTTCAACCCCACCCCCCCTTGCGAAGGGGGATTTCCTTTCGGGAGGTGGGGGCTGATTTCGACCCCCCCCCCGGCTACGCCAATGGAGTAAGTATTCCTTTTTTTTTCTTCTTAACAATCAAATCTATGTATTCCTAAAATATCAATAAGTGATTGGTCAAGAAATCTTTGAAACCAGTGTTTCCCAAACGTTTTCTCTAATGGAGTTCATGGACACACCTATTTAGGACTCGCGGACACACCTATTCAGGACTCGCGGACACACCTATTCAGGACTCGCGGACACACCTATTCAGGACTCGCGGACACACCTATTCAGGCCTCGCGGACACACCTATTCAGGCCTCGCGGACACACCTATTCAGGACTCGCGGACACACCTATTCAGGACTCGTGGACACACCTATTCAGGCCTCGCGGACACACCTATTCAGGACTCGCGGACACACCTATTCAGGACTCGTGGACACACCTATTCAGGACTCGTGGACACACCTATTCAGGACTCGCGTACACACCTATTCAGGACTCGTGGACACACCTATTCAGGCCTCGTGGACACACCTATTCAGGACTCGCGGACACACCTATTCAGGACTCGTGGACACACCTATTCAGGACTCGCGGACACACCTATTCAGGACTCGCGGACACACCTATTCAGGCTAATTCAGGCCTCGAGGAACACTATAGGCTTCCGCGAAACACAGTTTGGAAAATAGTCTTAAACTAACAAGCGAATCCGAAAGAAATTTCGTACACACGTTCGTGGCGTTCCTTCGATGGAAGACACGGTTTTGACAGATTCGCAACCTGAACGTCGTAGTCAGCGATAACCCGCAAGCTTTATATTAAACGTTTGTATTTTATAATCATTGTATTTCCCCAAAAGGCTGGATATTCTTTTTCTAAAGCATGAATAGTAATAGTAAAAAAGCAACTTTCAAAGTTCTAAGAAAATCGGTAGAGCTCTTACCAAGATTCGTGTCTACACATTGACCTACCCATGAAGAGTCTCCAATATAATTGAATTCTAATATTACTGATGAATGTATAGTGGATGTTCATGTGTCATTAGTTGTGTATCTGAAAATTTCTATCTTTCAAGGTGGGCTCCACAATGAGCTTACACTTACATGTGTTTCTAGATTTGTTCAACTTTAGTTGTTTTTTTTTAATAGAAATAAAATTGATCAAATCATTAAATTCAACTGTCTGATAGAAACATTTCACATGTAAATTATGAGTGAATCTGATGTAGGCCTAAGTGTTGGCCCTATGTAGGCGTCCTGTATTCGTTCTCTATAGTTATAATATATATGTTTTGTTGGGTGTAATGCACAAAGACAAATTTCCTTTTGGATAATAAAGATTAGTATTATTAATCAGAGGAATTGGGGGAAAAAAAGCAAACACACCCATTCCTGGTTCGCTTTCCTGTAGTTCCTAGAGGCTAGAGATAGCTTTGAAGATAGGCTTGCCCCACATTGGGGCAGAGAATCTATATAGGTCTGAAAAGTGAATGATTAAAATGTTGCTCTTATTATCGGTAGTGCGAATCAAGCGCTTATAGGCTTATCTACAAAATCAAGGCGTATAGATCTTAGCAATGTCTGTGATTTGATCAAGACATCTTTAAAATTATGAAAGTAAACTTTAAAAAAAAAAAGCTGCTTATCTTTAAACTTAAGATCTCCATACAACGTGCAATCTGTGGGACTTGCTATTGCACTACTAGAACGTCTATTAGCGGCCTAAATAGTGTAGGCCTATACTCTAAGCAATCACACTGGAAAACAAAACCTGCGTTTCACACACAACCTCCTTTTGATCGCAGAAATTTAAATGTTTTGATTAAGTTTAATGAATACGCCAGGTGCCTTCTGTATGCTATAATGAGGTTTACGCTTACCATAGCCTAATAATAATAAATAATATATATCAATAATTTACTCACAAAAAGCGATGCAGAAGTGCACCAATGTGTGGTCTCAATGGGCCATCTGTTCTACTAGTTTTAACCTACCAGACCAAAACTTGCAAGTCTAATCCACAAATGCAGTGATCAATAGATCCACTAGCAGTTTCGTCTAATGGGTCCCGTGAAGATAAGCAGTGCACGTTGGTAGCATGTGACGGTGAAGTGGACTATTTGGGTTGACTAAATCTACAAACACAAATTTCAAGAATTCAATACCAGCAATACCATATCACTTTTGTTTCCCCTCTAGCATAGAATACAGTGTCGTTACGTGAGGCTATAGAAGTTATATTGACTATACAGACGTAGGTGAAGGGAAAAAAAAAAGGGGGGGGGGGCAACTGTCCTAACACTCGCCTATTAAAAAAAAAAGACCTCTAAGAGAATAAAATACACTCCCCCTTCCCCAAACTTTGGGAAACACTGTTCTGGAGAATTATAAGCAAAGTGACACCACGTGACCTAAACAGAGAAACAACTAAAATATAAAAAATACTTTTGTAATAACAAAGCTTATAATAAGTTTAATTGAATCAATTATTTCGATTCAATTGTTTAATTAAGTTGCAATAGATAAAGAATTACAATAAATTTGTGCAGTTGGAAATATATTTTACAAAGATTTAGGTATATCAAATCACTCTGTTTGTCTGTTTGGTAAAAATTTTTAACACGTTATTTTTTCCAGCATCTCTTCATGGGTTAAGCTGTAACTTTACAGTGTTGTTCCTAACAAGAAATGAATCCATTTTTTTAAATTAAATTCATTATTTTGTTTGATGTAGAAAAAGTGAAATTAATTCTTTCTGTCTGGGTGGAATGATTTAGGCCTACTAATGTCTCTCACTCCCCACACTCGGATCAATTTGAAACTTTGCACAATTGTCGGCGACAACACGTGTATTATTTAAAAAAAAACAAACTAATTAGTCATAATCAATTAGTCGTAGTTATTTTGTTAATACACAGATAATGTACTAAGCTTAGTCTTTTAAAAAAGCTCTAATAAAATACTCAGAAAGACACAAATATAAAGGCAATGCCTCGTTCCATATGCTAGGACAAATTTGTACAAATGCTTCTTCTTCCCTAGTGCTATTAGAGCATGGAATGGGTTGCCTGAGCCAGCCAGGAAGATAAGATCTAGATTGTGTAGAGAATATAGGTCGTTCGCTAAAAAAAATTAATGTAACGTAATAGTCTATAAAATCTTCTATTGATATAAGTAGGCTACTTGAATACAGGGCCGGCCTTACATAATTGGAGGCCCTAGATGAAGTGAATTTGGTGGCTTTAAATTAAATAGGAAAATAAAAATAAACAGTGATAAAATAAAATATTTTATTTAAAACCTAGTGTACTCCAACAGCAACTTTGTTCATAAGTTTCGCTATTTCTTCTGTAAAAAAAATCGTTCAGAGTTCTGTTTGAGGCCCCAACCATTTTGATTTGACCAAGGCCGGCCGTGCATTAAATAGGCCTATCTTATTAGTGGTTAGCACGTCGACCTTTCATGGTGGAGGCTCGAGCACCTTATTGTAATTTTTAATAGCTTTTGAAAAGGCGGAACTAAAACCTTCTCCCATATATATATATATGAAAGTTTCGCTAATCGAAAATGACCTGCTAACTTTTGTTAATATATCGCCATATTACAAGGTCTTCGGGGCTAGCAAAGACCTTAATTCAGGCAACAGTCTCAGGAGAAAGAAGAAGATGCAGACAGAGAGCGATGGGAAAACAACATAAAAGAATATGAACGGGCCTGCCATCGAAGGAGGTTCGATACAAGCCAAAAGAAAGAGAGGAATGGAGAAAGATGGTTGACAAATCTTGTGTAGTGACCCAAAGATCCAACAGACCAAGGGCAAGGGATAGGTGAAGGTGATTATTGTTAGTCTAGATTCTAGATCTATTATTGGTATACGATCTATTAAACATGACTTATTCAATATTTTTTTTTTTTTGCAATTTCATTCAATAAATGCTTTTTTAAGTACTTAAACTCGTTTGTTTGTTTTTGTTTTACCAAAATGTTATTGAATAGGTCTGTACTACTTCTAAGCCATACTAGGTCTATAAGATATATAGATTCTATAGTTGACAACGCTAAGAAAATCGGGATAGTTAGTAATCCTATTTTAGACTGCGACGTTTAATTTTGGAATGCTTTAAAATGGCGTCAAAGTGACTGAATGAATTTTCATAAACATAAGACATAAACGGTATATTTTATAGATCTAGTCTAGATATAGAGAGCTCTAAGACAAGACCTAGAGTCTAGAGTAGATCTATATGGTTCACACATTGACCTCTAGTGAGTGGATCTAGATTTTACCACTAATGATCAGTACTTAGATATCTATATAAGTATATAAACTATAGTATCATTCTAAGAATAAGTTAGAATTAGAACTATCAATCTGAATCATCTATTTAGTCTAAGTCTATAATACTATATAGATCTAGATTAATATTACTATTCTATCAAATAATCTAATTCTAATCTACTTAAAATAATCTAGTCTAGCAATCTTAATCTTAATAGAAAGTCTAGCTTGCTTTTAATACTTTTATTTTACAATTATAATAAAAAATTATAAATCTACTTAAACTTAAACTACTTTACTTTTACTAAAAGTTGCGAAAGTAAAACTAAAAGACTAATTAAGAGAAAGAGTACTAAGATTGTAAGAATAAAGTTTATAAAGTCACTGAAGTGACTAGATCTACTAAGTTAACTAAGACGACTAAGTACTAAGTAACTGACTAAGTTTACTTTTAACTTTACTTACTAGAAAATTATTATATCAGCTATTCTAGACAATCTAGAGTAGATTAGAGCTTTCTAGAGTCTCTAGACCAGTGATGCCCACAGTACGCCCCGCGGGCCAGATGTGGTTCCATCTGGCCCGCCGAAACATTGGCACAAAAGTTGATAATCCTCCCCCTTTAAAATAGTTGTAAATGTATTTTTACCTTCGTTAGGGCCCTCACTTTTTCTGTGATGGATTGATACATGACCTTTAACGAGTGGGCGATTATGAGTTTATGAAATGGAATTCTGATTGTAGAATCTACCAGGAAAAGGGAATGGATCTTTTTTTTGTGGAACATGATAATAAGCCAACATATTTGTTTTGTAAAGAAAGTCTGGCTGTTTCAAACAAAAAAAAACAAACATGTATAGCGACATTATAAAACAAATATGAAGGCCTTCTTGGTTTGAACCGCATCTAAAAGATTGGTTAAACTACGCCTAGAGATTGGAGGACTAATGAGAATATTTACCGAAAAGAGACATGAAAATAAGTTGGTAATAAAGTTAGCTAAAATGTTGCTTACATTTTAAGTAGAGAAATGAAACCATTTTAAGATGCGTAAAAATGATAGACTTTAACTATCCCATTAATTAATGTAAGTACTAATCCAATAGTTTCAAATAGTTTCAGGTGAATTTTGTTTTCTTTTTTTGTACCTTTTTTGTTGATGTGGCCCGCGACACGTGTTTCGAAAGTTAAAATGGCCCGCAGGTCGAATTAGGTTGCGCATCACTGCTCTAGACTATCTTATAAATCTAATAATTATTATAATATATATAGATCTACTAGTAATCATCTAGACATCTAGATCTAAATGATAAAAATCTAAAACTAGACCTAAGACTACTAATAGTAATTATAGTACTAACAGTCTTGAGTCTAAAGTGACTAAAGTCTATAACTCTTAACTTAACTAGACTAACTCTAATTATCTATCTTTAATCTTATCAAAATTCAAATCATTATATTAGAGAAACAATCTTTCTTTTTCACGTCATGTAAATTATGAGTGAGTCTGGTGTGAATGATTAATGTACATAATTTAGTTTTTTTTATAGAGATCTAGTTATATAGATATATAGTTATTTATAATGTTTTGTTTGGTGACCGAAGTTTGGTATAATGCACAAATTGTTAAAGATTGTTATTATTATTTATAATTATTATTATTATATACCCTATAGTCAGTATAGTCATAGTAATAGTAACATAGTCCTATAGATCTATATCTAGTATAAAACAAAGTCATTAGCAAGTTTATCATTATTAACTAGCGATCTATGTCGTCTATGAGTATGATTATTATTTTTATTAGATTATAATAAAATCTAGATGATAGTATATCTAATTAGAAACATGGAATCAGGTTTCTATATAAAATTAAATATAGATCTACATATAAAAAAAAAATATTTTAAAATTATTGGTTGTTGTGCTGGCCACATGACACTCTGTTGGTTAACTGTTGGCTAAAGAAACAGATGACCTTAACAATGTTTGCCCTCTAGTATAGATTACAAGGTCTGAAGAGAACTTTACTTTACTTTATTTTAAATCTATAATATCATAGATCTAAATCTTAGACTTATTTACATATAAACTTCAAAAGAAGAAGATAATTCTAAGACCATTTCCTACTACAAGTATTATTCATTTCATGTGTCAATCATACTTATAAATCTAGATCTATCATAGTAATACTAGTCTATAGTAATACTTAGATCTAGATGTAGTAATAGACGTAGAATGTCAAGATAGTTTAGCTAGATCTTACTGCCTATCACCCTGTGTCTCTGGAATCTGAAGGAAGGTTTTTGCAAGCCTTGAGGACCTAGTGAGGCTTGTGATATGGCCATCAAGTTTTAATTTGCGTTTTTTTACAGTGGTCAGAAGATCTAGGTGGTATTAAAAGATTGGACAGTGTTTTCTATTCACATAGAGTCTGAACAAATAATTGTACTAAGAACATCTAATATCTTGTTCACTTTGATTCAATAGAAAGGCCTCACTTTTTTTTTTCTGCTGACCTTGAATCCATAAGTTGTGTAAAAAAAAAAACAACAATTTTAAACTGCTCAATTTCTCAATGTTTTATTTTTTGTTCAGGTTTAATTAAAAACAAAACTTTCTGAAGACACTTAAAATGGATTATTCTGCTGATAATGTAGAACAGGTAAGTATTGTTACGACATGATTAGAATTTAGTTATTTGTTTTGGGAATATGGAAAAAGTTTTACTTAGCGACGATACAGTAAAGTTTGTTAAAAAGTAAGAACACTCTAGGATTTGATAGAGACAAGATGCTTTTCCTATCACAGCAAGAATAAGAAGTAGTTTACGGACATAGTTGACATCGGACGATTCCCTTCTTGATCATTAAACATATTTGTTGACCAACATCAGCATCAACTACATGTCTTGATTGTTTCGACCTTTTGACGGTGTTCCTGATTTAGTTGAAGGTTACCTCCTGTTTATTTCATTGTTTGCATTCAACACAGCGGAAGAGCCTTAACAGTATTCATGAGATTTTGATAGTGGTTAAATGTATCTTGTTTTTATAAAGTAGTTTTCTAGCATTAGGCCCTCCACTTTTTTTTTATGATTTACAAACTATTATTCATTGTACTAATCATCATTTGACCATTGCTTTCCTTGAATCAATTCAGGCGGTCAAACAGTTCTATTTGAACCCAAGCTTACAGAGTGAAGTTCACTTTTGGTTGACTGGTGCCCAGATATCGCCTGATGCATGGTCTTTTTGTTGGGACTTGATGTCTCCAAACAAGGTCAGATAGAGAGTTCAAACTAATTTTCTTTATTACTGATGATTTGGATCATATTTGATTTTTTTTTATGATGCTTTTAGTTTTTTAAATTTTTAGTGCAAGTTTAGTATTTTTTAAAATATTAAATATAGAGTTCATCCAATGTTTAAACTTGAAAATATCAAACTACCAAATTTGTATGTGTTTGTGTATATCGGTAGAGGCATACTTTAAAATAAATTAATTTTTAGTTGTTGAAAACTACATTGTTCCTAAACCTTCATTGCTATTTAGTTACAACTAAACTACCAGTTCATGTTGTTATTTGTTGTTGTTGATGTTTTTCAACCAGATTTTCAACTTTTCTAAAAATTTTATTTCAAAGGGTATTGAAGTACAATATTATGGAGCCAGTTGTTTGCATGTTAAAGTTGTCAGATTCTGGTAAACTATCAAGCATTTGTTCTTAACTTACTTAGTCATAGTAGTGATTATATTTAGTGGTTTTTATGGCTTTATTTTTGAAGGTTCATTTTTTTTTTTTTGGTGGTGACCTTTCAGGCATGAAATTCCCCCTGAGCAGTATGAGTCACTAAAGTCAAAACTTCTTCAGATGATAGTGCAATTTGCATCAGGTCCAAAGATTATTCTGACCAGGTTATGTGTAGGGGTGAGTATTGAAATAAATACAACTACTTGAACTGGCCTATTTGTATTTTGATCCTATCATCAAGAATGCTAACCAAAAATCAATTGTAGAAAGAATCAGATTAAATTGTACTTTCTCGCTAACAAATGCATATAAAAGAATAATATTTATTTGAATGATAAAGCTTTAACTTAAACAATAAGTACTATCCAATCTTTTAATACAATTCTCCAAACTATTGAATACTTTCAAAGCAAAGACAAAGTAGTTATTTAAAGTTTAATAATTAATACTTCAATAAAAAAAACTTAAATAAACAACATTCTTTATTATAAGAAATATATCAGCATTGAATATAAATGGTTACCTGAATAGGCTAGCATGAAATTCAGTCTGTTAGCAGAATGCCAAGATAACACATGGATAGACCTTGGATGTTTCCATCTATTTTTTTTATTTCTGACAAGTCTCTAAATTATAAGATATGAAAAAAAAATGATTACAATACCCATTTATTATGTAAATATTGTATTGACCTTTATATTTTTTCTTGTAGTTGTCTGCTTTAGTCTTGCAGCTATTACCAGACAAATGGCCTGATGCTATCCAGAATCTAATCTCAACATTCCAACAAGAAGGATTTGCTGCTTTACCTGTAATTATAACTTTGTTGTTATTGAAGTTATTAGGAGCTATAGCAATTTTAATGTATTCAATGTGACTGTTAGTGCTTATGTCTAATGTTATACTGTAAACATGCTTAGATAGTGAAGATTAACCATTTACTGTAAATGTTATGAGAAACAAATCATGTTGTTTTCAGACAGTTACAAGGTGCCAGATATTACTTGAAGTACTTACAGTCTTACCAGAAGAGGTCAGTATAATACTATTATGTTTCTTTATAGGCTTTTGTACAGAAATTTTTTTTGTAGTTTTATTGATATTAGATGTCAGCAGTGATTTATGTATAGACTTTATTTATAACATGGTGAATGGACATTTTTTTCAACACTGTTACTAAATCTAATAATTTTTTAGCTTTAAAGATATCTGAAAACTAACTCTTCACATTTATGATCACTTTCAAAAAGTTGATTTTTTTTATCTGTTGGGAATTATTTCTTGGAACTATAAAGTTTGAGTACTATAAATTTCTCTTCATTTAAACAGCTTAGGGTGCTTAAGTAGTTCTAAGCAAGTAGTTTCCAAAGAAAACATTTTTCCTTTATTAAAAGACATTTTAGGCTGGCACTTCTATCCTAAAATTATTCTGTAATAACTTAAGAAGGTAATGTACAAGCTTGCACCACAGATTGATTAAACTGGAGATCATTGGATAAGGCAGTTCCTTAAATTCAACAAGATGTATTTTCTAAACTGCTGTCTTTTCATATCCAGTGCCCAAGTCATTTGTTTACAAAACTCTCTTTCTTATAAAGTTTTGTGTCCTAAGTTTTTGTGCTGAAAATTAGAAAGGTAGTCAACAATATTGTGATATAAGGTGGGGGTAGCTTATGGTTTATTCTTTGCCAGGTACATATCTCTCTAAAGAGTAGTTACAGTGATTCATCGAGAAGTAGACTTTAACCTAGGCAAACTGTGTGTATTCATTCTCCTCTTTATCTAAGCCCCTTTCAGGAATACTATACTATGCAGGTCAGCAAAGTCCTTCCAACAAATATCCCTTTACTCATTCTCTTAGGTCACACACAAAACTCTTTAAAATATAGAGGCAATGTTTTTTGTTTTTTTTTAAGTTAACACACACACACACAAAATTCACTATGTATGTCTTCTCAGCATAATTTCTTGGACCAATCATGAGAGTATTAAGCCTGTTTTAGTCTTTTTTTTTAATGTTCAATTTTTCAAAGTCACTGCAGTTTTATTAAAATATGTGCACATTCTATTATTATCTAATTATTTTACTAATTTGTAGTCAACCTTTTAAAATTAAATTATAATCAGTTTACTAAGCTTATTTTAGACCATACAATAGACAATCACTAAACATACAAAAAGTTTTATAGCTATAGTCTTAGCAGTCATATTAATGAGTTTGTTATCACAAAGACTTCACTTGATGAATAGACATGTACAAGAACTGTAGTACAAATCTTGAGGTGCTTTTGTTAGCACAGTATTCTATTGTATTCTATTGTGCTTATTCTAAAATATTTAGTTTTGACATTGTATATATTTTTATTAGTAGCTTGGTTTTAGACTTTTTACTTCTCAGTTGTTGTTTTTTAAATATATTTCTGCTTTTTTCCCCTATCCCTTTTTTTTTCCTGTTTAGTTTTTCAGTACCAATCTTTCTCAGCAAAGGAGGATTGTTTTGAGGCAAGAACTAACCAAAGGGCTTGATCATGGTAAATTTTATCACTCTTTGGAAAACAGTTGTAAAACAGAAGAGATTGAACTATTTAGATCTTGCAGTTGTAAACATTTAATGTTCTTGCTCAATTGATAAGCCTTTCCAAGAAATCTTTTTTTGAGTTCAAGAACATTTTCTAATTATTAAGAAAATGAAATTCAAGATGTAAAATAATTTTAAATACCTAATATGTAAATATTTGCTGACATTAGCCATTTCATTTACCCCACTAAAAACAACAACATTCGTTTCAAGTAATTGCTTCATATTTGGTGCATGAAGTTATAGATAAGGAGGAGATAAACAACCAGTTATTATTCAACTGCAACTAGTGATTAAATATTTATTTAAAATAGTAGTATACTTTGGGGTTTTATTTTGGAGTTGTAAATGTGTATGTTAGTCTAAACTAATTTAGTTGATTGTGAACTAGCGCCTATAAATTACAGCTCTTCCTTCAAGAAATATTTTTTCATGTTGACCTTGTTGTCCATGTACTTAAAGTCTACCAAGTCTGGGGTGGCTAAATTTGTGTTTCCCGTGCACGAATTTATGTTTCACTCCTAATTCAAAATGTGCCACACAACTTGTACCCCTGTTCAGCCCTTTAAAGTATGGTAGTTTAGACATGTTTGACATATGTAGCATTTGTAGAGGAAGGGATGTCTCAAACACATGAAGAAAAACATTACTTACGTTATTGTAATTTCTAAATTTGCATTTATAATTTTAATTAATGTACTGCAAATAATGTATTAACTCTGTTAGAAGTTTTAGATACAAAATTATTTCACAAACAGGCAAGATAAGATTTTTTACTTTGCTTTGCATTAACCCAATTTTTTAAATATTAGAAGCTTAATTCAGACTGTTACTAATCTGCAAACACATATTCCTATTACTTTATTTAAGTCTATCAATGTCAACTATCAAAACATTTTTAGAATTTGATTGATTATATACAACTGACGTGTTCTATTAAAGTACATTTAGGGTGATCACTATAACTGATGGTTTCTAATTGGTTACAAATGAAATATGTTTTAATTATTGCTATTAGCCATCAGTTTCATTTCAAATTCTCCATCGATTGAACTCCTCAGTAATTCCATTACTACAGTCTCTTCTCACTGATGAGAGCCCTTTAGAAGTTTATCAGAGTGCTCTTAAGGCATTTTCTCGCTGGGTTGACTTTGGATTGGCAATAGACAGAGCTGAGCCTATCATTCATCAGGTAACTTTATCCCATGTTTGCCATTAGCCAAAAAAAAAAAAATATAGAGGACTAGAAAATCATGAATATCAAACTTGTTGTCAATAATGTTATAAATCTTTGTTTTTAGGTTTTCACATCCATGCGCAATCCACATTTATTTGATATCGCATGTGACACTTTAGTCAGTGTATTCTCACACCCTGAAGCTTATAAGTAAGTGAAAGTTGAAACATATGTTGTTTTTTAATAATTTATCAAGAGATTGTTAATATTAGGAGGGAATTCAATTGTATTCTAAAGTTAAAAAGTGGCTAAATTACTTGTGACACTAATTGTAAATAGATGGAATGTATGTGAAATGTCTGGGGATTGAGACTTGTAACATTAATGTAGTTGCTTGTCTAACATGTTTACCTAATGGACATATTTGGCTTTTCTTCTCATTCTCTAGTTCCATCATAAGAATTGGTAACAATTTTACTGAAATAAATACTGAAATGCAACTGACATGATTTAAAAATAAAATGAAATGTAAAGATAATTTAATTTAATACAAACATGTCATCCCCTGAAATATTTCACTCTTCCTTAATTTAATCTTTGGATGTTGCTGTATAATCATCATGAATGATTAATGAAGTATAATTTTTTTCTGGATTAAATTGATAAGTTCAGGGTAAAAATGTTTTTGTATTTAGATTTATAAGGGATTTTTAAAATGTTTATAACTTCCTTGCCAATACTCCTTAATCCATATTTAAAGTCACATATATTTTTTGTACCTTTGTAAATTTATCATTAAATTTGTTGAAGCTCAATTTTTTTGTCTGTAACTGTTTGATGCCATGAATGTGCTTTCAGTCTCTGAACATTAGTTTCCCCTTTATTTTGGTTGTGTATAAAAATAAACATATTTTTTCTTTATCATTTGTTACTTTACGACCGTATCTGTAATTTTTTTTTTGATTTTGATTTTAGATATCCTGTAACAATCCAGAGAATCCTATCAGAAATTTTAGCCTTGCATGACTTATTGTCTGGTGCCATACAAGATGAAGATAAGGTTTGTTTTACTTGAAGTGAATGACTTCATATTGTTTCTTGTAACCATAATTGGAGAAACAACATTAAGAAGTTTTTGTTGTTCTCAAGAGTACAAATGTATTTGTTAAGAACAAGGCAAGTCAGCATTTACTTTTACAACCATTTCTTTTTACTCTTTTTAAACTTTGTCTTCAAGAATTTATGACCTGATAAAGAATTAAAGAACATTGAAGTTGGCAACCTATCTTATTTTTGTTAAAGATACAATTTGTATGCAAAATAACTTTACATTCTAGAGTCAGACATGCTGAATTCATTTTGTTTGGAGTTCTATATCGTGAAAATTTTAGCAATTTAGGCTCTAGAAAGGTATACAAAACTCATGCTTTGATCTGTGACAATGTCTATGGTAGGTAGGGAGGTAGAAATTCTACAACCCCAATAAATACTAATGTAAAACACTAGTCCACATGTTGAAGTACCTCATTCTGAAGTAACACTAACCTTAAAAAAAAAGTACACTTGCACCTGAGTCACTCTTTCCTATAAAAGGAGAAAGGTCTCTACAGTGAATAGGCTGTATTTTGACCCTGACTGAAGCATGTTCCTTCCTTAGGACATTAGAAAACAATATTTAGGGTTAGTCAGAAAAGTCTAGCCACTAAAAAGTTTAATCATTGTGTTGGTTAGATTTGTTTGTTCTAAAAGTTGTAACACTAAAAAAAAATCATTTTTATTTTAGTAGCTATATTCTTAATGTTAAATTCAAAGCAATTTGTATAAGCTTGGTTTAAAAAATTTTTTTTTTTTATTGAGTACCTTAAGAACAAATACTGTCTGAAAATATTTCAAACTATGAGCATAACAAGAGCTACATAGAAGAAAGAAACTTAGTTGTTAGCAACCATTTATATGTGCAATACTTTGTAACCACTAAATCTGTGGTGTTTCTTATGGGTAAAATGCTTGAACTTTTTAAAGCAGCATGTTTTGTATTGCTTTTGTTTTATTCAGGAAACATCTGAAGGGATCTGCCGTGTTATTGTTGCTCTGTCAGAAAACCATACAAAGTTAATTGTTGAATCAGTTCTGGGACCAGAAGATGTTAAATTAAATACAACATCTTTACTGCATATGATTTTGGTATGTGTAATGGTACTGTACTTGTTAGGGGAATTTCCTTCATAACTCTCAGTAATTGTTAAAATGTTTCTTTTACACTAAAGGCCTGCTCAGGATTACCTGGACATTTTCCTGTTGATGAATGTTGCAGTGACCACACATTTACATTTTGGTATTTACTCCAGGTGAGTTTTTTTTTGTTGAATAGAATTAAATGTTTTGTGGAGCATAAACATACCAGATTGATTTAGATAAACTTACTTATTCAAGAGAGAAAGCATGATCAATAGAATAATGTTACAGTATATCAACATTTTTTTTAACACCTTTATGTCTCAACATTTTATTTTGTACATAACAGTTATAAAAATTGTTTCTGACAAATTTTACTGCTAAAAAAATATAAATATATAATTTGTTTTTTAGTGAAATCATGTTTTTTTTTTTGTGTTTGAAACCTTTTCATATTAAAAAAAACAACATATCACATATAAAATATTTGTTAAGAAGCAAATTACAAACTAAATTATATAATTATTTTAAAATAGTGATGGGAACTACACTAATTTTAAAAAGCTAAACTAAAACTAAGTTTCAACCAAAATAAAGTAGTTCAAATAAAGGTTATCATGAATTTCATAATTTAGTTAAACTTAGCTAAGAAAAATTAATTAAACTAAACAAACTTTTCATAACTTTTTTTTTTGGGTGGGGGGATCTAGACTTAACTGATCATTTGCCTAAGTACAGTTCACTCTAATTCTTTTGACATTGTAGAAATATTTCTCCATAATAAAATCAGTAATAAGAAAGATGTTTCTTAAATTACATAAATGTTATTGCACCCACACACACACAATAAAAAAAGAGATGTCTAACTAAATATGTGTATTTTACCTTTGAATTAAAACCTTTATAAAAGAAGGATACTTTAATTTTTTAAAAAGTATATTCACTTATTATATAACCGAAAATTTTACTTATACCGGTAAAGTTTAAAATCTCATTAAATAAAATAGATTTAGGATTTCACATTGAGATGTAGTAACCAGAGAATATATAGAAACAAAATTGTTTTATTAAACATTTGACCTGTGTAACTATTTTAGTGAAAATACAGGCTTGACTAACCAAGCCAATGTGTTATTTTCTTGTTTGACCACTCAACATACAACTAACACTTTTGCATAACCATTAAATGCGTTAGGAAAATAATGCGGATTAGTCTTGTCATTGTAGACTGCACACAACAGTACACCAGGCCTACATGTGTACGTCTATCTGACCAGGTTGTTAAAATCAGTCGGACACACAGCCTACTTACTTATGGCAGGGAGAGTATGTAACTATTTTAGTGTAAAGATAGATCTACGTACATGCTTGACTAACCATGCCAGTGTGTTATTTTCTTGTCTGACCACTCAACATTGAGCAAACACTATTGCATAACATGCAATAAAAAAAAACACAGGGTGGTCTTGTAGTATCATCGACCACACATGTTCAGTACACTAGGTCTACATGTGGAAGTCTATCTGACCAAGTTGTTTAAATCACTTGGACACAGTCTATTTACTTTATGAGAAGGGAGGGTGTGGATTAAGATGTTTTTCTAGAGTTAGTTATCCTGATGCTTTTAGATCATATATAGGCCTACTATAGCTTTAGACCTAGATATCTATAAAAGACTAGAATCTGTTATACGCTTCAGCTTTATTTAAGTTTAAGATATAAAAAGGGTGTACTTGATGTTCCTGCAGTAAATAAATTATTGTTTGCCACACATGAATTGATTAAAATCACAAAATATTGACCTAACATGCTTACCAGATTCCCACTATATATATATATAAATAAAAATTAAACACCACCATGTGACTCAGAAAACATTTGAAGCAACCCCATTCATAATATTGCACAGAAGCTTTTGGCAAAAATGTTTAACAACATTTTGTAATACTGCTACTTTCAAGTGCAGATATTGACTCCCATATCTTCTACTAGCATCTTACTTTAACATCTTCAAATGTAGATTCACAAAATAGTTGTTAGCTGCATCATTTTTTTGATAATCAAAGTTGTTGATATCAATTGACCAGAAAACAGAGATGTGTGTTTCAACCGCTACCACATGTTGAAAAGTTGTACAAATTTTGATTAAACTTTATAGTTTGTAACTAAACAAAATTAATTTAACTACGATTTTAACTAAACTATTTTTTTCTAGTTAAACTTTGGCCTTAATTAAGTTTCTAACTTTTTAGTTAATTTTTTCTTTTTTAGTTAACTTTTGCCCATCACTAGTTAAAAAAATATATATTACTCTTTATTTTATTAAGAGATTAAAATGTAAAAAAAAAAGAAAATTATTTTTACATTTATAAAAGCTACATCATATCTTTTTGTTTAAAAAATTCCCCAAAACATCAATGATTTGATATTTTTAAATACAAAAGAAATGTATTGTGAAAGCTCTTACTATGTTAATTATTTTTTGAAAATTTAAGCATTTTACAAAGTGTTATTAGATTTAAATTATTTATCCATGTTTAAAATTGTATCAAGATGTTTGCAAGCTAATCTTTTCTATTTTTATCCTCCTATTCTTTCTTAATAGAAAAATACAATATACTTTTAACATTTTTGAATCAATTTCTGGGGGAGCTCTGGCTTCATAACCCATGACTGTTTTTTTTTCTTCCATTTGGGAAACTGAAACATATATTTTACTTTGGTATCAACCTATTTACATATTTAAATGTGTTTGTTTCTCTTACTTTTTATTTAAAATTTCTAACTTACTATTGAATTTTTATTTTGTACTTAATTTTTTTTAGAATTTATTTTCAACTTTTTACATCATTTTCTTTTGTTCCAGGATGAACTCGGTATGATATCAGAAGAAGACTTCTCTCCATTGATGGAAGTCTTTAAGCCTATATTTTTTTCACTGATAGATGTTTTGTTAGTAAAAGCTAGACATCCACCAGAAGCAGATTATTCTTCATGGAGTTTAGGTTAGTACATTATTAAAGTACTTATTAAAGTAATGATAGGGATGGCACTGAAAATGAGGGGGAAATAGTATTTTTGCTTTTTATTTTTACTAAAATGTATCTATTATGTTTTGTTATTTGTCTAAGTAATAATACAAAAATATTTATACAACTTTTTTTATTCTGGTGTATTAGTTAGGGTTTATTAAAAATTGTTTTAAGAAATAAATAAATAAGAATTAAAATTGTATGTAGATAGTCATACACATTTTTTAAACAAAATTGATAAGACAGTGGGTTCTGTAATTTTATAGTGGTACATATGCCCAAGTCACACTGTGTTTGTCCCTCTCTTTGTGTGCGTGTAGAATGTAGAATGGCAACTGGTCCTGTGGTATGGACATCTGACTCTCATGATGGTCCTGTGTTTAAATACTGTCTGCTTTTATCCCCTTCTATTCTGCAATTCTAGCGGGCATGATCATCTTTAGATCTGAAGAAATTTATAAAATAAAACATAAAACAATATCACGCATGGTTTGCGCTTGCTGTATTCAGACTGGCAACAAGCAGTGTCTTGTGCACTGGATGTGAGTTATAGCAGGCAATCATGCTTTAAATGTGAGGCATGGTTGCTGATTAGTAAAGCACTTGGCTTCTAAACCGTAGGGTCCCGGTTTCAAATCGTGGTGAAGACAGGGATATTTAATTTTGGGATTTTTAGGGCACCTCATATGGGTACATGACCTTAATCAGGGAAAAGTAAAGGCGGTTGGTAATTGTGCTTGCCTTATGACATGCTCATTAACCGTGGGCCACTGAAACAGATGATCTTTAGATCCATAGATCACAATGTCTGAAACAGAGCGTTACTTATGCTTTAAATACACATTTTGTATGGAGGAAAAGACAGATTGTGGTTATTGATAGTTTGTAGCTCAAAGTTCCTGATATCCACACATGACATTTTTCTATGACTTTTTGTTAACCCATATTAGCAGTTACTACTATAATAGACCACTAATGACATTAATTTGTCAAAGAATATAGCACTGTTTTAATTAGGGGTGCACTGGATAGTCGCTCCGGCTTCTGCCGAATATCCGGCATTTTTTACTATCCGGTGCTATTCGGTTCCGGTCGGATATCACTACCGGATAGTAAAAAGTACACCTATTTAATATGCATAAAGTGGACCTTGTTCCAGTAATGTCTGTTGTAGAATGTATAAATGTTTATATTAAAACAAAATAATGTGCTTAAAAATAGAGCCATTATGAATATGCACCAAACATTGTTTATTATAAAGACAAGGCGTGTTAATAACTTAATATAAATAGAAATGAAACATAACATCATAAATGCGCTTTACATACAGAGCAGCAATGGCTGGCACTTTTTTCAATTTGTCTTGACCTTTGAGTAGGTTAGTTTACATGTTAAAATGCTACATTCCTTGACTATGTCATGCTGACCAGAAGTCTGTCTAGCTGTGCAGGTATATCTCCAGAGGTAGAGATGAACAACTCCCACACCTTTTATTTGTTTAGTCCATCACATTGAGTTTTTTTTTATAGGCAGATGTCCACAAGTTAAATACGATGGACGTAGGTTTAATGTCAGCGTATTGACACTCTCTAGAGGTCACACCTTTTGAGGGAACTGAGTTTGTTTACTTAGTAGTTAATCTTTATTAGGGGGGGCTGGACTACAAGAGCCACACCTCTAAGGTAATTAGGTATATTTCCAGATGAACAACTCCCTCCCCTTTTTATTTGTTTAGTCCATCACATTGGGTTCATTGATTGACAGGTGACCCCAAGTCAGATACGATGGACATAAGCTCTCTCTAGAAGTCACACGAGGGAACTAGGTTTGTTTACTTAGTAGTTAATCTTAATTGGAGGGGGGGGTGGACTGGACTTCAAGCCAAACATCTACAGGGGTATCCAGACAAAGAGTTTGCTTATTTGGAGAAAAATCTTAATCACGTGGTTGGGCTAGAGGCCACACCTTTTCAAGTGTGCCTAGTTACTTGAACATAAATCTCAATTAGTAAGCTGGACTAAAGATCACACACCTAAACGAGTGACCTTTAGCTACACAGAACACAAACCGCGAGATTATATAGCCCAGTAAGCTAGTAACTAATTATTTTGTAGGAGACACGACCAGGGCTATCTTTAAATGGAGAGCTAAACACCCCCTACTCTTTATTTTTTGGTCCTTGACACCCAATTTATTGATAGACATTGACCATTTTTTAAGTCAGAATGAAAAAACACAACGTGCTAACAAAGCATACTACTCCTGCAGTTACGTGTCTTGATTTGATAACGATATTCTTAATAATTTGTACAGTCAATTAATTCCTTGTTATAACAAATTTTTTTTTCTAATTAAGATGCGTAGGCCCTACTTAGCCACTGTGTAATCAGGCTAGGACGACTTTTACACACCTGACATCCATATGCTTACTATCATTCCCTTTTGTAACAAATACTGAAACCACGAATAAAATCAGAAATAATTAAGGAAGCTGTTTCTAACATACAATCTTTGCATTTAATGTTTCTTACGTACGTTCTTTGCACAATAAAATAAAACAAAGATGTGCATGTTTGCGTGTGTGTATTTTTTTGCCTTGTATTAAAATCTTTAGAAAGAAAGCTAATTTCATTGTTTAATTCTTTTGACTTAATAATTAACTAAAAAACCTTACAGTAAATTTTAAAATCGCATAAAATAAATTGAATAATAGTACCTTAGTTAGATCTAGCAAACAAAGAAACAATATGCTGGAGCTTAAAAATCAACAACCCTTGACCTCTAACTAGTGGACGGGTATAATTTATCTATATGCTTGACTGACCATGCCAATGTGTTATCTTTTTTGACTGACCACCCAACTCTATTGCGTGCCTATGCTCAAGGAAAAAACAATGCTTGATGGTTAACACAAACAACTATACACACTACACTAGGACTACATGTGTGGGCTCATTAGGTATATCTGACCAGGTTGTTGGTCTGAAATTCATGAACACATACATCCGACCACTATACAAGGCAGATTGCACTTTACTTTTGAGAGATTTACATTAGTAACTAGTTAAATATATACTAAATTTATTTACATTGACCTTCCTACACATCCTTTACAGTTGGTGGCATCATACATACTCACAGACACACTCATGCTATACAGATTTTTAGAAATACTGTTAAGCTTGAATAAATCAATCAGTAACAGAATTTAAAACAATAAGGTATATAAAAGGAAAAAAAATAAAACCAACCAATATAGGTATGTTATTTAACAGTTTCGTAAAATGTTCAGCAACACAAGCTATTAACAAGACACTTAGGTATCCGGCTCCGGCCCCGGCCGAATATCAAATTTTACTATCCAGTCATATCCGGCCCCGGCCGGATATCAAAAAGTACTATCCGGTGCACCCCTAGTTTTAATCTTATTTCACCCTTATAGTGCTAAAAATATCCAATCCAGCCTTTCTACTTGCATTGCATACCAAACGGTGGGCACACAACTTCTTTGAAATGACATCATTCTTGTATGGAATTCAATTGTAGTGCTTCTAGTCAGTTATTGTACCCATATTGGTATACAGTTTTACAATGGAAAGAAGAAGTGAAAAATTTAGTTGAACTAGTTGTAAAATATTCAAGCAGTGTTTGAGAATCAAAGAATAGGCATTGTTAGAGACAATGCACAAATGTGTTGATAACATTGACCTCATTCAACTCAAATTGACCTTCAACAAATAAGCCTTGCATAAAGATGAGACTAAATATTTAAGTCTCTGATGAGTCTTTGCTGTCAAACCAAATAATAAGCTTTAAAGGCACAAAGAGCACAATTTTTATGAGTGACAATTTCTATTTTTTTTAAAAAGTAATCTCTAAACTTTTAAGAATTAAAGACTTGTTTTTTGTTATTCAAATAATGATTTGAAACATGCTTTGTCTAAAGAGACGTTGACTATACACATGCATTCATATGGTGATTATATCAAGCATAGATAAAAATATATCACAAAATTTTGTCTAGATTTCACTTTTTGTCTTTTTGAAAGTTCATAAATAAATCAAACATTTTTTTTTTGCATGTCTTACTCAGAGGAAAAAGAAAAATTCAGATGCTATCGACAAGATATTGGTGACACTTTGGTGAGTAGCAGACACTGTGTAGAAAAAATAATATGAACACACATACATTTTAGAAAAGGTTGGAACTGGTAAAACAAAATTTATGAAAGAAAATATAAAATAATTACGGTTTATTATACAAATGTATTAACTGTCTTCAGGACATTATTTTGGATTAACTTATAAATAACAAAGACAATAATATAGAAGAAGCTTTCTTTATCGCTCAGTAGCTTTATTAATTATGTTTTGAAAACTTGACAAGATTTATATAGGCAGCACCATTTTATTTTTATCTTGCTGGACTCTTGTTGTTTTTTATAAATATTTCATTTCATTTTTTCCAGAAAATTTTTTTTTTACATTTGTTTCTAATTTAATTGATCCTAGTGCTAATTTCTGTTTATTTTGTTTCTAGATGTACTCTTACAATATATTAGGAGTAGAGCTTTTAGCTCAATTGGTGAATTGTCTGGTGAATGTAGTTGACAAATACAAACAAGGCAATCAGGATTGGCAGGTAAATAGATTTAACTCTTCAGATAGAAATATTAACATAAAAAAAAATTAATTCCAAAGGAATTCTTATATATGTCTAAAAATATATTTTAAAAGCTTGGGGTAAAGGGGGGTGGGTGGATGGGAATGATGTTGATTTATTTCTTGGATTTGATGAAACTGATAGGTTAAACTTTTTTTAAAAGTTACTTGGCCTAATCATATACTTGATCAGTGTTGCTTGATGCTTTTAAAACAAGGGCAGGGGGACTTTATTCAGTGATCTTCTGTAAATCCAAATCTCAAAGCAAATAATGTTGACATTTCTAAGCTATTCTATTTATTTTTTAATAATGAAACAATAACATACAATTCAAATTCAGTCTTAGTAATATAGGCTACATTAATAATACATGCATAATATACATTAATACTTGCATGGTTACCTTGAATCTAAAACATTTTATCAGCTGACTGAACACTAAGTCATCAAGGAATTTAAGTTGTTATTTCTGTAATTTTTGGACTCAACTCCTTCAAATACTTCTTTGTATTTCAGAATGTGGAGGCTATTCTCTTTGTGTTTTCCTCCATCTCTGAAAGTGTTCCAGCAGATGAAAAAGTTTACGTTTCAAAGTTGTTTGCACAGCTGCGACAGATTCCCTTTGCTAATTCTCAACAGATCTCCACAGCACTGCATATGATTGGTAGGAAATAATTGTCTTATAATATTTTTCTTTCCAGTAAAAAAATATAAAGTTAATAAAAGATTATTGAAAATTAGTTTTCAAAACAAAAGTCTTACAAAAAAATGTTAATTGGGAAATTTACTAATGGCTTTAGTGCAGATATAATCTCACATATGTGTCTTTGGCACAGAGATAATTTCAAACCTGTCTTTAGTGCAGAGATAATCTTACTTGAATGGGCTTAATGGGCATTGCATGGCCTGCATTGTGACAAAACAAAAGTGAAGTTAATACTTTCCTAATCTGTTAATCTGTTTTATTGTTGTTGTTGTTTTTGGTATACTGTAGTAGTTCCATTGAAAGTTTACTTAAAAAATCAACATTATTTACATTAACTCCTGCTTTTGGACATGTATATGTGAAGCTAATGCACCCCATTCATTTGTCCTTGATCAGGTTCATTTGCTGAATGGATGCAGTGGCACCCTGAGACATTGGGTTATGTACTGCCATTAGTATTACAAGGTATTAGTAATCCAGAAGTTGGAACTGCAGCCACTATAGCTTTAAAAGACATTACAAGAGAGAACTTAACAAATATTCAGCCATATGCACATCAGATTCTTATGGCTTGTCAGGTTGGTCTACATTGATTGGTATCATCATACTAACAGGGTTCTCATATGACCAGGAAACTAAAAAGTTCAAATGTTTCAGTTTTTCCTTGGGAAAAAAATAAATAAAACATGGATTTTCCTATTGTAGACAATCACACACATACACAAAGTAGTGTTTTATATGTATGGACAATTTATTTCTATATAAAAGCCATGTTTTATTTTCACTTTCTACATTTTCTTTTGTCCCACCTCCCCTTTCCTTCTTTCCACACTAGGAGAAGGAAAACTCATATCTCTGCTTCCTTTTCTCAAACATGGGAAATGTTTAGGAAGTCTAACCCTTAGGCAGCTTGCGGCACACCCTAACTAGCCTGCGCGCCACTAATACCAAACTGTATCAGCACTTGCTGTTCCTTTGGATATATCAGCTGCCCGGTGAGGGGGAAATGCTGTGTGGTGGACATTGGTTCCAATAGTTAATGCTCATGCATTTATCTCATTTCAATGAGATAATCCATTGCAGCTTTGGGGTCGAAACAGGCCATACATATATTTATGCAGGTGACTGAAAAATGTTTTTTTAAAGTATAAAACAAAATAAAACAGGAATTAATAGACCCAGGAATACACATAGGAACCAAAACTATGCATTTAAACTCTGTAGAATTAAAACCATTTGCCATGCTTTTAAAGGAATCTTTAAAAAAGAGAATTGTTAAAAAACAAATTCTGAAATGACAGTAAAGTTGGCATGCAATAGCTTTCATCAGATTTTCTAAAACATGCCAGAACTGATGACATTATCTCTGCTCTCAATAGAAAATCCACTTTCAAACATAAATTAATATTTTAAATTAAGCCTAGAGAAATGTGATTTTTAACTGGGTTTACATAGCCATGTGAAACACTGCATCCATCCTTAACCTTTGGAATCGAAGACATTGTCATTATTATTATTATTAGTTTGAATGTTGAGTATGCTTTGGAAGTAAATATTTTTTTATTAATGAAAGTAGAATTTTATTTCTGTTATATGTGTATGTCCATCTGTAAACAATATTAGTTAATCTATAATTTTATAAACTGATGTTTTATTCATTTTAAGCCTTGAATGTTGGCAGCCTGTAATAAAAGTAGTATTAGTTATCTCCTGCCTCTCTGCTACCGTAACACAAGTCAGTACGTTGATATTAACCAATTCAAGTATTTCTAGTTATCAGGTTGTTGCATTTTATTTTTCAGAACTGCTTTGAAGCAAATGTACTCAAGGTAAATTGTTACATTTCAACTTTTAGTTTTTACTTTCTTACATTACGTTCAGACGTTTTTCTTTTTAATTAGTTTTTGTGCTTGATTTTTTGTGAATAATGTATTCAGTCCTGTAATATGTGTAATTCAATGCCTGATTTAGTCCAGAGATCTGCTTCGCCTAATGTCAAGCGTGGGTCACATTCTCTCTGTCCTATCACCCATTGAAATTATGCAGTATTTGAACCAGATGATAACTCCACATATTGAACATCTTATCAGTTTGGCAGCAGTTCAGGTAGTTGGACACATTTTATTCCTTTTGATTGTATTGTATGCTGTTTTGTAACTTTGCTATTGCTACTTACTGAGGATATCTATTTTAACTATTTCATCTTTTTTGTTTTCCCTTTTTTGTGGAGTCATTTATTCATAAGTCTGTACATTTTGGTTTACACTTTTTCATTCTTCATTGCTTAAATAAAATGAAAAAAAAGATTTCTTTTTTTTTTTTTTTTTTTTTTGCTTTCAGTGACACATATTTGAACTGATATTTGTTTTTCTCTGTTGATGTTTTCTTTACCACAGCCATCTCCTTCTGTCAGAGCTGATGTCTACACATCTGTCAATATTTTTGCCTGGCTGTTTGGTTCTCTAGACACAGAGTTGGATGGTAAAGATGAAGAGCAGCAACATGAGCTTCAAATAAAACGTTTACAGCAACAAGATCCATCAGAGCCGAAACCTGTAAGTAGAACAATGGTGGGATTTGAAAAGAATCACTTTAGAATGATTCTAAACATTTGAATGTGCCTGACAATGAAACCAAGAGTATATTTAGTATGTCCTGTCTAGTTAATAAAATCCTAAAGCTAGTTGTGCATTAAACTAATGTCAGAAATACAGTCATGTGACAACTACTTTTTTTTTTTCTCTTGTAACATTGTTAGGATTCATTCTTTCAGATCTATGTAATACTTGACAAGATTTCTCCTGCCATTCAGAAAATTGCATATGCCTGGATCTTTGATACTGGCATTATAGAGGTACACACATTTGTATTCACTATAATAGACAATTGTTGTTTTTTATTACATGCAAGGTTAGGGATTATATTTATACAAAGATTATTCTTTTCTTCCTATCAAATATTCTTTCTATTGAACTCCATGCTGTGACAATGTCACTATAGTACAGTTGTAATGTCATAAGGTTAGGATAGAAAGAAAAACGATGTCATGTAAGAGGAAAGTAGATGTGATAGGGATAAGCCAAATTTTAGACATATCCTTTTCATATTGTACATAAGTATCTTCCACCATGTTGCTCTCTCTCTCTCTCTCACCTGTACATACTTAACTGTATTCCACCATGTTGCTCTCTCTACCACCTGTACATACTTAACTATCTGTATTCCACCATGTTGCTCTCTCTCTCTCTACCACCTGTACATACTTAACTATCTGTATTCCACCATGTTGCTCTCTCTCACTCTACCACCTGTACATACTTAGCTATCTGTATTCCACCATGTTGCTCTCTCTACCACCTGTACATACTTAGCTATCTGTATTCCACCATGTTGCTCTCTCTCTACCACCTGTACATACTTAGCTATCTGTATTCCACCATGTTGCTCTCTCTCTACCACCTGTACATACTTAACTATCTGTATTCCACCATGTTGCTCTCTCTACCACCTGTACATACTTAACTATCTGTATTCCACCATGTTGCTCTCTCTCTACCACCTGTACATACTTAACTATCTGTATTCCACCATGTTGCTCTCTCTCTCTACCACCTGTACATACTTAACTATCTGTATTCCACCATGTTGCTCTCTCTACCACCTGTACATACTTAGCTATCTGTATTCCACCATGTTGCTCTCACTCTACCACCTGTACATACTTAACTATCTGTATTCCACCATGTTGCTCTCTCTCTCTACCACCTGTACATACTTAACTATCTGTATTCCACCATGTTGCTCTCTCTCTACCACCTGTACATACTTAACTATCTGTATTCCACCATGTTGCTCTCACTCTACCACCTGTACATACTTAGCTATCTGTATTCCACCATGTTGCTCTCTCTACCACCTGTACATACTTAACTATCTGTATTCCACCATGTTGCTCTCACTCTACCACCTGTACATACTTAGCTATCTGTATTCCACCATGTTGCTCTCTCTCTCTACCACCTGTACATACTTAGCTATCTGTATTCCACCATGTTGCTCTCTCTCTCTACCACCTGTACATACTTAGCTATCTGTATTCCACCATGTTGCTCTCTCTCTCTACCACCTGTACATACTTAGCTATCTGTATTCCACCATGTTGCTCTCTCTCTACCACCTGTACATACTTAGCTATCTGTATTCCACCATGTTGCTCTATCTCTACCACCTGTACATACTTAGCTATCTGTATTCCACCATGTTGCTCTCTCTCTACCACCTGTACATACTTAGCTATCTGTATTCCACCATGTTGCTCTCTCTCTACCACCTGTACATACTTAGCTATCTGTATTCCACCATGTTGCTCTCTCTCTACCACCTGTACATACTTAACTATCTGTATTCCACCATGTTGCTCTCTCTCTACCACCTGTACATACTTAGCTATCTGTATTCCACCATGTTGCTCTCTCTCTACCACCTGTACATACTTAGCTATCTGTATTCCACCATGTTGCTCTCTCTACCACCTGTACATACTTAGCTATCTGTATTCCACCATGTTGCTCTCACTCTACCACCTGTACATACTTAGCTATCTGTATTCCACCATGTTGCTCTCTCTACCACCTGTACATACTTAGCTATCTGTATTCCACCATGTTGCTCACTCTACCACCTGTACATACTTAGCTATCTGTATTCCACCATGTTGCTCTCTCTACCACCTGTACATACTTAGCTATTTGTATTCCACCATGTTGCTCTCACTCTACCACCTGTACATACTTAGCTATCTGTATTCCACCATGTTGCTCTCTCTACCACCTGTACATACTTAGCTATCTGTATTCCACCATGTTGCTCACTCTACCACCTGTACATACTTAGCTATCTGTATTCCACCATGTTGCTCTCTCTACCACCTGTACATACTTAGCTATCTGTATTCCACCATGTTGCTCTCACTCTACCACCTGTACATACTTAGCTATCTGTATTCCACCATGTTGCTCTCTCTACCACCTGTACATACTTAGCTATCTGTATTCCACCATGTTGCTCTCACTCTACCACCTGTACATACTTAACTATCTGTATTCCACCATGTTGCTCTCTCTCTCTCTACCACCTGTACATACTTAACTATCTGTATTCCACCATGTTGCTCTCACTCTACCACCTGTACATACTTAGCTATCTGTATTCCACCATGTTGCTCTCTCTACCACCTGTACATACTTAGCTATCTGTATTCCACCATGTTGCTCTCTCTACCACCTGTACATACTTAACTATCTGTATTCCACCATGTTGCTCTCTCTCTCTACCACCTGTACATACTTAACTATCTGTATTCCACCATGTTGCTCTCTCTACCACCTGTACATACTTAACTATCTGTATTCCACCATGTTGCTCTCTCTCTCTACCACCTGTACATACTTAACTATCTGTATTCCACCATGTTGCTCTCTCTACCACCTGTACATACTTAGCTATCTGTATTCCACCATGTTGCTCTCTCTACCACCTGTACATACTTAGCTATCTGTATTCCACCATGTTGCTCTCTCTACCACCTGTACATACTTAGCTATCTGTATTCCACCATGTTGCTCTCTCTACCACCTGTACATACTTAACTATCTGTATTCCACCATGTTGCTCTCTCTCTCTACCACCTGTACATACTTAACTATCTGTATTCCACCATGTTGCTCTCTCTACCACCTGTACATACTTAGCTATCTGTATTCCACCATGTTGCTCTCTCTCTCTACCACCTGTACATACTTAACTATCTGTATTCCACCATGTTGCTCTCTCTCACTCTACCACCTGTACATACTTAACTATCTGTATTCCACCATGTTGCTCTCTCTCTCTACCACCTGTACATACTTAACTATCTGTATTCCACCATGTTGCTCTTTCTCTCTACCACCTGTACATACTTAACTATCTGTATTCCACCATGTTGCTCTCTCTCTACCACCTGTACATACTTAACTATCTGTATTCCACCATGTTGCTCTCTCTCTCTACCACCTGTACATACTTAACTATCTGTATTCCACCATGTTGCTCTCTCTACCACCTGTACATACTTAACTATCTGTATTCCACCATGTTGCTCTCACTCTACCACCTGTACATACTTAACTATCTGTATTCCACCATGTTGCTCTCTCTCTCTCTACCACCTGTACATACTTAACTATCTGTATTCCACCATGTTGCTCTCACTCTACCACCTGTACATACTTAGCTATCTGTATTCCACCATGTTGCTCTCTCTACCACCTGTACATACTTAGCTATCTGTATTCCACCATGTTGCTCTCTCTACCACCTGTACATACTTAACTATCTGTATTCCACCATGTTGCTCTCTCTACCACCTGTACATACTTAGCTATCTGTATTCCACCATGTTGCTCTCTCTCTCTCTACCACCTGTACATACTTAACTATCTGTATTCCACCATGTTGCTCTCACTCTACCACCTGTACATACTTAGCTATCTGTATTCCACCATGTTGCTCTCTCTACCACCTGTACATACTTAGCTATCTGTATTCCACCATGTTGCTCTCTCTACCACCTGTACATACTTAACTATCTGTATTCCACCATGTTGCTCTCTCTCTCTACCACCTGTACATACTTAACTATCTGTATTCCACCATGTTGCTCTCTCTACCACCTGTACATACTTAACTATCTGTATTCCACCATGTTGCTCTCTCTACCACCTGTACATACTTAACTATCTGTATTCCACCATGTTGCTCTCTCTACCACCTGTACATACTTAGCTATCTGTATTCCACCATGTTGCTCTCTCTACCACCTGTGCATACTTAACTATCTGTATTCCACCATGTTGCTCTCTCTCTCTCTACCACCTGTGCATACTTAACTATCTGTATTCCACCATGTTGCTCTCTCTCTCTCTACCACCTGTGCATACTTAACTATCTGTATTCCACCATGTTGCTCTCTCTCTCTCTACCACCTGTACATACTTAACTATCTGTATTCCACCATGTTGCTCTCTCTACCACCTGTACATACTTAGCTATCTGTATTCCACCATGTTGCTCTCTCTACCACCTGTACATACTTAGCTATCTGTATTCCACCATGTTGCTCTATCTCTCTCTACCACCTGTACATACTTAACTATCTGTATTCCACCATGTTGCTCTCTCTACCACCTGTACATACTTAACTATCTGTATTCCACCATGTTGCTCTCTCTCACTCTACCACCTGTACATACTTAACTATCTGTATTCCACCATGTTGCTCTCTCTCACTCTACCACCTGTACATACTTAGCTATCTGTATTCCACCATGTTGCTCTCTCTACCACCTGTACATACTTAACTATCTGTATTCCACCATGTTGCTCTCTCTACCACCTGTACATACTTAACTATCTGTATTCCACCATGTTGCTCTCTCTCTCTACCACCTGTACATACTTAACTATCTGTATTCCACCATGTTGCTCTCTCTACCACCTGTACATACTTAGCTATCTGTATTCCACCATGTTGCTCTCTCTACCACCTGTACATACTTAGCTATCTGTATTCCACCATGTTGCTCTCTCTACCACCTGTACATACTTAACTATCTGTATTCCACCATGTTGCTCTCTCTACCACCTGTACATACTTAACTATCTGTATTCCACCATGTTGCTCTCTCTACCACCTGTACATACTTAACTATCTGTATTCCACCATGTTGCTCTATCTCTCTCTACCACCTGTACATACTTAACTATCTGTATTCCACCATGTTGCTCTCTCTACCACCTGTACATACTTAGCTATCTGTATTCCACCATGTTGCTCTCTCTACCACCTGTACATACTTAACTATCTGTATTCCACCATGTTGCTCTCTCTCTCTACCACCTGTACATACTTAACTATCTGTATTCCACCATGTTGCTCTCTCTCACTCTACCACCTGTACATACTTAACTATCTGTATTCCACCATGTTGCTCTCTCTACCACCTGTACATACTTAACTATCTGTATTCCACCATGTTGCTCTCTCTCTCTACCACCTGTACATACTTAACTATCTGTATTCCACCATGTTGCTCTCTCTCTACCACCTGTACATACTTAACTATCTGTATTCCACCATGTTGCTCTCTCTCTCCACCACCTGTACATACTTAACTATCTGTATTCCACCATGTTGCTCTCTCTCTACCACCTGTACATACTTAACTATCTGTATTCCACCATGTTGCTCTCTCTCTCTACCACCTGTACATACTTAACTATCTGTATTCCACCATGTTGCTCTCTCTCTACCACCTGTACATACTTAACTATCTGTATTCCACCATGTTGCTCTCTCTACCACCTGTACATACTTAACTATCTGTATTCCACCATGTTGCTCTCTCTACCACCTGTACATACTTAACTATCTGTATTCCACCATGTTGCTCTCTCTACCACCTGTACATACTTAACTATCTGTATTCCACCATGTTGCTCTATCTCTCTCTACCACCTGTACATACTTAGCTATCTGTATTCCACCATGTTGCTCTATCTCTCTCTACCACCTGTACATACTTAACTATCTGTATTCCACCATGTTGCTCTCTCTACCACCTGTACATACTTAACTATCTGTATTCCACCATGTTGCTCTATCTCTCTCTACCACCTGTACATACTTAACTATCTGTATTCCACCATGTTGCTCTCTCTCTCTACCACCTGTACATACTTAGCTATCTGTATTCCACCATGTTGCTCTCTCTCTCTACCACCTGTACATACTTAACTATCTGTATTCCACCATGTTGCTCTCTCTCACTCTACCACCTGTACATACTTAACTATCTGTATTCCACCATGTTGCTCTCTCTACCACCTGTACATACTTAACTATCTGTATTCCACCATGTTGCTCTCTCTACCACCTGTACATACTTAACTATCTGTATTCCACCATGTTGCTCTCTCTCTACCACCTGTACATACTTAACTATCTGTATTCCACCATGTTGCTCTTTCTACCACCTGTACATACTTAGCTATCTGTATTCCACCATGTTGCTCTCACTCTACCACCTGTACATACTTAACTATCTGTATTCCACCATGTTGCTCTCTCTCTCTACCACCTGTACATACTTAGCTATCTGTATTCCACCATGTTGCTCTCTCTCACTCTACCACCTGTACATACTTAACTATCTGTATTCCACCATGTTGCTCTCTCACTCTACCACCTGTACATACTTAACTATCTGTATTCCACCATGTTGCTCTCTCTCTCTACCACCTGTACATACTTAGCTATCTGTATTCCACCATGTTGCTCTCTCTCTCTACCACCTGTACATACTTAACTATCTGTATTCCACCATGTTGCTCTCTCTCACTCTACCACCTGTACATACTTAACTATCTGTATTCCACCATGTTGCTCTCTCTACCACCTGTACATACTTAACTATCTGTATTCCACCATGTTGCTCTCTCTACCACCTGTACATACTTAACTATCTGTATTCCACCATGTTGCTCTCTCTCTACCACCTGTACATACTTAACTATCTGTATTCCACCATGTTGCTCTCTCCACCACCTGTACATACTTAGCTATCTGTATTCCACCATGTTGCTCTCACTCTACCACCTGTACATACTTAACTATCTGTATTCCACCATGTTGCTCTCACTCTACCACCTGTACATACTTAACTATCTGTATTCCACCATGTTGCTCTCACTCTACCACCTGTACATACTTAACTATCTGTATTCCACCATGTTGCTCTCACTCTACCACCTGTACATACTTAACTATCTGTATTCCACCATGTTGCTCTCTCTCTACCACCTGTACATACTTAACTATCTGTATTCCACCATGTTGCTCTCTCACTCTACCACCTGTACATACTTAGCTATCTGTATTCCACCATGTTGCTCTCTCTCTCTACCACCTGTACATACTTAACTATCTGTATTCCACCATGTTGCTCTCTCTCTCTACCACCTGTACATACTTAACTATCTGTATTCCACCATGTTGCTCTCTCTCTCTACCACCTGTACATACTTAACTATCTGTATTCCACCATGTTGCTCTCACTCTACCACCTGTACATACTTAGCTATCTGTATTCCACCATGTGTCGCTCTCACTCTACCACCTGTACATACTTAACTATCTGTATTCCACCATGTTGCTCTCTCTCTCTCTCTACCACCTGTACATACTTAACTTTCTATTAATGTTTCTCCATTCCATCATGCAGCTCTCTCTCTCTCTCTCTCTACCACCTGTACATACTTAACTTTCTATTAATGTTTCTCCATTCCATCATGCAGCTCTCTCTCTCTGTTCTTGTTTTCTATATAAATTTTCCTTACATTTGTTGAGCTAATCTTTTAGAATGAGACGATTATAACTGTTCACTTTTTATTTATTTTGTTGACTAGGCTGTATGTGATTTGTACAAAAAAGCTTTACAAAAATTAGATAATGATTTTGCCCCTCTCTCTGGAGACCTGACCCAACTTGTCATTAATTTATACCAGAGATGTCCGAATACAGCTGTAATAGATCTATGCAAACAGGTACTTTGACTTGGTTTTATTAGAGCTATTGAAGCAGGGCCAGCCTTAGGACTAGGCAGCCACCCAGGGCCTCCAATTGTTTTTTTACAGGTTTTTTTAAAAAGTTGTAGAGAAAAAAATTGAGAAACTTAAATCAGATGCCAAACATAGTAAAGCACAATAACTCTATGTTTACTAGTCTAATTCTGTCTCTACTACTAAGGAAAATGCAAAATATGATTTTCAGTTATTTGTCTATTTACATATAGACAGGTTAATAATAAATTGCGTAATTTTATTTTTTCGCTGTTTCTTTTTAATTTAAATAAACAATTATTTGGGGCCACCAGATTCACTTTGCCTAGGACCCCCTCCAATCGTCCAAGGCTGGCCCTGATTTAAGATAAGGTGGATACAATGGAAATGTTTGATTAAAATGTTTTCTTTTGAAACATTAAAATCAAACATCAAAAGTCCATGTGTTCTCAACTTTGCCTTATTAAATAAGTTGTTTGTGAAAGTCCATGTGTTCTCAACTTTGCCTTATTAAATAAGTTGTTTGTGAAAGTCCATGTGTTCTCAACTTTGCCTTATTAAATAAGTTGTTTGTGAAAGTCCATGTGTTCTCAACTTTGCCTTATTAAATAAGTTGTTTGTGAAAGTCCATGTGTTCTCAACTTTGCCTTATTAAATAAGTTGTTTGTGAAAGTCCATGTGTTCTCAACTTTGCCTTATTAAATAAGTTGTTTGAGAAAGTCCATGTGTTCTCAACTTTTCCTTATTAAATAAGTTGTTTGTGAAAGTCCATGTGTTCTCAACTTTGCCTTGTTAAATAAGTTGTTTGTGAAAGTCCATGTGTTCTCAACTTTGCCTTATTAAATAAGTTGTTTTCTCTTACAGATGCTTTTAATATTTGGGCTTCAAGAAAATTTTATTCCCTTTTCCAAAGTTATAGTAGGAAATATATGCTCCAGGAGTCTCTCATTGTTTGATCTAAGTAAGCTCTAATTGTGTTCATTTCTTTGCTAGTATTATTGACTTCCATTATATGCTCTACAAGCTTCTCGTTATTTGGTATTTTTGTTTACTTCAAATCTAGTTTACTTATAGTTCATCTTAAGTGTGTTATGATCTGAGATTTTTATGATCCATTTCACCCACAGGTGTTCGTAACTTTACTGATGTCATTGAAGGATTTATGTGTTTTCTAGCACAGGTTGGTGATTCTTTTCTATTCAACATTATTTCAAGTTTTGACATTCTTGTAAGTTCTTAGCTCACCTCAACACTTTTTTTGTTCACATGACAACTAGGTGATGAAAAAGTTGAAAAAAATTATTCTTGATTGTAATTGTGACCTCACTGCCATTTTCCATGCAGGTAAGTATATCATTTCACAAGCATCATCTTTAAAATAGCCATATTTATAGGTTAGGCTTATTTGGCACATCAGCATATTACAGGCCACATATTTTAGACTTTATTTTAAAATGAGCCAAAAACCAATTGATCAAATATTATTTTCATGATTATATTTTGTTTCTCTCTAGCTGTGCTAAGTATGAGTTTACCAGAACATGCAACAGTTAAAGCAGCTTGCAGCTTTGTGGTAGGGTATTTACATTTTAGTCTTTTTGGAACAACAAAAATATTTTAATTTATACATCTAAATATCTATTACTTGAACACTTCTTGTCCTCAATTTCTCTTCAGATTGAATTCCTTACTGCTGGTGCTGAGAATGAGGTCATCAAGAGCATAGTCATTACCTATGGTCATGTCTTAGTTGACAGAATTATGAGGGTAATGATTTTTGTTTGATCATTTAATTTTTAATGGACATGAAGTAGACATTTTGGGTACCTGACAAAATAGCAGTAAATTTCCAATAAAATAGCTCAAGACAAAATTGGGCAAACTTATTTATATGTATATGTACCAAGTTTTAGTAAGTGAAGGTCCTTGGTAGGATGTTTTGTTGATGCCTCTAGCTTCTTTAAGAATAAAATGAATAGATCTAAAAGTATGCCATATTTGTAAAGAAAGAAATAGTAGTTGGGAATGTAATCTCATTCTACTCAGTTACTTATCTTTAATATGCACATTTTAATTTTTAAAAAAAGATGTTTTTGAAATGTGTTGAGTGAGGCATATAATGATATGCATGTTATTATATAGTCATTAATCTTGATTATCTGCTGCAGCTTTTCTTGATCAAACCAGGGCGTCTCATGCAGCAACATTAGCAAACTTTGGTGTCAGGATTAATTCAAGCTGGCAATCACATTTATCTTACCAAATCTTTGTTTATTCTTAGACTGCCACTGACCAATTCAATCATCAATTCTGTTATTTCCTTTCTTTGTCTAACACTCATCACATATATTGGTCTTCAGAGATGAAATCTCAGAGTCTATTTGATCTTGGTCAAAGTCTCTGGCATAATATACAATGACAATCTTGCTGCTACAAATAGTGATAAGAAAAATATATGCATGTTTATTAATATGCTGTTAGCCCTTTCATTTGTTCCACCTGGTGATGTAAATACTGCCTTTGAAGAACTAAATGTTGCTCGACCAGATGTAGGGAATCTGTATGACTACTGGGAGGTTTACTGTAAGTGATTCAAAGATTTCTGATAGCAGTACAATCTACCACAAACAAACAGTTAAGTGGAGGGATGGCACCATGCATTTCAGCTGTCTATTGACTGTCATCATCCCAATGTCTATAATTTGGTCACTCACTTCCTGAGAAGTGAGAATAGGATTATTAGATACAATGCTGGAGAAAGAAGTAAAACTGCAAGCAAGACAAACTTAACAGACATCTTGCAGCTATTTTGCCAAGGTATAGAACCAAGCCACTGACATTACATACAGTTTGATTTAATGAAAGTCCTTTTTTTTTTTGTATATCTGACAAGTATGGAAATATGCTTGATTGTTTTGAAGTCCATTTTTGGAATATAAATAAATATGAAATATATTTAAATTATTCATTTTTGCTTATTATGAATTGTATTCTATTATCTTTGCATTTTCATATTTTACTATTTCTGAAGTGTTTACTATAAGATGAATGAAAAATACTGATAAAATTAAATATTGGGGGCTATTTTGTCAGTGCACGAGACATTTTACAAAGATAATGATAAAAAAAATGTTTGTTTTCATTGTAGGCTATTGGTGGTGAATGTCAAAGAGGTATAATTGACTTTATAGCAGATGTCATCATGACGCTAAATAAACACTACGTCACACAGCTTTCACTTTGGCTGAAGACAGTAGTGGAGAATGAAGGCTACCCTTCACCTAGAGCTTCCAAGCAAGATAAAGAAAACTTCATTAAAAACTTGCTAAGGTTCTTGTTTTGTTTTATTTATCTTAGTTAAAATCACAATCATAGTTTGATTGTAAAATATTTCAAGTAGAGATTAATGTCTAGAAAGTAGTTTAAACAACAATCACTTCTCAAAGTATTTCAAGTAAAAATCATTACTTTCTTGAAAACATTTCCAACAGAAGTGACACTCTTAAATTTTCTTAAAAGTGTTTTAAGTAGAAATCTCTGTCATGAAAGTATTTAAAAGTAGAAATTACTGCTCAAAATAAACTGATATTGATAAAGTCAATTGTTAAAATTTGATTTAAATTTACAATTAGGTTAATTGTTTGAAGATTTTTATTCTGTTCTATTTTTGTCTCTATATCAAGACATTAGTTTAAAAAAAAACATGTATACAGTAACTTTATTAGTATGTTATAAACCAATATGTTATAAACCAATGTATTTTTTAAAACATTTACATAGTCATCCTATACAGCAAAGTTTTTCCAATGATGTGATGATAGTTTCATTCTTCTGTTGCACATTTTATTTTATTGAAATATTTACATTTTTGTTTATTCCTTAAAAACAGAGATCGCATGAACAAACGTAGAACACGGGATGTTGTGAAAGAATTTACTCTGCTATGTCGAGGCCTTTTAGGAACAGAATATGCAGAAGCAGCTGCTGTGTTGTTGTGATACTTATGTGATGGGAAAAAACTGGGTTCTGAGGAGAAAGTCTGGCCTTTAAATCATGTGCAATACCTTTTTTTTACGTTTGGAAAATGAACAAATGTTACCATTCAGAAAACAAAACTTGTTAATATTATTTATCTGTAGCTATAACTTGTTAATATTATTTATCTGTAGCTATAACTTGTTAATATTATTTATCTGTAGCTATAATCTAAGTCATTTGAGAATTTCAATTATTTTTTGTTCATAGTGCTATTACAGAAGTCTAATTAGAAATGTTTCAATAGCACATTATATTAAGCTTCTTTTTAAAATGCTCCACCCCCACCCTTGGCTCAAGCTGTTAGCTATTGATATCAAAGGGTTAATATGTTTTCTACATTTTATTCTCTATACAAAAATTATCATTATTTTACAAACTTTGATCTAATTTAAAAAAACAACAACAATGAACCTTTTTTTAAAACTGTTATTGTTCTTTACTAAGCAAGGGTTGAAAACTATAAACAAAAGTTCAGTTCATTTTTTTTCTCAGGGGTGCAAACTAGCTAAGTTAGTTTTTGTGGGCAGCTGTTAAGAATCTTACTAGGATTTCATGTCCAACAATAGTGTCATATTAGCTACATTCTCTGATTTTGGGCATGAAATAAAATGTAACATTTTCTGAAACATTAGTTAAAATACATTTCTGACCATGTACAAGTGGATTTGATGAACAACATTTAAGTCTGATAAAACATGAACTTTGTTACACCATGAAGAACTTGTTAGGAGTCTTTTTTTTTTTTTTTTAAATTCAAGAATGTCTGTACATGTGAATCTTAGTTTAAAACAAGGTAATTATTGTTTATCAAATATTGAGTTCAATGTGAAAGTAGAAACTTGTTCTCAACAAGAGACTTGAAGTTTGAGAATTAAAATGATTAAAGGTAAATTTAAGAATTGATTAGCATAAGATAAAAAGAAGAAAATGAAATGTGTGGCTGTCTTAAGCTCAATGTTTGTCCAGAGAATGCAAGAAGCTTGTGTGGGATGGTAACATCCAATGCAACAACAAAAAAATATTTGCTTAACTATAAAGCATAAGACACAACAAAGACTGTCAGTTATATTGGACAGATAATAATGATAATCCCTATTGAAGTCAGTCAGTCAAAAAAAAGAGTTTTAAGAATTAATATTTGTTTACTCATTCTATGCAGAGTTTTAAGAGTTAATGTTTGTTTGTTCATTCTATGCATACATTCAAATTACTAGCTTTTTAAAAATCTTTTATTTTTATAAATAGCAACTAGGGAAAGTAAATACATGTGGCTCTAAAGATGAAAAAAATGATAGCATGACCTTTGAGATTATGAAGTAATGTAGTATTAGAAAAAGACAACATTTAGAAAGTAGAACCAGTGTGTGTAATGATATTGTACATCAATAGTCGCCAGCTTTTTGTTTGATTGTAGAACAGTTTTTTTTTAGTGTTCAAGCTGATATGGCCAATGTTTTCCTTAGTGAGCACTCCTGGTTAGACTTTGATCCTAGTATACAGTACTCTCTCTTTTTCATTCAGCTTCAACTAAGACAAGTAGAAGGAGAGGAGGTCTTGATAGTAAGGAAATAGAAAAGGTTGGGATGAAAGGGGAGAGAATGATGGTCCATACATCAGTAGAGAAATAGGAAAAGTGGATTTTTTTCCGTCAAAAAAGTACAATATAGTTTTGTTAATTAATGTTCAATACATCATTATTAACTTGTGTTAAATTTAACCCAATCCCTTTCAATTCTAAATGCAGATATTTAATATATATTGTTGAAACATTATTTTTAAGACTTTATGTATACTTACCTGATGAAAACAAACTTTGTTGCATCTTATCATCTAAACAAACACATTTTAACTTTTGACTCCATTATTGTTATTGAAACCAACCTACATGACCCTAGGTGTCAAACTAAATGTTTGTGTTCAGAAAACAAAAATGCTTCCATCTTAAATGATAACTTGTACGCTTTCATTTAGCTGCTCTTCAGAACATATCAGTTGTTGACAGTTTGACCTGAAATGTAAAATAAAATTATTTTAGCAAAATTATTGACACTAGAGATTTGTTACAGTACATTGTTTCTCATTGAAAATCAAGTAGTTATATACATTTAAAATCAAATTTCATTACTTGAGCTGAGTGAAACGTATTTTTAAAAATTTACATTAGTATAGCAGTATTTAATTCCTTAATTTGATAGAATAGGAATTCAAACATTTGTCACACCATGATCTGTTCTTATAAGAATTTACTCCACAAATGCCTTCCGTCAGCCTTCATACAACAAATGTCCATTTGACCTTTTGTAGATATCATTGTTTGTTGCACCAAGATTTAACATAAGACTAAATGTTTCATACTTTGTATAAGGCTTGTTATGATATTATACAACTTTCTCTCACACTTAAGTTATATCCATATCCCTGTTTACCCATTCCAATGATGACTTCACAAAATCCAACTTGTTTACTTTTGAAATCATAGTGCTTGATTCAGATTTCTTCAAACTAATGTAAACATGTATCTCTATTTGAGAAGCTTGTAATTGCAAGTTTTAGTAGCGATTTGAATCATGTTAATTTGATGGAGTGTACCAGTTGCTGTCTTGTGGATACAATAGTCACTGGTCGACATATGGTGCTAAAGATAGATGTACATTGTTCTAATGCTGGTCAAGTCCAACTGGAGAAGTTTATACTATTATTTAATGCATTTGTGTTTTAAACTTTGCAATTATAGTATAGAATCCTAACCGATCTCATTGCTAGGTATTTATTGTCTCATAGCTTTGTTATCCTGTTTTTATGTATTGCAAATGTCCAATTATATTTTAAAAAATGAACTTGTTCATGTACAGATTTCAATAAACTGTTTGATTTGATGTTTTCATTCATGTCTAGTCTTGTCCTATCTACTCCACTTGGTTCAAACAGTAAAACACTGATCAAACATTGAAATAGATATGTGACAAGAAAAAAGGTCATTGTAGAACAACTATAACTATCTGACAGAAGATTAAAAGCTTCCTGCTTAGCCATGGGGGTGACTGTCCCCCTTCATCAAGCTGTTAGGTCCAAAGGAATAGACAATTCGGCAACATCAAAGAATCATTTTGCACTAAACTAATACCTCCTGATTTTTTTTCTCAGAGCTGCCCCACCCCCTTTTCCATTTCCTTCGTATTAGGTTTAGCCTTTACATGGGTGGCTAACGAGTCCTTGTCAGGTGGGTTTAGTCGCTTAAGTAGGCTATGATAGGATGGTCCCGTATCCTCAGCCTGAACAGAATAACACAAGAACCTAAAAGTAATGGCATGTAAAATACGAACAGTTCTTCAACTGAACAGTTAGTGAATAACAACAGTTATCAACATGAACAATATTTAATAATAATTAATTATAAGTTATCAACATATTTACATATACATCACTATCATTGAAGTCATCATTGAATTAATAATTAGTCTAATATCACGCCAATAAGTTTCCATAACACACCTTCACGCTCACACTCCATCTCGGTGCCCAACGTAACCTCCCTACACCTCAACAACAAGAGTTACTGCAAAACTCCAAGGGCGGAAAGGCGACACACTTTCCCATAGCCCAAAGCCTAACACCGTACCCTTACAAGGGGGAAACACAAAACCAGCTACCCAGCCAACAAACGAATCTCTCTCTCTCTCTTGCGGGAACTAAGGATGACGTAAACACACACACACACAATATTCTAGACAACAAAACGCACTTAAAAGAAACTACTTCCTATACGCTAAAACACCAATATTAAATGCAAAGAAAACTTCACGCGCGCACGACAGTCCTTACTGCCCCAAAATGCTTTTTGAACATTATTTCCGGGTATGTCACACCTAGGCTCTAGTCCTAATTAATCTTTTTACCTATCTCTTAGTCTATTGGACCGTTGGGGCACCATGAAGAAGAGTTGAGGGAACCACTGCCTGGTAGACATTGATTTTTGTAGGCAAGCGGAGCGATTTATTCCGCCACTTTCTCGCTTGGAGGCGTCCAAAAGCACTACTAGCCTAGGCCAGACGGTGATCAACTTCCCTTAAAAAGCGATGCGTCATTTGAAAGTATTCTTCCCGGACATTTGAAGTGGTCTACCAGTACTTTAAAGGGGTGTCCATTCACGGTGATATTTGAAGTGGTCTACCAGTACTTTAAAGGGGTGTCCATTCACGGTGACATTTGAAGTGGTCTACCAGTACTTTAAAGGGGTGTCCATTCACGGTGATATTTGAAGTGGTCTACCAGTACTTTAAAGGGGTGTCCATTCACGGTGATATTTGAAGTGGTCTACCAGTACTTTAAAGGGGTGTCCATTCACGGTGACATTTGAAGTGGTCTACCAGTACTTTAAAGGGGTGTCCATTCACGGTGATATTTGAAGTGGTCTACCAGTACTTTAAAGGGGTGTCCATTCACGGTGACATTTGAAGTGGTCTACCAGTACTTTAAAGGGGTGTCCATTCACGGTGACATTTGAAGTGGTCTACCAGTACTTTAAAGGGGTGTCCATTCACGGTGATATTTGAAGTGGTCTACCAGTACTTTAAAGGGGTGTCCATTCACGGTGATATTTGAAGTGGTCTACCAGTACTTTAAAGGGGTGTCCATTCACGGTGACATTTGAAGTGGTCTACCAGTACTTTAAAGGGGTGTCCATTCACGGTGACATTTGAAGTGGTCTACCAGTACTTTAAAGGGGTGTCCATTCACGGTGATATTGAAGTGGTCTACCAGTACTTTAAAGGGGTGTCCATTCACGGTGATATTTGGGTCTGAATTTTATTGGGTGACTTCTGGAACATGACTTCTGTTTTTCCAAGGTTTATGCCAATTCGTTGACCGCGAGCTGGAGATCATGTTCAGTGTGAGCAAGTAGGGTGCAATCAGGGCCGCCGCTACCTATTGTGCAATGTGTGCATTGCACGCAGGCGGCCGAATGTAAGGGGCGGCCAAATCATTATTCTAAGATTCCTTTTTTTTTTCTTTTAAAGCTGTTTTATTTTCATAATAACAAAAAATTACTTAAATATTTTGTTTAAATTTTAATGATTTCATTATCCTTTGAAAAAGTGGAAGATATTCGTACAATAAGAAGTTATTTTCGAAACTTAAAAAAAAAAAGCGCGAGAGGGATTCCCACGGGTTTTTCCATAGGCGCCGACTCTCCCTGGCCTTGAATTTTCGCGGGTTGTTTGTAATATTTGTTTCGAGTCGAATAGCTTGCCATGTAAGTAGATCCAGTAATTAGAAAGTCAATTTTAAAACATTTATCTAAACAATATTAAATGACATGTATAAAAATTAAAATATCATAAGTAGGAGACGTCGTTTTATCTTCTAATAAGAACCGTGTTAAATGTAGACAGCTTTTTGCGAGGGGCGTATGGAACTATATGGGTTAAAACTTTTGAAGAAAACATTTTAAAATGTCTCCGCTAGTGTGATTCTTCTGTTTTTTTTTTTTTTTTGTCTTAGAATGGTCGAATTTCTTCTGTCTATTGCACTTCTTTATAGTGAGGACTTTTGTGTGAAAAAAAAAAAAAACAACATCCGCGACAGAGACGTCTTACTTAACACGAAGAATATATTTTAAAAGATCAAGCCCATTACAGACGTTCCTGCGCAATATGTAGGCCTACCTAGAATGTCCCTCGCATAATACTATTGGCCAGGGCTGCCTCTTTATAATTAGACTTAATATGGCCCTCGATTTTTTAAAATTAGGATTAATAGTGCGTTCTGAAAGCAAACACATCAATATTAGCTTTTTTTTTCTTAATTCTCTCTTCTTACTAAGAGAAAAAGGCCAGAATACGCTTAGCGCCAAGTCCCACCCGGAATCAACCCCCTTTGCCGACTTGAGCGAAAACCTACCGCATTTTCAATTCTATCTCCAGGAAGAAACTTTTACAACGCTAAAAATTTATGTACGCAACACTATTTCGGAATAAAACAACTGTCTATAGAAACTGAATCATTTTAGTGAAATTTCATTACCTAAATTTGGATTCTATACATATATGTATATGTAACACTATTAACACTATATATATATAGTGTTAAAAAAATTAATGAAACCAAAAAATTGTGTTATAATTAAGACCAAGTTTCTTTTCTTTTTCATTACATTCTTTTAAAAAGATGCAAAGTTAAAATTGAAAAAAAAAAAAACATCTTAGAGGGCATGGGGATACGACAACAATGCAAATATGAAAGGAAAAAGAAATGGTACAAAAATGAATTTAAATCAAAGAGTGCTTTAGGTCACAGTGTCCAGCTCAGTCTTAATGAATTTTTTTTTCTAAAAAATTGGGGGTGGGGGGGGGCGGCATGTTTTAATTTCGCACGCAGGCGGCCACAACCTTCGCGTCGGCCCTGGGTGCAATCATCGGCATAAAGAAGCCTTGTTGCAACCATTTCCTTTGTTTTGTTCTGGGGCAGAGACGTTGAAGATAGAACACATTTCCGTCTGAACGAAACCTGACATAGATGCCTTCGTGCAGTCGCTTCCTCATTTGACCCATCATTACATCAAAGAAGATAGCAATCAAGTAGGCCTACACAGCCCTGCTTCACGCCATTTTCTATGGGAAAGTGATCAGACAGGTCAGAATTGTGTCTAATCTGGCCTTTTTGTCCCACATGAAGCTACTTGAGAATGGATAGGAACCTAAATGGTATATCTACCTCCTTTTAAAGAAAGTACTTTCTCTTCCTGCCACTGTCTCTGGTACTTATTAAAGCAATGCTACTAATACTATATTTGAATTTCTTTATTTATTGTCGGTCTCAAAGACACTAGTATTTAATGTCTTCAAATATAGTATTAGTATAACAGTTCAACTAGAGTTTTCAAAGTGTGACCAATTATCTGCTAATTCTTTTCCTAAAAATATACATCAACGGTACAATTTCTAGTAGTTTTCAAGAACAGTGTCCACTCACCCAGTTTTTTTTTTATGAAGAATTTGCAGCCTGAAAAGAGGAACTGTAATAATAATAATAATAAGGACAAAGAAGTCACAAAGCACATTTCTTTTTCAAATACCATATTTATAGTTAAATATAGTTGCCCATTTGTTTTTAAATAAGTTTTAAGTCAAAGAGTGAAATTCTAATGCTTTCTCTGTACTGAATTTTTTTTTGGTTATAATTAGACGTTAGACGCCAACTTCGGGCTGCAATATATAGGCCTATTGTTATGCCGCATGTAGTGTTATTCAGCGTTTGCTTCAGCACTAATCATGCACTAAAGCTTCAAACTCCCGTTAGTAATCATTGAGGCTTTTTTTTTAAATTAGTTTAATTACTACCATTTCTGAAGCTATAAAATATAGACTATGTGTGCGTGTGAGTTATAAATTGAAAGAGGCATTGGGCTGACTGTCGCTGACACTGTAAAGAGCTTGTCTTTGAAAGTGTCAGTGATTGGAAGGAAAATGTAGGCTTATTACAAGCAGGTCTGGTGACCCTAGTTGACAATGCAGTGGCTGTTGAGCCGGCCTTTAGGACCTACGAAAAAACAAAACCACGCACAGGACTAAAACACAATTTGTTAGTGAAAAAAAATGAAACTATGATCAAATCTCAAGCATAGCAGAGCTCTATGTCTAATAGCCTATTATAGCTTTAAGACTCTATTATACAATGTCTCAAGGTTTATTAACTTGTTAGACCATGGCCTATTTTATAAGACCCTGTTGCTTCCTGTTCGCAAAAATGTAACGTTATTTCGATTCTGATGCATCAAAACACAACCAATGTAGGAGGCGTTACTTTCAATACAAAGAGGTGCTTTATCGATTTTTGTTACTCATCATCCGCGGCCACATTCGCAACATCAATCTCGGACACTCAAATAAAGAATATAACACAATATTCCTCCACCGTCGGGGTCCGGGGCCCCGGCATCAAGTCTTATAGTATAGAGTCACTATTGCGGAGCAGGCATGTTTGCGGAACAGCTCGTCGAAAATAGTTAAAATCTACTTTATTTTTTAATTCTCCGCTAAACTACTATAACGGTATTGCGCATGGTCCATTTTTCTACATATCCAATATAAAGGTTTTTCTTTCACAGCAGAAGATTAATTTTGACTCTAGGTTAAAGTTGACAGGTGTGGAATTGTCCATTATTTTTCACGTACGATGCTAGAAGCGCATAATATGGGTCAGGGCTTAATTAAGGCTTTTTAAAAATGATAATGACCCATCACCTGCATGATACACCTAATTTTTTCGGTTTATAAATAGATGTGAAAAAAACGTCATTTCATAGCTTTATATAAATAATGAATATAAAAACAAATTGGGAGGTGTTCACCCAGTTGTTACCTTTTTAAAGATAGTCACAATCGTTAAACACTATGGATGTTATTTAGAGTAAAGTAGCAGCACCCGAGATAGCCTCAAACTGCTATAGGATAGCAAGAACTTATCCCTTCAACCAAAGCAAATTATTATTTGTATATAAATATTTTTGTATATAGTTGTGTAAATATCCGTTGTATAGGCCTACAAATATGTATAATAGGTCTAATTAATTTTTATTAGTAGGCCTAAGTTTTTCCTTTTTTTTTCCTTTTGGTTTGTTAATTTAATTGTTAATATTATTGCTTTTTCTACAGTTGAATACAAATCCTAGCTAATATTATATATATACTAGACATATGTTACCCGCGACCCGCGGGTCTTTATTTGCGCATTACTGTCGATATAGTCACTGAGAGTGTTTTGTAAACAATTAAACGAAATAATAATGTAATAAGTAAAGCGAATGTGTCAATGTAAAAATAGTGTGAATGAAGCTATTAAATCAAAATAGCTAATAGGCTTAATTGTTAATTAAATCCTTTTTTTTTTCAAATTAAAACATTTGCTTGTAGGCCTACATATATTTGATTAAAATTTGAGATGAATAAACTAAATTTTGTATGTTCATGTGTATAAAGTATAAAGTAGATCTTGAGGTAGACGTAGATCTAAATCTACACTAATCTAGAGTTCTGTGATGCGCATGCGTGAACTTTTTTTCATGAATGAATATAGGCCTATCTCAACACGGCTACGCAGCTTTAGCGAACAGCGAACGAATGTATTAAAAATGCTTTAGAAAAACAAATTTGAATGTTAATTTGATTAAAATATCAAATGAATGGACAATAATTAGTATGTTTATGTGTTAAAGCATAAAACTATCTTTGCGAAAAGAAGTTTTATCATCTTAGAGTTCAGTAAGAGTTTTAGACCTAGGCCTAGGAATAGACTCAGACCTCAGAAGAGAGATGTGTTAATGTGTAACCATTTGGTAATGTCTAATGAAAGATTGTTCGCCAGGAAATCTGTAGATATCAGGAACTAATTTATGTAAAAAATGCTTTTGAATAATCTGTGTTGTTTTTTAGGACTAGCTTATTTCATGTACCCGGCATTTTCCCATACACAATTTCATACACAAAATAATTGTTGAAAAAAATTGTAGTGATTTAAACTTTAAATGATTACTCAAAAAGGTGTTACTCTAATCAATTTTGAATATTATTTTGTTATGAATGTCACTGTTTATTTTGTGTCTGTTCTAGTTTCTTAAATTTTTCTTGAGTAAAGGGGTCGTTTTTCTCCTAACGGGTATACCTGATTTCTCCAAGCAGCCTTTGTAAAATATTGGTCCTAAATAATGCTATGTTTATAAACGAAAAATCGCATGGCTGCATTATGATGAATGCACATGTTAGTTCAATATATTTTATATTACTAGGTAACTATAAATAACCGCATAAATAGACGTAAGTTTAATTTTTTTTTCTGTTAGATAAAGTCATATGGCCAATTTTTGTTTATATCCTAATTCTAAAAAGTAATAATAATAGAATTATACAGTAAAAATAATCACTAAGTTTTTCATTTAATAGTTTTGAAAGTCTAACTGAGTTTGTGTTTTTGCAGATGTACACAAGCTACACTATGAGTCAGTCCATCTCTTCCAATTGTTTAGAAATGAGTGTAAAAATGTAGGTTTCGATATTTTTAGCCTTAGCCTGAATTTAAGAAGTTACAAACTTCAAACAACTAATATATTGCCTCTTCCATAAAACTTTCTACTTAAAAAAATACATTTATCCAATGCTCGAAATCCTGCTTGTATACTTAGGCCCTATTTAAATCGATCCGGTATCAATGTATTAAGTAGCAATAACCCCGCAAAAAAAAAATTAAATGAAAGAAGATTGAGAATCACATTGAGTTCATTGATTGACAGGTGACCCCAAGTCAGATACGATGGACGTAAGCACTCTCTAGAGGTCACACGAGGGAACTAGGTTTGTTATTGGGGGGGGGGAAGGGGTAGACTAGACTTTACATTATAAATTCGTATTACATACGTAGCAGCGATGTCTGGCACATTTTAAAAGCTTGTCTTGACCTTTAAGTGGTCTTGTAAACACGTAATATTCCTTAACTACGTCACGCTGATAATCTGTCTAGATGTGCGAGTATATCTCCAGATGTAGAGATGAGCAACCCCCACCTCCTTTTGTTTGTTTAGTCCATAACATTGAGTTCACAGATAGGCAACTGACCACATTAAGCCAGATGTCAACGTGTTGACACTGTCTAGAGGTCACATCTTATGAGGGAACTGAGTTTGTTTACTTGGAGTAGAATTTTTATTAGGGGCGGGACTACAAGCCAAATCTCTTTAAGATTAATCTAGTATGAGTTTGTTTATTATGAGATAGGTTGTCAATCAAGGGTCTGGACCACAAACCAAATTGTTAAGACATATTGACACTGTCTAAAGGTCACTAGATGATGACACTAAGTTTGTTTACTTGAAAAGAAATGTCAATTAGAGCGCTGAACTACAGGACACACCCCCTACAAGTATTTTGTTACACAAGCCACGGGTATAAAAGTGGCTTGCAAGGGCATTTAGTAAATTAAATAATAATAATAATGGCTGATAAAAAGCCATCACTTATATGGCGTTACTTTAATGTCAAAACAATGGACAACTCTAAAGCAGTTTGCAATGCTTGTAAAATAGTAATGTCACGTGGTAAACCAGGCAAACCTAAAGACTTCTCAACCAGCACTATGATTAGTCATCTACGCTCGAAACACCCAGACTTATTCAACGAAATGACTGCATTGAAATCAGCATCAAGTAATATCACTGCCTGTGCCAGTACGTCTACGAGCTCCAGTGATTCGTCAAGCCTCACACACAAGCAGCAACCAGGGATTAAAGAGGTCTTAGACAAAGCTAAATTGTGGGATATTAATAGTGATAATGCTAAACGCATTCACTTGGCCATAGCAAAGATGATAGCAACTGACATGGAACCTTACCAAGTAGTTGAGAAGCCTGGATTTATTGGACTTTTACAAGTACTGGAGAAAAGATACACTGTGCCTAGTCGCAAATATTTTACAGAACGTGTTATTCCAGATATCTACGACAATATTTCCTCAAAGCTTCGTGAAATGCTATCTGATGCTAAAAGCATCGCTTTCTCAACGGACACTTGGACAGCTGATAATACCACCGAATCATATTTTGGTTTAACTGCCCATTGGTTGAATGAGTCATTTGACCGAAGCAGCTATGTTTTGCATTGTACAAAATTTAATGGCCAGCATACGGCTGCAAATTTGCTGTCAGCATTCGAAACATCACTTGAAAATTGGAACATACCTCGAGAAAACTGTCATTTGGTTCTACGTGACAATGCAGCAAACATCACCAAATGCTTTCGTGATGGTAAATTTGCAAGTGTTGGTTGCTTTGCAAATACAATAGAACTTTGTGTACACGACGGTGTTTTGAGTCAGCGATGTGTAGTGGATATGATTATTGCAGCACGAAAAATAGTATGCCATTTTAAACATTCGTCCTCGGTTTGTGGCCTTTAAAACACGAGCCTAATGACAAGTTGATGGTGTCATATACATGAACACAAACATCCACCCACTATACAACTTAGACTGTACTTAAGAGAGATTAACGCTATAAAACCAAGATTGAACTTTACCTTTACCTTAGTTACATATAAGTTTATATATTCTGCATGAGTTATTCCACATTCTACTTTACAATTAGCGGCCTCATGCTTACGCACACACCATCTCATGTTACAAAGATTAGTTTATGATAAGCATATCTGTAAAAAAAAATGCTCAATCAGTGATAGAGTTTAAAGTAAGAAAGTAAATAACAAAATAATATGAATATAGGTATGTTATATAGAAGATTTGCAAAAACTTCAGTAAAACGAGCTGTTTGAGTCATGTAGGTATCCGGCACCGGCTCCGGCCGAATATCCAATTTTACTATCCGGTATGGAGTACCGGCACCTTTTTTCAATGTCGGGAAAAATGATTACTTTTCTTGTAATTCAACGTTAATTGTTAATTTATTATTAGTTGAAAGTTAGGCAATCTATCACTGAGTACCGGAGCCTCTTTTTTATTTTTACAAAAAAAAAAAAAAAAAGCACTTTATATACTTTCAGCCGACATGCCGTATTATTAAAAACACCTCTATGTGAACTTCTCAATCATCTGGAGTCTTAGACAGTCATTATTTTAGACTAGATTTAAGTAGAGTCTAGACCAGTGGTCTTCAACGGGGGCAATATCGCCCCCTAGGGGGCGTTTTCGAGATTTTGGGGGGCGCTGAGAGCCAAAGGGGCGGTAGGGGGGCGCTGGGCACAAAATGGGGCGGTAAGGGGGCGCTGGGCATAAAGGCGGAAAGAAGAAACTAAAGATGCTCTGAAACAGAACAAATTTAAAAATTCTTCAACATTAAAGCTGGGAAACTATATATAGACAAATTATAGTTAACTTGCTTCTAATTTAAGAACAGAAACAGCGTTAGAAAATGAGTTCGGGAATCCCATTTTCTATTTTTAAATTCTTACTTCTTTTACTGCAGGGTTCTCAACCTGTGGATCGCGACCCCCTTAGGGGTCGATACACGATTTGCCAGGGGTCGCCTAAGACCATCGAAAATATAGATTATTAATGTCTATTCTTCTACTGCCGTATGTGTGTGTGTGGGGGGGTGGTCACGGCAGATAGACGGATTGTAAAAAGGGGTCGCCGAGCATAATAGGTTGAGAACCGCTGTTTTACTGTGATCGGAGAGTATTTATTGTCCTTGAATTTGGCGCGTATAAACGTTTAAGATTTGATCAACAAACTAGGTTATACGCCTTATAGATTATATCTAGATATGTTAATATATTGATATTAAAATATTAATTGCAAAAAAACATTAAAGGTAACATTTAATAGAATAATTTAACTTTTTAAAAACAAAAAACATTGATAAAATGTTGTTACGAAAACTCACTGGTATGTCATGTAATATTTCCTTGAGATTTAGTGAATTGCCACTAGAAAAAAAGTAAGTTCTACTTTGATGGCATTTTCAGATGATAGTAAATGACAATTATTAAACATCTGTTACTGACGTTCAAATTGAGTTGCATGAAAAAATAGATTTACTATGTCTTCATTAAAAAGAATGTAAACATAGGAGGCACACAGTGGCGTAGCTAGGGTGGGGGGAGGGGGGAAATGGAAAATCCCCCGGAACCCCATTTAAGGGGACCCAAATTAGTGCTTTTTAAATTAATTTAATTAAATATTACGCAAAATGTAGCGGCCCCCGAAGATGTCAAGCCTTCGGACCCCAAACGATGCAAATTCCTAGCTACGCCCCTGGGGGCACAACAGAGATGTGGCTGCATTTAAATGTTTCAGTAAAATTCCAAAACTGTGGTCGAAATTGGAATTATGTTTTAGCTTTTCAACATACATGGGTAACCTAGATTTAGTGCGTAACAAAGTTAATGAAAAAGCAAATAAAGAAATTGGATGTACCCACTAGAGGAGACCTTCGCCTTGCTTTGGCTAATTTAAAGCTTGAAATTTCTAATATTGTCAGACTGCAGGAGGCACAAGGTTAACAATAGCTTAATTTCATTTTGTAGTGAATTCAGCAATAATAATATTTATATTAAAAAGTAAATCTAAATTTACAATTAAACCTAAAAACAGTAGGCCCTAATATTCCAAAATTTTAACGGAGACTATTCTTAGGATTTGAAAGAAAGTCTTTACAATTAATTTTTGTGTGTAATCACTGCAAATTATTTAACATAATTTTTGCATAATGATAATATTGCTTGTTTTTGCCTTTAATTCCGAAGATTACGGCTGAGTCCAGTGTTTCACATAACTAAGCAAACCCAACTGCGATATACATATTTTCCCGAAATTTATGCAGACAAAGCTGTGGTATGCTGGCTTTTATTTGAGTATCAAATGTTTGTCCCGCAGTTTTTGTAAGAGCTCTCGAACTGTTTCTCTCAGAGGCTATCTGCTGTCAAAGAATGCTGCCAGGTACTTTTCTCTATGCCAGTGAGAGCGAAATGGCGCCTGAATAAATCTTTATAGCGCTCACGGGGGAGGGGGGCACCTCTGTAATTCAGTCCTCCTCAAAGCTCGTCAGTCATAAGCCAAGAGTTCACAACAATCGCCTTTGGCATGCGGTCGTCTCCCAAGCGGGATAAGTGTTATTGACAGCATAAAAATTAATAGATAGATGATATTTTGTTCAAATTTGCCTTCTCCCGCTTCTTTATAACTGTTTTTCTTAGAGGGGGGCGCTGGCGAATTTTTGTAAAGAAAAAATTCGAAAAGGGGGCGGTAGGCCAAAAAAGGTTGAAGACCACTGGTCTAGACCAAGATTTAGTAGGCCTATTATTATAAAAAAAAAAAAATAATCAGTCATTATAGACATCATTCGCATTTTTATTATTAGGTCTAGGCATTGAAAAGTAAATCTATTAATAAACTATAATAGATCTAAGTCTAAGTACTAACTTATTAAATAAGTCATTATAAGTAGAAGTGTTATAATGAATAGATCTAGATTGACTAGATTATAGATAGATCTATAGATAGATCTCTAGTTTAGTAGATTAAGTATAGAGTATAGTAAACGTATACAGTATTATCAGATCTATGTCTTATGTCTATATCTAATAATCTAATAATTAAAAAACTTTAGTCTTTATTAATATCTAGACCTTTTTCTAATAAAAACTGACTATAGACATAGCATAGGATAGACTCGGCAATCTAGTCTCAAGATAGAATATATACTATTACTATTCGATTTTTATATTATATAGATCTAGACTAGAATTACATTATAGATCTAAATATACTAATGGAAAGATGATATGAGGTGTTAGCTAATAGCGTTGCACAAGAAACAAACCTGGGTTTTTCTAAACTCTAATACTTGGTATGTAATAGTAAAACAGCACCTACCTAAATAAATCGTAACTAGCAATCAAAAACCTATATTTATTGTAGTATATATAGGTCTGTGGTTGTATTTTATATAGCCTTCGTAACTTCTTCTATAGAGAAATGACTTTTGTAATTTCTTTAACTGAAAATTGGGCTATTCGCGTCTGACACATATATAATTTTTATGTTCAGCAACAAACCCTATTAAAGACCAACTGAAGAGGTTTTGGGGTCAGACGCGGAAACCGGTGTTATACTTTTTTTTAGATTCATAATGCTTAAAAAAACATACATACGAAATTTTAGACCTATATTCTTTGTAATAATTTAGATATAAGCAATTTAATGTGAGTTTTAGGGACTATTAAATTTCACAATCTCGAAGCCATTCGAGATCAGTATTTCCCAGACAACCAAGGTCGATGACGTAGTTTAAGGGAAATTAGGTCAAATTTTTCAGTTTATGGCTTAGCGTATTTCCCTATTCCTTTTTACAGGAATGCTAGTTTCTAAAAACAAAGGCGACTAAAACACGCCAATTTATAAAAAGTGGATGTTAGAGTTGGGGAAATTAGGTCAAATCACGCAATTTATGGCTTTGCATGTTAGATCTACTGTTTGTCGGCTTATTCTTGATCTAGTCAAGCGAACAGCGTTTCAGCCCACGCAGTACCGCGAGCCTCAGTTCACATGTTTCGTTTTAGTCAAGTTACGCAATTTATGGCTTATGTTACTGCTTCAGGCTTATTCTAGTTCTAGATCTACTGCTTTTGATCAAGAGCAGAGTTCTTTTCTCAGATCATTAATGATGTACGAAGTAGACCTAAATTTAGATCTAAATCCAATTAGATGAAGTCTAGATCTAGTAATAGTAGTATTGGATATTTAGAGATAAGACCTATCTATTTAGACATCCGATCGAGGTGCTGGGCCTAGACATAGAAAAACAAAGTTTAAAATTATATACTCTATCTATACACTTAATAGTGATTATTAACCTATAGTCGTCCGTAAATAGGCCCAATATGGGAAAAAAAAAACAATTATTACAATGTGAATGTTGAGCTCATTCAATGTAGTTATTGTAGTATACGATTATATTTAGTTTGAATCTAGAGTCACAACCCCGTACAACACTAGGCAAATAGCTTTAACTTAAACCTTAACTTAGACTTAAAAGTAGTCTGATTTAGATCTACTAGTAAAAAAAAGTACTAGATCTAAATTTCTAAAAAGTAATCTATAAGGCAAAAATTAGACCTAGATCTACCAATTCTATAATATTATTAATATACGAAATATGGATTTTATTACACTCTTATTTAAATATATTCGTACCGTATATTCGGGCCTATATACTTACATAGTTCTATAAATATATATCTAAAAATTAAAGAGTTTTCATTTATCTCACGCTTGACTCATTTGTTGATTGGAATAGAATCATTAGATTATTAGATAGTTAAGTTAGCAAGTTAATCTGTAACTGTAGGTAACAAAGTTTTAAATTGTGTTTAGACTATAAATGAAAGAGATTATCCTACTGGAGAAGGAGTTGTCGTTTTTTTTCTTTTCTCTGGGAAGTCAGGGAAGTGGAAAGTAAATTATAGTATCAATATAATGTTAAGTAATGCATATAGGCTACTGTTGATGTAATTATGCAACTCATTTTATTAAATTTTAGTAACCCAATTATTGCCAGTTAATCACTGAATATATATTTTTTTTTATTGTTATTAAAAAATGCAGAGCTATACATAATTTAAAGTGTTTAATAAATAAGGCTGGCAGTCGAGTCGAAAGATTAATGAGAAATGCAGTATTTTCCATGGCTACGCAGCCCCAGCTGCAAACTAGATATTTTGCCACATCCAGCCAAGACATAACCATATTCAGCTGGTGGTCAATTTAAATGTTCTTTACGACGTCTACGTCTTCCCTCATCAGTGGATTTTCTTTTGGCCTCTAATATGTATTCCACGTTGCAATTTCTAATAAATAGCATCATTCGAAGAATGAGATCCAACTTATTTTTAAAAAATGTAACCCCTTTACAGATCAAGTCATCATTGCAATGGACATTCAGATCTGCATTAACATAAAAATGATCAAAATTTGAAAAGGTTTCGAAACGCAGAAAGTTGTGTGGTTTGCATTCCGAACTGTCTTCTCTGTGGTCTCAGGTTCAAACATTGACCACTGCCATTAACTAACATCCTGCTGGAGTTTTGGGCTATGACTTAATAATATTAAATCCTGATTCGAAACTTTGTCTAAACCTAGCAAGTGAAAAGGAACATACTAAAATAATGTTGTGTGTATAATGAAGAACTCTATTAAAATGTGATTTTGTATTTACATTTATTGGTATTTATTATATAAAATAAAATTGTAGAATGTTTCTGTGATTTGTTTCACAGGGAATATAGTATTTCCAAAATGATGAAAGATCCATCTAGTAAACTTGTCTGTATGCCACATGTTTTCTGTAAAATAGATTTAAAAAAATTTATTTATTAACATTTATACTTAATTATGTATACATTATATATAGAACTAGTGGTTATATATATATATATATATATATTATATATGTTATACTGATTATCTGATTTAACATCAACATCTAACTCTTATTGTTCTTAATAATAATAAATTACTCTACTCTAGGTCTAGGCAATCTAATATATATAAGACCAGGGTCAGTCTTAAGCCACTGCAACCTATGCGGTCGCAGTGGGCCCTGCACTTTCATAGGCTTCGTGCTAATTCTAGGTGTAATAGTTAAATTGCAATATATATATATATATATCGGTATATATAAAACCTGGAAATCTCATAAAAATCTCCTGAAAAATAAACAAAATTGTGGGTGTCATTCATTCTGGAAAACGCTAATCCTACGCGAGATAAACGAAATAAGACATTGTCAGCTTTCATGTACTAAAATGTAATAATCAGGCAAATTTTCACGTTAATCAGAAGTTTCCATACTTTATTTACTTTAATAGAGTGACTGGCATTTTAATATGCCATAGGTTGCAAAGTTAGTAAAGTAAAGTTAATTTGATCGTAATCTTGTACTTAGTAAAGATTTAATAAAATTCAAAGTCGAATTTTTTTTAAATACGAAATCTTAATTTTCACTTATTATCCTTATTCCCACCCAGACTAGGCCCCGCACAATCAGTTTCACATAGGGCCCCGCAATCGTTAGGACCCGCCCTGTTTAAGTTTAAGACTTAAAGAAATGTCACATGTGTTTAGTAAAAATCTGTATTTTATATTACCAATATAAATGATGACTTATCATTTTTTTAGATCTAAAGTTTAGCCTTATTAATAAGTATAGTAAGGGCTAGTAAAGAGTATAAATATATTCTAGATAGATTTAGCTTAGGCTTTAGGTTTAGTCCTTGACTATTATAATATTATATTTATATCTATGAATAATCTTTATGCTATTGCTAGGATACTACTCACTAGGTCTTACTATTACAGAACAGAGATATACAAATTCAAGCATTAAAAAATGTTGGCGACTGGGCTTAGACTTAACATAGAGGCTAGTCTAGATTACTCTAGATCTACTTAAATTAGTTAAATCTACTAGTTTATAAACTATTACTAGTATTACTAGTAGTAATACTACAATTAGTACAATAATACAAGTCAAGTATTTATAAACTAGATCTAGATCTAGTGAGTGACTAGTAAAAGTCTAGATCTATGATCTAGTGACAATCTAGTGACTAGTCCTATTATAATCTATCTATAATTATATTAATTCAATAGTCTGCTCTATAATATATTTTGAAAAAGTAGAAGAGTTCTCTTCAGGGCATTTTTTGGTGCATCCCATGATAAGTATCATTTAAAATTGTTGGACAGCAAGATTTAGCCATGTCTATTTTTATTTACATTTTCTCAGTCCATTACAATACGTCACTTCCGGTTTCGGCCATTGAAGCTGATTTTCAAATCTCGTTATTTTTTACACTTTCAAATTACTTTTTCTAATATAAATACGCTTTTCTAAAATCTCAAATTTTTAGGAACTAACTTTGATGCTATCTACTATCTAAATCAATCGCTATCTCAATTTCGAAAAAAAAGGGGTGACCCGTCAAAATAGCGCGGACAAAATAGCGCCGACAAAATAGCGCGAAATTTCCCGACAAAATAGCGCAAGACAAAATAGCGCAGACTTATATATGATGTGTATAAAAGTACCAGATTATTCGTAATTTAGTGTCATGGGCATCATTTTTGTTGATGTCTCTATCTTTTTCAATATTAAAACATCTGAAATTATGCAATATTTGCAGAGAACGAGAGTACTTTAAATTTTATATCATTCACTTTTTTCACCTTTGATTAAAAGTATAACTTGCTAAAAATAGGATCTTGAAATGTGGTGACCCGACAAAATAGGATAGAAAATACGAAAGGGTGTTATACTATAATCAGAAATCTGCGGCATCTTTCTTTAATCAAAACAGGGCGTAAGGAATGTGTATGACTATTGAGAGGAAAACTATATTTGTCGCCAGAGACGAAACCGCAGAGTGAATCCAAGATTTCTGATAGCATTATGGAATGTTAGAGATTGTGTGCAGGACAATCTACCGCGAACAAACAATTCAGTGGAGGGGTGGCACCATGCATTGCAGCTGTCTATTGACGGTCATTACCCTAATGTGTACAAGTTAATCTCTTACTTCCTCAGAGAGCAGGAGAACACTGAGAACAAGATTCTGAGGTACGATGCTGGAGAACGAAGTAAAGATGCCAGCAAGACAAAGTACTTCCAACTTAACAGACGACTTGAAGATATATTAATATTACCATTGTACAAAAACAAGCCAGTGATGGAATTTCCACGTGACATTTCCTACAATTTAACTTTGTGAAAGTTTGTGTGTAAATTTGATAAGTATCTTTGCGTGTTTTCTAAGTACACTTTTATAATGTAAATAAATGCTATATTTTGAAATTATTCATTTTACCTTTTTTTTTATTTTTGATTATTTATTTTTTAAGATATCTAAAATGTTTCCTGCAAAAGGACACTGAAAAATTATAATTTAAATTAATTTAAATTTAAATTAAATTCACTGCACTTTATTAGTTTGTTGTAAAATGTTTTACATGTTTCGGAGGTTCCTTCAGAGTTGAAGATAATTACTTCCTAGTCCAAACCTCCCGCAAGACGACGGGGGATGGGAGCGGGCAGGGTTTGAACCCTGGACCATCGATAAATCTGAACGACAGTCCAGTGCGCAAACTACACGACCAGGCAGCCATCCATATTACAGGGCTAAAATGTTAACTATAGTTTTTCTTTAGATTTTAGATGGGAAAAACATTTAGGGCGGGGGCACATACCCATTTTGGCTACTTTTCTTTTTATAGGTAGGGGGATTACATTTGCCTTACCCCCCTTTAAAAAAAAAAATTAGCCACCATATTATAGCTCTGATCAAAGTTGTTAGGCCTATATAGTAGAGTCACAATTGCGGAGCAGGCATGTTTGCGGAACAGCTCGTCGAAATTAGTTAAAATCTACTTTATTTTGAAATTTTCTGCGAAACTACTGTAACGGTACTGCGCATGGTCCATTTCTCTACATTTCCAATATAAGAGTTTTACTTTCACAGCAGAAAATTAATTTTGATTCCAGGTTAAAGTTGACAAGTGTGGAATTGTCCATTATTTTTCACGTACCAGGAGAACCGCATAGGTCAGGGCTTAAGGCTTTTTAAAAATGAGAATGACAAATAACCTGCATGATACACCTATTTTTAAGTTTATAAATGGATGTGGAAAAACTTCATGTCGTAGCCATCTACCAGAAATTTAATTTTTAAAAAATTGGGAGGTGTTAACCCAGTTTTTACCTTTTTAAAGATAGTCACAATTGTTAAACACTATATAGATGTCATTTATTTGACCTGCGCATTTAGCTTAATATTTACATAGTAATTTAGATTATCGGAATTTAATTATGAAATTGTATTAGTACATATAAATTTAAAAACATTTAGACAATAATATTACTTATAATATATAATTTATGAATGATTACCAGACGTCCAGCAAAAAGAGGACATATCATAATATCAAATAATATCATTTAGACCTATATAATATTAATATAACAAAAAAAGAATTAAAGAATAGTGGAAAATAAAATCTTGTAAGGAAAATCAGGGTAGTGTGACGTCAATTAAATTAAAAAGGTAAAGAATTAAAAAGTGACAATGTGTTGTCTTAAGCTTTAATAAAATAAAATTAATGTAAAGGATAAGGAGTTCAAGTATTATATAAGACTAATAAATATATGCTTTATATAGGCTCTGTTCCGACATTTTTACCGTGTTCTTAAAAAATCCTGTTCCGTAATTATGACTGACCATATCTCAGTCGATATGAATGTAAAATTTAAATATCTGTTGAAAAACTAAACAATGCGTCTATTTTTATCGGAAAATGGATGGGCAATGCCTAGATAATTTTAGTTTTTTCCATAGGTCTAACCATGGAACTATACTAACCATGGGCGTAGCCAGGATTTTTTTTCGGGGGGGGTTTTGGGGGGGGGTGAATTTTTTTCTCCCCCCCCCCGAACCCCCACCCCCCGCGAAAAAAAAATTATATGTATTTATGTGTGTGTGTGTGTGTGTGTACATAATCCTTATTACATTCTGACCCTTCATTCTTTCGGAAGACGTTTATTGTGCCCTAGAATATAATAGGTTCTTCCATGAGTTAGTGAAAAAATTGTAGATTCTGGTGGAGCGCTAGGATCTCCTCCAGCGCGGGGCGAAGCCCCGCCGCCAAGCACTATCTCTGATATTGAAAACCAACAAAATGCATATTCTAAGGTATCTAGAGTACATTTTCCTGCTATTAAAAAGTTCTATTTCAAAAACCTAATGTGCTATTCTTACTGACTTAGACCCTCCCTCGTCGTTCGGCGCATTTGCCATCAAGCTGTTTCCATAAAATTGTGGACTCCCCGCCATTACTAGCAAGGGGGTCTGGGGGAGCGCCAGGAGCTCCCCAGCGCGGGGCGAAGCCCCGCCGCCAAGCACTATTTCTGGTATTGAAAGCCAACAAAATGCATATTCTGAGGTATCTACAGTCCATTTTAATGCTATTAAAAGTTTTATTTCAAAAACCTAATGTGCTATTCTTACTGACTTAGACCCTCCCACGCCGTTTGGAGCATTTGACGTCAAGCAGTTTCCATAAAAATTTGTCACTGGTAATGTCTGAAGCCTCTTCCCACCTATCATGAGGACCTCCATGAATGAGTGGCGTCAAGTTGTACTAGGATATCATTGCAACTCTTCTTATGCGTAATTCATTTTGTCGGAGAACATGTCCCGCAAACCTCATGCGTCGTTCTCTCACAATCTTACTTAGGGGTCGACTCCCAGTTCGGCATAGGATTTCCTTGATTTCGATCCGATCTCTATAACTGACTCCTGAAATGTGTCTTAGCCATCTTTGTTGAGCTATATTTAGTGTTTTTCGATTTCGGTAGATGACTATTCACTGCAGTTTATTAATGGAGCCCTGCCACTGGTAAAAATGTGTAACCTCTCTTGAATACGCTCTGGAATTAAGTGACTGTAGTTTGCTTTAGATTTTATATCGAAAAGAGAAGTTTTATCGTCAAAATCTTCTGTTGGAGGTTTTCCACCTCAAAATGCTCTGTAGGGGGATCTTAGACTCAAAACCATCTGGAGGGGTTTTAAACTTAAAAAAAAAGCCACCTGTAGATGAAACTCAAAACCCCCGATTGGCTTGGCTACGCTCAAATAATTTTATTGTGTAATTTGTAATTTGCTTTTTTTTATATTGAAGAGGTATTTTTAGCACCAAACCCCTCTGAATGGAGGTTTAAACTCAAAACCCCTTTCGGCAACGCTCATAGCATTTTGAGTGCGTAATTTGCTTTTTTTCTTACACTGAAGATGGCGGGGGGTTTAAACTCAAAACACCTTTGACTACGCTCATAGATTTTAGAGTGAGTAATTTTTCTTTATTTATATTGAAGAGGTACTTTTTAGCTTCAAACTCCACTGGAGGGGAGTTTAAACCCAAAACCCCATAGACTACACTCATAACATTTTTAGTATATAATTTGCTTTTTTTTTATTATTAAAAAGAGGTATTTTTTACCTTCAAACCCCACTGAAGTGGTGTTTAAACTCAAAACTGAGTAAAAAACCCATTTAGCTACGCTCATAACATTTTTAGTGCGTAATTAGCTTTTTTTTATATTAAAGAGGGGGTTTATCGTAAATTTTAGACGGGTTTTAAAATCAAAATCTTCCTTAACTGTGCTCTTGGAATTAGGGGATTTTCGTTTGCATTTTTTTTTGTTTTGTTTTATAGAAGAGGAGGAGTTACCCCAGGTAGGGGGTTTAAAACTCAAAACCCCCTGTAGGGGGTTTTAAACTCAAAACCCCTAGTAGGGGTTTTTAAACTCGAACCGCTCTGGTAGGGGTTTTAAACTCGAACTCCCTGGTAGGGGTTTTTAAACTCGAACCCCCTGGTAGGGGTTTTTAAACTCGAACCCCCCTGGTAGGGGATTTTAAACTCAAAACCCCTTTGGTTGTGCTAGGGCAATTGATGGTTTAGTATTAAAATCTCACCTAAAATAAACAAAATCAAAGCAAAAAATCAGTCACTAAATTCCGACTCCCCCCCCCCCAAGGGGGGGATTTCATTTCGGGGGGGGTTTGAACCCCAAGAACCCCCCCCTGGCTACGCCCATGATACTAACCATGGAACGTCTAACCATGGAACTATACTAACCATTACGGAGCAAAAAATTGAAAACTAAAAGTAGCTGCAAACTGCAATAGTGACTCTACATTAAATCCCCGCTGTATATCCATCATGTTGTGAAACACTTCATACCCGACAAGGCAAAACTGTTAGGCAGTTCTAATGGAAAGGGTTGCCTGAATCAGCCAGGAACACGAATGACTTTTTAATTGATTAACATGCATGACTAGTTTGACACATAGAAATGCGTGGGGCGTAGATAGATCTATTACTTCTTTTTTGAAGTAACGTCTGTAATATATATTCTAGATCTATAGATCTATCTATAAGTATAGGCCTAAGATATCCATTTGGCAGCGTGCTTAAAACTGATCTATATATTTTTGTAGTTGGCATTTTTAGGTCTGCGGTACACTGACTATAGAATAGATAGAGGTCTAGAATATAGACGTCTAGATCTATAATCTAGTATATATTATAGATTATAGATCTAGGTCTAGAGTCTAGACTAGATTTAGTCTCTAGTCTATATCTACTCTGTAGACTGTAGAACTGTAGAGTCTAGCTAGATCTAGATTTCTAGAACCGGAACTCTAGATCTAGATCTATATATAATATATTCTACCTCTAGATCTAGACTATGGTCACTATCTAGTCTACTAGATCTAGATCTCGATAATAGTAATAGATTATATACTAATTATAGATCTACATCTACTCACTCAGTACTAGATTGACTAGAATTGACTAGATCTATAAGTATAACTATAACTAATCAGTAGAGTAGATTCTAGAGTTAGAGTCTAGATCTATAGATCTATAATAAATATAAATAAATTTTAGTAGATCTAGATCTAGATATCAAATAATATTTTATAATAATATCATTATTTATCATATTTTCATATGTAGTGATAAGTGATATGATATACTATAATGATATCATATACTCATATAATTCATATTGATCTATATACTATATAGATCTAGTATGATATATCATATAAATCTAGAGTAATACTAGTAATAGACTATATAAACTTGATTTATAAAGAAAAAAATGCGTGGCTATAAAGATACTCAAACCACAACTGGTTTCCCACCTATGCCAAGACATTTTAAGAAATGTCTTCTAGCTCAAATAGTAGGAGGAACACTTGTGCTTTACATTTATTACACTTTGAATGGAGGTAATCTTTCTTACTTTCAGTAACTTTCTAATCTAGAATCTAGCCTACATCTACTGATCCAGATTTCTAGATTTAAAATTTAAATCCTATCTAGACTAGATATCATATATATATATATATATATATACGGGTATATATTATTTATTATATAATATATAGATCTATATAATATAGTCTCTATCTAGTGGATATTGAAGAACTAGAATTATACTATGTAGATTATAAAAATATAAAATAATCTAGGATTGAATGAAAAATGAAATTATTTGAAATATTCAAAACAGATCTTCTTGTCTTCCAAGTTCTTGTCTAGCACTTAACAATCAGATTGATATATATATAGATCTATAATAGATCATAATCTATTAACCAGTGCAATAAAACTAGATCTATATAATAGATCTAGATATTCTAGATCTATAATTGACTATATAATACTAGCAGGCAGTTTCATTTTTTGACATTTACCAGTATTGATCTATTAGATATATTTAATTATTAAATATTATATATATATATTACGTTATTTTTTATTATATGTATATATTATATATATATATAATGTAGGGGAAGGTGGGGCTAGTTGTCACAGTTTTCAGATTTTGATGTTTTAAACATATTTAGAATTCATTGATTCTCACCAAACTTAACATGATGTAACTTAAACATTCAGACAACAATTAGAGTAAATGAAATAAACTTTATCTCTTTATTTATCAAAGTTATACAACAAAAAAGTGGCTGGGTTGAGGTTGTGACAATTTGCCCCACACCGGGGTAAGTTGACACAGGCATGGGGTAAAATGTCACACATTTAAAAAATCACCATATCTTGCTATGTCTAAAAGAAATAGCATATTAAGTCAAGACTTTGTTCTTGTAGTAGTTTCCTTGACAGGCCGTCGTGAAATAATGATATATATGTGAAGGTTCTGAAAAGTTTTGGACCTAACAAGAAAAGCTGTAGGTTTTTCTTCAAAATAATGTTTATTTTTTTCTATATAATATTTGTAAAATATCTGTTCACTTCTTTCAGCTATGCACCCACTTCCAACCTATCTAAATAGTAGGACTAGGTAACTTCTTTCCTAAAATAGATGTTGCGCTAGGAGAACATCTTTTCTGTATGTTGATGCTGGCATAACCTTTGTAAACAGCATTATTTAAAGAGAAAGTCGCTTAATACTATTTAGGTATCTATTAGGTATCACCATAAAAAGGAATCAATAAAACAAAATAATTATTAATAAACAAATATTAATATTAAAATTTATTTTCAAAATGCTTAATCTTCATTGGGGCAAGTTGTCACAACTGTGACAAATTACCCCAACCTGTGTGACAACTTGCCCCACAACAATTTTCAGAACATTTATTTTAATAACATTTTATTGGGTCAAGCTTTTAGAAAAAAACTAATTTCAATGTGTAACTAATACACAGAGATATGAAACAGTGTAATGTTAGACAATCATCTCAAAATAATAAGTGTTTTTCAACAAAATTACACAAAAATAAAATTCCACTTTCCGAACAGTCAAAAACAATGAATCGTGATAATTTTAAAATGCGAAAAGGTATCGACTTCATTTTATAACTATTTGTAAATGTTTCCGTAAACATCTCAGCTGTAGTTTCACATTTTTGATAGCGCATCACATTATATCGATATAGTGTTTGTGACAACTTACCCTTGTGACATTTCACCCCACCTTCCCCTATATATCATTTCTGTTATACTACAGCAGTCAACACTTCTACAGATTGTAACAGATATCACTACCTGATAGTAGTTACCTTAGGCCTAATAAGGATAGACAGCATGCTGCTTATACATAAATATATCATTCTTCAAAGGATCTCCTTGATCTAAAATTACACCTTGTATTTATATATATTAAAAAATATATATTATAAATTGGCCTTTAAGTTTTTAAGTCCTATTCAAAACCTTCTGCAGGCCAGCAGAGGATTGAAGTGGGTTAGGTTCTAACTCAGGACAATAGTGATGACAGTCCAAAGTGCATACCACACCACCCAGTAGCAAGGATGTTAGATAAAGTTATTTTAAAATTTTAATCCTAATATAACCTAAATTTTTGTGTAATATAAAGAACTAAAAAAAAGTAATCCCTAAACAGCTACTTAATAGCATAATTTTTTTGTCTCAAACTAAAATAAATAAGATTTCACTGTTGAGTTTTATGTCTCTTATCAAAGGTGTTTTTAAAAAAATGTAACCTATTATAGATGAAACACTGACGTTGGTCATTTCATTTGTGAATGAAATTGCAACATCAATTAATCAAGGCTGTTTCTAATGCCCAAAAGTGGCCTTATGCAATCCACAAAAGTGATGGCCAGGATAACATGACAGAATTTCTGCTAGTAGTGTACTTGGCTGATATTACATTTCACAGTTTTTGTGATAATATTTATTTAGTGTATTTTTTCATCTTAAAAATATTAATATCTCTGCTTCTACTTTTCATACTAGGATAAATATGGTGCAGATGCTGTGTTTTAAAATCTTTTTTTTTGACAATGTAGGTTTGCATCTAGAGTATTGTCAAATTGAAATTTTGTCTTTTTGCCCTTACTAATAGTTTTTATATTACTATTATTTTAAAAGACCTATTTTGTGTCTTCAGGTTTCATACCAAAATTTTTAGTTCCACGACTTCCTTATTTTAATGTTGGTCCAGACATTGGATGCCTTCTGTTTTTTGATGTTGATAATGATGCTAGTAAAATAAGATGGGAACGACAGGCAAACAGTCGACAGGCTGTAAAAGATGCTATGAATAGTAAGCACAATATATGTTTCTTGTTTTCCAAGTGACATAAGATAAGCTCAGTAATCTGTACGTTATTTTTTCACAGTTTTTTTTTCAAACTCATCCACTACTTAAAAATATTGATTGACTTAAAAACAAAAATTATTAGACCAGCCATTAAATTTTTTTTTAGAGTTTCTTTCTTAAAATTCCTTTTTTTTTTTTTTTTTTTTTTTAAATGTGCCATTTCTAAAATTTTCTGATATTTGAATTCAGATGAAAAAGTGCACATGATATCTGGGGATATCATTTTGAAGGGTCAAGGAACTAAATCTCAAGCATTGATTCCAGTAATGGCCAAACCTCCAGAAACAACAAGTGATATCACTTTGAAGGAATGGTTACAGGAAGTGCGATTTGGGAAGAAAGGTATAAGGCTTCACATACATTCACCAGAGGCATTAGACATTTCTCTCCAAGTTCTGAATGATTTTAATAAACAGGTAGTTAAGGTTCTTAGAAAGTTACACCAATATTTACACATACTTTTTGTTACTTCCTTTTTTCAATAACAATACACATAATATAATTAATTGTAATACTGCTGATATTTTAGTATTGTTTTTTTTTTTAATACTGTCTGGTTGTTACTGGAAATGTTATTGATGCAATGTCTTGATATCTTGAGTTCATTACTGTTTATGTGAGTTCCTGATAAATGTATAACTAAGTTAATAAATAACTTACTACACTCAGTAAACAAAATGAGTTGAATGAAGACTAAGTTAGTAAACAACTTGACGATTTAATGCAGTGAAGTAGGGAACTGTCCAACATTGCTGTATTTCACTAAGTCCAATGACAACTAAGAAATCCTCTCTACTTAGTCTCTAGAACAACTGTCACTATTTAAGTGCCTGTGCCTGTAGATTTGTATGTACTTAGTAAACTATATTTTTATGAATTTCAACACTCAAGGTGTCATTGTGGTTCTTGATTGACATTTCTTTATAGAGGAAATGGCTCTCTAGATGAGCAGTATGTACATACTGGATTAAAGAACCTTGTAGTTGATAGACCTCCTCAGAGATATTGCTGAATGGCCATTAACTTATTCCTTGACCTTTGTAGAAATCATTTTCACTGGTCAAGGTTTTAAAGGGGTTTGACCTCAACTTTTAAATAGAAAGTTTCAACAGAATTTCAAAACACTTAAAAAAAAAACCACTATAACTTTATTCACAGAATCCTATGAAATTTCCTGTTTGGATTCATGCTGATGTTCTTCAAGGTCCTCATGGAGAAGAGCCTATCATTGATATTCAAAGATTTGTTAGAACACAGCAAAGATTATTCCCTAAGTAATACAAAATATTGTTTGCATAAAATATATGAATGAATTTTTGTTAACATCAAATGTTATTTCATTTGTTTTGTACAGTAACAGCATACATAATAGATGCATTTGTGTGTGGTTGCTTTGACCTCTAACAAACATACAAATAGAGATTAATATCATTTAAAGCTTTTAAATATATTTTTATAAAAAAAAAAGACTAATGTAAAATTGTATGTATATATGTACTGGCAAGGCAAGACCTGATATTTATCCTTAATTATTAGATAGTCTTCAACATTTGTTGTTTTTTAATATTAAAATGATTTATATATGAAAAAAGAAAAACTAATTATACAAAACTGAATTGAAAAATTTCGTTTCAGATGTACATTGTCATTTGGCTGGACAACTGGTACTCATACTGATCTAAGTCAGAGTGCTTATACATGGGAAAGTGTTTGGGACATGTTGAATTTAGTGCAGGAATTTGATTTCCAAGATCAACTTATTGTTTTTCAGGTAAAAAATTTAAGTTTAGTCAATTTCATCTACAATGTCTTAGAGTAATATATACCTAAAATTTATTGGTGTAGTTAAAATTTCTTAAAAAAATATTTTCTTTATCTTCATAATCTAAATGAAAGGTGGCCAAAATTTTTCAATGGTAAAAAAAAAGGCGGGGGGGGGGGGGTCATATTTTTGGTAATGGGGAGGAAGAAGGGGCATATTTGTTTAATCTATACATACATGTCTACTTCATTACAGTATACACCATATGAAAAAAAAGTATGATGGTAACTATTACCATGTTTTGTCATTTTATTTTACATTTGCACTGTATACATAAACATTACATAGGACTGGTAATTTAATATGCAGTAAAGCTCTACATTAATTTTCTCGAGACATTAGCAATAAAATGCTGCAGAGTATGATTTGCTGGGAAATTACCAGCAGTTTTTTATTTTTATATAATAGGAGCTCTTCCTCCTCATTCAGAAAGAGATTATTTGCTTTGCTAACTTTTTAGTTAAAGCCAGTCATATTTGGCTCTTTTCATTTTTTAAAGAGTATTTAAAGAGAAGTGAGAGTACCCATACTTCTGTGTAAATAAGTTGTTGTTTTTTCTAAAGGTATATATTTTTTGCAACTAGACATAATAAAATTATACTTTTTTTTTTTTAATTATAATAATAATTTGAGTAGAATTTTGTTTTTTTAAGGCCTAGTGAGTTCAATGAGACTTATTATATGATATTATATTACATGAGCTTTTGGATTAAAGGATGAAACAGTAAATAAGTAAGCCTATTTGGTGAGGTTTTTTAAAAATTACTAGCACTTTATTATCTTTGACAAACCAACATTTTTCTCATCAAACCAAGTTCCATAAACCCAAACATTTAAATTATTTACTAGCTTCTGTCACTTTTTCTTTTATATTGTATCAGACCTGCCTACCGTTACGCAAAATGCGTATTCGTTACGCAAAATTTCCCAAAAATGACCGTCAGTACGCAAATACGCATTTAACCCGCCGCGTTACGCATTTCGTATCCTTTTTTTTTCTCCCCTCTCTTATCTAGCTTACGAGCGGTCACGGAGGTCACGCTAAGCCGTCCTGTTGGCGGGGGGGGGGGGGGGGGGGGGACAGAAAAAGTGGGGGAACACATTGTGTCCAGATCTATACGTTGATTGTTTCTTAAAAGCAATTAGATTTAGTCTAGAAATGATGAACGCGAGAGTGAGGGAGTGGCGGGTCAGTACCAGGTTGGTACCGTCAGTTAGCTGATACACCAACATGATTTTTTTTTTGTTGTAAGTTCATTAGTAGAAAGTAATCATGTTGAGTCCCTGATTCCCGTTTTCATTTGTATAGAAAAAAATATCGAAGTGCTATCGATTCAAAACACATTGAGTGTCATTGTAAATATCTAATCTAGATCTAGATTTGGATTCTAGATCTAGAATCTAGATAACTTGTTATACAGGAATAGATCTAGCTAGAGTCTAGCTAGTCATTACGTTATGTCATGATTCTCTACATTACTCTACAATTTAGATCCAATTTAGTTGTAGATCTAGTATGATTTAGATTGACTAGATCTAGATCGATAACACTAGATTCTTAATCTTAGTATAGAATAGATCAAGGATGAAGGTAGGCCTACAAAAGTTTGGAGTAGACCTACGTTTGTAGCGGATCCACGGCATCGGTAACACTCTTGAGCCCAGATCTAGACTAGAGTAGATTATATTCATTATATAGACATAGATCTAGTCTAGATATCATCTCTATTGTCATATTGATCTAGATTTAGATTGTAGATCTAATCATGACATCTAGATCTAATATTTATATATATATATGACAAAATAGTGGATCGCGTAAGTGTTACACATTCTGGTGCCAAAATACGCATTTTGACCATCAGCGTTACGCATTTGGACTTTTTTTGGTAGGCAGGTCTGTTGTATGTTATTGATGGCCACCTACTCTTAGCATAGCAAGTATACTACTTGGCTCACAAACAAAAACAGATAAAGAAACAGTTTGGATGACACCTTTGTGAAATAAATGGTTTCGAATTAAGTACTTGGAATAAAAAAAAAGAAATTTATCTAGAAATGTATTCAAATGTATTGAAAACCCCACTGTATTCTCAGTAGCTTGCCAGTGTCTGTTAAGACTATTGATACTTAATAAGTTCAATAACTCATGCAATAATAATGACTCTTTTAATTGCAGGCTCGGCTGTCATTGGTACACAATTCTATTCCTCAACTTAAATGGTTGTGTGACAATGTCAAATCCTCCAGTCTAATGATTTGGCATGAAGATGGTGATATTGTTGTTTCTGAAGATGTCATGTATGTATCATATAGGTTTCCACCTCAAGGAGTTTATTTTGACCTCAACCATGACCGTTTTCAACTATTGCTCGATCAGTACCGCCATTTTTCCAGAGACAAAGTTAGTCACCATGTATTAATGAGAGATGAACGTGTTTTTAAACCTGATGGTTGGTGGAAAATGGGCTTTCATAGGCAAAAAAATTCAGTTCTGGCCAGTACAGAGGGCATCATTCTGGCAACTCCAATAGTCTACCTCACATCTAAGTCCAAATACATGCCCACTTCAGAGATCTACATTCAAGGCAGGATTACTTTTTTCAACAGAGATAACAGAGAATCTGAGAGTCATGTCACTGGTCTTAATATATATGTCAGACCAACTGAGTATGAAAGATTTGATAACATTGTAGGCATCCGTTGTTTCATTGGGGTAGGAGGAGAAATAGAAGTCACAGGAAGCAACCTTCCAGACAACATTGAAAACTTTAGAAAAGCTGCAAGAGTAACACCTACACATACAAATTGTTATCGTTTCAAAATTGTTGATGACAGAACACAGATTTTCTTTTGGATAACCTCACTTCATGATTGTACAACTTTAGAAAGTGTAGCTGAGCCAGAATCTTCCACACCACTGTTAACTGTTCCCATCCCAAACTCATTATTCAGTAAAGAGCTTCGTCCATTTATTTTGAAAATGGAAGATGTGAAAAGACAGGTATTGATTGATGAACTTAGCATAAAGCATAAATAAGTTAAATATTATGACTTAGTTTCATCAAGCTAGATTTTTTTATGGAATATTTTGCTCCAAATACTGTTACATTCCTAATAATCTTTTTTGTATGTCAAATTTTGAATGTTCCAATTATTGAAGTAATAATGTATATATATATAGTACTATATATAGTATTTTTTTTTATATTGGTTTGTAAAATACATGTTGACATTTACACAATAGATTTCACAGAATTGTCTAAATAAGCTTATAAACCTAGTTCACAGTAAAGTCTGAATCTCATGATAACAAAGATAAAACTTGCTCAATTTGTATCAATACTGTCCTCAATTATAAAAAACAAATATTTTTATTTCAAAAATTTCTACATTATTTTTCTTTTTACCTCTTAGTAAGCAGGTGTATTTAAAAATGTATTTGCATGGGACTAATTAAATTAGAAATTATTGTGTACCAGTATATAATTTATATACACTGTGGTTGTGATGCTTATTTTAGATTCCTTCTGTACATTCCAGTCTTTATATACAAATTATCTCCTTTTGAATTTTGTTTTACATTAATTACATTTACATGAATCAAATAAAGTTATAACTCAAATTAGCTGTTAATTGTTCTTTTATTTACAAAAAAGTCAACATTTTAATTTCTGATTACATAACACTTTTTACATAAATAAGCTCACATATAAAATTAATAACTAAGGCTTATCTTCAGAATATTCTGAAGATTTAGGAGTTCAGTATTTCATGTGGCTACACTGGTCATTCATGTTCTCTTTTTGCCATCTAGGCTTGTCTTCAGCAATAACTTTCCTTTTGATCACAAAAAAAAAAACACTGATTGAAAATGTAGGTTACCTTTCATTACTCATTTTCCCAGTGTATAAAATGTAATACAAAAAATTAAAGGCATTATTTTTTAAATATATGAAAACATTTTTAAACAGATGCATAAGTATAAAAAAAAATAATTAAATAGATCAAATCAATAAAACAACAAAAAGAAAATAATATTAATGATTATTTAACCTTCAACATATTATAATACCAAATAAGTTAAATAAATCTCTGTCAAACTTGTAAATATCTAGAATGTTTTAAATCTAATCACACAGAAATATTATCCATTACACTGTAATTAATTTTGAAGACAATGAAAAAAGAACATAAATGGTTTATGTTTTTAGCTGAAAAACACATTTACTCAGCATTGTCAAACTTGTATTAAAATATAAGAGAATGATAAAGAAAAAAAAATGTTTTATCTGTAAAACACTTTTTATAGTTTTGATCCAGCTTTAGGCTGAAGTTCTTTTAATTTCATTGCCAATCCCATATTGCCAGTTATTTTCAATTTTCCTTGGAAAAAAGCCTGAAAGAAAAAAAAAAAAAATTTAAATGTAAACAGCAGTCAAGTCAAATGTCAAAATAATCTCTTGCAATGTAACAAGTCAAAGGCTGTAAAGAATTTAAAAAAATTAGCTCTTGCCATTTTCTACATTATGTTAATTTCTTGGCTATGTTGTTATTTAATTTCTTAGTTAATAAGTATATTTAGAATATCAATATAATTTCTACTATTTCTTCAGATGACTTAGGTTCATGTCATTAGCATTACAAAAATAATGCTACAAATTAAATAATATAATACTTTTCTTAGAATAAGTTTGAATTTTAAAAAAAATTAAATAACAAAAGAATGTTTTTTAAAAAAAAAAAACATTTTAAGGAGACTGAAGCAAATATTGTAAAAAATGCTATGACAAAAGAACATTCATTTTGTTTTACAGAGTAAGTCAGCTAAGTGTGACAAGTCGGATTAAGATATTGGCCGTTTTGGGTGTCTAGGGGATTTTATAGTTTGAGAATCCTTACTTGCACATATAAACTACAAGCACAGCGTTATAATGCAGGCAACAAATACTATATTTTAGATGTAAAATTATGTACAGTTTATTATACAAAGGATAATTAAAAGGTAAAATGCTGTACAGATGCTAGAATGGGATCTAGCGTATTTACATTAGGAGACTATCATCATCAGATATTAGAACCAAGTGGTCTGAGTGTCATTAGGCTGGTTGCTTAGCTTTTGGTCCGATGCCGCACTGATGAGACGGGTGTGGCTGGTACTGATGCTGTCTGCTGGTGGGCTGGCGTAGCGGATCCAGGCTCCGTGTGCAGTCCAACTTGTATGGTTGCAGAGCTAAGCTGCGTCTACCAATCAGTTAAGCCAGTGACGAGTCTGTGGCTAGCGTTGTTACTTGGACTCTTGAAGGATGAGTAGGTCTGATGTCTACAGATCTGGTGCCAACAAATCTGCTATCAGCTTTAGGTTGCTAAGATTTCAGGCGGATGTAGCCTATAGATAAAAGCTGCAACGATATGATGTATACGTCGGTTTAGCCATAATGATGACACTGGGAGGTAGATGCCTTTCCGTGAAGGACATCTTCAGAATGATGTATAGAAACTATAAGATAGTTTCATATTTATCAAAGGGACCTAACAAATGAATATAGTGTCCCATCAAGGGAGATAACAATAATAATGGGGACTCCCATAAAGGGAAATAACAAACAGTAATAAGTGATATATGATAAGTAATACAAGTGTCGTTCACCAATCACGGTGAGTAGCAAGTACCTACATCGCTTAGATAAATGAGATGAAAGGGGAAGGGAAGATCAACGTCTGATACTCGCCCATGCTCTCACATAAGTAAACATAGAGCATAAGTACATACATATTCAGTAATAAGACATGTTTACATAAATGTTTGGATAATTCCCTGCCAAGGAATTAATCAATGATACTATATTGAAGGCTCGTGCTGAGCGCTAATATATCAGAGTCTAATTAATGATAGTTAAAGAGCTAAATACATCTGGTAAGAATTGGTAATAAATTCTAGTCCAAATGGCTTGAACATTTAGCCATAAAGGTCATGATATAAAATATAAGTATACAGTAATCTACTTACATCATCCATGATAAGAATGCACAAATATATACACAAATAATGTAGTAATAAATGCACAAAAATATATATACATTACTAAGTAAAATGGTTCTCAAGCACTTTACTAAGTTACATACCACCAATCCAAAGTGAAATAAGGGAATGAAAATAGTCTAGAGCTCAAGCAAGAGTTAGATGTGCTCCCTGTGGGCTCTCCAGCGTGAATGAGATCGGACGATGAAGTTTGTCCATATACACGTGGATAAAAAGGGGGGGGGGGGTGAGTGGCGGGAGATAAGTGCAAGGGTGGTCTAGACTATCTGGCGTCTTTGACAAAGAGATCCTCGCTTGACCGTGACGGCGTTTCCGAGAGATAGACGCTGCGCGAAGGCGCGAGTTGAAAGTCCAGGAAATCAGCCCAGGTGGTCAGGTGGATTATGAAGGGGAGATTATCAGAGCTGGGTACATCAAGGGAGATTATACCTTGATAAAGGCTAGTGCCAGACGAACAGCGTTGCCCGAGGCGTTGAGTTGAATGGGCACTTTGAAGTGACCAGCCGCTCCCAACAAGGGGGGGGGGGGGGGGGTCAACGGATGTTTGCCAAGATAGGAAAAGGGGAGCGTACTCTTGTCAAGAGTCTAGTGTGACAGGTGTCAAAGTGGGGATAGTAAAATGTGACATCGCTGTCATAGGGGGTGGGGTTGGATTGGAGGGGGGTGGCTGTGTTTTTAGCGCTTGATTGGCTAAATTAATAAAATTGATGATTAATAGCGAGTAAATAAATTAATTAAATGCTTAGACCTGAGTGATATCTTGAGTGAGCTAAAACGGTTCGTCACACTAAGAACAAGATAGGATTTGGGTTTGGTCAAATCATGACTAAACTTACAGTTTGTGGGTTCAACTTTCCCAGCATAAGATTTAATAAATCTTCATCAGCCATTATAATGGTTGTATCTGCTTTATCTAGAGAAATGGGAAAAAACATCTTTGACGTCTTTATCATCTGAACTAGGCAAAGTATCAAGATATTGTTTAATTCATGAATTATAAAATGAACATTGCTAAATATATTTTGAATTATCTACATTGTTACCATTTGAGTCAAATTTAACAGCCCCGTTTCCATTTTTAACATCAACAACCCATACTGCCTCTTTGTCACCAGGACCCTTCACTTTAAAACAAAAGACACCTTTCATTTTTTTAACAATATTTGCACCATCCTGCAATAAAATACACAATATTTATTTGGTAATTTTGAAAAATTAAATACACAAAATAAAAAGGAATAAAAATATATGGCATAGAATATCAAGTTCAAAAGTATAATTCAGTGTGTAATTATTGTCTAAGCTGCTACCAAAACTTAAAAATGTATACTGATATTTTTAATTAAATTTGCTTTAACTCAACTCTTGTGCCTTGGTATTTTTATCCAGATACCAAATATGAACAATAATAATAATGTATTGTTTCCTATTAAATTAGCTAGTATTGACTAATTCTGTGAAATGATCTATTTTTGATAATAAGTTTCAGCTTACAAACAATATGTTAAAAGGTGCCTTCTTCTATGATTAAATGTAAGGAAGAGATTTTATTTATTTGTAACAATGAGTGTTTGAAAGTAGGAAAAAAATAATATTGCTCTAAAGCAATTCTTTAACTTAAATTCCTACTTTATTATTATAATTAATGGTTAAATTAAGAAAGTTGGTATTGATAAGTATTAGTTTAATACATACAGCGTCTAATGCTTTTTTTATTTCTGAAAACATGGCAGCTGATTTGAAATCTTTCTCCACAGTAGAACTGGTTGCTACAGCTTGAATACTGGGCCTGTTCAAAATTCTCAAACATTACATTAAAGGTTTAAGAGAAGAAAAAAAAGTAATACAAAATTTATTTCTAATTTTTTAAAATTTGTCCATCCACCAAAAGATTTACTAAGGCAATAAAAAAAGTAAAAACTTATTAGTCTTTCAATATAATTTTTATTATTTCCTTAGATGACTGTTTTGTTCATTGGCATTAATGATTCAAGTTTATTAATATAAATAATATAATACTTTCATGTGAATTAAGTTTGAGATTTTTCTTGTAATTAGGTAACAAAAAATGTAAATCATTTTATTTGACATTTTAAAGAGTCTGCAAAAAACTAACTTTATTTATGAAGAGCATGGCAAACTAGATACTTACTTTAAAGAATTTGGAAAACCCATTCTATAAAGGGAAACAACAACTGCACCACCTAGACCAAGGTTGTGTTGAAGTGCAACTTTTGCGTTAGAAACTTGTCTCTTACCAGCTGCACCTCTTAGTTGCCAGCACAATTCTGAACATTGAGCTAGACCTTCAATGAGAGTTAAGCAATAATGTTAAATGACCTGCTAGTAGGAATTCATTTGCACAATGCTATTTTGTAACCTTCACAATGACAGTTTAAGTAATAAGTAGTTTGATCTCAGCGTATCATTCTGTAGTAAGAGAAATCATTCTATACAGTTACTAATTCCTATTGGACATTAACATGCATGATTGATACTGTTAGCATTTAAATGTACATCAAAAGTCATTACTCCATATAATAATACAAAATAAAACCATAAAATATAGCATTTTTAAAAACAGTATTAAAAAAATGAATTGGTGTTTGTTGATATTTTAAGACTATAATGTGTATTTTGGGTTGACATATAATATTCATGTCTTCACTCTTGGGTGTTTACAACACTCAGTAAACTCTATTTCTTTGTTTACACATTAACAATAAAGCACAGGTGTGAATTTTACTATCTTTAATAGCTTGCCAATATCTGATCAACAGACCAATAAAACAACCAAGACATTGACGTACTGCATCAAAATCTCCACCAGTATTACATATTGAAACTGAGATAGATAATGTTTCACAGGTCCAACTTATCAGTCTTGCGCACCTAACCATAGAAACTCCAGAATAAAAAAAAAACTGACACTCCATGGATATCACAAAAGACATGTAGATGAAATTCGAAAAAAAATAAAATATAGACTTTTTAACTTTGTAACTAAACTAAACATTATCATTATATGATAATATTTGTACAATTTTAGATATGTGGTTAATCATAGTATAGTATGCCAGCTAGTCATGGACTAGTCATATTATTATAAAATTTTACATATTATTATTAGATTCTAATCTAGTCTAGATCTACTACTGTAGACAGTAAACTGTAGTAGAATAATAAGCAGATCTAGACTGTATAGTCTAGTAGTAGTTAATACTTATACTAAGTCCATATTTCACATATATAATATAATATTTAAATGGGCGTAGCCATGATTTTTTTTTTGGGGGGGGGGGGGGGGGGGGGGGGAATTTTTTCCTCCTGCCCCTGCCCTAGCTAGCAAGTGGCTATGTATACTAAAGTTACTCATACTGATGATTTTATTGATCATATTCTAGACTCATCTTTATAGATCAATTCAATTTTGACTCTAAGATCTAATCCATCTATGATAGATCATAATCTAGATTTGTCTATGTCAAATTTATAGATCTAAGCGAAGCATTTCTAGCCATCTTAATTAATCTTGATAATCTGAAGCTATAAACTATACTACTATAGATTATGGAGTATTATATATAGATTCTAGATCTTTAAATCCACTCTAGACCTAGAAATAGTAGAATCTAAATCAATTTTACTCTATGACATTCTGTGAGTTAAGTTAAATAAGTTGAATAAGACTAAAATGATTATCTAATTGGCCTCCTTCAGTCGTAGAACGACTATGGTTCATCTTAGAGCACACTTCCTCATGTGGCTGTGGAGCCCTATTTTGGAGAGACACTCCCGTCCACAGATAGCGCAGGTTAAGGTGGCTTTAGCTTCGGTGGTAGAGGAGCTGGCCGTTTTTCGGATTGTGCGTTTTTCTTCCTGGGCTGAGACCCATGTACTTTCACTGTCCATAGCTTTCTTGATCACTGTCTCTCTCCACCTGTTGCGGTCTAGAGCTATGTCTTCCCAATTGTCAGTATTGATGTTCACTGATTTGAGGTCACGTTTTATTACATCTATGTAACGGAGGTGGGGGCGACCAGTTTTTCTTGTGCCAGTCGCGAGTTGACCATAGAGGATGACTTTTGGGATGCGCTTGTCCTCCATCCGGCGAACATGTCCAAGCCAGCGCAAACGGCGTTGTCTGAGGGCTGTAAAGATGCTGGGAATACCTGATCGCGCAAGGATCTCAGTATTGCACACTTTTTCTTTCCATGTGACATTCAAGATCCTACGGAGACATCTCAAATGGAATTCAATGAGTTCAGTTTTCTCTCTTGCTTTGCGTAGGTGGTCCATGATTCACTGCCATACAGCACAGCAGTGTACTCATAACGCATGCCTTGTAGACTTCCATTTTGGTCACCATAGTTAGCTTATGGTTTTCCCAAACTCTCCCCCCCCCCAGATCTTCTAAAACAATGCAAAACTACTCTAATCCAACCTCTACACGAACTGCTTTGCAAATGTTGGCAATAAGGTGCTGTGCCACAAGACCTGCAGGATGCTAAAATCATTACACTATATAAGAACAAAGGTGACAGAAGCGACTGCAACGATTACAGGGGAATCTCCCTCTTAAGTATTGTAGGCTCGAGTGATACTTCCCAGGCTACAAAAACTCACTGATCGAGTCTATCCAGAATCACAATGCGGATTTCGCTGAGGGAGATCCACGATTGACATGATTTTCTCCATCCGCCAACTCCAGGAAAAGTGCAGAGAACAAAGGATGCCTTTGTACATTGTGTTTATTGACCTGACAAAGGCCTTCGATCTAGTTAGCAGAGATGGCCTCTTTAAAATTTTACAGTTAATAGGCTGTCCACCCAAGCTACTAAATGTAAAATGATTATATTATACTCAGTATGTATAGACATAGATCTATACTATATTCTAGTAAAATCTATTACGTGTCTTAGTAGTCTTACTCTACACATATATATATATATATATATATATATATACAGGGCTTTTTTGTGACAGTACGCACCATACAGCATACTGTGGGGGAAAAAATTATTACTTTTCTTGTATTTTAATTTTATTGTTAATTTATTAGTAGTTAAAAGTTAGGCAATCCATCACTGAGTACCTGCACCTAATCATTGAGTACCTTTACAAAAAAGCACTGTATCTGTATGTATATATATATATATATATAATATACTATGTAACTCAAGTCTTTAGTTATAATTAATAATTAGATTTAGATCTAATACTAAGTAATACTTTAAATTAAAGTTTAAATAGATCTAGACTCTATTCTATAGTCTATTGTCTAGGACTACGATTAGAAATTTAGATTTAGATTATAGTATTATAGTCATTAATTATAAAATTATACTAATTATAGTGATCTAGATTTCTAGATCTAGATGATCATGATACTATAATAATATGTACTATAAGACTATAAGTATAACTATTGACTATAGTATAGTATAAACTATTATTATACTATTTATACTAATTATAGAAGCTATAGATCTAACTATAATATACTTTTGAATATTGATAGATAGAAGATATATACTTTTTTTTATATAGTTATAGATCTAGTCACTAGTCTAGATCTATATTCTAGATCCAGTATATCTAGATTGTCTAGATCTATAGTCTATAATAAATATTTTTTTAAGATTAGTTGCCGGTCAAAGTCAAAGTCCACCCGAAGTCCAAGAAGGGATACTTTTCTAATCTAAATAAATAAGTAGATCTAGAGGCTCTTATAGTTTGAACACCCCATCGAATTCTCCTTTCTAAACGGGTCGCTTTTTTTTGTTTGTAATTCATTTGTTTTTATGTTTGGAGCTAAAATCGACGATTCGGGACTGTGCATGTCCAATTTTAGATAAGTTCTGGTAATTTTGTTCCGTTTTTTCAAAGCAGATGGCAGTTATTTAGATTCTCGGTAACCATGTATGTTAAGCTGTTGTTTTAACCTCCCCCGGCAATTCATACCCATAAAAGGGATGAAGGCTATATTATGAGCCTGTTTGATCGTAGGCTGATGGGCATATCAAAATAAGCTTCCAAACATCTTTAGAAAGACATTCCAATCACATTTATACCGTTAGCTGTTAAATAAAATTAAAAAAGGGGGTGTCCAAACAAATAATAATGAATTCAGCTCATTCTCCTTTTTGAACACAGCAAAATCGTATTAAGAAATATTATTGGGATTAATAAATCTATGATTTTTTCAATGAATAAACATGACCTAGATCTAGATAGAGATATCTAGAATATATAACTTATGAATGAAAGAAAAAGTGTGGGCTGCTAATTTGAAGCCAGAGACCATGCCCACTGCATGTGATCGCGCAAGATAAGCTGGAGAGGTAAGGAGAGGTATACACTCAGCGAGTAGTGTCACAAACTATCCAACAGGCAGTGGAGGGAAGGGGGAGAGAGTCATGAAAAGAATTATAAGCATCTATGGGAGGGAGGGGATGTTAAGGTGTCACAAAACGAACATCCAAATTATGAAAACAAGAAGAGGGTCCTTGGATGGGAGTTAAAAGAAAGAGAGAAAATACAAGTAGCCTAGTAGAAAATATCATGTTTATTAAATTAAAATAATTAATTTATAGCTCTATAATCTATATAAATTTATTTCTGTCTGTTTCTACACATAGATTATATAGGTATTTAAATAAATAAACTATACACGATATATATATATATATATATATATATATATATATATATATATATATATATATATATATAAAGAGAGAAAAAGAGAGAGTATATGAGGAAATAGACTATAAATACATATTGCAAAATTGAATCTATACTTCTTTTACTACAATCTAAATAATTTTTAAGTAACACCGATATAATTTATTAGTGGTGTTCAGTTATAAGAATCTACCATATATCTATAGTAGATTCTTATATTAGGCACACCGTATTCGGGAACTGGGTCAAATTTTTATTTTATTTTTTTATTTGGTGACGGTTTAACTTACAAAAAAACTGAAAGCAGATTCTTATTCTGCAACTAAAGGACTATAAAAATAGCTGTGTTTCTTTGAATTACCACCCATAGTCAAGATTTTATTTTAAAATAAACCAGGTCACTTCATGCTCCTATAATAAACGCAGTTTTTGTGCTTTCTCCTTCAGCACACATCGAGCACCGTTAAGAAACACCACTATGTTATTGCTAATAAATTATATCTGTGTTAATTAAAAATTATTTAGATTGTATTAAAAGAAGTAGATTCACTTCTGCAATATGTATTTATAGTATATTGCCTCTCTCTCTCTCTCTCTCTATATATATATATATATATATATATATGCCTACCTATATAATCTATGTGTAGAAACAGAAATAAATCTATATAATTATAGATCTATAAATTAATTATTATAATGTAACAAACATGATATTTTCAACTAGGCTACATGTATTCTCTGTCTCTTTCTTTTAATTCCCATCCAAGGACCCTCTTCTTTTCATAATTTGGATGTTCGTTTTGTTACATCCCCTCCCTCCCATAGATGCTTATAATTCTTTTCATGACTCTCTCCCCCTTCCCTCCACTGCCTGTATGATAGGTTGTGACACTACACGCCTAGTGTATACCTCTCCTCACCACCAGCGCTCGCCTGGCGTGATCACCTGCAGTGGGCATGGTCTCTGGCTTCAAATTAGCAGCCCGCACTTTTTCTTTCATTCATAAATTATATATTCTAGATTTCTCCGATCTAGGTCACATTTATTTATTGAAAAAAATCATAGATTTATTAATCCCAATAATATTTCTTATTACGATTTTGCCTTGTGCACTATAGGAGAATGTGTTTAATTCATTATTATTCATTGAAACACCTCCTTTTTTAATTTTATTTAACAGCTAACAGTATGAATGTGATTGGAATGTCTTTGTAAAGATGTTTAGAAGCTTATTTTGATAGATCCACCAGCCTACGATCAAACAGGATCATAATATAGCCTTCATCCCTTATATGGGTATGAATTGCCGGGGGAGGTTTAAGCAATAGCTTTACATACTTGGTTACCGAGAATCTAAAAAAAACTGCCATCTGCTTTGGAAAAGCAGAACAAAAATACAGGAACTTATCTAAAATTGGACATGCACTGTCCCGAAACGTCGTTTTTAGCTCCAAACATAAAAACAAATTAATTATAAACAAAAAAAGCGACGTGTTTCTTAAAGGAGATTTTGATGAGCTGTGCCTAATATAAGAAGCTACTATAGGTTCTAGATCTAAATTCTAAGTAATTAATTAATTAATAGACTACTAGATAATTATAGAATCTAGATCTAGAATATAGAGTCTGTTAGCATAAATGAATATGAGTATATTCCACGATTATTGAGAGTCTACATACTGTAACTGTAACTTAAACACTCATACAGTTAGTGTCTAGATCTCGATCCCTCTGTCTACCACAACTATGAAAACTGTTAGTACGATGTAACGATATTGTATTGTCAGTATTGAGAGTATTGTGACGGATATTGATTGCTAAGGGACCAGGGGACGTAATGCATAACGATGACAACTGAGTAACATAACTGTACATCTAGTTTAGATCTAGACCTAGAGCAGTGATGCCCAGCCAAAGTAAAGGTAATTCGACCTGTAGGACATTTGAACGAAAATGTAGAACTACAAAAACAAGATGAAACTGACCCTAAGCTATATTACTAATATGATTCAGCGAAGATTCAGCGCTTCATTAATAAATGGGATATTTAATTTTTTTTTTCACGCGTCGGAAATAGGCTTCATTTCTCTACTTACTTAGTCTTAAAATATGAGCAACATTGTATTGTAGCTGCTTTAAATTACCACCGACTCATTTTCTAATTCTAATCGCTTTTTGGTAAATATTCTCAATTCTTCCATCTATAGGCGTAGTTAAACAAGCTTTTATTCGCGGCTCAGACCAAGAATATTTGTGCTATTATACCGTTTATTTTTTTTTTTTTAAACAGCCACACTTTCTTTACAAATGAAATATGTTGGCTTATTGTCATGTTCCACAAAAAAAAAGAAGTAAAGATCCGTTTTCTTTTCCTGGTAATTATACATTCAGAGTCCCATTTAATAAACGCACAAATGTTAAAGGTCATGGTACTAATCCGTCTAAGAAAAATTGAGGGCTCTAAGCCCCTAACGTAGGTAAAGATATATTTGGGGATTTACTACACCTTGTGCCGCCGACATTTCGGCAGGCCGGATGGAATCACGTTGCGGGCATCACTGATCTAGAGTTATATATATGCGTTTTTTTTATATTTTCAACTCATACCTTCATGGAAACTAAAACCTTTTGGGTGGCCACGGTTCTCAAAAATGGCTTAACAATTTTATTAGAACGGTGTTTCCTTAACTTTTTCCTTAACAGAACACTTTGCACATTCGGAATATTTAACGGAACACTGATTATTTTTTAAAGAGGCCTAGTTAATTATTCCTGGAAATTTGACAATTGATGTCTATCTTTGGGAAAAGAAATTAGCTGATAAATGGACACACATTTAAAACTCGTTTAGTTTGACCGTTAAAATTTTTACAAAGCTTATATCAACTCACTCTGTCTGCCTATCTGTCTGGCAAAAAGTTTGTACACATTATTTCTCCCACACCCAATCTCGGATTAAGCTGAAATTGTGCACAATTATTTCTTTTACCTGACAACACAAGAATCAATAAAAAAAATTAACCAATGTGTTAATTAACTATTGGTAATTAATTATTTTGCTTTATACATTGAATAAGGGAAATCATACTTGACAGATGTGATGGTATATCAGATTAAGCTGAAATTTTGCACAATTATTTTTTTACCTGACAACACAAGAATCAATTAAAAAATTAACCAATGTTTTAATTAACTATTGGTTATTAATTATTTTGCTTTGTATCTTGAATAAGGGAAAGAAATTGTACTTGATAGATGTGGTGGTATATATCGAATAAGTCCCCTTGAGGACTCGAGCCCTGAGTGAACATTTTGTTTATGCATTTAAAAAAACGATCATGTAAACATTTACAAACATACCCCCTTCTCTCCCCCTTTCCCTTTCACAACTGGTCCAAACAAGTGGTAGGATCATAATGCATTGAGAAAGCTAAAAGCTAAACAAAAACAATTGGTAAAAATATCGTACATATAATCACATGACTAATCCAAACTATTTGATACAATCAACTTAATATAAGCTTTGTTTTTTTTTAAAGTATTTTAAAATGTTTTTCTTGTTTTAAGTATGAAAAGAAATGAAATTAAATTTGACTAGAGAAATAGAAAATATTTATCTTGAAGGAATTATAGATCCATGTCTTCTGGTATTTCCGATTCATTAAAGAGTTTAATAAATATTAATGTTCAGGAAAATTTGCTCATACTTATAGTCTTTAAAATCTAGATCTAAAGGCCTATCAATGGAATATTATAAAGTCTGGTAGATCTAAACACTTGCCTAACTTAACTGGAGAGGAAGAGGGATGGGGCAGGGTAAAAAATGTTACATTCTTTTAAAATCTAATATTCATTAGTTATTAAGAGAAAAAGAATCACTCTATAAGTTGTATAGAGGAGGTACTGTCATTTTAATAAATGTGTGTGTGTGTGTTTCTTGTTTTAAGAGGAAAACTGCAGAGAAATTATCATCCAGAAACAGATGACAGTAGAGGTTTCTATATCTAATATGCTATTCAATATTTAGTGGTTCAAAAAGGGCAAAAGGCGCTATTATCAGTTTTATGCATCGATCTGACACATTTATAGATCTAAGACTGTTTTATTGATCCTTAGTGGAAATTTGTTGTGAATACTAAGACTCTTTTCTCAAATAAAAACAACAACAAAAAACATTCACATAAATAGAACAGACACATGCTTAATGTTTAAGTAGAATTTGTCGAGCTTTGTGGGGAGGGAGACGTATTGGCTATAGTTTGGCAGTGTAATTTCAATAGACAGGTTGTTGAAATCTCCAGTTATGACAGAGAGTCTGGGTGTTTTGATCCTACATTAAGAAGCACAGATGTCTGTGGCATGTACACAACAATAACACTCACTCTATTGAGTCTATATTAGTTCTCACAAACTAGTAGTTCTCACAAACTAAGCACCTTGGCATTTAAGTCAGACTGATGCGTTTCTTGGTCATGGCAACATTCTACAGAATTAGAGAGGAGGAGCCATGGAAAAATGATAGAATTGAGATGCTATAGTAGTAGAGAAGGATCCTAGGTATCCCCTACAAAAAAAGTAAAAAAGTAAAGTTCCTGTTTCAGACCTTGTGATCTATAGGTCAGATGATGTGAAGGTCATCGGTTTCTGTCGCTAACGGTTAACTAGGGTGTCATGTGGCCAGCACAATGACCAATCACCTTTACTTTTCCCCAACTGATGTAAGGAACCCATTAGAGCTCTGGGTGGACTCAGGGGTGCCCAAATATCCCAAAATTTAAAATCCCAGTGTTCACCAGGATTTGAACCCGGGAACCCTGGTTCGGAAGTCAAGCGATTTACCGCTCAGCCACTGCACCTCCATCCCCTACAAAACTGCACAATAAATGAAATTTGAAATAGGATCACAAGGGCAATAGGGCCCCATGATGACTGACTGAACACTGTCAAAAACACAAACTTTAACTGTATGGCTATATCACGAGGTTCTTGGGTATGCAAGGAACAGTACCAGGGAAAAAAAGAAGAGGCAGAGAAAGCAATAGTAAGACAGCATCAAAGAATGGATGGGACTGTCATTGAAAGAGATTCTAATTAAGGCAAAAGACAGTCATGTGTGGTGCCCCAACAGACTTAGTGATAGGTGAAGTCAAGCACCTCTTAAAATCTAATAAATATATATTTACCAGACTATAAATATGCAAACTGCTTTAAAAAAAAAATAGAACTAGACCTACATTAATTAAAAAAAAAAAAAAAGACTTCTCAGTCTTGCATAATATGAAATAGTATATGCATCAGTAATCTGATGAGAAACCAGACATAATTGCAGGAACAGAAACTTGGCTACATCCTGAAATTTATAATGCAGAAATTTTCAATAGTAATTATGAAATTTTTAGAAAAGATAGGGCTGATAATCATGGAGGAGTTCTTTTAGCAATAAAAAACACTCTTATAGCAGAAGAAATTACCTTACCTAACTCAAAAAATATAGAATCAACATTTTGTAAAATTAATACCACCTCAACATCCCTAATAATAAGCAGTATTTACAGACCACCAAATTCTAGTTTAGAATACATGCAGGAACTATGTAATCAGCTTACTACACTTAAAGAGACAAATAAAAATGCAGTTTTTTGGATAATGGGTGATTTCAACCTACCTGATATAAATTGGAAAACACTAACCATAGATAAACACCAAAACATAAGGACATAAATGAGCTTTTCATAGAAACTTTACACAACCTAAGTTTAGATCAAATCATTCAAAAGTCAACTAGATTAAACAACACATTAGATCTCTTCTTAACCAACAGACCTGGATTAGTAGTTGATTATGATATAATCCCTGGTCTATCAGACCATGAGATCATAAAAATACACAGTCAGATGAAAGCAGTAGCCAATACAAAACCCAAAAGAAAAACCTTACTCTGGAATAAATGCAACCTAACACAACTACACCAGGCTGCATTAAACTTTCAACAAACATTCTTATTAGAAAAAGACATTAACCAACCAGTCGATGACCTCTGGAATTTCATTAAAAAACATCTTAAAAGCATTATAGAAAATCATATACCAATTAAATACACATCAAACAAAATAAATAAATGCTGGTTTAATAATAGACTAAAGAAGCTTTGTAAACAGAAGGAAAACCTATATAGAAAATTTAAAGAAACTAAGGCAGAAAGAGTTTAAAGTATGTAAAAAATTAAACACATAACCCAAAAAGTAAGCAGACAGCTGCAGAGTGAATACATAAAGAATGTAATATCTAAAGATAACAACAAAAACCTATGGTCATACATTAAGTCTAAGAAAATGGAAACAACAGGCATAGCACCATTAAAAGATGAACATAACATAATACATAATGATAATAGAACTAAAGCAAACATCCTAAACAAATACTTTGCATCAGCATTCTCAGCCCCCGGAGACAAAGACATATTACTTAATTTGAACCAAGTAGACAACATAGAAGATATAGTAGTAGAAGAAAATGGAATCCAAAACTATTAGCCAACACCAAACCAAATAAAGCTTCTGGACTTGATGGTATTCCAGCTAGATTACTCAAAGAACTAAGCAATGAGCTAGCCCCAGTGTTCAAAATACTCTTTAAGGCATCGCTTAACCAGGGCAGAGTACCAAAGGACTGGAAAGAAGCTAATGTCACTCCCCTATTTAAAAAAAGGAGAAAAATCTGACCCAGGAAACTACAGACCAGTATCACTTACCAGCATCACATGTAAAATCCTAGAACACAAAATATGTAGCAACATCATAAACCACTTAGACAAACATAATGTCCTCACCTCATACCAACATGGCTTTAGGAAATATAGATCATGTGAAACACAACTAATAGGACTAATTGATGATTTTTCAAAAGGTTTAGATAATAGTGAATAAATAGATGCTATCTTACTAGATTTTTTCCAAGGTTTTTGACAAAGTTCACCACCATAGTTTGCTTAAAAAATTAAAATATTTCGGCATTAGTGGTCCATTACATCAGTGGATTAGAGATTTTCTGATAGGGAGAGAACAAACTGTAATAATAAATGGCTCTAAATCAACACCGATAACAGTAAACTCAGGTGTACCTCAAGAAACAGTCTTAGGTCCACTACTATTTTTAATTTACATAAATGATTTACCAAATTGCATTACTTCAGGAACAAAAGTCAGATTATTTGCAGACGATTGTATAATATATAGAACAATAAAAACAACACAAGACTCAGATATTTTACAAAGAGAATTAGATGAATTACAGAAATGGGAATCAAATTGGAGCATGTCTTTCCACCCAGAAAAATGTCAGTTGTTAAGAGTAACAAAAAAACTAAAACAAATTAATTCCACTTATCTTACTCATGGCATACCAGTAACACAGACTAAAAATGCAAAATACCTAGGTGTTATAATAAATGAAAAACTGTCATGGAATCCACATATTGATGAAACCATAAAAAAATCAAACAAAGCATTAGGGTTTATTACAAGAAATTTCTATAAATCAAATAAGAACATAAAACTATAATGTTATTTAACCTTGGTTAGGCCAATAATAGATTATGCATCCTCCGTTTGGGACCCCTCAACTCAAGAAAACATTAAGAAACTGGAACAGACACAAAATATAGCAGTGAGATTCATAACAATTGAATATTCACATTTGACTAGAGTAACACCTTTAGTAAAATCACTAAATTTAGAAAGCCTTCAGGACAGAAGACTCAAAAGTAAAGTAGCAATTATTCATAAAACACTGAACCATAATCTTCAAATACAAAAACAAAATTTAATAAAATACTCTGAAAGACACAAAGATAAAGGCACATTCCTTGTCCCATATGCTAGGACAAATTTGTACAAATACTTCTTCTTCCCTAGTGCTATTAGAGCATGGAATGGGTTGCCTGAGCTAGCCAGGAAAACCAGTGACTTGGCAGAATTTAAGTCATTGGTTAATATGCATGACGCGTAGGACGTAATCATCTTCTTTTTTGAAGTAACGTCTGTATTATATAAGATAAGATAAGATTTATAAAGGAAAATCTATTGTAGTTTTGTTTTGTAACATTTAGATCTATAAATTAATTGTATTTGTCATTAGTATCCAAAAGTATTAAGATGTTTTTTTTAACAGACTCAACCTTGAATTATATGGAAATTATAAAGCAAGCTTTTTTAGGCATCATTGATAGAATGAATGATCACCATTGCTATGTTATGCCTTTTGTGGAAACAAAACAGGCTTCACTAAAGACATCTTGCTAACAGAGACAATAACAATGTTGAAAATGAATAACAATAATTGTACTTAGTTAAAGTATTATTCTCTTAAAATAATTTTAAAATGAAAAAAATAAATAGGTACCTGTAGCCCCTAAAGGATGTCCTTTAGAGATAAGGCCACCACTGGGGTTGATCACATATTTTCCACCATAGGTATTATCTCCTCTGTCAACTAATAAACCAGCTTCCCCTGCATAATAATTATTAACAAAATATTAATAAAAGGACAATTACAACCCCCATCTTAATGTTAAAGATTAATTCTGCAATCTTACAGTAATTTGAAAGAAAACATTTCATATAATCAATGTTACTAAAAATTAAATGAGCAAAATGCTTTCATTGTTTAGTGAATTCGTTGCAACTACTTTTCAGCTCTTCAGAGAAAAGCCCTCCAATCTTTTACTTTTTCTCAATCAAGTTATGGGAAACTACTCTGTCAGGGGGAGGTGTGGCGAGAATGAATATGTTACTTTGATATTTTTGTATGATAGTGATATCCCCTTATTTTAGTACTCCCAGGTTACGAATGTGAATAGTGTTGCACGTGTTAACTGAATGGTTTAGTCTTCATTGAATGTGTGAGAGAGTGTGTTAGTCAGTGAGGTTTTGTTCCCAGTCCAGGAAGGTTGGACAGTTGCTTCATGGACTGGTGTTTATGTATTATTTACTAACAGTTAATATAATTGTGTGCTTATTAAGTATTATTTGCATTTCCATGGATATCTGAGTTGGAGTTCAAGTGTATCAAGTAGTAATTGTTCTTATTTGTGTAACAAGTATTTGTGTAGCAAGTATTAATTAATTGGAATTGAGTAATTGTGTAAACCCCAATGAGCCTAAGGAGCCAAGACAAGTCTAGCTAAGAAATGAACCTCTGACAGGAAACTACTCTTGATTAAATTGAAACTTTTCTTTGCTAGATGGGTAATAATTATCTTTTTATCATTATAAGCCAATAGAAAACTGTTTATTGAGTTTACTTTGATACTCACCTTGACCACAAAGTCCAAGGGCTTCATAGGTCAACAATTCATTGCATGAAAAACAATCATGCAACTCAATAACTTGAACATCAGAAGGTTTAAGCCCTGTTGATAACAACATTTGACATCATAGTTTTGTTTTAGTTGTGGGGGAAAAAACACTATAAGTTTATTCATTTCAAGAACATTTCAACGTTAATTTACTACTAAAAAGTCTATTACCTGCTTTTTCAAAGGCTCTCTTTGCTGTCTTTTCTGCCATATCATAACCAATCTAGTCAATGTTTAAACATAATACAATTACTATTATTGTTGATCAATACTTGCATTAAATCATACAACTACTTCAGACAATATTTACAAAATTATTTAGTCTTTACATAATGAAAATATTGAAAGTCTTATGACATACTACAAATGAAAATACCGGTAATCCTTTTTATATTAATTTTTCTTTTCAACTAGTATTTAAATCTAAAAGCAATTTTTAAAGTTAAACAGTAAAATGAATGTTTTATCGAAGCTGTAAAAAACAAAGATACAAAAATAATTAACAAATCTTAAACAAAAAAAACAACAACAGTTTACCATCTTGATACAACTTCCTTCATTAAACACACTGGGCTCATCTGTTCCCATTTCCATTGCCAAAATCTCAACAGCCTGGGACTCTAGTCTATGTTTTTTCACAAAATCTTCACTAGCTAGAATTGCACAAGCTGATCCATCAGATGTGGGACTGAATAAATACATACTTACAATTATGTCACTTTTTAAAATGTACATAAGTAACTAATTATAATATCAAAATATAATGATTCTAATGAGTTGAAGAATAATGTTTCAAATAGACACAGCTTACTTCAAAAAAAGATATAGACAGCGATCAAGTTTTAAAAATGCTACTCAACTTAAATACATGCACTTGATGTTGCACTTCAATTGAACATGTTGTTATACAAAATAGAAGTTTTAAAAGATGAAGTGTTTTAACTAACTTCTTACCAACACTGAAGTTTAGTTAATGGATGATAGACCATTGGTGAGTTCTTGATCTCTTCAATACTGTATTCTGTTTGAAACTGGGAATACCTGGAATTTTTTTTTTAAGACTTAATTTTTTGGGGGTTTGTTAACAATGATATTTAATTTAAAGCAGCATTTCTCAAACTTTGAGGCAGGCACACTCTCCCAGATATAACTAGTGATAAACTATCACTCTGTTATGCATTTTTTTGCGAACAAAACAGGCCCCTAGATGAACACAAGGATAATCTTAAGATGATCAAGTCCCTTTTGAAAAAATACAAGCTCCTCTGCCTTGAATGTCTCTCAAACTTTAGTATTGATCCATCCAATCCCTTCTAAGTTTAACTTTATTAGATCTGTGATTTTATATTATATAAGTTTTGTAACTTCTTTTCTCGAAAAATAACTTTTATAATTTCTTTTACTAAAACTTTGGGCTATTTGCATCTGACACATACATTTTAATTGCAGTAACATAGTGCATCACATCACATTTACTGTTATATATATGCATATTTATTGCAGAATTCTCAAATCAATTTTCTTTTTTGGAGGATGATGAAATAAAAAATCCTAATCCCAATTCGATCGATTTTAGAAGGTCAAATCATAAGTAAGATATTTTTTGTCCAAATTAATTTGCAGAATATATATATAAACAGTGCTTTTTTATGACAGTACGCACACGTACGGTATACCTGCACCCTTTTGAAAAATTATTACCTTTCTTGTATTTTAACATATATTAATAATTATTAGTAGTTAAATGTTAGGCAATCAACTACTGAGTACCGGCACCTATTTTTTTTATATAAAAAAAAGCATTGTATGTATATATATATATATATATATATATATATATATATATATATATATATATATATATATATCCTGGTCATTTAGAAATAAAACCTAAACCTGCCAAGTTCCTACTTACAAGAGTTCTAAAATCAAACAAAGCTGGAGTAATCATGCATCAGGCATATATATTAGTGTACTCTGTCACTAGATTAATGTCTAGAAAAACAAATTTCTATTTTCTACACCAGTGATGCCCAAACTACGACCCCGCGGGCCAGCTGGCCCGCCAAAGCATTGGAACAAAATGTAAAAAAGATACTGTAAAAACTTAGAATGGTTGAAAAAATATTTTCTCTAAGTTAGGATTCTCACTTGTTCTTTGATGAATTCCATTTCAATGTTTTTTATTCTAATAATCATATTTTTTTAATTGTAAGGACACAAGAGTCTTTTTTTTATGGCGATAAAATTTGACAGCTAGTTTTTATTTTTGGAAACTTCCGCAACTGTCTTGAGCTAGCCGTGTCCTTGACACATTGTGTGTGCAATACCGAGCATCAATGATGCCTCATATTGGGTTGTTTTCTTTTGATATCAAAACGATTGGTAGATTGGTACCTTATTGTTTAACTTTTGTGGTTTAATGAAATGGGAGAGCCTAAGAAAAGAAAAGTGGACTCTGAATGTAGAAACTTCCAAGAAGAGTGGACAGATCATTACTTTTTGCGAATATGAAAATAAGCCAACATGTGGCAGTTTTTAAAGAAAATAAAATTAAAAGTCATTATGAAACCATGATGAAACCAAACACATAAACACATATGGTAGCATTCTTGGTTTGAGCAGTGAAGACAAGATTGTCATGTTACGACTAGAGAATGACGAGAATATTTAACAAAAAGTAACAAGAAAATAAGTCTGCGATAAGGGCCAGCTACAGAGTTGCTTACATCTAAAGCTGTTTTTTCGATGGCGAATGTGTACGAAAGTACTTGCTAGCAGTGATGGAAGAAATGTATCCTGAAAAGAAGAATACAGTAGAAGCTGTCAGCTTTTCTCACCTTACAATTACAAGGCAAGTGGAAATCTCCATTCGCTGACATTACTGAAACCGCGCAAATCTTGGTATTTATTCGCAAACTGCAATTTTTATATAACAGAGGAGTTAGCAGCTATGAGGAGCATGCATTTGACAACTACTGGAGAAAACCTGTTGAAAGAAGTGTCAACCATCATAGAGTACCTATCTCTTCCTTGGAATAAATTAGTTGCAGTGACTACTGATGGTGCCAAAAATATGGTAGGATGTCACAGCGGACTGACAGCAAGAGTTATATAAAAAGTTGTAGAGTCAAATGGAACTGAACCCCTGTGGCTTCCCTGCATGCTTCAGCAACAAAATCTATGTGGAAAGGATCTAGACCTTGTGATAATAGTTCAAAGATTTCAAGACAAAGAGTTCTAACATGAAGACGTTCTATTTTACAGTGAATTCGGGGCCGAGGAAAGGTAGGCAAACGTTTTTTTATTTGAGACACGAAACTGAAATATTTATGACAGAATAATCAAAGCCAGTTCCACAACGGAACTACCCCTCATGGCTGTGGGATTTGGCTATTTTATATTATGCAACATCACATCTAAATGAACTCAACACCAAACTACAAAGGAAGGACGAATTGATTTCGCATATGTATGTTGACATAAGCACTATCCACAAAAAAATTTGCAACTCTTCGTTCAACAGGCGGAAAGGATGCACCTTGTCCACTTTCCAACCTGTACCACTCTACAAAATGATAAGCAGCTAAACATGTCTTTCCCAAAAGAAAGAATGATCCAACTTTTGAGGCTCTTAAAGTTTTTCAGTGAAAGATTTGTGGATCAGTTGAAGAATAAAAACGTCTTGTTGAAACTCTGTTTGCTGTCGATGTGTCAAGGGCCCCGACAGATCTGCAACTGGAACTAATTGACTTACACAGCCAGACATTCCTGCTTGACAAACTTTTCCAAATCTTTGAAAACAAACGCTAAGGATGATCACAATGTTTTCAAGCACTTATTTGTGTGAACAAACTTGCACTTAACAGCACCACCTCAAACAGCCCAAGAGAGTTGACAACACTAATTGTGATAATCCATCAGATGATATCAAAATTAAATATCAATATCACACTACAGTGGATCCCTGGACATGTTGGCATCATGGGAAATGAAAAGGCAGATAAGCTATCAAAGGCAGGTTCATCTAAGGTCAATGTTAGTCAACAATCACAAAGAGGAGTGGCTCAACCAATGGGTATCAGGAAACACAGGCAGAGCCATGTACAAAGAAATGACTACGCCTAACAAACTGGACAGTATTAACTTCCTCCCCCGCAAAGAACAATCTACAATTTTCCAACTAAGAACAGGACACACACCACTATTAAATTACCATCTGAACAAAATAAACTCCACACAACTCCCCCTTTGCAGACACTGCGCCCACCCTTTTGAAACCGTTAACCATATCCTCTTCGAATGCCCCTTCCTAATCCACCTTAGGCAGACCCTACTTCCACTACAGCCCAATATAACCAACACCCTGTACGGCAGTGCTGAACAACTGAAGAAAACAGCACACTTTTTTTCCTTGGCACAGTCTGCAAAAGAGCTCACAGCTCAGCAGCAATAAAACTGGCTAGAAGAAGAAGTAAACAAACTTTTTCAATGATGAAACAGGCGAAAATCATGTTACGTGATCGCCTCACAGATGAACATCTAGATTCAGTGCTCCGACTTGGTGTTTTATCTATGCAGCCTGATATTCAGATGATGGTTTTGGATAGACTTCAAGCATCACATTAATTTATGTAAGTAGGTCCACAAATAAAACTATTTAAAATAGCCTATTGTATATTTAATTTTTTTTCTTTTCGGGGATATGGCCAGCGAAATGAATGCAGAAAATTAAAATGGCCCGCAGACCAAATACGGCTGGGCATCACTGTACTACACAATATATATGCACTATGCACACAAAAAAAAAAGCAAAAATTAATGACTTTTACAAAAATCTTGCAAAGTCCTATTTTATAAATCAACCAACTTTTATTGTTGGCTCTAAATAATTTTTAACTGAACTTACGGATTATTAATGGAATGCCTATGGTTTTTCCATGCAATTTTGGCAAATTGTTCAGGTGTTGTCCCTTAAGAAAAAATGATTGGTTAATTTAAGTTTTTTGCTATTCACTTTTACGAAACGAATTCTCAAACTATAACAAACACAATTTAAATCATTTTTTTTTTTATAGATATACAATTTAAAAGAAATTAAATGTATACATTACTTGTACAAAACGTAATATAATATGCAAATTGTAAGCTGGATGTTGTATATACCATATTTCTCCATATGCTCTCGCCCAGCATTTCCAAATATCTGTGCAGTTGCTGGAGCCTTATCAAAGCCATGAGCATTAATCATAACCTCCATATGTTTGTCCATAGGACTTGTGCGATCTGTCCACTAAAAAAGGAAAAAATCTAGAAAAGGTAAAATTTACATTATTCCATCCCTCTAAGACAACGATAGAAAATTAAAACTATAAAAATTGAAGTCCGAATTAAAGGACATCATTAAGTCGAATCCAGCTCCAATGAACATCCAACATTATGTTTGGCAGATTAAAATCAGTTGGTCATTCTTTTGGTGAAATAAAATGTTTATTAATAATTGGATACAGACAGAAGTGAAGCTACTCTAACAAACTCCAAGTCTTAAAAAAGATTAAATATCTTTGTCGTGAGATTTCATCTCTTAACAAAACTAGTTTCTTTAACGAATTGAATTCTCTTTAAAAAAACAATTTCAAAAAGACCCAGCAAGAGTAAGCATAACACTAAAGGGTTCCCAGTAATTTTATCCCTGTTGTTTCATCCCTGGTCATTTCATCATTTCATCTAACAAAAATTAATTGTAAAAATCATGAAATAAGCAATATTAAATATATTCATTCTTATTTACATGACAAAAAGTGTAATGCATTAGATAACAATAAAATTAAATGCCATTAAAAACTATAAAAATGTAACATGTTTAAATATAGAGGTCATGTATAAAAGTGTTTTTGTGTTCATCTACATTTATTCTACATCAATAAGATAGAGTGGGGTGGGAAAACTTAAATCAGATTGACGCCTAATGGGAGAGAGAGAGAGAGAGTCACACCCTATATATATATATGCAAGATTATTTCCAATAAGCACTCAATCAATTATAAAGGCTAAACTTCATCATGACTGAAATAGAGTATAAACAAGTATTTATGTCCACTTAAATACACCAGTGTTGATATCTAAAGTGAAGATCAAATACATATTTACATATACATGTAGAAATGAAATATCCATAAAAATATGAAATATATACCGATTAAGTCCTATAATACAATTAACAACTTTAATGTTTAAAAGGAATTAAAGCAAAACTTATGTAGCCGACATGATATCATGAGGATGGGTGAAGTCAGCCTTTATTAGAAAAAAATAAAACCTTTTTTCAAGGCTAAAAATGACGCACCAATTTTCAAGAAAGAGAAATTGGAAAATAAAATAAAGTGAAAGATGGTTATCAGGAGTTATCAGCAGCATGATCATAAGTATTCTAATCGTTCTCATCTCTTAAATGATTTCCACTACTTCAACCACACCTTGGCCTTTAATGATAAGTTATCAGGGCATGTTCATAATTATTCTAATCTTTCTCATCTTTCAAAAGATTTCCACTACCTCCACCACAGCTTGGCCTTTGATCATTATGTCATGCACAGGGTAATATTATAATATTACATCCCCCACATCCAATAGAAGCGCTACAGCTATGTAGACACCCAGATTTACAATTTATTAAACAATTTCTCATCAAGAATGTAAAGTGGAAGGGGAAACACTATAAACGCAATAATAACATGTCAAAAATATCAAAAAGCATTCAAAATAATCATATTTTATATATTAGATGAAATGAGGGCTTAAAGTAAAAGTTTTAACAGCACAATTAAACAATGAATAAGAAAAAAAAATTTAATTGGGGATGAAATGACCGGGGATGAAATGACCAGTCACCCACTAAAGATAGCACTTTAAAAGTGTAAACCTTATAAATCCTCTTTCTTGTTACCAAACAGCAATGGTAACAGTCAATACTTAGCTATGGTGATTATCCTAAACCAAACTTTTTAATACTATATGTGTGAAGAAACAAGTCATTTTACGTTTAAAGTGCCTTTTAATTGTGGAACCTTTTAACAAAACATATATACACAGCAATGTTATGTACAGATCTCCTGCTTCACTCGCTGACCTTTCTCTCTCTCTTCTTGTTTACACACCAGTCACTTCCCGCAAGTCCCCTAACTCTCGATACTCAACACTTGACCGTGTGTCACGGTTGACCACACAGTAACCGTGTCACCACAATATGTTAGAATATTTAACAATAATAAATCAGGAAATCAGGATTATATATTATTCAACAAGATCATTAAAATAGGTCAAAACAGGAACTCCCTGAACAAAAGCCCCCCCCCCCCCCAATAATTATAATTCAATATATGAAGTGGAGTGGATACTTTTTCAGGCCACACCGGCCACCCAGATATCCACGTGACCCTTCCCCCTTGTGTCTGCGTAAAAAGGCAGAACAACGTGGGCACTGTCCATTCTACCGGCATCTCTTGACAATGTAGTGTCCGCATGCTACTGGACCTACGTCGTCTCCACTCCCTGTTTGTGCCTGGTTCTACACCATGTGTTTATGTATGGCTGCAGGTAATTGCATTTTACTTTCTTATATTATATTGCAATTTTATTTAGTAGTCTACATAGAATATCGCTACCCCCGGATTTCGTCCATATTGTTGGACTATCGTTATTTTTAGAAAACCACATGTAAATGATTCCATTTGCTGAATTGTGCACCTTTAATATACTATACGAATTAGATCATATATAGAATGTTAAATGTCCATCTTGTTAATCTAATTCTACAACAAGTGTGTTGATACTGGCTTTTTATGAACCAGTTGTTCTATTTAATTGTTATTGTCATTTATTTTTTATAATGTTTCGGGTGTTCCATATCTCTCTTGTGTTTGTAAAAGAGATGATTGGTTTACACTATAGGATTTTCTTTTTGTTTTTTGTTAAGATTTAGTATTTAGACTTCGATGTTGTGTGTACAATTTGGTCTAACCATTTAGGCTTATTAATTATGTTTAGTTAATGCTCATTTGTAATTATGTTTTATGTTTGCCTTTGGCAGGTCTTTAGTGTGTAATAAACTGATAGAAATCGGCCTACGAGTTCCTTTCATCATTTAGAATTTAGTTGTCTCCTGTGCCAAACCCACCACATATAAAAATAATCATCCATATAAATAATTTTTTTTAATTTACATATATTTTATTGAAGATGAATCCATTACCTTAGGTTTTAAAGAGCCTTTCTCCATTTTTTCAAATCCTATGGCCATAACACAATCCGCTGAGCCTGATAAAAAAAAAAAACTCAACTAAAGAAATAATAATTCACCAGGATTAATTCTAAAGAAACAAGTCGGTATATTTTTGGTTTCATTAACAAAGTAAAATGGTATATTGCTTGGGTTCTGAACCAAGAGGTCATGAGTTCAAATCCAGGTGAAGACTGGAATTTAGAATTTGAACGATGTCATTGAGTCCACCCAGCTCTAATGGATAAGTGACACTAACTGGGGAAAATGAGTAGAATACGCCACAAATACAGAAAAGAAATGCACAATAGTGACCTTTTAAATGCAGTCATCTAATCAAGTGATTGCACCACCTTAAGAGACAAAGTCCTTTTACTTTCTAAAAAATATTACTAGCAAGAAATAAGCACACACTAAATTTGACGTAGAAATTTTAGGAGCCCAGCAAATTGTAGGAGAATTTGAGAAGTTTTGAGAACTACTACAAGGTCTAACAACTACAATAAACAATAATTTATAGAGAATCTATGTCCTCACCACCAGCAATTAAATTTTTAGCCATATATAATGCTGTCGATCCAGTTGCACAGGCATTGTTTACCTGCATAAAGAGAAATGAATAATTACTTTTCATAATGCATGATTTAAAATAAATGTAATAATTTAAAATAAATTCATAGTCTAATGAGATTAAAATCATTTTGACAATTTTACAATTAGTTTAATTATTAGGATAGTAACTTACATTGTAAATTGGAATTCCTTTTATGCCAAGTTGATAAAGAGCTCTTTGACCACAACAAGTGTCACCTGGTAATAACAGAAAAAAGATTTAATTTGGTAAATTACTACTGATATGTTGATAGTAACATCTTGCAAACAGAGTTTGACCAACCTATTGAGCTCTCATCCATTCAAGCATTTGTGTCATGATAGACACTACATGACTACAACTTCACCAAGTTAAGAGATTTACATATACAACTTGTAAAGAAACCCAGATGTAGCAACAACAAGCATATTTTAAACATAATGAGCACAACAATACAATCTAATTTACAACAGTAAGGTATGTACATGGCAACACTGTTGGACTTATTTCATAATAATAATGGTAATAGTAAAAATTGATTTTTTTATTTTATTTTAAATAAAAAATGTAACAGAAGCACAATAGCATTTTTGTTTTCCTGAGGTTCTCTCAACTTAGAAATGTAAGTAGAAAATGTAGTAAAAATAATGAAGATTGGTTTACAATGGTTTCATTTTTACAGCATACTTTTTATTTTGCACATATAGGAAGTAAAAAACTACACACATGCACAAAAAACATACACACACACAAACACATATATATGGTTCCCGGTCATTTCATACCAGACATTTTATCTTCGGTCACTTCATCATCAGTCATTTCATTCCTTGGTCATTACATGCTCTGATCTTTTTATCCAACAAACAATAATTGTAAAAATTATAATATATATATCAGTATAAGCCTTCAAAGCCACTATCAATGCTGGTCTTGGTGCCTTCCTGGTCTTTCCCAAAAATAAACACTTTGAGATAAGCGCATGTGACAGGTTAGTGAAAGTGACGTGTGTTTGGCTTGTTTAATGTCTAGGGGATGATTATTTTTTGAAGCTATCACACACCGACCCGTCAGCATATAAATCGGGAGCAGGCACGCAACGAGACAAGCAATGAAAGACAGATACAAAAGTAAAAATTGAAGAATATTTATTTACATAAATATTTACATAGAGGAATAAAAGGGGGAGGGGTTTGCATCTATCTCTAATCAATACTATATTTAATCATCACTCTTGCACTTAATAAGAGAGTATGTCACTTTGTCTTCTGAACTTAGCTGGTTGTCCTGCTTGGGTCACAGCTGGCTGTGTCCTGGCTTGAGGTTCTGCAGCTGGAGGTGGCGCTCTAGCAGGTAGAGGGACGCCGGTGAAACAGTTCTTGTAGAGTCTCAATCCAAAGTTCTGATATCTGTAGTGGGCACAGTAGGGCGGGTGGCCAGCTACCTTGGGCAGAGCTGATCTGCCGTGGGCAGCGTCATTACCAGGATAAGTCCAGTGAGTTGCGGAGGGTTTGGCGTAGCTATGACGTCTCGCGCAGACTCTGGGTCTATAGTCGTACCTAATGAGTTGACAGGTGGGCTGTCGAATAAGCAGGCAAGTAGAGCCGATAGCGCCAAGTAGTAGATTGCAGTGCTGACTAGCACCAAATAAAGTGGTTGATTGATGTGGTTGAGAAGATCCCAGTAGGCAGTAGATGATACTCAATAGCAAGTAGGCAGTTGACTAGGCAGACACCTGAGGGAGGCTGCGGATAAACAAAGACAAGCTAGGACATGTCTCTCATGCATCTTATCGATGCCCTCAACTGAGGTGCATTCATCAGATTGGAAAATTGCTTTTGCGCACAATGGGGAGATAATGACAAATGGGATTTGGAAAATAGATGGCTGATAGTAGCAATATAAAATGTACATAAAAGGGGAAATAATAATCTCAAATAAATAACGCAAGTGGAAAGAGAAGGGGGGGAGGAGAAATGGACCGTGGTCAGCGACCATGACGCTATTGTTTACACATGGCCGTCGGCCATAAACAAAGTAGCGAGCTTGAATGGGGAGAGCGTCCGTTCAACGTAGAATGACTACAGGGGAGATAATTCATATCTCTTTTCTAAGAGCAGTATTAGTGTGCTAGTAAAATTATCAAGGCGGCCAGCCGAGATAAAGGAAATAAAATAAGATGTACAAATATATACATGGTTGCATCAACTATCAATTGAGCAATGTAGCATTAATAGACTAATGCAATACATAAATACACACATATGCCATGTTTATGTTTTCTACTTACGACAGTGAGAAATACACAATGCACTAATTAAATATAAATGAAATAATAAAATACACATGATAATATCCAGTGAGAAATATGCACAAAGTAATTAAGATGGAACTGTGATTAAGTTCGGCTTACCACCAGGTATTCCTCTAAGAGTAAGAATAAATGAAATAGTCCAGACTCGATTGCCAGCGATAGAGAAATGAGTGTACGTCCTGCCTTATCCTACCTTATAAAGGTCTGGAAGAGGTGGACAGAAACAGGAAATGTCCTAGGCTAAAGATTATCTCGCACGTGGGTGAATTTGACTCGAGATGGGAGTCGCACCTTGGAGTGTCGAGGGGCGTGTTGATCCGAGTGATCTCTTTGATCAAAGAGAGACGTGGCGTGGGTGGGGCAGAAGAAAGAGTGATTTGTATTCCACCCAAGGTGGAGTCAACTGCGACAGTCAGACATCCGGCGGGTAAGACCAAAGAGACTGTGTGTTTATCTTTCCCCGGTCAAGGGAGATAAGTGAAAAGACGCGGCCTAGCTATCTCCAAGGTGGTGGACTAAGTCTATCGAGAAGAGGAAAAGGTGGGGCGGGTGATGAAATTGGGGATAGAATGGGGAAATAATTAAAATAAAATAAATAAATAATAATAAGTAAAAATTAATGCTGTGATAAAATTGAGTGACTCTGACAGCAAGCTTTTGACTTGTCACAGCGCACCCTGTGGCGATTACTGCTCAAACTTCCAAGCCGAAATTGAGGCAATTACCATAGCACTACAGACAGTGGAAAACAAATTATATGAAGGAGTGCAAACACCATCAGATATTGTTGTCTTTACAGACTCCCAATCTACTCTGCAAGCACTTAACAGCACCACCTCAAACAGCCCAAGAGAGTTGACAACACTCATTGTGATAATCCATCAGATGATATCAAAATTAAATATCAATATCACACTACAGTGGATCCCTGGACACATTGGCATCATGGGAAATGAAAAGGCAGATAAGCTATCAAAGGCAGGTTCATCTATGGAACAACCAGATAGACCTGTTAACTACCACCTCCTAAGGTCAATGTTAGTCAACAATCACAAGGAGGAGTGGCTCAACCAATGGGCATCAGGAAACACAGGCAGAGCCATGTACAAAGAAATGACTACGCCTAACAAACTGGACAGTATTAACTTCCTCCCCCGCAAAGAACAATCTACAATTTTCCAACTAAGAACAGGACACACACCATTATTAAATTACCACCTGAACAAAATAAACTCCACACAACTCCCCCTTTGCAGACACTGCGCCCACCCCTTTGAAACCGTAAACCATATCCTCTTTGAATGCCCCTCCCTAATCCACCTTAGGCAGACCCTACTTCCACTACAGCCCAACATAACCAACACCCTGTACGGCAGTGCTGAACAACTGAAGAAAACAGCACATTTTTTTTCCTTAGCACAGTCTGCAAAAGAGCTCACAGCTCAGCAGCAATAAAGCTGGCTAGAAGAAGAAGAAGTATATGTATATGTATATATTGTGTGGCACATTAAATAAGAATAAAATTTAATGCCATAAAAAAAATATAAAAATCTATCGATATAGAGCTTCTTCTTTCTCATTTTTATGTTGGAGCGTTCAGATGACTAGACCAATATATGAGATGAACTGCACAGTGGTTTCCAAATCAGGGAGCTTTCCATATAGTTTTCTTTCTATTGAGGTGTTTTGGGGCCAGTGTCTTGTACAGGCCTCATGGTAAAGAGAAAAGTTGTGAAGGACATGTTCAGCATTCTCTGGTGACACTCCACATGGGCAGATTTGACTGGTTCCAATTTTGAGATTCCAGTACATATGTTGTCTCATTCTGTTGTGTCCAGTCCTGAGTTGAAAGATTAGACATTGATCTTGTCGGGATAGCTTATAATAGGCATCATCTTTCTTGTGATTCAGTTGAGAGCTTGTCTATTTCTCATTTATTTTATTTACTATTAGTTTCTTCATTTCTTCTGGATATAGATATAGAGTGAATGTAAGAATTGTTTTTGTGTTAATCTAAATTAATTAGATAGGCTATATGATCGTAAGAACAAAAGATGATTGATTGATTTGTATTGCTGTACAATGTTTTTAATTGTCTTGGCTAGTGTTGCTTATTTCTTCTTTGGATGCTAATCAGTGCTGGAGCTAGCCTGAAAAACCACTGCCTTGTGCAATTGACTATCCTTACATAGACCATCTACAAATGTCCACATTGTTGGATCATGGCATGAAAATAGAGATGGGAGGGCGTGATGCCAACCCTACACAGCGTTGTTTGTTAGCGCAACACCACAGATTATGTTCAACTATTTATTCCATGTATTTGGAGGAATGCAACTGAGGCATAGTTATCCCCTTTGTTGCGCTGCCTGTGAGCAGGTATATATGTCTGCTCGAGGTAGATTTTTAGATTAAAATTAAAAACAAAGCTTATGTAGGCGATATGAAATGGTTCCAGGAGATAAGTGAAGTTAGCACTTTTTAGAACAAATAAATGTTATCTCAAAGTTAAATATACAAGAAAGAGCTATTGACAAATAAAGATAAAGTGAAAGATAGCTGTCAGAAGATAAATGACCAGATTGCTATCAGCGGCATGGTCATAAGTATTCTAATCATTCTTTATCTCTTAAAAGATTTCCATTACCTCCACCACACTTAGCCTTTGATTAGAATCTATCAGCGGCATCATGATATAATTAATCTTATCTTTTTTTATCACTCAAAAGCTTTTCACTAATTCTCCCACACCTTGGCCTATGATCATTATGTCATGCTGTATGCCCAGGATAATACAGAGCCCTACAGCAATTAGAAGCAATATAACTAAGTAAACACCCAGATCTACAACATATCTATTATTTACATATATTATTACATTTCTCAACAAGAATAAAGAGGGGAGGGGGACTATAATAAACTTTATAAAAACATCTAAAAAAAATAAACATATTTATATATTAGATAAAAGGAGTGCTTAAAGTCAAAGCCTTAACAGCACAACTACATATTGACAATAAGAAAAAAAATTTAATTGGAGATGAAATGACCGGTCACATATTTATATATCATAAAGTATTCTTTTATATTTAGGAATAGTTACCATAAACATAGCCTACACATGCTTGCTGAATCTGGTCAAAGCAGATTCCTGCATCCTCCAGAGCTTTAGTGCCTGCAGAAAAATTTAAAATAACTGTATACAAATTAAAAAGGTGAAGGTCGTCTGGCAAGTGTCGACACGATCTAGAAACCATAAAGCTACTATATCTCTGTACATTTAGGATATAGATTAGGTTATTAGTAAAATATTAAGTGTAGTAGTAAAATTGATTAAGCACACATAATATTTTCATAATGAGAAAAAAACAGCAGAAATTTGAAAATAAAGAAAAAAACAACATAAGAAAAAGATTACTTTAAAACAACAACAACAACAAAGCTATTCTAAGGTAAAAAAAAACATTAATTATTGCCATGTATATGAAAAAGAAAGGATTTAGCTCCCTTTCTGCCATATAGAACAAAATTAATTAATTAGTACTAATTGATTAACTTTTGGATTGATTTGTGCATTGATATCAACTATGAATAATTATGCAAAATTTCAACTTGATCCAAGAGTGGGAAGTGGGAGAAAAATGTCTCAAAACATAATGAGAGATTAAATCCATATATACATCCACATTTCTTATTAAGTAGCAGTAATTTCCCTTATTTCGATTTCAAACAACAAAATTAATCACCGATAATTAATTAATTTTTAAAAATTTTGATTCATGTATGGTCAGATACAATGAACAATTATGTCAAGTTTCAACTTGATCAGAAAATGGGAAATGTGAGAAAAATATGATCAAACTTTTTACCAGACCGACAGAATTGATATAAAAAGCTTTGTAAAAACTAATAAATACCTGCTTCCAGTGCCATTTCTGGGTAATCAAAGTCATCTCTGTTCCCAGGTTTCTCAAACTGTAATTAGAAAAATGTAAAGAAAACACTGATACACCCAAAGGTTCTTTAGTACTGTTGTATATATATATATATATATATATATATATATATATATATATATATATATATATAGTCATAAAAGTCATATATATAAGTCATCTCTGTTCCCAGGTTTCTCAAACTGTAATTAGAAAAATGTAAAGAAAACATTGATACACCCAAAGGTTATATATGTACTGTTATATATATATATAAAATATATATACACAGGGCTTTTTTAGTGACGGTATGCGCCGGTAAGGTGTACCAGTACCTTTTGAATGTGGGGAAACAAATTATTAATTTTCTTGTATTTTAAAGTATATTATTAATTTATTAGTAGTTAAAAGCTAGGCAATCAATCACTGAGTACCGGCACCTAATCACTGAGTACCAGCACCTATTTTTTTACAAAAAAAAAAAAAAAAGCACTGTATATATAAATATAATATATATTTATTTATCTTAAATGGGACAATATACAGATTTATATATTTTGCTTGAAGAATAGTATCTAAATGTACGATTTTAATAGCCTTACCCAAAACTTATTTTTAAAATTTCAATGAAAAAAATTTAATGTAGGCCTACATATGTTTGGTTATATTGTTTATTACTTTGATTATATAATAATGATATTATATACAATAAATATTGTTTGATTATAGAAATTATTTGCATACATTACACAGAAATGTAATGAGCTAAACAATTTTGGAAAATAATTCCCTGCTATCAACTTTATCCACTTTTCCCAATAGAAATTCATTTTCTTGAACAAATACAGTCAGCTGTTTGCTTTCATCGATCTTTGCACAAATGTAAAATTAGTCAATTCTTTTTGAAAATCCAATTGTTTATGACATTTTTTTTAAATGTATATTTATTAAAATCACCTAAACATGTTTCCTTTGTTAGACTTTTAGACAAAAAAGGTATATCATTTTGCTGTGTTTTTCTAAATTTTACTACCATCTAAAGGGAAAATGTAAGTTTGCTGCTACCTTAGTCATCTAATGGTCTCGGGGAGCGCTTAAAGATCACCTATTCGCCCCAGACACCAAGCATTTTCCATCATTTCTGAGCTTTAGAAACTCATTTTCCATAAGTTTATCAAGTACTATTTCTACAAGAAAGAAGGTCAAATAAAATTTAATTAAGAAGAGTGAATGGGCAGTACCGGTATCTGAAGTGTGAGAGACATGTTTCTCAAACTTTTACTGTTGGCGCTCCAGCCCACTAAACCATTTTTTTTTTCAGAAATAATGCTATGTAAATAAATTTTAGACTGTTCTGTATAACTGAAAACGTTCTTTCTGGAGATTGTATTAGAGAGGCATCAGATTCCCTATCCATCCAGCAAGGTGGTCTGTTGAATCGCCGTTAGCTCCTCCAAGCGTTTTCCTTTGTTCTCAGCTTGTGTCATCTTCAACGTAATTTTTTTCCCGTAGTAAGAAGAGCGCATGTTAATGTTAAATTATAATGGAGTGGGACATTCCGATAATGGAATATTTTCTCTGAGCACACTATTTATACTAATTTTTTAAAAGCTGCTAAAATTAAGTCTATTAAAGAAGGAGGCAGCATTGACCAATACTATTATATGGGGGATGTTCAAGGTACATATAGCGCACATTTGTCTTAAGATCATCTTCATGTTCAGTAAGAAGCCTTGCCGCGAACTTTTCAGTTTTGTGTCACACAAAGGTCGTCAACATAACAATGTTAAACACTTGACCATTCTGACCATTCAAATAGAATCACGTCAGTAGAGACGTTTTCAAATGTCTTCTTCAAAAAAATGTTAATCTATATTTTTGCAGACGCCTCACACAAAAAAACAGTAAATATTTTATAAGATCCTGTTAGTATAAGATACAAGTCTTTATCTTACAATATTTTTACTTTTTAAACATTGATAATGTCATTTGACTGGGTTAATATTCAAAATTTGATTGATAACTACAATGAACAGACAACTTTTAATTATACCCCTGTAAAAAAACTTGAATTGCTTCACCCTCTCCCCGTTGGTCAGCACATCACACCCTAATGAGAATGTCGGCCCCCTTCCCAAGGTGAGCCCCCCACCACAACTTGAGAAAAGCTGCAGTAGTTCATGCGAGTTTGTAATGGGCTTGTCCTTAGATCATCCTCATCTTTAGAAAGGCGTCCTGTAGCGGGCATGTTCTGTTCACGCAAAAAAAAAACCCTGCCAATATTGCGATGGTATGTTAGTCGAGAGAAATTGGTTTGTACTGCCGTAAAAACAGGGTAGACTCTAGAATCATGTTGTTGAAGAGGCATTAATAAGTTTTCTTTAGAAGAACCATTTGAATCGATCTAACTGCTAACGTATAAAAGTTCTGCTTGGACGATAAGCTGATGTCCCATAATTAATAATTTAATTTGTCTTAAAATTTAGTAATAAAGTCTCTTTCGCCTAATTAATACTAAAATATAAAATGACTACAATGCAAAAACAAACAATGTTTGTTCTTTAAAAAAACAACTGCATTTGCATCCCCCTTGTTATCACAAAACTTTTTGGACATTTCTACTAAATTATTAAATAACATAAAATATATATACAATAAGGCCTTAAATAAAATATATAGATGTAGATAAGTATAGTAGATATGCTTAGACATGTTTGGGTACATATCTTGAGATTTATTTAATTTTTAATCTGCTAGTTTTGCCAATAATCATTTTTTTTTCCATTTGGGTGTCACCCCCCTAATGGATGTCACCCGGTGCGGACCACACACCCCTAGTGATGCCACTGTATATATGTACATCACAGGATCTTTGTGACTGCAAGAATCAATTACAAGATGGACAGATTAGTCATCAGAGCATATGGGCATAGCCAGGATTTTTTTTCTTTGGACATGTATGCCTACACAAACACACACACAATCCAGTCCCTTCATTTTTGTGGCAGTCTTTTGTACCCTAAAACGACAGTAAATACACAGCCCTTACTAGCTAGGGGGTCCGAGGAAGCAATGTGAGCTACTCCAGCAGGGTCCAGTAAGAGCTCCTTGCCAAGCATTATTTCCTTATTAGAAACTTTAAAAAATGCATATTCTGAGGTGTCTACAGTACAATTTTCTGCTGATCCTCTATTAAAAAATTGTAGGTGAAATATCAAATGTGCTATTCACTGCACTTTATTCATGGAGCCCAGTGAATAAATGTGTGATATGTTTTATTTGCAAAAGGTTGAACCCCAAATGACCGTTTATTTTTTTTTATTTTTTTAAGCCAGTGGCTTTATTCTTTATTAATGGGTTCCAGCAACTGGCAGAAAAACCACATTGCTAGGCTAACTATAGTTGTTATTTAGTTCTTTATTGAAAGAAAAAAAAAAAGGGGGGGGGGGGTTAACCACCAAACCCATTTTGGCTATGCTCATGGAGTTTAATGACAGTAGATTTACTTTTTTTTTTATCGGAAGGGGGTTTTAACCTCAAAACCCCTTTACTACATTTATGGAATATAGACTGCAGTTTTTCTTTAGGTTTTTATTGCGCCGGGGGGGGGGGGTGTTAAAACCCAACGACCAACCCCATTTTTTTTTGTAGAGGCGGGTTTTAAACTAAAAAAAAAACCAGGAGGAAGGCTTAAAATCAAAACCCTCTGGAGGGGGGTTTAAAGCTCACCCCCCCTTTGGCTATGCTCATAGTATTCAGTGACTGTAATTTGCTTAAGTTTTTTTTTTGACGAATGAGGTTTCAAAGTCAAAACCCCCTGGAGGGGGGATTTAAACTCAAAAGCCCCTAAGATACTCTCATGGAATTTGGTGAATTTGGTGACTGTAGTTCACTTACGATTTTTTAATTGAAGAGGGTTTGTTTTAACCACAAACTCCCTTAGCAAAGCTTGGCAAGTGATGGTTTAACATTAAAATTTCCACTCCAATAAAAAAAATTGAAGCAAAACTACAACCCTGAAACTCCCACAGCTATGCCCATGAGTATCTTGAAAATAAAGAATATTTAAGTATAAATGATCATTATTGTTTTTCCTTTCAAATAAAGCTCCTTAATAGAACCAGTAACTGACTTACTTATCTCCAGTTACTTAAAATCTCTGTACTAGAATTAATATAAATATATATTATTATATATCCTGACTAACCTGGTTTCGTGCTATTGTGGGCATTGTTGTATTACATGTTAAATCATTATTTTGATGTTTATGTTGGAAACATGATATTGGTACAGAGCTACTAAGCATGATCCATTTTTTACTTTTAGGTTTACCCCTCACCCCCCCCCCCCCCCATTTACTTCCTACTCTAGCTCAATGGAATTTTTTAAAAATGGTTTTCACATAAACTCCATATTAGCCTCTTAGTCTAGGGTTTGATACAGAAAAAGGGAAAAAAAACCTTGCATTATTAATATATATTGTATTATATCAGTGATGAATTGCTTAACTTTAAACTACCAAAAAATTAATAATAAACGCTAAAATACAAGAAAAGTAATATTTTTTTCCCCACATTGAAAAAAGGTGCCGGAACGCCGTACCGGTGTGTACCATCATAAAAATAGCACTGTATTTGTAAATATATATAACACAAATAATTGAAAATAAAGTATAATACTTTTTAGTAATTTTTAATTATTAACTAGACATCCAGACCATAGCTTAAAAACTAACCCAAAAAAGGCCTGGCAAGGGCTGTGTCTTTTTTTTCTAGATTCTAGATCTATATTTATTATTATTAATATATATAATCTAAAATGTAAGTCTAGATCTAGATAAATATATTATTTGTAAAAAAATTTTTTTTACCTTTGTCATTCCAACACCTATTACAAATACTTTGTGTGGCTTTTCCATTTTATTTTTATATTTATAAGATCTGGGTTCTAGTCTAGTTCTAGTAAAATCTAGTTAATTCTAGTTACTAGAGTTACTAAGAGTAGTAGATATGATAATATTATTTATATATACTAATATACTAATATAGTCATAGACAATAGTCAATAGTGAGTCGTATTGATATTCTAGAGAGATTCTAGATTCTAGATCTAGAGTCAAAACAATCTAAGACTAGATCTTTTTGGACTATGAACAGCCTTGAAAAAAAAAAAAAGATAAAAATAGATTAGAATCTTCATTATCTTGATTGACTTAGTTTAACTTCTAAGCAAGTTCATGAAGAGTCCAGTTACGCAGTACCATTAAAATTAATTATTAATAAGTTAAAAGTTAAGTACAGTTAAAGTTAAGTACAGTTTAGTTTAGTACAGTTAACACTGTTTAACACTATTAACAGTGATTATTAATTCATAATAATTCATACAATGATACACATACATTTCATACATACACTGATACAGACTATACACTAACAACCTAATTGTCACTAATACAGAGACTAAATGTGTATATATATATTCTTATAGACTAGATCTAGACTATAATAAAAGATACCGGGTTTTAGTATTCTAGAACACTAGACTGACTAGATTGCGATAACGACCGTAGAATCTACGAAGTGTTTACAATTTTTATTTTAATAATCCAGAGCTTCGATCTGCTAATAAAATGCTATCTTACATTTGATTTTACAAGTCTTTGTGAACTATTTTCAATGGCTGAAAGATTTTACTCAAATTAATACGCAAAGAAAAATATTGGATAACTACGAACATATTTGTTGTTGTAGATTGACCACAATTTTAGTGAAACATACAATCTATCAATTTTTACATTTAGCCAGTTTAATTAGAGAACATATTGGCCTTTATCTTTGAAAATAAAGAACTATATTTAGCGGATGATAAAATAAAGTAAGTTGTTAGGTTGTGCTAATTTTTGGCGCGGTGGACTACTAAATTCTTGGAAATAAATGCAATTTATTTGTGTTAATAGCGTGTAATTCAAAATGGATTAACAATATTATAAACATGTAAACAGTTATCATGTACGTGGTGTGATTATTTTGTCAAAGTTTAACATTGGTGGTGAAATAGCGACCATTTTGAACAGGTGAGTTATGTCCCACCTAGAGTAAGACCTAGGCCAACAATGGACGATTATTACGAGAACTAGAAAAGTGATCAGTTGTACTATTTTGTAGACTAGATTTAGATTATATTGTATTGTTATAGATCTACCCTTCAAATTTCTGTGAGATAACTTATTTTTTAATCAAATTTCATTACAAATAGGCATAGTTCTATTATTTCTAAATACTAATGAAGCCTATTTTACCGATTGTTTTGATTACATTGGTTTGTTACGTTTGTATTCATCCGCGCTGTCGTGCGCTGCATTAAGTAACTAATCCAAACTAATCAGTTTTATTTACAATAAACAAATTCGATCTAGACGTCTAGTCTAGCTAGATCTAGATCAGGTAGAGTAGCAGCTAGCTACTGAATGATAGAATGATACTGATTGAATGATAGGGCATTAGTATGATTAGATGGAAGCTTGAAATTCGGACATTTATATGCTTTTTTTTTATTGCTTCATCTCACATGCATTTATTATTATTGTCATTCATTTGCAGCTAATCCAATATCGAATATCAATATCCAATAGTCAATTCAATAGTTTGTAAATCGACTTCAGTCCTTTTTCTAGAATGCCGTTTGGTAGAAACTTCCTCAGCTTTGTAATATATTATATAGATATATTTATTTATAATAAAAAGTAAAACCCTGATTATCTCCACTACTATTAGTCTATAGCCACTATTATTGACTATAGGACTATAACTATAGGAGTATAGGTTAATCAAAGATACGCCTTTTAACTTTAAACAATGCCAATGCTTAAATCATATAGATTCTACTTAATGATATCAAAGAGAATTGCTAATGTCTGGCGCTGCATGTCACAGCGTCATATGATGACTTAAAAGGAATCTCTGATGGTTTTGAAAATTTTTGTGTTATGATTTACAGAAAATGAATAGATTATTCACAGAAACCTATTAATTTAATCTATTGACTGACTGTATAACGGAAAACCATACAGTAACCTTTACATTCTTGTAACAGAAATAGATCTCGGTTTGTGCAGTTAGATCTAGATCTTGTAAGCAAAGAAAAAAATATTAGATGTGTTGGTAGATCTACATTCTTGATTAACCATTGCAGTGTGTATTTTCTTGCCTGACCACTCAATACACAAACACCATCACATGGTTGTCTTGTCATGGCCGACTACACGTAGCTTTGACTAGCTTTACACTGACCAGTTTGTTAGAATCAGTCAGACACACGATCTATTTACTTTTTGGGACAGGGAGGGGTGCAGATGAAAATGTTGCTTTTTTTTTCACAGGTTGGTTATCCTAATGCTTATATATATACATATATATATATATATATATATATATATATATATATATATATATATATATATATATATATATATATAAATCAAAACGTTTGATAAAACTTGGCATAAATGTTCCTTGAGTACTAATTGAAACCGTGACATATGTAAGTAGCCTTAAAAAAAAAACTTAACCCCCCAACCCCCACCCCAAAAAAATAATAAAAAGTTGCCCAACTCTATGAAAGTATTACTATTTCATGGATCTAGGTCATGTTTACATGAGACAAGATCGAAAAGATCTAGATCTAATTTTTAAAACAACACTTTGCACAGATAGTTTTTTACTTAAACACATGAAAAAACAAAATATAGTCTATTGATTTCATTATTTAATCAATTTAACCTTCAAATTTGTGTTTCAAAAGCATTTTTACATAAATTTGTTCCTTACATCAGCGAAATTAGAAGTCCTGACGTACTTCATAATCCCATTTATTTAACAAATTGGTAAACCTGTTTTAATTGTACTTTATATTTCATTCATCTCGCGTTTCTTTTGTTTTTCATAGATATGAATGTAGCGGCTTAACGGGTAAACCCATTATTTGCAAAACTACTTTTATTTTCGGGTCGAAAGAAAAAAACTTGAAAGGAACATTATCTTAGTTTGATATATATATATATAAATCCACTAGATAAGTAATACACAACTAAGGCCTGCAGGCCGTGGGTAATGTTGGCTAGTATAATTTATATAAAACTGTACCATAGCTTTGGACGTCATGTTTTAGGTGTCACTAAGCCTAACAGCTACACATTTTCTCTTGCTTTGGTGATAAAAAAAAAAGAGCGTTTGCATAACTAATGGAAACCAAAAGAAAATCACCAATCTTTAAGAAACTTGCCATGGGTTTAAAGCATTTCCTAAAAACCGACAGTGGAGGAAGCATATCTCAATTTTTCTCACTGGATAGGGATTGCATATTGTAATAGGTACAAATCTACCAGACCAAAGGAGCCAGCATTTGGAATATAACAATGATCATATGGCTTTTTTTGTTATCCCACGCTAATTGATTTAACTACTCATTAGAAAAAATGTGTCTGTGATTTGACTTGCGAGCATGTTATAGATATTTTTACCAGTTATTAAAACAGAATAGATACCTTTTTTACAAAGCTTATATCAATTAAAATTAGACCAAAAACTGTCTCTAAAACACTTAAAGGCAGATTTAAAAGAAAATGCATCACAAAGATTAAACATAATAAAACACCTAGCAGGAACATCCTGGGAGCTGACAAGAAAACTTTTTAGACAGTTATACACTAGGTACGTCAGATCTGTCATGGATAACTGTCTCTTCATACAAGTAGCAGCCAAACAAAACCCATCAATCATCTTTAGACACAATCCAAAACCAAGCCTTGCGTCTAATCAGTGGAGGTATGAGAAATACTCCCACAGCAGCCTGTGAAATAGACTCCAATATTGAACCTCTTAAGTTAAGGTGCAACATTAGAAGCTATTGAGAGATACAGAAGGTTCGAGGACGACCATCCAAATAAACTACTAACACAGAGAAATAAGAAAAACAAACAAAAAAAGCAAAGAACTCTGATCCAACTTACTGACGAACTAGCCCTAAAACACCATCTACCCAATAACAGAGCAAAAATTACCAGATTCTCAAACATAACTCCTGGACTTAACTGCAAACAACCAACCATTAAAACACATTTAATAAATAACACTCTAACAAAAGAATCAAATCCACTGGAGCTCAAAGTAGGCACGCTCGAAACAATTGAAAGCTATCCAAAAACAGCCATCCATATTTACACCGACATATCAGCCTTCAAAGTCACTATCAATGCTGGTCTTGGTGCCTTCCTGGTCTTCCCCAAAAATAAACACTTTGAAATAAGTGCACCCTGTGGTGACTACTGCTCAATCTTCCAAGCTGAAATTGAGGCAATTACCATAGCTTTGCAGACTCAAAAACAAATTATATGAAGGGATACAATCATCATCAGATATTGTTGTCTTTACAGACTCCCAATCCACTCTTCAAGCACTTAACAGCAGCACCTGAAAAAGCCCAAGATAGTTGACAACACTAATAGTGATAATACACCAGATGATGACAAAATTAAACATCAACATCACATTACAGTGGATCCCTGTGCATATTGGCGTCATGGGAAATGAAAGGGCAGATAAGCTTTCAAAGGCAGAATCATCTATGGAACAACCAGATCTAGACCTGTTACCTACCTCACCCTAAGGTCAATGTTAATCAACAACCACAAAGAGGAGTGGCTCAACCAATGGGCAACAGGAAACACAGGCAGAGCCATGTACAAAGAAATGAACATGCCTAACAAACTGGACAGTATTAACTTCCTCCCCCGCAAAGAGCATTCTACAATCTTCCAACTAACGACAGGATACACACCTCTGTTAAATTACCATCTCAATAAAATAAACTTCACACAACTCTCCCTTTGTAGACACTGCACCCACCCTTATGAAACCGTAAACCATATCCTTTTTGAATGCCCCTTCCTAATCCACCTTAGGCAGACCCTACTACCACTACAGCCCAACATAACCAACACCCTGAACAACTGAAGAAAACAGCACACTATTTTTCCTTGGCACAGTCTGCTGACAGCTCAGCTGCAAAAAGCTGGCTAGAAGAAGAAGCTAGAAGAAGAAGAATATCAACTAACTCTGTCTATCTTGTCTGGTAAAAAGTTTGAACATGTTTTTTTTTCTCCCATTTCCCATTCTCGGATCAAGTCAAAGCTTTGCACAATTATTCATTAAACCTGACAATAAATAAAAAAAATTAAATAATTAGTTAATTAATTGTTGGAGATTATTTTCTTTGATTTCAAAATAAGGGAAATAAAAGCTACTTAATAAAAGATGTGGATATATATATATATATTAATAATAGATGTGGATATATATATATTAATAATAGATGTGGATATATATATATTAATAATAGATGTGGATATATATATATATTAATAATAGATGTGGATATATATATATATATATATTAATGTTCATTGTTAAATGTTTTTTCTCTTTCAGTTTTATTTAAAATAAGACATGTAGTTAAATGAATTATGAACGGTGAAACCCCTAGTGTCCCTATTACGACCTTGGCTGGAGTGTCAAGTTTGACAGATTGTAAGTAATTGTTTACATACTTTCTAATTGCATATTTTACATCACTTGTCAGTTAACTTAATAACAACAAAGTTAAATTATTTTTTTTTTATCTATATCAGTGAAATATATTTTTGAAGTTCATTTTTTTTATATTTCATTATTATTATTGAGTGCTAAATTTTACTGATTAGTGAAATAAATAGTTAAATAAAAAAATAAATAATTTGTAAAATGGAAATTAAACTTAAAGGTAATAATTAGATTTGAAAAAAAAATTAAAATATAATAATATAGCTTTATTTTCTTCCAGTGCTTCCGCAACTCCCTTTGCCCACACCGTTGCCCCAGACAGTTCAAAACAAATCCCTGTTGTTTAGCCTTAAAATAACGGAGGATGCTCGACAGCTTCTGGCTTCATCTGATGAAAGTTTGGGTAATCAGCTTGCCCATGCTTTGAGACAGACACATACAAATCAGATGTATGTATACATTCATTCATAAAATTACCGTAAAGAAATCAATATTAAATATAAATCAGATCTCTAATAAGTTTAATGGGAAATTTTAATTGGAGCATTCAGTTTAGTTTTGTTTTTGCTCTCAATTACTTTTTTTTTCTTTTCCTAGATTAAGACATAAATAGATTGATTTTTATCTGATTTATTTGTTTTTTGAATAGAAGAAAATAAAAATTATCTTCATCTCTCTTTTCACCCACATAACCATGTTACCTATATAGATATCATTTATATTAGGCTGATTGGTAAAGCGCTTGGCTTCCAAACCAAGGCATCCCAGGTTTGAATCCTGGTGTAGACTGTGATTTTTAATTTCAGAGAGCTGAAAGATTCTTTGAGCACTAACACAGTTGAAGGCTATATTCCTAATTTACTCCAAACTGTGATGCGTAAAGATCCTCATATTTTTCAAGGCAATGCACATTTAGATGGTAAATATTTTGTCAGTCCCAATCAATTAGGAAACAACTATCAACAACATGGTATGAACTACAATAATAACATTGGTGAGTTTTTAAATTTCATTTAAACAAATTTTAAATGTATTTACATTAAGAAAAGATTTTCAAAAATTACGATTATATTTAAATTATTAATTATTAGCTGAAGTTAAACTTTCTTGTTTTTTTTTATCACAATAATTTTACAAATCTTTTTAGGCATTTTACCACCACATCCCCAACAGTATAATCATTATTTTCAAGAAGGTCCAAGAATCTCCAAACCTCTTTCTCTTCATGGATCTACACATAATAACACTGATCAGAGTGGTTTATCAATGTAAGCTTCTTTTGTGTTCTTAAAAATTATCTTGAATTATTTTTTTAAGTAGGTGTAACATTAAGCTTGTCTTTCTTTGTTTTAAAATTCTCTTTATTTTTGTTTCTATGTTAATGTGTAGACTAGTAATTTTTTAATTAGTGTAGAAGGTAATAGATGAATTGCCCTTTTCTTTTAATATAGCTAGAGGGACAATCAGACCTGCCTACCGTTACGCAAAATGCGTATTCGTTACGCAAAATCTCCCAAAAATGACAGTCAGTACGCAAATACGCATTTAACCAGTCGCGTTACGCATTTTGTATCCTTTTTTTTCCCCCTCTCTTGACTACCTTACGAGCGGTCACGGAGGTCACGCTAAGCCGTTCTGTTGGGGGGGGGAGAGAAAAGGTGGGGGAACACATTGTGTCCAGATCTATACGTTGATTGGTTCTTAATAGCAATTAGATTTAGTCTAGAAATGAAGAAAGTGAGAGTGAGGGCTGAGGGAGTGGCGGGTTGGTACTAGGTTGGTACCGTCAGTTAGCTGATACACCAATGTGACTTTTTTTTTTTTTTTTTTTTTGTAAGTTCATTAGTAGAAATTAATTATGTTGAATCCCTGATTCCCGTATTCATTTGTATAGAAAAAAATATCGAAGTGCTATCCATTCAAAACACATTGAGTGACATTGTAGATATCTTGTCTAGATCTGGATTCTAGATCTAGAATCTAGATAACTTGTTATACAGGAATAGATCTAGCTAGCAGCTAGTCATAACGTTATGTCATGATTCTCAACATTAGTCATTACTATATTCTACAATCTAGATCCAATTTAGTTGTAGTATATGATTTAGATTGACTAGATCTAGATCGATAACATCTACTACCATCTAGTCTAGATCTAGACTAGATTTTTAGTCGTAGTATAGAATAGATCAAGAATGAAGGTAGGCCTACGAAAGTTTGGAGTAGACATACGTTTGTAGCGGATCCACGGCATCGGTAATACTCTTGACTCGTCTTGAGCCCAGATCTAGAGTAGATTATATTCATTATATAGACAGATCCAGATCTAGGCTAGATATCATCTCTATTGTCGTATTGATCTAGATTTAGAATTTTAGATTGTAGATCTAATCATGACATCTAGATCTAATATTATATATATATATATATATGACAAAATAGTGGATCGCGTAAGTGTTACGCATTCTGGTGCCAAAATACGCATTTTGACCATCAGCGTTACGCATTTGGACTTTTTTTGGTAGGCAGGTCTGGACAATGATGAAGCTACCCCCCCCCCCCCCTTTCCCCCCCCCCCCCCAACACACACAAATGTTTTTTCCCTAAATGTAAAGAAACGTACTCGCACGTAACATACATGAAATGCAGCAATTCTAAAAATTAACACAGCATAAAGCTATATTTAAAGACATTTTTCAAAATATTTACCCATTTAGTCTTTGTCTTAGACTTTTCTAGAATATGTTAGAATGTTGCCAATCTTGCCACTTGGCAATGGTTTTATGATCAAAATGCCTCTAGTGTTTTATTCCTGATTCCATAGTAGCACCAACATTAAATTCGTTCAAAAGAATGGGAATTTTTGTTAGAAGTGAATTTAGAAAGAAAACAGCACTGGCCAATTTTATTATGTGAGAACATTTGAGTTACATATATTGTGTACAACTGTAGTGGGCGTAATTGTCGGAAGAAGTTAAGATGTAAGATCACAAAATTTCTGAACATAACAAAGTACAGCAATCAGGAGAATTTTGATTATAATGAAGAGTAGTTTGAGAAACACTGTTATAACCTTTTAATTTAATTTTTTTTTAAACGATGTTTTATGACACTCCCTTGTCTTCCTATGCTATGAGTGATTCCTAAAAATAATAGAATTATTATTGAAAGAAAGGAGCAAAATATGTATATTTGTTGTTTTGACAAAAAAAGAAGAAAAAAACGGTAAGGATAAAATATTGTGTAATTTTGTTTTTTAGATTGCATCCCCCACCACCACACCAAAAGAAAAAAAAATTATTTATAACAGTAATAAATATATATTTTTCTTTCCTAATGTCATTTTAAAAAGTGTTTACCTTCTTGCAAAATTTGTTATGTAATTTATTTTTTTAAGCACTATTTTATTTTCAAGCTTGACTTAAGAAAGTATGAATTTAAAATTTTTTTACAGTCAACCAACCCCACAGTCTCCTCGACGTCAGCCTAATTTATATGCTTCCCCAAACAACAGTCCTTATCCTGCAGCAAGTGCTGGTGTTGGTCACAAAGGAAACTCTGGGATACTACATAACTGTCAGCCCAATGCAGGTCACTAACTAGGCTTTCCATTTTTGCTCATTTACTTATCACGTAACATTTTTGCTAATAGTGCTAATTAACTTTATGTCTTTTTACAGTGGCCAGTCCAGCTCAAGCAACAGCTGCTGAAAGGATCATGCAATATCCCTATGTACAAAAGGCTTCTCCTGTTTTATCTCAAAATCCTCCAGATCCTTCACGCCAAAATAGACGGTCTCGAAATCCCCCTACAGTGGCATCTAATAGCATTGATCAACATGTCTTAAAAACTCAGGAACATGTACAGAAATCAGATGTTTTGCCAAACAGGACTAATATTGATTTAATGTCAATACGTTCTGAGCCTGTGATTATGTTAAAAAATATTGGTGACCAAATTAACACAAATATTAGTAGACTGCCTTTACCCCCTCACCTTTCAAGTTCATCTCAAAAATCGAAAGTAACAGAAACAAAAAATAAGAATGAACCAGTTGTTATGCTTGAAATGTTAGATCCTTCAGTAAGTATACATAGTAAGTTATTTGTTTTAAGTTAATCTTAATCTGGCAGTATTTAAATTGCATGTCTACTTTCAGTCACAAAGTGACTTGATTATCTCATAGAAAGTAGATGAAAGCTTGTGCTGATAAAGTTTTGGATCAGCAGTGTCACAGGTTATGACAGGGTGTAGCACTGAGCTGCCTAGAGGTCACCTACGTCTAGGTGGGCAGCCAGCAAAGGCTTAAGAGCCCCTCCTGCCCAACACTTACTGGTATAGATGCCAGTTACTCACCTTTGACACTTCTGTTAGTGATGACAGTTTTGCTGGGAAAATATCTTAGCCACATGTAAAAACTAGGAGTTGGAATGATTGTCAAAGGTTATTTGAGACACAAGCTATTGGGAGCATTTTGTTGGTAGTGGAGTGCTTATATCCATAACCACTTTTGACAATAACAATCTTATTTCAAAGTATAAAAAAATATATATTATTTTTAGATGGCATTTCCATTTTTTTATGTCTGGTTAAAATTCAGTTAGAGTAATGTAAAGTAAGCACATTTTAGTTTTTAACTTGTGAAAATTTATTATAATTTTCTTGTATTAAGTTGGCTCTTTTGTTTTGTCTTTTTTTTTTTTTTGTTTTTTATTTTTTTTTCTTACATATCTTTCCTTTAGACCTTAAAGTCAATACAGAAAGGAGGCTCTGGTAACTATTTGTAATTTATTCATTAGCCATTTTGTGCTCTCGGCTATATAGGCTTTACAAATTTTTTTTTAAACACCTTATGCTATCACCTAATGTTCTCAATTGAGAAAAATAGTTATCTCAATTATTCTTGAGTTAGAGAAATAAAAATGTGTTAACTTGAATTAATGCTATATTTTACCCAGATGTTAATTTTATTTTTCATATATTTTTTTTTTTTACGTACATCATCCTAAATATTAAAATATATATATTCATTTCCACAAACTATAGTTAAAACTGACTGTGATAGTGAATCCAAAAAGAGAAAAAGAGAAGAAACAAATTACAATATCTCTAGGTCTGCTGGACCAGGAGACATATCTTTTCAAGCTACTAGAAACAGGCGTAGTGATGATACTTACAAGAATAGGGCAGGTAAAGAGAGACATTTTTTATTTATTAATTTTATTTTTTATCTCATGTTTCATAGTTCTTGAAGCATAAGAGAGTATTCTGGCTTTCATTCAATGTTGAAGTTAGCATGCCATTATTGACTTCGAATCAGCCATTGATTCATTTTTATTTCCAAAAAATTATGTTAAAATTTTTTTTTCATTTATGTAGGTATGCCAAAAAAAAAAACTAGCGAGATATAAATAGCTTTAATTATGCAGCAATTTAAACATTTCTGCACTATAGTCAAAACTAAAGTCATGTATAACATCATTTAAAGAAAAACATTAGGTCTGACAAAATTATCTTAAGTTTGATACTATAGCTAGTTTATTGGATTGAGTAATTTGCTAGTCAAATAAAATATAAACCCCAATAAAATAATTTCATATTAAACATGCAAGACACTGTTAACTCATTCCATATGTTAGTTTTGGTCAGTGCAATGGAGCATATAATAAATGGCTGAAAAATGTTCTAGTGATAGTATTGTATGTTCTTGTATACAGTCATTTTTTAGTTTCTATGGCAAGTAGCGTATCAATGTTTTTGTTATTGAATGAGAAATGTTATACTGTAAGCATTAATAAGATAATTACAAAAATAAAAAAGTTATTAAACTTTAAGTACAACACTGGAAAAAAATATTAAAAAAAAAAAATTTAAAACTCAACTTACGGTTATGGAAATCCATAAATATTAATCCAAAGAAGCTGCTTTTTACACAATTTATTCCAAAATACGTTTGTAAGAAATTAGGCAAGTTTCATTCAAATAGCACAAGAAATACAAATTTTTTTTTTTTACACATTTTCTTTAGAAAACTGAACTTTTTACACTATGTACACAAAATGAAAGAAAAAACATTGTCTAACAGCCAACTTCGTGAAAGGATTTGAAGCATCCTTTAGAATGTAAATGAGGTTTTGCTTCACATCCAGAGCAAAAAATGGGTTCTGGCCCGTTTAGTGCTCATCGAACAAAAAGCGCAGTCTCTGTCTCGTTTGCTGTAGTCCACTATATGCTGACTATTCTTGGACTTTTCCAGGCAACCTCTCTCTTGTTGTCTACCAGGAGCTCTTATATGCTCATTTAAAACAACATTCTGTGTTAACTGTCTAATCAGAACATGCTTGAAGTCTTTCAGAGACAGTTTTCTTGCACCAGGTTTCTGGCTGAGGCAAAATAAAATATAGGAGTTGGCTTGACATATTTCAAACAGCCAATAAAACAATTTTTTCCTCCACTTGATGGTTTTTCTTTCAAAGATACAGTAGTAGGTCACTTTCTGGTCTAGCTTGTCACATCCATTCATGTTTCTATTGTATGTGTGGACCATTGAAGGCTTATCATCATTCACTTTTGAGGTGCCCACTTCAGCATCTCATCATGACATTTTTTTGGCTTTTTTGTCTTTGAATGCACAGAGCATTGTTTTCTCTTTGTGGAAGAACCATTTCATTTCCCTGTGTTGCAAAATCAAACTCTTGACTGCTTTTGGAAAACCAAGTCTGTTGATGCTGAGTGTACCTGTGTAGAACTGTTGTTTTTTTTTGTAGCAAATAGTTGATGAGTTTCTGGGTGATATAAAACTGATCAGCACAAATTTTATGCCCTGTTCCCACATGTTGAAGCAGAGTGTCGAAAACCTGTACAACTTGTCCGCCATCCTTATCTGCATCAGGATTATGAGAGGTATTTGCCCCTAAATATGTCAAAATATCAACAACATAGCCGGTTGCCGAATCAGCCAGGCCAAAGGTTTTGATGTGATATTTGCTAGGTTTAGTGGCATTAAACATGTTGTATTACCACCTACCTCTAAACCCAATAACCATCTCATAAATGCTGAGCTCCTGGAAGGGATAAAAACATTTTCTAAATTTATCTGTCAATAAATTCATGAATGGATCTATTTTTTTCTTTCCTTCTGATGCTTTATCGCCACTGTGAAGCATGGTGTGGTAAATATCTTGGAAGCGTTCTCTCATGGTGAATCCAAGGAGCATAAAATTCTGCAGCAGTTGTCCAATATTCCGAAATAGCTGGTCTTTTTTCAATTCCAATTTTTATCAGAACTGCCTTAAACTTGTCCAACTTATTTCTTAACATCAGTCCATTGTCCGAACACAGATCGCTTACATGGTGGGTTGTTGAGTTGGCATTTTTTCCTTGCGAATGAATTGATAGAATTTATTAAATTATCTTTCATTTTGTCATGAAAGAGAAGTGGAGAAGATTGATCATTTAAAAGAAGATCAGGGCAAACTCCAGGCATTTTCAGAGGGTGAAATCTGAAATTATTTTCAGTAGTTCCAAATGTAACATGGTCCCATTTAGGATCTGCAGAGTCAGAAGTGATAGAAAAATTAGATGTACTAGGCCTAGTTGTAGTGCTGGTATCAACAGACTGAAGATTAGTATATCTAGAACATTTCCCTTTCCCTTTAGTTGATGAACATGAAGCAGTTTTTTTCAAAAGTGGAGATCGAGGTCTGGTTGGTGGCTCATAATCTTCATCAATGTCAATGTCATCAAATATAAGTTGTGGATCCAGAATCTTTATCATAAATAGGCTTAGGTCTACTAGAACTACGTCTGCTAAGTTTTATGCTTTTCCCTGGATTCTGATCTAAATCTAAAGCAGGTTCCTTCCTTTTTTTAGCTAGACTTAGACTGAGAGGCACAGTCTCGAAGACTGTCAAGTTCTAGGTCTATATCTAGAATATCACTATCACTAGATCTATCATCGGATTCTGAATCAAATAGAATCATCTGACTGGCTTCTTCAGCCGTTATAAATCTGTATTTATTACCCTTACATCTAGAGGTATCAATTGGAAGAAGCCATTGAATCAGCTGTTTTTTGTTGTCACAAATTTTTGTGTCAAAAACTGTAACATAGCATGGTAAAATGTCAATAACAAAATCAAAAACTGCACTGCAATCAAACCAAAACAACATAAAGGAGGTTGAACCTCTTCTGAATAGAAGTAATGAGAAGTATTTAAAATAAAAGTGCTTTAAAAAGTAGAAATACTCATTAAAAGAAACAATATATGCTTGGCACAGCCTGCAGCGATACATAGTCTACCGAAATTGCCTTGGCGCACTGTATGGCGATACATATTAAATGAGTTAAGTTTATGACATATTTTCCATCTACTGTAGAGTATGCTACTTAAGCATAAGAAAAGTGACATGAAGAGGTCTAATAATTGTATGTCTACTTAATCTATTATAGATCTAAATACTTAACAGCTAGTTTTATTGTTACTAGTTGTTTAAATTAGTAATGAAAACCTATGTATTATTTTTAAAAGTGTTGTTTTTAGTACTTTTACTTTCAATGTACGTTTATTTAATTAAATCTTAGTCATATCTAATTAATATTTAGGAGGTTATATACTTTAAATTTTTGAAATCATAAGATTACCATTTTCATATAAAATTAATTCATGTAAAATGGTGGGGTGCTCTCAAAGTATAAATTACTAGGCAGTGATTATCAACATAAATTGTATTAAGACAAGTATCATTGTTTTATTTATTTTTTTATCAGTAAATTAATTCGTCTGTAAAAGAAAATTGATGCACATTTTTCTTTTCTACTGAACTCTGCTATCAAGTTTTGCATAAATGTTTTTTAAATAATTGCTGTCTGTTTTTAAACCTACCAATGATATCTATAGACTTGTAAAGAGATGTTTATATTACATTCTTCTTCTTTTTTTAATAATAGTAATAGAATTAATTACAGAGCTTTCCATGAGTAATAGGCTTAAAATGTTTGAACCTAATTATAATGCCATGAAGAAACTTGTTCAAAGTCTTTGTGTTTGATGCACAAATTTAATTTTATATTCTTAGCCAATTATTTTTTTTAGCAATTAATGTTTCAATTAGCAATAGTAATCATTTTCCACCAACAATTGAGCATTTTTAGTCACTTAATTGCAGTCATTAACTAAATAATTGTTACAATAGCTTGTGCTGTTATTAGAAAGTTAATACATCATATAAAGTTTTTATATATTTTTTTTTTACATTAATTTAAACTATTACATTATTAAATTTAATTTTAAAGCCAAGAGAAGGAGAAATTCTGTGGAAAGTGATGATGCATCCTCATTGTCTGAATTTGTTGAAGTTGAGGAAGATGAGGACACATACAGTAAGTAAAAAGATATATTGGAAAGATAAATCTGTGACTTGCTTATCACCTTTTCTCTAAAGTATTTTCAACTAGAGTGAAATAAAATCATTATGTTGACTTTTCAAATAACAAGCATGTGTTAGTTGGAGATACTGTATGGAAACCCCCAGATATCCCATGTCCACTAAAGAGACTGGACTAGAACACATTTCATGCTAAATTTTTTAAACCTGTTCGTAGATGCTCGAATGAAGAAGAGAGAAAAGCAGAGTAAAAAGCGATTGTTACAGCCAGTGGTCAGTTTAGAAGATCTGATGGATAGTCATATGTTTAAAAGATTCAATAGCTGTGTAGATATTGTTTTGGACAGTGCAGAGGATGCTAACTTTGCAAGCCTAGATAAAGGTCTGTTTATTTAATTTAAAATTTATTTTTTGTTTATTACTTTTAATTAAATTACATTTTATACTTAAATTAAAAAGTAATTGTCATTGAGTTAAAATTAGTAACATGCAAGATATTTTTTCTATAAATCCAGAAAGGAAAATATTGCAAACATCATCTATTGTTCTCTTTTAATTTATGTCTGCATAATTGTAATATGAATAGATTATTTTATCATAACCTGTTGATTATTTATATGTTTAATGGATATTAAAATACTTATTTACAATAATGTTGCTTTTATATCATTTGTATAATAGACAATGATGATGTAGAATGCCCTCCAGAATCTTTAATTTCAAGAGGTGTTCTAGGAGATTTGTGTGGAGAAGCTGCACAATTAAAAGCAATGAATGCTTTAGGCCAGGTAAGTATATTCAGATGAACATTTTATTAATTTACATTAGTACAATGTACAAAAATTTGACTTTTTAATCATAACTTTTTATTAACTTAGATACCAGCTGAGCGCTTGGTGAAACTGCTGACTATTTTGCTTTGGAATGTTCGAGATGGATGTAAAGTAACACCCAATATAAATCAGGTAATTTATTTACTTTTGTAGTCACCTCATTTTGCTTGACATTAAATGAACGTTCATAGCTAAATTAAAAAATATTTAAAATATAATGTTTAAGTTGTATTATCCTATCACCTGGACAAGAAAATATTACTTATTTTTTATTATTTTTTTATTTATTCAGGAAGATGATGAAGATGAATCGAAATTATGGAGGGAACTCACAATGGAAAGAGTCATGCGCAGCATGGATGCCTCTCTTACTGCTCTTACCATTATGACTGGTCGAAATATGCCTAAGCAAGTATATTTAGAAGATGTAATAGAAAGGATAATTCTGTTTGCTAAATTCCAGCTGCACAACACCATCTACCCTGAATTTGATCCTGTATATAAAATAGATCCAAAGTCTAAAGGTTGGTTGTTAATTTTTAATAAATAAAAACATAATAAAAATATTAAATAATGTAAAAATTAAATTTGTCTACAAATTTTTCAGATGGATACCAAGGTAGTTTAAAAGCAAAAAGAGCTCGAGCAAGTTCTGTTAAGCACAAATCAACAATTTCTCTTTACAACAAAATGACTGATCTTGTCAGTGCATTAGCAACACTACTTGAAATACAACAGTTGACAGACACTGTTATTTTACAGGTGCTTTTTTAAACATATAGTTGTAAACATTTAGTTAAAAGCATTCCTGATTGCACTGCATTGTTAATACTATATAACAAATATTTTTAAAAAAGTAATAGAGGTTGTTTTTTTTTTTTTTTGTTTTTTTTTTTTTTGTTGTTTAAAGTAAATTTTATTTTTAGATCGCATTTTGTTTTTTTCATAAGGTTTCTTCACTTGGTGTTTCCACTTTCTTTGTTGAGAATATCAGTGAACTTCAACTGAATTCAATAAAACTTATTACAACAGTAAGTAATCACTGAAAGTAATCAGGGCTGGTCAAATTAGATTATGTAAAAGTCAATTTAGCTCTTTTTCTCTGGAATTATTTTCCAGTTTCTGACAGAATTATCTTATCTCATTCGTTATATGATACCATGCTATGATTTTAATTTCAATAACTTTTGACTTTGTTATCAGTAAATACAGACTTGCCTACTGTTACGTAAAATGCATATTTCGTTCCACAAAATGTCTAAAAAATGACAGCCAGTACACAAATACGAATTTAACCTGTTGCGTTACCCATTTCCTAGCCTTTTTTTCCCCTCTCTAAACTAGCTTATGAGTGGTCACGGAGGTCATGCTAAGCCGTCCTAAGGGGAAAAAAAAAACAAAAGGTGGGGTGAACACATTATGCTCAGATCTATACGTTGATTGGTTCTTGATAGCAATTAGATTTAGTCTAGAAATGAAGAATGTGAGTTAGGTGGAGAGGCGGGCTGGCACCGTTCAGTTAGCTGCTACACCAACATGACTTTTTTTTTCTGTTGTAAGTTCATTATTAGTAGAAATTAATTATTTTGGAGCTTAAAAAAAGACCAAGGCAGATAAAAGAATCCCTGATTTCCGTATATATTTTAATGAAAAACAAATATTGAAGTGCTATCGATTCAAAACACATTCTAGATTTAGATATATCATCTACTATGATCAATTTAGATCTAGCTCTAGATTACTTATTATACAGGAATAGATCTAGACTACAACCCTATAGACTCCCTATAGACTCTAGCTAGACATTACGTTACATTACTGTACATTCTAGATCTAATCTAGTATGATCTAGATCGATAACGTCGAGATCTAGATTCTTAGTTGAAAGTTTTGAGTAGGCCTACATTTGTATCGGATCAACAGGATCTGTAACACTCGAGTCCAGATCTAGATATCTCATATAGATTTAAATCTGATCATGACATCTAATCTATTCGAAAATTCCTAAATCTAGACAATCTAGTTAGAAGATGTAGATTTAGATCTAAATAATAAACCACTAGAGATTCTAGATCTAATTTATAAAATTCAGGCAAGATCTTTGCACATCTAGATTTGTTCTATTTGTAGGAAATCAAATTTTCATAATACACTGTATGACTTTGCTACATGCAAGGCTCGTAAAGTTCGTGGGATAACTCTATCCCCAGAAATAAGAGGTAATTTTTCCTTTACTTCTTCTCGTCCAGACTTTTGAGCGAAGAAGAGAATTATATATATAGATAGATTCTAAATTTACTAGTGGCAGTTGTGATACAGATTTGATGGCCTGTATTAATTAAAAATGAAATTGTCTTCTTTAATATATATCTAGATCTTCTTCTTTCTCATTTTTATGTTGGAGCGTTCAAATGACTTGACCAATATATGAGATGAACTGCACAGTGGTTTCCAAATCAGGGAGCTCGCCATATAGTTTTCTTTCTATTGGGGTGTTTTGGGGCCAGTGTCTTGTACAGGCCTCATGGTAAAGAGAACAGTTTTGAAGGACATGATCAGCATTCTCTGGTGACACTCCACATGGGCAGATTTGACTGGTTCCAATTTTGAGCTTCCAGTACATTTGTTGTCTCATTCTGTTGTGTCCGGTCCTGAGTTGAAAGATTAGACATTGATCTTGTCAGGATAGCTTATAATAGGCATCATCTTTCTTGTGATTCGGATGAGAGCTTGTCCATTTCTCCTTTATTTTATTTACTATTAGTTTCTTCATTTCTTCTGGATAGAGTGCAATGTTTAATTGTAGATCTAGATCTACATCTAAATATTTTATTTTTTTTTAATTTTTTTTTTTTACTTTTAAATTATATATATATATATATGACAAAATAGTCGATCGAGCAAGTGTTACACATTCTGGTGCCAAAGTACACATTTTGACCATGAGTGTTACACATTTGGAGTTTTTTGGTAGGCAGGTCTGGTAAATGTTATATTTGGTATAGAATTAAATGCATATAAACAAGCATGCCAATTGTGGACAAGTCACTTAGATCTAGATATTTTATGATTAAAATTGAATCAAAATTATCTTTTCTTGATAATTTATCTATATTTGCACAAAACTTGAAAAATATTTTGAGTTAATTATCTAATGTCACTATATCAGAAAAATCACTAAAAGAGAAGAAAATTATTATCTGTCACTATAATCGGAAAAGTCACTAAAAGAGAAAATGAAAATGTAATATCCACGATTTGAACACAACATTCTGTGTAAAAACAAGTTGAAAGTAAAAAAAATCTGGATGTTTTTAAAATTTACTATAGATATATTTCATTATATACTTAATGTATATAAATTATCTTGGTAAAAGGCTTTTAATTAACATATACAAGTTTTAAGTGACATTCTTTAAAGAACTTTACCAATGCATGCTTCTCAACATGCTCTTCTTCTCAAACATTTGTAGTCAGAATTCTTATTTCTCTTAGCTAAGCTGCTGTTGGATGGTGACTTGACTTAGACTTTTGACTCCCAATGGAGCATTAGGCCCAAACAGTACTTTGCCATCTGACTCTATTCTGGGCAGTTCCCCTTCAGTTTGGTCCATAGCATTTCCCTTCCCCTGTGGGTTCTAGTCTAGATCCTGCTTTACAATATTTTCCCTCTCTCAGCTGTGCTCAAAATTGTTGCCTCTTTAAGTCTGTTGGGACAAAATCTTGAATTTTGAGACATTTACTCTTCTATTATCTTTTTTCTGTGTGGCAAGTTTGAAGCTCTTGATAATCCAACATTTTTTTATCTACACACTCAGTAATCCAACACTTCGACAATGTATGCATCAGCTTGCACATGCGTAGTGAGACTTGCACATCTCCCCTCTTTTAATTTGTTTCTTTGCTGTAAAAATGTTGGATTTGTGGTTGAGCAGCAAAAAATGCATGGCTACCTATCAGGGGGCTCAAGTTTGAATCTCAACCGAAGCAGAATTGTGTTTGCTGAGTGCCTAAAGGCAGCACAGAAACCTTCTCCCTGATACCCCTTTCTCCCATTGGTCCACAAAAGAGATTTGAGCATAGTGCTCGGAGCATACTTTAAGCACTATACAAAATTAATTTACAATTATTACAAAAAAATAAAGGTGATTATGTTCTTAAGTGTTTTTCTGTAATTACTAAATGATAGTTTAACAGACATGTTTTTTAGTGTTGAAATTTTGCTATGTCTTGTATGATGGGGAGTTCTTTTTCTTCTTCTAGCCAGCTTTATTGCTGCTGAGCTGTGAGCTCTTTTGCAAATTTATTTATATATGATGGGGAGTAAAGTTTGTAGTTATATGTGTAATTGAATTCTTACCCTTTTTTGTATTTTCAGGTATTTTCTCGATATTCTAAGCATAGGCAGCTTATTTTAGAAGACATTTTTGCAAGTTTAGCTAGACTTCCATCAAGCAAAAGAAATCTCAGAAATTATAGGTTTGTGTTAAGTGTATTCATTTTATTCTAAAATCTTTTCTAAACTTGAAGATTTTTTATTTTTTTTATCTATTGAATATACTAACTTTTTTTTTTGTCATAAAAAATATAGACTAAATTCTGATGAATCTATACAAATGGTAACAGCATTGGCTTTGCAATTAATTCAGTGTGTTGTAAAATTACCTGATTTGGAAGAAACAGAGGGCACTGAACAAGATAAAAATAAAAAAGTCAAAGGAACTAGTCCAGAAGAGGTAGGGGACAAATATTTTGACAACTTGATTTTTTAAATAAAAAATAACTTTGCAACATATATGTTTGTGAATTCTATATATCTTGCAGTGATGGGAATTTTCCGAAAATTTTCGGTTGAGAGTATCATTATGCCAGGCCGCTATGCACTTTTTGCTCTGTTGTTACGATGGCCCCTATATTTTTCTAATTTGAACCCTGCTTGCCGACTTCCATGAGTTCAAATGGATTAGATTTAGACATCTAGATCTATTATAAGATCTAGATCAAGTACTAGGCCTACCGGCCATCTACATAACAAATCTATTCGAGGACTACTTTCAGTTTACATGACTATACTATAGTGAGCTACTGAATATAGATCTAATCTGGTAGCGACATAGTCTGATAGAATAGATTGGATTTAGATCTAGAATCTAGATCCAAGTTATTAGATTTAAGTAGATCTAGATTATAGATATATCTGGATCTAATAAGACTAATAAAAGTCTGACTGCAAGTCAGATTTAGATCTAGAGTTCTTATCTAGATTCTTGATCAAGAAGATATCATCTACTGAGTGATTTAGAGTAGATAGATCTAGCAATTAATAGATTGTAGAAAATCTAGGTCTAGTCTTAAATTTTAATGATAATGAATGATACTATTTAAAGGTCACAAATCTTTCAGAAGCAAAGCAAAATTTACAAATTTGGCTTAGATCTAGCACCTAGAGGCTAGATAGAGCTAGAATTCAGATCTTGATTTATTTTTTTTTAGAAACTAATTTTAGTAATAGACTTTAACTTTAAGTGAATGTGAGGGATTATCCTTAGATCATTGTAATTATCAAATATATTTTTACAAAGAACATGAAACATATGTTTGAAAGCATGCATGTGTGTGTGTGGAGAAATTTACTACAGTTTGAAACATAATGACTAGTTAATGATGAACCGTTCCAATTAAACATAACAAACACTAGAATACGCTGGCCAAAAGGGAGATTGTTGAGATGCGGGGTAGTTTTATTAAAAGTGGGGCGGCCTAAAAGTTTGTGGTTGGGAATGAGGGCTTTCTATTGGAGGATACCAAAAAGTTATGCAATTGTTTTTGTAATGCTGGCTATTCCACTGAATATACAAGGGCCAAAAAGTGTTTAGTCGGAAGAGAAGTGTTTTATTTAAAAGTAGGGTGGTGGGGCATTATAATGTGGGCAGATGAGAAAACAACTGATGGACCTAAGAAGTGTTTGTGCATACTCTACATTAGGCGTGTCAACTGTAGTGTAGCATTACTTATAAACATGAATGACATCCAGAAGTGGTTCTTTATTATACACAATGACCCCATCTAAGCAGCTGTATGTTGACCTGAAATTTTATCCTTCTTGATTATCTGATAATATTGTCTTTAGAAATAATCAACCAACTCAAATCAATTTGAGCTAATAAATGACAAAATACACATTAAGTTAATTTAATGAATAATTGTTATCGCATCAACTATTTACACTGAACTACAATAGTCTGTGTATATTTTCAGGCTGCTGCAGCTAAGAGTGATAATGATGTTCTGATTGTCACATCTTACGAGACTGCAATGAGAACTGGTTATAATTTCTTGTCAGTTTTTCTTAAAAAGTAAGTATATTAGGTCATTCGATCATTTTAAAGTGATAGTTTAACTGCTAATGAAATCACTATCTTTTACAGTTGTACAATAGGTTATTATATTTAACCATACAGTCTACTTCGTGAAGTGTGCAGAATATGCATTTTAAGTTTTTAGTATTGGGAAATATGAACTTTGTTTAATCCTTTGTGAAAATTATATTTTTTTCTATAAATATAATAAGTACAGTTAAATCCAGATAATTTGAGTTTCTGCTAAAATCAGATTCATTTTTTTAAATATTTTTTTTTAAATAGATGTACAACTAAAGGAGAAGAAGACTATCGTCCACTTTTTGAAAATTTTGTACAAGATTTGTTGACAACTGTAAATAAACCTGAATGGCCTGCTTCTGAACTACTTCTTAGTCTTTTGGGAAGAATTCTGGTAAGGTTAAATGTTAAGCTGTAATTTTATGTTCCAGAAATCATTTTTGTAAAGACTATTTTGATTTTTATTGATGTACCAGACATATAGCTACTGATATGCTATTTTTGGAAATATCTCAAAATCACCAAAAATTGTTACACCATTCTGTCATGGCTCTATTTTGGAGTCTGAACTCCAACAATAAAAAATCTAAATTTAAAACCATTATTTATGTTTTATAATCTGAAGTGAAAATAGTTCTTTTCTTTTTTGTTCAGTTTCTTTTTCCATTCTCTCCCAGTGTGGGCATTGTTAGGCTTAGGCTTAGCTAAGAATTAATGTTCCATTTATTCACTTCAGTTTAAAGTCATGTCAAAACAATCTGTTCTCTTTACTCCTTGTAGGCTGGTCTCTTAGAAAAGCATAAAATCTTAAAAGTAGTATTAACTACTTCTATGAACCTATTTATCACTCATGGAAAATATTGTAACCTGATTATGCTGACTATCAGTCCATAATCTTTGTCCATGATGGTGTGCAAACATCTTTGGTGAAAGCATTTAAGAAGTCTTAGTTGCTTTCTGTAAAGTACCCATGTCTCAGATCCACATAGAGAGGTATATAGAAACACTGGTAGACACTGATTATTTTGCCACAGTAGTGTGTGAGCAAATAAGGTGTGAAGAAGCTGTGTATGGGACAGTAGACTTGAAGAATTAACACATTGTAATAATTCAACTGCGAATTAAAATATTACCCTGCTTAATAGGACTATGTTAATTATTCTAAGCTATCAAAACTGCCAATAGTTTGTCATTTGCTTTGAAAAGAATATTTATAGATGACGTCTATTTGTTTACTAAATAAATTGTTTACACTTTAATTGCAGAGAGCAGAGTAGGTAGCTTTTTGTTGACAAGGCTAATAGAGCCTACAATAAGATGGTGTGCAAATGTTAAATTAGGCCTATTTATTCATTAAAACTTGTTCATGTTTGTAAAGAAATGTTTTAGTGTACTGCTATAAGCCTAGTGATGTAAGTAGTGTCAAGTTTTTTTCCCTTTGTTATTTTATAGGTGCAGCAGTTTAGCAGTAAAGCAACTGATATGTCACTCCGAGTTGCTTCTTTGGAATACTTAGGCATTGTAGCAGCTAGGTTAAGAAAAGATGCTATTACTAGTCAATTAAATCAAGATGTTATGACTGATATTGTTCAGAAGGTTTGAAAATATTTATTGGATTACTATCTTTAATTATATTTTAATCATTACCTTTTTAAATCACAGAAAATAATTATTTATTGTTTTTTTTTTTTCAATTTAAGAAATCTAGATTTATTACTTTATAGGTCAGTGAAGAAGATGATGATGATTTATCTGCATCTAGTAAAAATAAAAAAAATGAGGTAAACTTTGATTTTATTTTACAGAAATGTATCAGATGTGTTTAACCCTTTTGTTTTTATTTCATGCAAAAAGATAATTTCCCTAACCCTTAAACATTCCTTTTAATAATTTAAATCTTATTTAAAAAAAAAAAAGGGTTATTTTATCCTCTTAAAATATATATATATATATATATATATATATATATATCAGTGATGGAAATTTTCTGAAAATTTCATCTTATCCATTTTTTTCAAACATAAAAGTCCAACCCCTTGAGTAGATTGATTGAGAGATTGATTAGATTTAGGATCTAGATATAGATCTAGATGAAAAGATTTTATTGACATCAAATGATTAAGATAAATTCAATGATCACAAATTTCCTGGAAGCTAAACAAAATTTACAGATTAGCCTCAAAACTTAGACTAGATTATTAGATAACTGACTTAAGTCTAGATTCTAGTTGTAGATCTAGATCTAATAGTGAGTATATAGAGTCCATATTTAGATTATTCTAGATCATATAACTAATGTTTGTTTTAAAAGCCCAGTGTTGTATTGCCCTAGACTTAGCCTACTTAGGCCTAGAGATCCACTTCTTGCATACAACTGCCATGTTTGCTAGCAAGAAAGTGTGTCACACAAGGAAGCCTTCTTAAGTTAAACATAAATTAATCTACTAAAATGCATTTCTTTTGCTTTATGTTCTTCCCCTCTAAAGCATTTCTCGTCATGGCTGGTTATTATTGAAACCAGATATAAAAAAAAGTTAGATGCCAAGAGTAAGAGAAGAAATCTAAATCTAATTATCGATCTAGATTTAGACTACTGACTAGGTCTAGTAGCTCTAGAATATAGATTTAGATATCTGACAATAGATCTAGATATACTCAAAAGTGCTAAAAATTTTCTGTCATCTTATAAAGAGATTTATTAATCTCCTTTCTTATCCTTTATGGGATTTAAAATAAAAAAGTGTCAAAATTGTCTGATCTAATTTTATATAGGTCTACATCTAATATATCACATTTAGGACAGTAGCCTACAAATCCGTAGGATGTTAAAATACCTTTAAAAAGCCTATGCAAATTAAAACCAATCAACTCTAAATGAAGCTACGTCTAGATCTAGATTCAGTTTTTGGTAAACCACCAAATACAGGAGACAAAAGTGAGAGGGGCAGATGTTTCAATGGAAGAAATGGTGGTTAATCTCTCTTGGCTTGACAAAGGGAATCAAACTGATGCACCCTTACTCTAAAATTACAGAAAGTAGGCTGATCTAAAGCTATCAGTACTGTACTTAGCTATGTCTAGTGAAGATAATTAGCACAAAGAAGTGAAAAGCCCTCAAATTTAGTGACTTAGATCTAGACTCTAGATCTACTGTATATTCAGTGAAGATAATTTGCACACAGCTGCGAAAAGTCCACGAATTTTAGTGACTTATATCTAGTCTAGATCTACTGTAGATTTAACGAAAATATTTTGCATACAGCTGTGAAAAGTCCTTAAAAATGATTTCACTCGTAAAAGCCAGGGAAACTAGATGGTTGAAAAAGATTCTGCTGGGGAAAAAAATGCGAATAGGTCTAACCCCCCCCCCCCCTCCCCCAATCCAAAAGCCATTTTTTAGTAAGCAAATGTCAACTAAACATTCAAATAGGCCAATATTGCCCTATGTATTACTGGCTCTGTTTATGAGAAGGATTTAAGTTAGCTAATAAAAGAATAAAACATTACCTCAAATGCACACCATGACTCTAGTATCTATAAGATACACATAGGAACTAATAATGTACATATCCATCACACCACAGAGAATACACATTATGAAGGCATCTCTAAGAATGTTTATTTAAAAAAATGGAAAAGCAACCATTTGTAATGTTTTTAAATAAATCTTTAAAAAAAAAAAGGTTGTTTGAGGTTTTGGGATGTCAGTCAAGTTGTTACTTGATTAAAAGATAACTTTCATTACATTTTCCGTGGACATACCACAGCTGATGCTTAGTTTTGTGTATGTTTTACTATGTATCACACAAACGGATAGGAAACACACACACACACATCATACATTTCATCCTTAAAAAATCTCCTAAAATTTTGTCATGGAAAAGTGCTACTAACCCTGTAAGACTGAGTATAGTAGTGACATAGTCTGGTAAAATAGATTTTAAATATTGGATCTAGAGATATCGATCTAATTTAGTAGTAGATTTAAGTAGATCTAGATTTGATACTAATTATACATAGATCTAGTAAGACTAATAAAAGTCAGACTGCAAGTCTAGAACTAGGGTTCTTGATCAAGAGATATCATCTACTGAGAGATTTTGAGCAGATGGAACTAGAAATTTAAAGGCTAGAAAATCTAGTTCTAGTCCTAGATTTTATTGACAATGAATGATACCATTTAATTGTCACAAATCTTTTAGAAGCAAAACAAAATTTATGGATTAGGCTTAGCACCTAGAGGCTAGAGCTAGAATTTATATCTAGATCACTATTTTTGTACAACTATTTATAGTTTAGACTTTAACTTAGAAATATAGATCTAGATCTAATAGTGAGTAAAATATATTAAAGTTTTTTTCTATATCTAATAACTAATCATTACTAAGTGCTAGAAATCCATTCTTGTAAACAACTTGTATCTGCATTAAAAAGAGTCACATAAGTAAGCCTCAATTTGCAGTTTTATTGAAGCTGTAGTTGTGGAGCAGTAGAGATGGTTAATGTAACAGTTATCATCATTTCACTAATAAAATGAGTCATTAAAGTACTTTAATGCAGAGATGCCTATTTTGGTCAGATTTTGAAGTGTGTGCTTATTCATTTTACTATAGAGGAATTAATCGATTGCATGTGCTTTGGCACATGTGTTTTTAATGTTTAGCTCTGTAGGTGTTGGATCAAGGAAAAAATAAAATGATATAAAAACTTGTCAGCCATCGGTCAATAAAAATAGATTAGTTTCTTTATTTTCCAACACGTCAGCTTGTGTAAGAGTTGGGTTTTCGAATGCAATGTCTGTGTTGTCAATGTGTGCAATAGTCAGCCATGCAAAGAAAGCAAACAATATTATCTTCAAATTCATGCTATTGGGTCATTTTCTTTTTTACACCAATTTAAAACACTCAATTGATTCCCACACTCAGTTTTTGCCATATCTACTTGAAACTGATGTCACACAAAGGCCATCTCTCCACGCATGAGCTTTACCTATACTATGGCATAACATATGAAACTTCATGCATATGGTCAGGCTATGACAGGTTTGGAAGAGGGCTGCTCCCACAGGGACACATTTCATTGTCAGCTTTGTCACTCCTGCTTATTTATTTTATATTAAAAAGAAAAACCTCCATAACATTCCAACAATGAAATACATGTTTCCCTGTATATTTATGGGCCTAACAATACAGGTTTTTTAAGCTGATGCATCTTGGGGCTTAAAAATCACAATAGACCATAGCTACCTTCCTTCTTCCTGAAGATCGTATGAATAAGGCACATTTTAGATTTTCAGATTAACTTTGTTGTTGAGAGAAAAAGAATGTGTCTTAAATATATTAAAAGAAAAGGAACATGCACTATTTAGTAGTTCTTTAACATCCATCGAAATAAATTATTATGAATAAATATTACGCTGAGCAGCATGTAATTTATGCACATTTGTCTAGATGTTTTTTTGCATAATTATATTAATTTTGCACAAGTTGAATTTTTTTTTTTCTGATTTTTATAATAGGTAAAAATATTACCAGACATTACAGAAAGACTTCAGAAAGCGATGTTAGAATATCTAGCATATAATTCACTTAGTGAATCATCCCTTCTTGTAAGTATGAATGCTTTAAATGAGATAATTTAATACAGCTACATCATTATACCTTAACTTCACAGAACTCTGCATTTTGTGGAATGTTTTTTTTTTTTTGTACTCCCAATTACATTAATATTAAATATACACATTTGCTCTTAAGTAGTCTTTTGTTTTATTAATAAAAATATAAAGAAGTTTTTTTTTTCCATTCCACTATATATATATCTACACACACACACATTATAACAATAAAAAGTTAAGATGTAATATTAATAAATGAATAAACAACTTTAAGAAATAGAATGATATGTCTATATCTATATATATAATTCTCTTCATGGCTCAACAGTTTGGACACCAAGAAGTAAAGGAAAGATCATGCTTTTATTTCTGCAAGTTTGACTAGTTACCCCACGAAAAAAAAGGGGGGGGAAGAGAGAACAAGTAGTATTCACCCATCACTAAATAGCAGGGCCGGACTTAACCATTGTGACCCAGAAGTCATGGAAAGATCCCTCTTTTATTTATTTCTACCCCACGTAACTCAAGCAGCGGGAAAAAGAAGAGGAAGGGGGGGGGCACAATTAATCTACTCTGTATTCAACCGTTGTGGGGCCCTATGCGAAACAGATTTCACTGGGCAAGTTTGGGTAGGGATATGGATAATAAGTGATAGAAAGTGTATAGAAAATAAATTTGTCTTTGCATTTTATTGCGTGTAGCGAAGTCATACAGTATATCATAAAATTTGTTATTTCCTACATAGATCACGCTCAATAGCAAGAATTACCTAATGTTTCAATCTATCTACGAGAATTGTTGGCGTTTTCCATATTGAATGACACCCCAAAATGACAATTTTTGTTTTTAAATTTGAGATTTGTATGAGTTTTCAAAAGATTTTAATAATTTCCTGAAGTTTCCAGGAGTTTTTCATATATTTTGCAATTTCAGAAGATTTCCAGGAGCTCCTGATAATTAGGAGGCCGCTGGAAATCTGTTATAAGTTATAAAATGGTTTAATTTAATAATTTATCTCTAGAATTTGCGCAGGTCCTGTGAAAGTGTGGGGCCCACTACGGTCGCATATGTTGCCGTAGCCTTAGGCCGGCCCTGCTATGCAGTGGGTCAACTAGTAGAAATATACTTTTAATACCTTAAGAATAGAAAAAAGCTTTAAAAATACTCATATTCTTAGGAGGGGGCTTATACACTGGGTCTATGGGCATGTTTGTTTGAAAAATTCTTTAAAAAATAAAAATGCGATCCGGTTTTCACACAAACAAATGTCACTCACACTAGTTCTTGTTCGAAACGAGACATGATGTGCTTTTCATATTCGAAAGTTTAAAAAACTGTTGCTATATATTGGGTTACTTCAATATAAATGCCAAAATAAAACTATTTGATATTAGTAGATTTAAACAACAATGACTTGTATTCATAATTATTTGACTGAAACATGAGAAAATCTTAAGCATGGAATTCAATGTAACCACACTCCATACAACAAGATTGTACTGTAGCTTAAAATATAAATATTGATTGATTGTTTATACAATGGTTATGAAATTATCAATTAACATTAAAGGATACCTAGTTTTACTGTTTTAACATGTTAATTTTGAAGGAGTGAATGATATATATATTTTTTAAAATTTCAGTTTGCTCGTCAATTTTATATAGCACAATGGTTTCGTGATACTACTGTAGAAGCAGAAAAAACACTTAAAGCTCAGCTTAACACTTCTGGAGAAGAACAGGATGAAGATTTTAATGAGACGAAAGAAGAAACATCAACAGAGATAATGCAAAATGCAGAAAAGCGAAAAGCTTTTTTATGTTCCCAAATCTCTTATGGTGGCAAACCTCTTGCTAATTTAAAGTAAGTCTCTTAATCAACATACTGCTAACAATGTTTTACAACTGGGCATTTTAAAATAATAAAATTCACATCTATTTAATTTCAGGCAAGCAGGAGCCAAATTAAACTATGAAAATGCTTGTTTGGTTGCAAGATACTTGTCATCTAAGCGTCCGTTTGCTCAAAGCTTCGATATCTATCTAACACAGGTATGACTGAAAATACTTAGACTAATTTTAAAATATTTCTCATCTTAGTAATAAAGTATAAAATAGCATTTTTGTCTCTATTTTTTTATTCCTGTTAAACTGACTTTGAAAAGCTATGAGAAGTTACTGTATTAAAAACAACTTTCCAACACATTTTCTATAGTTATTTTATTTAAGGTTTTTTTTAGCGGTTCCATTCATTATGTTTTTATAATCATATGAGACAAAAACTCTCTTTTTTTCAACACTGCTGGTCTTAAAGATTTATTTATAACATTTGTTATATTTTTCTTAATTATTAATGATATATATAATTTTTATTTATAGATTCTTAAGGTTTTGTGTGAAACAGCTGTAGCAGTGAGAACAAAAGCCATGAAATGCCTTACTGCAGTAGTTGAAGCTGATCCAGGAATACTAGCCAGGGTATGATCTTTAGTAAACATTTCATTGTTAAAATACCTTTTTTTATTTTATTGCACCTTTCTAATTGGATCTTGGTATACCACTTAGTAATAATTTGGAAAAGGGGGGGGGGATAAGTATGAGTGTCCCCCAAAATAATAACAAATATATGCTGTTTAACAAAAAGGTAACTTCTAAGTTGATTTGCCTACATACACAATTTAATTCATATTTCTGCATGCTTTAAGGCCTGTAGGTAAATATAAAGTGACCTCTTGTTTGGAAATACTTAAAACGTAAGCTTGAAGTAACAAGAAAAAAATATAATTGTCAGAAAGGAAAGCTTAATCTTAAATCACACAGTAATCAAAGTTGTCTAAAAATGTTACTTTTTGTGTCATGGCAACTAAAACAGGGCCTGTTGTTATAAAATATTTCAGGCTGACATGCAGCGTGGAGTACATGGCCGATTTCTGGATCAGTCCACCTCTGTTAGAGAAGCTGCAATTGAACTGGTTGGAAAGTTTATTCTCATTCAGCCAGATCTCATTCCTAATTACTATGATATGCTGTCTGACAGAATTTTGGTAAATTTAGAAATTCATTTTTATACACATAATGTATACTAAAATTTGATAGTAGGAATGAAATGATATTAAAAACCTGAATTAAAAGTTAAAACTTAGCCATAAAGTCACAATATGTTTTTTTTTATTTATTTTAAATAAATGTCACAGTTAAGTTTTTGCATGAGGACTTTGGAATTTCAGAATTGTTTTGTTATAACAATTTTATTAATATAGCACCATTAACAAACATAATGTAGGCTCAGGCACTTTGAGACTGTAACAAACATAAAACTGTTATATTAAAGCAAATATATGTAGAAAACAAGAAATTGAATGTGTAGGTCTATTGTTGTTTTTGATTTTTATGATGCATGTAGCCTGTCAGAATTCAATGAAGAACTATTCTTTTACTCAAAGGGAGTAAGTGGAGTGTACAAAGGAGTGCAGTAAAAAATTGCCTCTTAACTTATGTGGAATTTTTTTTTTTTTTTTAATTGAACATAAAATTTTATATATTATTTATCTTAGGATACTGGAATAAGTGTGAGAAAAAGGGTAATACGTATCTTCAAAGATATTTGTATTGAACATAGTGACTTTCCCAAAATCCCAGAAATGTGTGTGAAGATGATAAGAAGAGTAAATGATGAAGAAGGCATCAAGGTATTGTATTTTTACAAAAAAAATAGTAATTTGTATCACATTTAAACAAAATATAAATTCACGCATAAAAAATCACAATATTAATATCTGTGAGGCTTTTAAAGCAATAGTCTTATTTTTGGTAAAGTAGCCAACTTGCCTATATTAAAGATGAATTATGTTTGGACTATAATTTTACATTGTTAAACAAAACTGTCCATTTCTTCCTTAAGAAATATCTTTGTTATTCTGCATTATTTAATTTTAACCAGTCGACAGACATTGTAACTATTTTACAGTCTATTTTTTGTCTTTTGTTTCAATTTTAAGAAACTGGTCAATGAAGTCTTTCAAGCAATGTGGTTTACTCCAGTAGGATCTCGAGAAAAAGATTCAGAAAAACTTGTACAAAAAGTAATGAATATAACTGATGTTGTAAGTATATTTCATTATTGCTTGTTGAAAAAAAAAAATGCATGTTTAAACAAAATTGTATTTACTCATATGTCTTTCAGCTTTGACTTAATATTCTTATTTTCTTTAAGGTTGCAGCAGCAAAAGATACAAGTTATGAATTCTTTGAGCAGTTGTTAGAAAATGTAAGTTCAAAACATATTAATGAAATGTATATATTTGAGTTTGAAATATTTACCAACTTAGGTTAGCAATTTTTTATAAAATGAATTGTATAACTTTTTAAAAAAAATCTTTTCTTAGCTTTTAAAAAAGGATGAAGAGGGCAATTATAATAAAGCTGCAATTACAGCTTGTAAACAAATTGTTGATTGTCTCGTGGAAAATGTCTTGAGAATTGAAGAAAAAAGTGTTGGTAAGACAATTTCTTGGAAATAGTTTTGCATGTAATCTTTAACATACAAATTTAGAGAAAGTTGTTTATTGTAGCAACTATAAATGTATTTTCAGAAAAATCAGAGAGTAGAACAGTAAGTCGTCTTGTTGGATGCTTATCAACTTTGCACTTATTTAGCAAAATCAAACCTGACCTAATGGTGGAACATGCAAATACTTTACAGCCTTACCTTGACATCAAATGCAATGTACGTTTTTCATTTAAATTAAATAAGTCTTTTTATAAACTTGAACATAGCAATTGTTTTTAGTGAGTTGCTGTTTTTAACTTTTTTTTTTATTGTTGATAAAATTATGGCTTGTAATTTTGATGTTAAGTATTAATTATTTATAGACTCAGGGAGACGTCATGGTTCTTCATTATGTTGCACGGATACTTGAACTTGTAATACCTTTATTGGAACATCCCAGTGAATCTTTCTTGGCCCAAGTTGAGGAAGATTTAGTGAAGCTGATTCTGAAACATGGAATGATGGTAAGGTCATTTTTCTGTTCGAACTTTTGTCACTCTTTCTACAAAACCAATGAAGTCATTATCTAGTATGAAATATTTGTGGTTGTTTGATTTTACAGGTTGTTCAGAGCTGTATAAGCTGTTTAGGAGCTGTTGTAAATGATGTGAGCCACAACTATGAACTAGTCAGAGATTGTTTCAAAAAGTTTTATGGTAAATAAGTTATATGCATGTTTAGTTGAATTTCACATTTATCTATTAAATAATTCTTATCTTATAAAATACAGATGTGATTAAAAAAAGAAGATGACTAGGTTAATTGTACTGCAATTTTAATAGATGATTTCATTTTTGATAAATAAAATTTTGTAATAACCTCATAAAAATGTCTCAACAAAACATCAAATGTTACTTAAATTTTCTTGATTTCTCCTAAAATTTTGCCCAAAGTTCATATTTTTGTAAATTTATTGGTCAATAACTTTGGAAATTCTTAAAAAAATCAGACTAATTACAATAGTTTAAATAAAAAAGGCAGGTTCTAGTTTTCACATGCAAGATTATTTGCCATAAGTATGTCATTATGGGCTTTTATGTTATTATTTTTAATGAATGACATAACATTATTTGCAGTTGATTAAGCAGATCAGCAAGCTGCTAGAGATGCCAACTAGTAGTTTTTGCAATGTTTAAAAAACATCAGGGTGATAAATGTAAAATTTAAATATAATTTTAAAACTTTAAACCCACTTTCTTCTTTTCTGATCAAAACTTCTTTACTTAATTATTTTTTTTCTCTCCAGATTCACCCACATTACATAATTTGGCTTGTGTTAATTGTTGTGGCTTTTGCTCTCATATATTAAATTTCAATAACTGTATATTGATGATATTTTTGTGTTAGGTGTATTAGCAAGACTTATGTATGATCATAAAGCAAATAAAGATTGTCCAACATTGAAAACTAGGAAACCTACTCTTCTTCGAGCTCTTTTTACTGTGGGACTTCTATGCAAACACTTTGATTTTGATTCCAAAGATATGGGAGATGCTAAAGTAAGAGCGCTTTACTAAATATTTGTTTTAAATGAAATATTCATTGTTGATTTGTTTTTGATGTAAATATTAATGTGGTTGTTTTGTAATGTTTATACAAGCTTTTTTTTTTTTTTTTTTAGGTCTGTAACAGAGAGACTGTCTTTGATGTATTTATTTATTTTGTGGGCCATGAAGATGAGGATGTTCAAGTGAAGGCTTTAACTGCAATAGGTACAATATTTAATATATCTTTTTCATTTTTCAATAGTCCAATCCATATTAGGCAAATAGAAGCTTTTTTTGAAAATTAATAATTAAAGTTGTAACTCTAGGTAAATGAAAAATTAGTTATTGTTGCCTTAATTTTGTATGGCATTCAGTAACAGCCACCTTTATTTAAACCATCTAATGCTTTGTACCCATTTTGATGAATAATAATTAATTTATATAACCCTCATGGAGCTTTCGTTATCTAAAAGGGCTAAAAAAAGAAAAAAGAAGGGCTTACTAATATAAAAAAGTTTTGAAAAGGTAGACTGTTTCCTAGAGCATAATGATGCATATGATCATTTCTCCACTGTATATAAAAGACATTACTGCTTTATTACCTTGTTCCAAATACATCTCAACACTTTGTCAAAATTAAGACTTGAATTCCATTTCAAATATCGTATTGCTAAAAATGAATTATTTGCTTTTTTTAAGGTTTCTTTGCATGTCGGCACTACACATTCATGCTTGGGCCAGTATTAAAAGATTTATATACAAGACTTTTAACAGATGACAAAGCTTCAGTGAAACTTCGATGTCAGGTAAATAAATGAAAAGATAGATTAGATTATATATGATTTGATTGATTGAATTTTAATTTGGCCTATTTACAACACAAACTTTTTTTTTAAATTGCATGGCAGGTCTTACAAGATTTTTGCTATTTTTAGTCACCTATTATTTGACTAATATGTCCTAGACTAAAATCTTAGTACTTATTCAAAGAAAACTAATTTTATTTTCAGGTTTTAAGAAATTTACAGGTTTATTTAACAGAAGAAGAATTGCAAATGTCAAAATCTGATGCAGAATGTAAGTACTATAATTAACACATTTTTATTATTGAAGAACAATCATTGGATACACTATAACCTTTTCAAAAAGCACATAACAAAAATCTAGATGGTCTACATGTGTCTTGAGTGCTCTATCAAAAACATGGACCACATATGTGAAGCAAAGTGGCTAAATTTGATTTGTACCACTTATGCTGTCCCTGACGTCTCTTGAAAGTTATATAGCTAGAAAGAGTAAGCTACATTTAGATGCTTACTCGTATGGGTCTTCCACATGGAAAACTTACAAATTCCCAAAATCATTCCATATGGGCAATTGGAAAACAGGGACAAGGAAAACTGGCTGTTCTCATCTTTGCTATGTGGATCTTAAAGCAGATGCTAATGCTTGGAAGGACTTAACTCTTGACTGCAGAATATGGAATTGAGTGGTAGTAAGACCAGCAATGCATAACTATGTAGTGATGATCTCAGCCAACAAAGAACAACTAAACAAATTGAAAAAGACTGGCTCCTCTGAGCAGTCAGATTCTACTTTCACATTGAAGTATGTAGGCAGGAATGCTTCTCCAAAATAGGGATTTACAGACATTATAAGAAATGCTGATGAACCACAGCCTCCTTTTAACTTAACTCTTTGACTCTGGAATTATTTTCCACACTTGGACGAAAATAATTTTTTTTTTGGCCTTTCGGAGTGAAAAGAATGCGTCAATTAAACTTTATTAACTTTTTTGTTTTTAATTATAAAATGATATATTTAATATAGAATTAAAAAGGAATGCAAGCCCTTTTTACATAGCACAAAGCAATTTTTATGAAACAAAAATTATTTTTATATTAATGTTTGAAAGTTAAAAATAAAAACTTACCGACTGAAAAAGCTTCCAGGATCTAGATCTAGACCTGATCTTGGAAAAAATTTATGATCTATTTTGAAAATGAATATTTTTCATCATATTTATCCATATTGTCACAAAACTTTATATAGAAAACACATCTAAATTACATAAAATGGAAATTTTGAGCTAATTATCCATGTCACTACTATTGGAAAAATGAAAAATGACCACCGTGGACAAGCCAACTGCTCTGGGTCTATATTACATCTAGGAAATATATTATGATCCAAAGTAAAAATAATTTATTATTATTTACTATATTCATATTTCCACATAACTTTATATGAAAACCATTTAAAACACATAAAATGAATGTTCTGGGCTCATTATCCCTTATCACAATGACCCAGAACATAAATCTAAAGAAAACAGCCTATTTAAGAACCCACTCTTTCAAAAAATCTTTCACTGTAAAAACAGATTAAAGAAGGAAATTCTGGATGTTTAGTAAAGAGAAACTATTCAAGATAATGTTTTAAGCAATTAAAAACATACACTAGGAAAAAAAAACTAAAAAATAAATTTTAAAACACCAACTTTTCCAGCGTTGATCAGAGCTTTATAGCTGGTAAAATCAACGATGGGAGCAACATTATGGAGTCAGATAGTTAAGGTTGCCAACTATTTTCCTTAGAATTCCATTTTTATAATAATTATTAAACCTGAGTTTAACTGTTAGGCAATGTTAATATTGCATTTAAAATCATTCTTATCATCTTTTTTTTTTTAAGAATTGAAAATAAAATACTCATCAACTTAACTTTTTTGGATTTTTTTCAGGGAAGAAACATTCCAAAACAGAAGATCTGAAAGAAATGGGTGATGTTCAGTCAGGGTATGTACTTCAGATAACTTTTAGTATTGTTATGAATATCGATGGTTCCGGGTTCAAACCCTGCCGGCTCCCATCCCCCGTCGTCTTGCAGGAGGCTTGGACTAGAAAGTAAATTATCGTCAACTCTGAAGGAACATCCGAAACATGTAAAACATAAAACATATTTAGTACCTTGTAGAAATGTGTCTGTTAAAATTAACTCTTATAAAAATATGCATAGTTTGTAGACAAATTGAAAATGGCCAACACCTGTGTCTTCTTTCAATATTACTATAATAAACAGATAAGATCTCATAATCTGATATTTAAATTAAAGCTGAAAATCAAATGGACAAATATAAAAAAAGAAAATGATAAAGAGCAGAGAGTAATTTATGATCAGCTGAACCTTTTTTTTTATTTAAAGATCAGTCATGGTAGGACTTAGGGCAATTTGTAACCATCAGGGCAAAAAAGTCTTCAAAGTTGTTTATATAAATTATACAAATGAATTGATTCTAAAATGTTCTACTTTGAAGATAAAGTAAGGTATCAGTTTAATTATTTAAGTTTTTGAAACATTAATCTTCATTGCACTGTGCGGAGTTGTAAAAAAGCTCCCACAACCTTGTCATAATCCAGGCGCTGTTCCTCAAGGGGCCGTTATATAAATGGCGTGTCCCGCACAGAAAAAGAAAATGGCGGGGGTCTTAGTGTATGCGGTCTCTTGCCGCGAGTCTGACCCACCTGTCAGACAGAACAGTGTACATTGTTCTCATTCAGGCCGGTGAGAGGGAGCTCTTGTTCACTTTTGCTGGCCTAGATTTCCAAGACGAAGGCTCAACTCTACCTGACAATTTAAGAAGAAGAAGAAAACTTAATTTCAAATATTGATCTATAACAACCCCACAGTTTGAGAAACACTAATTCTTATTATTTACATTGAATACATTATACTCGTCACACATACTTGCATATGTCTATTGCAATTTTTTACCTGTCCAAACAAAATAATGTGTTGGCTTTGAGGTGACATTTTAGAATGAAAAAGGAAGCTTGGTTTAACTGTTGCTTAAAATTCTTTAAACTCCTTCCATGCTGAGAAAATCGATCAGGTGAACTGGTTTGACCACATATTAGACATTGAAATCCTACAGTTGTCACATAATAGCAGTATCCACACCACAGCACTTTCGATGGATGGAACTTACGTCTCTATGCCAAAAAATCGACTTCCCGAATGACTTCTTTATGGGGAGTTGTGTGCAGGAAAGCACTTTCAATAGAAGTGTTACAAAGACACCCTTAAGAGCTCCCTTGAGGAATGTAATATTGATAATTACAGTTGGGAAACACTAACTCTCGATCGCTCCTCATGGCATGAAGCTGTGAGAGGAGTCTCAAGATACGAGACAAGGAGAGCAGCCATCATGAAAGAATGCATAGCAAATAAAAGGCTGAGAGAAGAAGCAGGCTTATCTGCAGTAGACCCAACTTACCCATGCCATGTGTGTGGCCGTTTTTTTAAAGTGAGGATTGGACTTTATAGCTGTCTTCGAGTTCATAGGAAATGAGTAATGTGCTCATTTTTAGTGATGGGAATTTTCCGAAAATTTTCTGTATTCCGAAAGTTTCAACTGATCCAACTTTTAAGCAAAAAAAATCCTAAATTTTCCTTTTTTTTTTTTTTTTTTTTAAATCAGAATTTTTTTAATACATTTTTTTTATTGAAAAAAAAAAATCGATTTTATTATTTTTCTATTTTTGGAAGAATGCAAAATACGATTTTTGATTTGTTTTGGACATGCGCACATCCGGTCTTTTGACATAGTTATAAGTTCTATTTTTTTAAAAATCTTGTGGTACCGTATTTCGGTCTAGACAAGAGTACTAGATCTATAGTGACTAGAGTGGTTCGGATCAATGTAGATAGATATATTCTAGATAAGATATCTAGTTTCTTTAATTTGAAATACTTTTAATCTAGATCTAGAGCATCTAGACTTCAATGGCTGCTTGCCAGCTTGAAAAGTTCAGTTCTAGATCTAAATATCAGAGTATCATGATGCCCGACCGCTATGCGCTATTAATTTTTACTCTGTTGATACGATGGCCCCTAGATTTTTCTAATTTGAACCCTGCCTGCCGACTTCCATGAGTTCAAATGGTATTAGATTTAGACATATAGATCTATAAGATCTAGATCTATTAAGGCTACCGACCATCTAGAGTCTAGACTCTTATATAGATTTTAATATATATATATAGATGTATGCCTACTTTACAAGATTAGTGAGTTACTGAATATAAGTCTGATAGAAAATAGATCTAATAATAATATCTTGGTTCTAGAGTCACTAGAGATGTAGATCCAAGTTATTAGATTTAAGTAGATCTAGATTATAGATAGATCTAGATTTATAGTGAGAAATATAAAAGTTTTTTCTATATCTAATAACTAATCATTACTAATGCTTTAAAATCCCAGTTTGGTAGAGATCCACTTCTTGCAAACAACTTGTATCACACATAAGGATTTAGGAAGCCTCAATATGCAGTTTTATTGCTTAACATTCTCTTCCTCTAAGCATTGCTCCTCATCTGGTTGTTCTTGCTTGTCTTGCTTAAGAACTCAGCAGAGATTCAGCAGCTTTCTCTCAATTGCGTTTCAAATAATTTTTGGTGGATTTCATGTGCAAAGTTTAATAAACATTTTCTTTTGTACAAAAGTTAATAATCTGTGAAACAAACAGAAGGGTAACTCATACTTTTGAAGTATTTCCAAAACTCAAGCATGTTTTGATTTTCAAACACATTTATTCTTTATAGTTGTTTGAGAGAGAAGCTGTTACAATACCGTTAAAGCAGTTATCTATTATAGAATGCTCAGACTGCCTGGACCAAGATATAAAGCATCTGCAAAAAAGCTTTCTTCTCTCATTTATATGTACAAACAATAGTGCCTTGCATGCATTTTGTGTGCATGTGTACCGTAAAGCTTATGCAGTGTAATTATTATGTAATACAATATTAATTAAAGAAATTGAAGTATTACAAATTGAATTACATGACTGATCCAAACTAATTCATACACTGAAAATAAGCTTTGTTTTTTAAAAAAAGCATTAAAAAAAATTTTGCTTGTTATAATCTCATAATCAACTGGCTTACTACAAAATATATCGACTCATAAAAAGGGAAAGTATTGCAGCAAATATTATATGTGTTAATTCCATTACAAGTAAATTTATAAGATTGAAACATAGGAGAAAACATTTATTTTCTCAGCATGGCTAGTACTGTGATGCAAGTGTATTTAAAAGAGCTTTTGGAAGCCTTCTTTCATGAAAATTCTCAAGTGCGTCTCACAGCACTCAATGTTGTCACTTTGGTTCTTAAACAAGGTTTAGTCCATCCTGTTCAGGTTAGTAGTTTTAGGCTAATAATTTATCTAAAACTAATTATAATTTTGTAATATAAATTTAAGTGTTTCATGCTTGCAAGGTTATATCCATATTGTGTAATTGCTAAAAATAATTGCAATTTAATAGGAAATTTTATTTCAAAAGTAATGAATGGCATTAAATATAGTAGCACCAAATTTTTTTTAAATGTATTTTCTGGGTGGAAAGCTGAATCTATAATGATGTCACTGGCAATGTCTGGAGCCTCTTCCCACATGGAATCCACTCCCTAATGTCCTCCATGATATCAACTTGTACTTATTTCTGTGCAGTCTTTAAGGGACAGAAATAACTGTGATCTTTATTATTTATTGCGAGACAAAAGGAGCCATATATAAGCCTTAAATCTTTGAATAAGTCGTTAAACATTTGATGTGTGCTTTAAAACATTGTTACAATGAAAGTAAAATTGAAAGTTTTAAGATGAAAAAAACATTGGCTTCTACATAACATAATTTTATTGATAAAAATAAATTGAAATGTGGCCTGAAGCTAAGAAATAAAATAACACACATTTGAAGTGTTGAATAAATTTTGCTTTGTGTAGCATAGCATTTCTATTGCCTATCACAATAATAATGAACTTTGTTCATTAATGGTTTTTCTTTTTTTTTCTCCAGTGTATTCCTTATTTAATCAGCATGGGAACTGATACTGAACAATCTATAAGGGTGAAAGCAGATCAACAACTTCAAGAAATTGAGAAAAAATATCCTGGATTTACTCATGTATGAAAGAAATACCTAGTTATATTTTATAAAGATCTTTTTGATAAATACACAAAATGACATAGTTATATGATTTTTTAAAATGTTTTTTTTTTTTGAAGATGAAAGCACTTCAAGGAATGAAAGCATCCTACCGTCTTCAGAAAGTGTTTCACTCTACTAATCCACTAGAACCAGTTAGAGGTCGTCGTTTCAATGATGAAAATCAGCCACAAGCACTGAATGCATTCCTTTACTCTCTTTTGCGATCTAATAGATCTCATAGAAGAGGCTTGCTTACATCTATAATCAATCTTTTTGATGATTCAGCTGTGAGTACAATATATAGATATATAATGTAATACCTAAATATGTTTATAACAGTGATGGGAGTTTTCCAAAAATTTTCATAATTCCGAAAATCTCATCTGATCCGATTTTATTATTTTTCCATTTTCGGAAGAATGCAAAATAAGATTTTTGATTTGTTTTGAACATGCACACATCCGGTCTTTTGACACAGTTATAATTTCTATTTTTAAAAAGATCTTGTGTTACCGTATTGTCTGAAGTCTAGATCTCGGTCTAGACTAGAGTACAAGGGTGACTAGAGTGGTTTGAATCAGTCTAGTTAGATATATTCTAGATAAGATATCTTATTTTCTAGTTTCTTTAATTTGAAATACTTTTGATCTAGATCTAGAGCATCTAGACTTCAATGGCTCAATGGCTGCTTGCCAGCTTGAAAAGTTCAGTTCTAGATCTAAATATCAGAGTATCATGATGCCTGGCCGCTATGCGCTATTAATTTTTATTCTGTTGATACGATGGCCCCTAGATTTTTCTAATTTGAACCTTGCCTGCCGACTTCCATGAGTTCAAATGGTATTAGATTTAGGCATATAGATCTATAAGATCTAGATCTAGTAGACCTACCGGCCATCTAGACTCTATAGATTTTAATATATAGATGTATGCCTACTTTACATGACTAGTGAGTTACTGAGTATAAGTGTGATAGAATATAGATCTAATAATAATATATTGGTTCTAGAGTCACTAGAGATGTAGATCCAAGTTATTAGATTTAAGTAGATCTAGATTATAGATAGATCTAGATTTATAGTGAGAAATATAAACGTTTTTTCTATATCTAATAACTAATCATTACTAATGCTTTAAAAGCCCAGTTTGGTAGAGATCCACTTCTTGTAAACAACTTGTATCAGCATGAAAAAGAGTTACATAAGGATTTAGGAAACCTCAATATGCAGTTTTATTGCTTAACATTCTCTTCCTCTAAGCATCATCTGGTTGTTCTTGCTTGTCTTGCTTAAGAACTCAGCAAAGATTCAGCAGTTTTCTCTCAATTGCTTTTCAAAGCATTTTGGTGGACTTCATGTGCAAAGTTTAATTAACAGTTTCTCTTGTACAAAATTTAATAATCAGTGAAACAAACAGAAGTGTAGCTCATACTTTTGAAGTATTTCCAAAACTCAAGCATGTTTTGATTTTCAAACACATTTAATCTTTATAGTTGTTTGAGAGAGAAGCTGTTACAATACCATTAAAGCAGTTATCTATTATAGAATGCTCAGACTGCCTGGACCAAGATATAAAGCATCTGCAAAAAAGCTTTCTTCTCTCATTTATATGTACAAACGATAGTGCCTTGCTTTCATTTTGTGTGCATGTGTACCGTAAAGCTTATCCAGTGTAATTATTATGTAATACAACTTAATTAAAGAAAATATGAAATAAAATGATTCTACATCATTTTTTAAAAATTTAGCAACATCTTTTTTTAAGTCGCAGCGACAGGCCAGTTCAAAAATGGGGATGTGCAAAATTTCCTAAAAATTTTTCTAAGTCTGTTCCCATCACTGTTATAAGAAATAGCTTTGAACCTAAAGGTGACGGCTTCTTGCACTATTTACACATACAAATTATTAAGCCTTTTTGTTTTGTAGGTGGTCAAACAACTTATATTTTCCATTGCATAATTAAGTATACCTCTTCATCATTAAATCTTCAAGGATGCTGACAATTTTCAGTCCCTTGAGCAGCGATGCCAAAATGATGCTTATTTTTTAGCGTAAGGGACAAGTGACTTTTTGTTTGTTTCCATCTTGGCTAACAAGCCTTCTTGTTCTTTGTCTGGCTCCACGCTGTTTTAGTACTGATACCTGGCTGACTACCATCACCAAATCCCTAGTCTACTGGCCCTGTGTGATGAGCACTCTGCTATACTTTAGTGAAACATATATCAGCCTACCGTTGGGAGGAAAACAGAATTTTCCTTTTAGATTTTTCATTAAAGTGTTAAAGGCCATGGTACCAATCCATCAAAGATAGAATTAAGTCCCTAATGTAAGGAAAGACACATTTTTCAACTTTTTTTTTTGGGGAGGATTGGATTTTCTACACTTTGTGTACATTGTCTACACTTTTGGCGGGCCATATTTGGGCATCACAGGCCTATAATAATTAAAAAAGGGACATTGAGAATCTGGATAAACTCTAGAAACTATCACATGCAGTCAATATTTTGCAAACTATGCTGAGTTGAGAGATACTTTTATAATTGTTACAGTCATTCCAATCCCCATTGTTACATATCTTATATAAACTCACTTTGTATATCTGGTAAAAAGTTTGTACAGTTATTTCTCCCACACCCAATTTCGGATTCAGGTTAAGCTGAAATTTTGCACAATTATTTCATTTACTTGACAACACAAGTATCAATTTTTTAAAAATTAACCAATTAGTTAATTAGTAATTATTTTGTTTGATATCTTGAACAAGGGAAAGAAATCATACTTGACATATATCATGGTATAAGTTGAATTAGTCCCCTTGAGGACTCCTGAGAACGCTGAGTGAACATTTTTTTCATGCATTTACATTCACCAAGATACCCCTTTCATTGCACATATTTTAAAGTATTCATGTTTTTATTGTTTTTATATTTTGTGACAATATTTGCATCGAGCATGTCTTTTGGTAAATGGCCCAATTACCAGCAGCGGCAGAGGAGATAAGAATTCTGGGAGCAGAGTATTTGGTTGGCTTTTACTACTTCTGATGGAAACTTTCTATTTTTCATGCCATGTTGGCAAGGGAGAATCACAAATTGCTCCCCTTTCACGTATGCTAGCCAGCGTTGGCAAAAAGATAATGCTACCACACATTCTTTGGACAGATTAGTGCTGAAAAATACTAAGTAATTTGATTACTTGACTTAATGATGCTTGACAATACATGAATTAGGTATTTGTAGTTAGAAAATAATTTGACCTTGCTGTGAATTATTAGTTAATAGACACCTAACACACAACAACAAGATAGAATCACACCAGGAATACTTGAATAAAATCCAGTGTAATAGGGAATAAAAGAATAATAGGTAGTTTCAGCTTTCAGTTAATTAAAATACACAAAACATGCAAATTTTAGAGGCTTTTATCCTGTATGTATTTGCATTTTCTTTATTCTTAAAAAACTTCTTGTATTAATTTGCTTGCAGAGAATATCCTTAGAAGAACAAGTGTACATTGCTGACAATTTAGGATACTTTGCTTACCAGTGCCAGGATGAACCATTGTTTATAATACACCAAACTGATATCATTGTGTCTGTGACTGGTTCTAATTTATTACAGTCATTTAGAGAGGTAATTGTTTTTAGCTGTTCTTGTTGTTAAAATATATTACGATTTTTTTTTTTTTAATTTACATTCACACTTTCTTTTTAAAGAATCTGCTACACAATCATGAAAAAGAAGAAAGAAATGGTAGCAACAATCCAGAAAATTTACCTAATGGTGATGCAAAGGCTGTTGTAGAGGATGAAGATGATGATGATGATCCTGAATCATTATTAAGTAAGTATTAATTATTTATCGTGAAAGGTGTTAATTTCTGAGCAAGAATAAAGTGTTTATTTAATATATGTATAGTATAATACTTTTAAATTTTTTTTTACAGAAAAGCTTCCAGAAAATATCAAACCCCTTGAAGATGTAATGCTTTTATCACAGGGGTGTATACTTTTATTGGTGCTAAAACAACATCTTAAAGAGATGTATGGCCTTACAGAAGGGTAATTTTTTTTTTTTTTTTCCTTTTTTGGATAATTTTTTGAATATGATGTTACTAAAAAAAATGCACATTTTTTAAATCCACTTATAAGTTAACATTTTTTTAGGACTTTGATTAGACAATGTTTTGCTAACCTGTTGATTATCTTATAACTTAAAAAAAAAAAAAAGTAGGTGATGTTTAAATCAAATTTATTTTCTTCATTTGTAATTATATTTTTAAAAGCATTCTAAATTATACATTTTTTTTCTTACATATTTCTTCAGCAAAATTCACAGATATTCTCCGACAGAGGCAGCAAAAGTCTATGAGAAACCTTTAAATCGTAAAACGTTACCAAATTTTGAACCTCAGCACACTTTAACTGTATTAAAGTCAATGTATGAAGAGGACTCCAGAACATTAGAAGAACGAAAACAAAAACTGGTTCAAGATTATCTTGAGGTTGGTTTTGTTATTGCCTACATTTGACTAATGAACTACTTTAAATTAAAACTAAAATAGCATACACAAAAGTGGACATTGATAAAAAGTTAATGTTTATAAATATATCAATAGGCACAACAACAAAAAAAATATAATTATTTTCAGTTTCGAGACTTAATGATGAGTATTGATCCCACTGATGAAGATGACAGCGGTGATGAAGTGCGAAGTACAGGTCATGCAACTCCTGGTACAACAAAGTCTCCTTCTCATCAAAGTGATCCTGGTGATGGAGTTAGCAGAAATGGAGAAGTACATCATACAGATGGTGATCCTGAGACTGATCGGTTACAAGCAAGCTCTGGAATGTCTGTAAGTTAAGGGAAGATATTGTTATTATAGTTTAGTGGAAGAATAATAATCTAAATAAAATTTTCTAAATGTTTTTTTAAAATTTGTATTAAAATGTACAGCTTTATACCATGTGGTATAGCATTGGAAGTTATTAGTGTAATGTTTCATAAATTGTATTGTACATTGTCTCAGAGAGCCCTGCACTCCATGGACTTAACACTTCTAGTTGTGCATTGTTTCTCCCTCATAAGTTGGTTTGTGGGCTTTTTCATTTTATGGACCAAAGGTTTGGAACTCACTCCCCATTGATCTGTGACAAACAATATGCTACATTCAAAAAGAACATAAAGACCTATCTGTTCCAATTTTTTAAAATGTAATTATTATGTAATACAACATTATTTAAAGAAAATATTCAATAAAATGATTTTACATAATTTTAAAAAATTCATCATCTTTTTTTTAAGTCATTGCGTAAGGCCAGTTAAAAAACTGGGGTGTACAAAATTTTCCAAAAGTTTTTCAAAGTCTGTTCCCATCACTGTGATAAGAAGTCTCAATAGTTTATATAGATATTTAGAATTATGAACTTTTTTATATGTATAATCTATGGGCACACCTGATTTCTGTGTGTCCATGGGCGGCATAAAACAATCTGGCGGGCTGCATGTGGCCCTCTGTCCATAATTTGCCCACCCCTGCTCTAAACCAATACAAAAATTGAGATTTATATAAATTACAACTTGTTTTTTTTTTGTAATTAATAAAACTAATAAAAAAAAATTTTAGGTTCCATGATGACCTTTTCGAGACCTAATATATAGAATAAAGCAATAAATATTTTTTTGTTAACAACTGTTACTTACTATCACATACATGCTCTAAACTGTGCTTATTGTTAATGTAAAGATCACTTTTAATGTTGTTATATTTTTTACTTTTTCATTATATAGATTGATTTCTTAAATAAAAATATTTTGTTTTAATGTTTGCGGCTTAAACTTCAGTTCATTTTGGAAAATGTCTGAAATTCATTTGAACATAATATGAATCCTGAGATACTTTGCCTCATGAATAAACTTAAGAGCCATGTAGGTCAAAACATTTCATGACTAATCTTAAAGACAAAGTAACGCAAAGAGCACCTAGCAGGCACTTTCTTGAGCACTGAAAAGTAGGTCTTAGTAGTGCCATGTCTAATCTCATTAAATCCTCAAATTCTCTTTACTTTCTGCCTAGGATTTTCTCACATTATATTTTACAAATTTTCTATCCTGGCCAATAAGTTTAAAAAAAAAAAAAAGCCATAAAAAGAATCAATTCTAAATTTATCTTTAAATTCTAAATCAATATAAATATGACTTAAATTTTTCATCAATTACAATAATGCAAGTTTCAATTTCTTTTTGCGTAAGGCACTATTCTTTACTTATAGGGGAAAAAACAACTCAGATCAATTTTTTTTCATACTTGTATTTAGTTTACTTTAATACATACATAGCAGGGAAAGGTTACTACAATACTTATCAGTTTCTATATTCTCTTGAGTCTTACCCTACCATTGATTCTTTAGTCCACACTCCTTCCCCATACTCATCATTGTATAATGAAATCACTCTCTTCAGTGCTTTATTGTTATTCTAATTTTGTCTCACTGCCATTTACCATTAAATTTATCCATATTTTATGTGTTTCATATTATTTGTATGTAAATTTTGAAACATGCCTCCGGCATAGATGTGAAACAAACAAAAAATATCCATTTCAATATGCAGCTTTGTTTAAAAAAACAACAACAATTATTCAATTGTTTTTGGGGCACCTTGGAAGAAAAAAAAACAAACTATGCTGAAAATGTATCTGTGCAGTTTAAAATATCTTATTGTTTATAGAAAAAAAACAGAACAGTTTAACTGACAAATTGTTCACATATTAAAAAGGTTTTAATAATTTTTGTTTTCTTACTCTTCAGGAAAATCCCTCTTCATCCTCAAAGTCTCCCAAAGCATCAAATTTTCCTCATGATCATCATCATCACCACCATCATAATGACAAAAAGAAAAAAAGTCATTCTTCTCATAGAACTCATAAACTTTTGGCCTCAGGAGGTCACAAAACACCAACTGTGAAAAAGAAACGAAAGAAAAAGAAGCGGATAGGAACTGATGATGAAGATGACAGTGAAGATGACCCAGACTTTATTGGTTGAGTGATGGTTACTATTTATATGAAAGTTTGTTTTTCACATTGTTGTTTATTTGTTGTTCATGCAACACTTGTACATTGAGCATTCCCTTACAACCATGAGCTTATATATTTCTTGTTGGATTGCTTTGGAGAAAACTAGGCAGTTTATGAAGTTAATTCATAAATAGGCTAATTGTGTATTTATGCATCCAAATGTTTGATGCTTTAGTTAGAAATAAAATCATTAATTGATACTGAAACAATGTAATGGCAGCTGTACAATCTTAGATCATTTGATTTGGTTATGTATGAGTGTAATATAGAAACATATTTGTTTTAATACAGTTTCAGACAAAAATGTTTTTAATCATGTTAATGCAATGGATTCATTTTGAGTAAATAGTGTCTTGATTTAATGTGCCAATAAAAATAGTACATTCTAGATCAATTAACCAGGAAGCAGACATTGGGATTTTATGTATGAAATTCTAATATCACATTATAGTTCCTTTGGGTGTGATTTTATGACTGTATTAATACTTATATATAGCATCTTTAGTAGACTGTTCATTAGCATATATACCAGAAGTTTAAAAAAAAATCCATAACAAGGCAAATGTGAGCAATAAAAAAAAAGTGTCACAATTTTTTAATTTTTACATCTGCAAAATAGTTGAAGTTATACGTAAAACATTTTTATGTTGTTTATATATTATATCTATTTGTTTTTAGTATTAAAACACTACGAAAATATTTGTCTTGTATTACTGGTATATAAGTTTAGAGAAATATCAACTTTTCAGCTTTTAGTGTTATGTTACATGCTTGAAACACAAACTGATTAAAAAATTCTTTTCAAATCAAAATTTTTTTTTAAATATATTGTATTGACTAGTTTATTTTTAGTTGCTATTGTAATCATTCTATTGGATCTGAAAATAATAAAAAAAATATTGCCATAAAAGTTGGCTTGTAAAAGAATAAATATGCAGCACATTTTCTAAAAATTCAGTGCATTTCTGTTAATTTGAAAACAAAAGTGACAAAAATATTTAGAAATTGTTTATAATGCTGCATATTTATTCCAGAAAGTTAAAATCTATTTTTAAAAATAATATTTCAAAGCCTTTAAATATATTCACCTGAACAGTTTTTAATTATAAATGGTTACAGTTCAGTGTAGATCCTTTTGTAACCCAACTAAAACAAATTAGGAAGCACACACAGACACAAAACTTTACCATATTGGTAATTTCTATTACATGAAGTTCTAGTTCTGCAGTTTGGACCCAATTCTATTCAGTCATAGAGGTATAAAGTTCAGAAAGACATCTAGTGTAGTACAAGTTTGATAGGCAACTATTTAAGTTAAAAGTATCTAACAAAATGGCTTAAGTATGCATAGAAAGTTTTTACAAGTGTAGGTAGCTAATATAGATCAATATATGCTGTAAATAAATCTATGAAGTTTTTATGGAAGAGTTGAATGTATTTTAGTTGTTGTTTTTTTGTTGTTCTTGGATACATTCTTTTTATAGAATTAATGTTCTTTGATTGTAGACCAATTGATTTAGTGTTTGAATTGTATGATTAGCATATTTTTTAAAGTTAAAGACTTGACTTTTAAAATTTTTATCCCTTAAGATGTAGACTTCAAATTATAGACTAAATCTACCTCATAGATATTTCACTAATCAGATTTTAAAATGCTTTTAAGCGAGTCTCTTTGGTACTTTTAAAATATTTTATTATCAGGTAGTCTTATAGCTTTTATCTGAGTTTTATAATGTGTTAAATATATATATACAAAAACCTTTAAAAAAAAAAAGAATTTAATGACTACGCTTTTAGGATACGCACTTATGACTGATACAGCTATATCAAACAATTTTTATTTAATATGATCTAGTTAATAATTCTTTGAGAACTTTCAATATTTTGTGCCTAATATGCTTGTTTTATATCACTATTCATAAATTCAAGCAATGTATTTCACCTCAATACATATTTAGTATAATACAAACTATATGTCATTGAAAATAATTTTTAAAATACTTACATATAAAACATGATTATTATAAAGTGGTTAACCTATATCTTAAATTAAACATTTCAAAACATTTACTTTAATTCCAGCAACAAAAATGTTCAGCATTACCATAAAATAAAAATGAGATTTACATTGTGTTACAATTGTTTGAGAAACACAAGATATTACTTATTAGAAGATAAAGTAAGTTAAGACAAAAATCTCATCAAAGCAAAGCCTGGTTTGCTCAATTACAAGTGTTCAATCTTTGTCATCATTCATCATAACTAATCTACTGTCAAGACTATCAAATTGTGTTCTAGAATTGTTTATTGTTAAGCGTTTTATAATTATACATTTAACCACAGTCATTGCTGAAAGAATGTTAATATTTGAAGTTGCAGAATTTTTTTTTTTTTTTCAATTTGATACTTGTGATGCATCTTAGTTGTGTTTTATTTTCCTTCTTTTGCAGAATTTATATTTGCAAAATATTTTCATTAAAACTCATTTGTCTATTTCCACCTCATAAATTGTCATTATATATTTGATTGATGATCAAATCTTCCATCAATGAAAAAAAGACAAAATAAATTTATTTAATATAAAAACTAATTTTCTTCAATAATCTTTTTTTTTTTTTTTAAAACACTGCCCCATATTGATGACTTTTATCAATCGTCATTCAATATCCAGACTGCATCTTTTGAAATACAATATACTCTGTTCAGTGTTTTAATACTGCTTTGACAGTAAAAGTAAAGCTCCCCTTTCAGACCCTGAGATCTAGAGAGCAGATGATGTAAAGGTTATATGTTGCTTTGTCAAGTGACCCAAAAAATTATTTTGGGACTAAAACTGTTTTTATTCCTAATACATTGCATGAGCTAGTCAATTTTTAATTAGTAGATTACCTGGCATTATGGATAACTTGAAACACCTTGGCAGGGCAATCCCCCCTCCCCTGTATTCATTACTTGGAACAATGTGTGATGATAGTCTTGATGATCAGGCAGAAGAAACATTGAGTGCAGTGCAGAAGATAACAGGACATCACTCATTTCTTTATGAAAAATGTTGCCAGGTTTTGCTGTTAATTTCCATTATAGACAGCTTTATGCCTTCTTTTGCTGTCTGTTCTTTGGTAGATTACTGTACCATACACTGACTCCGTACTTTACTTGTATTCTTTTAGTAAGGGCTCTATTGCTTCATAATATGCATACTTTTAGGCAAATTACTCTCATGCAAACAAGTACAGTAATGTATTTTGTGTATTTTTCTTTTTAGATTCCATTGCTTATAACCAGACATTTTCATACAAACTCAGTCTTTAATTCAAATTAGTTTTAAAAAGGAATCTGAGTTCACAGCAATATCAATGAGTTCATTTAACATTAAAAGAAAAAAAATTGCGTGTGGGTTAACAAACTGGCTAATGCTAGTTACATTATATTTTAATGTTGGTTGCTCAGGTGGTAAACAAACTGGCTAATATTAGTTACATTATATTAACTCTTTCTCTCCTGATTAACGATACCATTGTTGATTTGACCTCATTAAATAAATATGTTTTTATAAAATTCAATTTGTGTTATATTAAAAGAGCATACATTCTCCTATAATTCTATACCAAAAATAATGTTTTCTGATTACGAACAAAAATGTTATTGAAATTTAATCATAACAGGGTAGAGGTAGAAAGTGGGAAATTAACAATTCTGTCAGAACATGGAAAAATAGTTACGGAGATAAAGAGTTAAATGGTGGTCGCTCAGGTGGTAAACTCTGGCTAATGCTAGCTACATTATATTAATGTACATTAGTATGTAAATCTTGTTTCTCAATAGCTTTTGATTGCCTAATTGAATTGAAATATTGAAGTTTATTACAACCTGAATAACTGCACCTGTTGAGCTCACCAAGTAGTCATGACAGATGGAAAAGGATGCCAACAATTAAAATCATTATAACATCATATATAAATAAACAAAGATCACTTTTCTGAACTCAAGATTTAATAGAAACATATGTACAAAATGAAAGTCTAACTTAGCAGTTAAATACACGACCAGAAAAGAATCATAGAACTCAGTTTATAAAATTGAAGAATGCTGCAACATATAATTTCATTTTTAAACCTTGGAAGAATATCCAATAAATACAAAATAAAACAAACACTGCAAACAAAGAAAATCTCCCAAAATTGTCAAGGTTTAGTCTGTAAATTTAGTAAGCAACAAAGAAATGTGGATATGGTAGGTTGACTAAGAATCAGAATTACTGTGATGAAAAATATAACAATAGCACAAGGCTTGGCTTCTGTGAAATATAAATATTACATTACTAGTCCCTGCCTACAAAACCAAAATTAGAATAAAGAACATTTAGACCACATCACCAGCTAAAAAAAAAATCTTCAACTGCATCAAAGAAGAAACAAACAAAAAAATCACAGAAAAGAGGAGGCAGGACTAATATGAGTGTTAAGGGTCAGTGACATAAAATATAAAAATGAAGTGGTGGGGGTGTCTCATGTTATTGAAAGGTTGGTTTCATAACTATATTTTTAAAATAGCACTTTTCTAATTATCATTGTATTTAGGGTTAGGGTTGTTTACCACAGCAGATTTAAATCTTTCTACCAGAAGAGGATAGGCTTAGGGAAAAGAGAGTGATGTTGACATGTTGAGCTAATCCTCTTCACTTTAGTGCAAGTGAAGGAGAAATTACCTCTCAAGTTTTCACACAGTTTGATAATGATTTGTATATAATTCTAATAAACCTCCCTTAAATATCACAGTGTTCCCTTTTACTATGTGCTAATCAAGTAACCATTGTAAAGTATGCCAAGTATTTAAGATTAAAAGCTTGTATAAAATTAATTATGCATAAAGTACAAATGTATAGTGTGGTAAACTTAACTGGGTACTGTAGTTTTGGGAATGTTTTTAAAAAAATTACATTTAAAGTAATGCCTTGAGACTGCGAGAAATTACAACAATATTTAAACAATATTACTGTGATTTTAAAAGTAATTTAGAAGATAAATAAAAAAGGACAAAAAGTTTCACAAAGCTTTTAAAAATCAAAATAACCATAACAAGAGTGAATTAATATAAACATTGTAAAAAAAACAATCAAGCTTTACAGTGTCATCAGCATCCAACATTTGAACAATTACTAGAAATATAAATCCACACAAGTTAATTTCATCTAGCGTTGATTTTTTTTTCAATTGTGACACTTAAAATTCATGTAAAATCTATACATGTATAAGTTATAAGCATAAAACTAATATCTTTAATTAAAGATTTATTGGTACAATTTAACAAAAGACAATGTCTAAATTAACCCAGATTTCTTCAGCACATTTTTCCCTATTTCACCAGTAATTGTTTCTGACTTGAGCAACATTTCTTTACTACTAAACTCTTCGGGGTCTGGATGAGTCCAGTGTATAGCTAAAGCATCAGTTTGCCAATGGAGATCTGGTGACTTGAGATGATCTATTGTTTCTTGCTTGTATCCATCCATCCAAGGAGCATGGCATTTATTAAGGGCGCACAAAATCTAAAGGAAAAAATGAAATCTACTTTATACTAAATAGTTATACAATTGTGAGAATATATATAAATATATTTAAATTCAGGCTTTGATTTATCTTCATGACCTAAAACAAAACAAAAAAAAACTTGTAAAGTCAGGGACAAGTATTGAGACATTTTATCATGCTTAATTCACTTTCACAAATGCTATTAATATAACCCAGATCAGGTGTGCTGTAATTGAAAAGAAAATCTAACAGTCTTTAATAGAAAACAAGTAACTTTTAAAAAAAATTAAAAAAAAAAAAAAAAAGACAATTCCTCATTTATGAAGCTGATGACATTTTGTTAGAGCATTTTTTTCTAAATAACTAATGAATAATAGATTAAAAGCAAGGTAAGTGTCATTAACTTTAGTTAGTGAGCTGAAATTATACATTTTAGTAACCAGATAACTCCATTTAGACCTATTTTTTTTATTTTTTAATGTAGAAATGTAGATTTAATTAGAATTAAAGTCTAAAACTGCCTGTTATTTTTATTATGAAGGTTTCTTGGCTGACTAAAGAATCAATGTTCCCTAAGTTCTGGAAATTTTACAAACCCTGGTACCTTACAAAGAAAGAGGAATAAAAAAAAAGAGAAGATAGATAAAAAAGAACACTGATAATTTAACAGCAAAGCTATAACAAATCTCTGAGGATTGGGATAATAATAATAATAATCATTTAATTTATATTACATGATGTGTTTCAAAATTCAATTTCTTTTACCAAAAAAAAATCTGATTTTTTAAATGTCTTTGCAAACTATATAAACAAACTTTATGTTCAATATTACCTGTAAATGTCTATTGACATTCAGAGTCTGTGGCTGTTTTTCATAAACTTTATATGGCATGTGAATAGCATTATATGACCAGTGTCTGTCCAAGTACCACCTGTAAGATTCCAAGAAGTATTGGAGATAAGGTGCTCCTGGAGCAGAAACCAGTACTCCCAAGTTAAATACATCTGGAAATGCACCTGTTTCTGGCCAATCCACATTGGCTGTTGTGTTATGAAGCCTTATATCAAGAGGCATTTCTTGCAAGAATATAACATCCCAATCCACATAGATGCCTCCATATCGAAGTAGGATGTCAGCACGAAGATAATCACTGGCGTGAGAGGCATATAATTTAATAGGTTCTCCATAGACAGCATTTGGAAAGTCACGATGAATAAATTTCACACGAGTATTTAATTTGACCTGATCCCAATGTTCACCAAATGGTTGTACATCTCCATGGATGTACACAGCATCAGCTTTGAGTACATGAAGACTACTTTGCAAGCTTAAAAAAGAAAAAAAGTCAAGTTTACGTTTTCCAAGCCAGACATAGTGGACTATATTAGGAACGATCTCTTGGGTTGCTGACTTTGAGACACGACTTTCTGATGTTCCATAAGCAACCCATCTTGCCAGATGATCAAAATAAGATGTTTTGTTAAAAATATTAACAGGAAATAATTCTTCCTGCATAAAAGCACAGATATGATTAGGTGACATTGATAAAATAGTTCCACATTTCAAATATTTGGTTAAAGAAGACTGAAGGAATGTGGACAAAGATTGCTTGCTGAGAGTATCCAATATCACATTTCTTTCAGCTGAAATGATCAAAGGTTCAGTATCCATTTCATTAGTGGCTATACTGATTTTATTTTCCAAAAAATGTTTTAGATTCTTAGAGGGAGGAAGCAATGTTCTACCATTAATTGCTATGCCACCATGGGAGTTCAACAAGTTTAAATAAGCTAAAATTTTGTCCTCTTTATCTCCACCACAAATGTCTTTTCCAGTTAAAGTCACTTTGACTAAAGGGAGAAGATCTCTTTCCAAGTCAGGCAAAAACTGATAATAACCATCTGGATCTAATTCTGGCTCTTTAGTCAAATAAAGGTACACAATAGTTGGAGTAAACACTTTATAAACTGAGAGCACAGAAAGAAAATTAACAAATGTAAAAGAGCCGCCATCACACCAGATTACATGAACAATGGGTGAGTAAGCAGATTGCAGAACATTTGGAAAAACATTTTGTTGTAAATAAGTATTGAGTTTCTTTGGAGTTTTCAACCAGTTTTTGGATAATATGCTTTTAGTTGCATTCAAAATATCTGGTTGATGATAATAATGATATGGATAAATAGGAGCATAGCCATGGGCTAAATGTACTGGGTTAAGTTGATTCTTCAAACCTTCACAGCTCATGTCAAATATTATGATGTTTGAAATTAATAGTAGAGCTGATAGACTAATGCTCAGTCTATATCGATAGAGAATAATCCATCTACACAATCTGCTTAATTTACGCTTGAACAATACAATACAGCTTATCATGATGAATACTAAACATCTTACTCTCAAATGACATGTGAAAGTCATAGTCAAGTCCAGGCCATCTAGAAAAAAAAAAGCATACAATTTTATAAATTATTGTGTTTTTTGTTTATGTAAAAGTTTGATTTTCTAGTTTTATCATAGGTCTGATAATACTAATTTAAATATACAGTAGACTAGTACTAGCTTGGCTAAGAGTGGTAATAGATCAATAGGCAAGTAGAGTAGAATTTAATATAATTCTAATAAGAATAATCAGATGATAAGACTAGTATTTCTAGATTCTTATCAAATAATAGATTACAAAGATTGTCATGATAAAAATTATTTGTGCATTGAACTTATCTTCATTGTCACAGATCTAGATCAATTTTTCTCTATACTTGCATATGATACAACTTAGACATATAAAATAATGTATTGAGCTTAAATCAAAAGCTTAAAGTTATAATCTTTTACAAAAGGAATATGTTTTTAAATCATTTATTATAATGATTGTAATAGTGTCATAGACTAGCCTAGGTAATCTTCAAAGTTGAAAATGTAGATCTAGATCTACTCTTGTGACTAAAAACTTAATTATTATCATAATAATTCTGTCAAATAAATGTATGTGTGTTGCATTATGCAGTTTTATCTCGACTCTAGTATTGAGCATTACTGGGTTTGCTTTTTTTTTTTTTTTAAACTTTTTCAATATCATTTAAGTTCTGAAGATATCTTCTATAAAATACATTTTTAATGGATTTTTGTAACAACACTAATTAATTTTCAATAAATGTACAATATTTTTAAGATTAAATAGTGACAAACTGTGACTGAGTAATATTCATAGCTTTAACTTTGACTTTACTTTTAGGGCTATAGTATATAGATCTAGATGAACTCTACCACTACCAGCTCACGTAAAACGTTGTACTGTGGCAACTACACATTATTTGTGATCCGTGTGTTATTATTTCAAGTTGTTACAAACTAACAAAGTTTACAAAGGCATAGAGTAGAGAGGTGAATATCTTTTGATTTTGTATTTTCAGAGTTTGAGTTTAGTTTAGCCTAGCCCTAGTTTAGAGTTTAGGCATAAATATCAGCACAATTTAGCTTAGGCCATTTCGTGCCCGTAATCAAGGCGTAATCCTTTTTACTTTAAGGATCACTCCATAAAAAAATTTAAAACACACTATATAAAGCTAGATCTAGATAGATCTATATAGAGATGATTGATCTACTCAGAGATCTAGATCTATAATATAGATATAGATCTAGATCTAGATAGCTATTCTAGAATATGGTTGTCACATTATTTTGGTTCCGGAAATAGCTTTCTAGTTTCCATAGTTTCTAGATATGTCAGTGATTTAGAAAAAAACAAAAAACGTATTCACTTAATTTCGTTTTCCCTTATACAATAGGCATAGCTGAAGGTCAAAGTTGACATATTTTAGATATATATTATAATAATAAGGCTTGTCTTCAAGTCAGAAGATTAGTGAGGAATGTAGTATTTCCCGTGGGTGCGCAGCCCCAGCTGTGACCTACATATTTTGCCACATCCAGGGCAACCATTGTCCGGAGGTGGTCGATTTAGATTTTCTTTTCGAGGTCTGCGTTTGTCCTCGGCAGCAAATTTTCTTTTGTCTCAAATGTGTATCCCGCGGCCTTCGTGAGTGACCTCCAGTTTACTCGTTCCGACGCCGCATGCAGCCAGGTGCTCTCTTCTATGTCAGCCAAGGAAAGTTGACGCCTAAGCTGGTCTTTGAAGCGTTACCGTGGGGCGCCTCTGTTACGCCGACCACCTTTTAGCTCACCAAAAAAGACTGCCTTTGGCATACGTTCGTCTCCCATACGGGATACGTGCCCTGCCCAGCGTAACTGTCGGACCATAAGAAATCCCTCTTTACTGTCCATACCGGCGTTAGCAAGGACATCACTGTTTGTAGCGCGGTACTGCCACCGTATGTCCATGATGGAGCGCATGCATCTTTGGTGAAGGCGCTCAAGAAGTCTTAGTTGTTTTCTATATAGTGTCTATGTCTCAGGGTCATATAGAAGGTTTGAGAGAACCACCGCCTTGTAGACATTGATTTTTTTGTAGGCAGGCAGAGCGATTTGTTCCGCCAAACTCTCGCCTGAATGCGTCCAAAAGCGCCACTGGCCCTGGCCAGGCAGTTATCAACTTCCCTTGAAAGTTGGGCGTCATTTGACACTATACTACCTAGATATGTGAAATGGTCTACCACGTTAATGGGCTGTCCGTTTACTGTGATTCTTGGGGCTGAGTAGGTTTTATTGGGTGACTTCTGAAACATGACTTCTGTTTTCCCGAGGTTTATAGATAGACCGAAAGAGGCAGCAGCGTATGCAAATTCGTTTACCGCGTTCTGGAGGTCATGTTCATTGTGAGCTAGCAGGGCGCAATCATCGGCACATAGAAGCTCCGTTATGACCATCTCCTTTGTCTTTGTATGGGATAGTAGACGTCGGAGATTGTGTAGGCATTGCCGTCAGAACGAAAAGGGATGTAGATGCCTTCATGCAATCGCTGCCTCATTTGACCCAGCATTACGCCAAAGAAGATAGCGAATAGAGTAGGGGCTAGGACACAGCCCTGCTTTACGCCATTTTCTATTGGGAAGTGATCAGAAAAGGCACCATTGTGTCTGATCTGGCCTCTTTGTCCCACGTGAAACTGCTTGAGAATGGATAGGAACGTAGGTGGGCATCCCAGCCAATATCTTCCACAAACCATCGCGACTGACCGTGGTGTCGAAAGCCTTGGTGAGGTCCACAAAGGCAGCGTACAGGTTTAGGTTCTGCTCTTTGCATTTTTCTTGTAATTGTCGCAGAACAAATATCATATCAGATGTACCTCTACCGGCTCTGAAACCACATTGGCTTTCAGATAAGACCTAGTCTACTAAAGTTAGTCGGTCGAGCAACACTCGAGCAAAGATCTTTCTTTCTACTGACAGTAGTGTAATGCCTCGATAGTTGGAGCAGTGTAACTTAATAATAATTGTCACCCTTTTTGTATAGGGATATGATTACGGAATCTCGAAGTTCAGGTGGGACCACGCACTGCTCCCAGCATAGTGCGAACAAGTCTGTTAGCGTCTCGGTCAGGGCGACACCACCCATTTTAAATATTTCAGTGGGAAGTACATCAGAGCCAGGTGCCTTGTGTTTTTTTGAGTGTAGATATTGCTGTCTCAATTTCCTCAGATGTCGATGGGTCGTCGAGTTCCTCTCTCATAGTTTTCTGAGCAACAATTGCCAGCGATTCCTCCGATACGTGCCATTTATCACCAAACAGCGTACTGTAGTGTTCTGTCCAGCGATTTAGCCTTGCTGGTTAATAGGGTAGAACCATCGGGTGATCTTAGCGGTGCTGTAGTCTGGCAAGTTGGGCCATAGGCACAACGAAGCGACTCATAGAAAATCGAGCGCGTGCCACCAGTGTCAGCCTTTCTCTGCATGTTTACGGACAGCTCAAGCCACCAATTATTTTTTAGTTCTCTGACCTTTGACTGTAGAGTGTGACAAGAAGATTTATAGACAGTTCTGGTTGCGTTGTTATTAGGGTTCGCGAAAACAGAGCGATATATTATATATTATATATATAATATATCACTTAGATGTAGGCCAGTGAAAACCAACTGGGTTACAGATATGAATCATGGGATAGGTTTACAAATGGCGTCGCTTAACTCCTTTTCAACAAGATATAACAAGTATATTTAGTTAGATCTAGAGTAGATCTAGTCTAGATCTAGAGCCTAAGTTTATCTAACCTAATATTTGCTTATATTATTCAACAGCAGAATTTGTTTTACTATTATGTGTATTATCACTTTTAAAAGATAGAGATATATATAATCGCTTAGACTTAGAGGAATTAGCCTTACTAAGGTTAGTAAGGCCTTAGGCGGCTTAGGATCATGATTTTTGATAGATTTAGAATTTTAGTATGTATGATAGGCCCTAATTGGCCTAATAATGATTATAATTGTATGTAGGCCTACTATGATAACAATGTTACTCATTTAGTTTTAGTATTTACCTTACGTCCTTACTTAGTCTTAGTTATTACTTAATTAGTAGAATTTAGATCTAGAATCATTACTATCATACCCATTACTAATCATGCCATTACTGAGTAGTCTAGAGTAATTTTAAAATTTAGACTTTTATTTTTTTTTTAAATTTTAATCATTTGAATTGACATGAATTGATTATCTATTGACTATTTAATAGTATTTATACTATTTAGTCACTTTCTATTCCAATGATAATCTAAATAGTATAGTAGACGATGGTTTGCACCAAAAAGCTACATTACTGAATTATGATTTACTCCTTGTCTCCTAATACTATACTATATATTAATATCTGGATTCTAGGCTAGAATGGCTAGATCTATGTCCTAATAATGCAGGGAAGAAAGTGAAGCAATTGTCATTATTTTTTTAAAATTCAAATGTGAATGTTTCAGAAAATATTTATTTTATATTATAAATACATATACTATATTTTATATTAATATATAATACAAAATACTAAAGTATAGATCTACATCAAAATAAACATTTTCAACAGAGGAATTATACTAATTATAGTTCTTTTATATTTATACTGATTTCTAGATCTAGTAGTAGTAATAAGTTAACCACAGGCCATAGGAGGCATAGTTAATCACTAATCTTAGTAACTCTTACACATACAGACTTGATGAGTTAAGATGAAGACAATAGTTATATTATACTTCTGTTGAGTTACTTCATAGAGTAGCTTTAAAGAGAACTACAATGAGACAAATTTGTTTAAGGCTATTTTTCATTATCAATATGATTTACATTCTAGTATTTATGTAGATCTAGAGTCTAAGTATGAATATGATACTTGTGATTGTCTAGTATCTAATTATTAAATTATAATTGATCAGATGAAGACGTGATATTAATATTAATGATATACATACAGTTATTGAGCTACTCAACAAGTGAAATAGAGTTAGATGATATAGATGTATAGTTGGTCACTAGTATCACTATTAATTTAGATATGTGGCATTAGGTAGACTTTAAAAAGTTAAAGAATTACTTAGAGAATAAATCTAGTATCTATTTTTTACTTAAGACTGTCACTGTAGTGTAACGACTAACTGTTGTATACAAATTACTATTGATCTAGAGAATCTAGTATGTTTGTTTGTAAAATGTTTTACATGTTTCGGATGTTCCTTCAGAGTTGAAGATAGTTTACTTCCTAGTCCAAACCTTCTGCAGGACGACGGGGGATGGTAGCGGGCAGGGTTTGAACCCTCGACCATCGATAAATCTGAACGACAGTCCAGCGCGCAAACCGCACGACCAGGCAGCCATTCAAAAATGCTTTTTCAATGTACACCAATAATATCATTCAAATGAATATTATTCTGATCTTACAAGAAATAAAATAACTTGCAGTAGTAAATCAGTGTCAACTCACCAATCAAAGCTTTAATTCTAGTTTATAGTAGGTTTATAGTTGGCAAGCCCTAAAAACATATAAGTAAACCAATAAAAAATCTCTCCTCAAAAACTCTGCCCGAGCTTTTATGTAGTATAGTACTTTAAAGTAAAAGAGCTTACAACTCTACAGCAAAAAGCTGGCTAGAAGAAGAAGAAGAATTATAGTCCTTCTACTAAACTATTTAAGCCTATGAGGTTCAGATTGTAACATCTGTCCCCCATGAAGAAATAGTCTCATACTAAAAAAAATATACATGCTTCTAATCTAGAATATATGCTACTGTGTACTGCCATTTTTTGTGTGCATATAAACCACAGGTTATACAATTTTTTACAAATGAGTGGCAGCCATCAGGGGTATACAAAGGTGCGGGGTATACAAAATTTATTTCACATAATCATAGCATAATGGAAACTATGAACATAGAGGTGGGTCTTTATACCCCCTATAGTTAGCTGTGTACTGATATGACCATAGGATTGTATTTCACTTGTGTGTTGCATTCTATTTATCGCCTGTTGGAACAACAACTGGAGCATGATTGCATCTCTAGGGACAGATGTCTGTTAAGCAACAACGTTATGTATCGGTAGTTTACTGGTAGTTTACTGCTAGTCACTCTTTGCACATGTGTGGTATATAAGGGTGCAGGTTGTACTATTTTTTATTTTTTTTACTTATTTTGTAATTTGTGCAGGGTATAAGCATGTGTGAGCTATACATGTGTGTTGGTTATATGCACAAAAATATGGTACATTAAAATATCTATTATGACATTAAAATTATAGTAAATTATCTGGGTTTTAAACTTAGCCAGAAACAAAAATCCATACTTCATACACTTGAGGCAAATGGTTTCACAATAAGAATGTCTGTAACACAGATCAGCACTATACTTTTTTTAATGAATTATTTGTTGTTCTTACAATTTAAAAATACCCACTTCTTTAATCACTGCTTCACACTTTGTTGTGTACTTAATTACTTTCTCCTTTGAAGTATCCCTAAATAAAAATGTGTTTTGAAATACGTAAATATTTTTTTTTCAGCATATCGATTACAACCTACCAAAAAAAAAAATGAAAATTCATTTGGAAGTACTAACCTCTACAGTTATCAAACGTAAAAAGCCATGGTCCCAAGTAATATGGCTAGGAAAGGTAATGTATCTATTGGAAAAATCTAAAATTATCCTAAAAATTTATTATCCTTAAGCTGCACTGTAAAAATACTATTTTAGCTCTAGTATTACCCTAAAGCTAAGGCAGTTAAGTCAGCAAAAAGGAGTAAAATAAGATGAGGATATTTAATTACACAGTGAATATGAAAAGATGACTAGACAAAGACACATAAAGGTCTGCTTTTAACACATAGTTCCATTGCATCTACCAAATGCTGCTAAGTTTTATTGAAACTTTTTCCTCTGTAGGAGCGTGAAAGTTTATTTCTCTTGGATGGGAACAGAGTTAGTGTTTTATACGTACCCTCAGGAAAAACCAAAAGAAATATTACAAAATTGTCTGCTCTACTCTCTGAAGCAGTTTGCTTAACATCTACTACAGATGGTAAATATTTATTTTAAACTAAACAGATTTAATTTAATAGTTAAAATAAAATAATGAAATAAATATCAACTATTTATTAGCTTATGAAAAAAATGCGTAAATGCTGACTTTTTAAAAGGAAATTTTAAGATATAAAAACAATCTTTTTAGGAACACATATACATGCTAGATGTTCAATATCAGAGTTTCTTCTCCTGAGCTTTAGATACAGAGATCATGGGTTGCCCATGCTTCATGGTCTCTCATCCTTTCTGGTGTGATCTAAAGGAATGCTACGCATTACATTGGCACCAACTCAGTTGTAGGATCTGTCAGAAGGAATATCACAGTTAAAAGCCCCAACTCTTTAGGGTCTCCACTTCTGAATTTTCCTAAATATTGTTTCTTGAAGTCCTATTACTGCATAGAAGCGAGGGTTTGAGGTCAGAGTATCCTTCACCTAGCTTTTCTAGGCTTAAAAGCTTAACCTTTTTTATTTTTTTTTTGCATGAGTGTGTAAAAAGAAATGCCAAATACTTGGGACTAATCTTCAATAATGTACATTTTTTTAGGCCTACATTTGTTGGGCATACAGTCTTCAGGAGAAGTCTTTATTTGGCAAAAAGATTCTGATGAACTAAAAACTATATGTGGGCTTTCTGGGCTATTACTTAGTGAAGGAATTAGCCTGAAAGGTAATACATAAAGCAATTAATTATTATTAAAAGTTATTTTTGTTGGAATGTTAAAATGTTGTTATTTTCTTTTCTGCTACAATTATGCTTAACAGTTCCAATGAAATGAAATTCACATGGATAACTTCATAAAATCATTAAGTATGTTTATTGAAAGATTAGAAAGATAAAAAGTAAACTTTTAATACTCTGCCAGAATAAAGTTTTTATGAACTCTTCTTTGTTTGCTGTTGTTTTCAAATGTAATTTTAGTCATGATATATTTCTGATCAGGAAATTGTAGACTTTTCTCTTCTGTTGATTGTACTGAGTTGCTTCTGGTGATTGATTTCAAGTGCATCTTTCTGTGGCAGCAAGATCAGGCTGATTTAAAGAACCATACACTATCTGGAAAATGGTTGAGAGTACCTACTCATTCTGGTACCCTTCTTCCATTGCCTGATAATAAAGAAGCTTCAACAGATGCAACATTTTACAATAGTGAGGTGAGCAATGAAGTCCTAAATGTACTAATTTTTATTTACAACTAGGAGTAGTATCTGTGTTGCAAAGTTCTTGTTGTTGTTGATAGGATATGGAAGGTATTTGGAACAGAAAAACTGAGTTGATATTATGCTTTAAATTGATTCAGAGCAATTTTTATAAAATGTTTATGTTTTTGCAATAATTTTCAATAATAATGAATAATTTATAGTGAAAACTATTATCCAAGCTTTTCATTTAATTTAGAATTAAATATTGATGAAGGTCATTCTATAGTCAGAAGATAATTTTGGTACAAGTAAGTTTTAAAACACTAGGCTGTCAAATAGTCAATGTAAATTTTAGTTGTTTTTTAAAAAATGAAAATAATTAGTAAAATTATTTACAAGTAAAATTATTTACAACATAAGTATTCTTTTTGTTTCTTTATTCTTCTTAATAAAAAATAGAAATATTTATTTTGTTGAAAATGTATATGAGGTCTTTTAGATTTTTATAGTTTCTTTCTTTATTGAACATACAGGTTTTTGGAAAGTGTTGCCAACTTAGTATTGTTTTTAACAAGAATAAAAATGTACATGTGACAACTCTTTTGATTCATTTTGATAAACTCTCACAGTCCATGTAAGAATTTTATTTATACACAAATCAACAATTTTAATCCTAACATCACATTTACATTAGTATACATTTCAATTTCAGTAGAACTAGATGAAAAAATTAATTTAATTATCATGTGTCCTTGAGTGCATTTTTTTTTTACATATCATCAAAGAATTCTGGTTGTTTAGTTTAAGCGAAACAAGTTATGAACTAATGCAGTTAGGATGAAAACTAAAACTCATCTTCAATATTTATATTATTTTATTTTATTCAGCAAACAAGACAAAGAAGATATATCCATTTCTTGTACATGGAGTCACATAGACTTGTCACTGAAAAACAGTGCAATAAATTATGAGCCAATCAGTATGCAAGGAGCTTTTGTGTGCCAGTATACACATAATGGCCAGATTCTAGCTGTTGGTATCAACCAAAAGTCTCCAGCCCATACAAGTGTTCTCTTTGTTTCACCATTTATTCAAACTGTGCTCATCTCAGATATCAAAGGAGCTGGTGTGAAAGATCCTGCCTCTAAGAGAGGAAGGTTAGTTTCTGAACATTGTAACTCTCTACAAGATCAATGTGAACATAATCTTTTAGCTTCATAATTGATTTGTGGCAAGGGCATGTCATGGTGTTAATTAGTGTCCACCCTTCTTGAAATTAAAACAGTTGATATGTTATCATTTCATGTCATGTTGTATAATAGTATCCACCGTTCTTGAAATTAAAACAATTGATATGTTATCATTTCTAAGTTGTAGAAAGTTTGTTGTACTGAAACAAAATGTGAAATATTTCTAACACTTTTGCAGTACCCAAGCAGGTTGTTCTACATTTTGATATACTTAGGGTCACATTGTAGACTTGATGGATATTTTCTTAAGGTTACAACTGCCAAATTATTATCCACTTTTTACTATTGTTTCAGTTATTTAAATGTTTTGAACTGAATATTTGTAATAGATTTGCTAAATAATGCTACCTGTCTGTGTTTTTGTTTATGTTCTTCATTCCTTTGGCTTTCAGACAATACTGGATTGCTGAACTGAAATGGACAAGCAACAATTTATTTTTAGTTTTGATGCTCAATAATGGATCAGCTGGAATTTTGTCTCGACTTGGTGAACTTTTAATTTTGATATCCCAGGGCTGTTCTGTTCATTTAGGACCTGCCTATTTTCTACCCTTCACTCCTCTTATTTCTGTACAGTAAGTATCTTCTAAATCTCAGTCTCCACTATTAGCCCATTTATAGTTTGAACTAGTCTTCTAAGTGAATTTCTTGCCTTTTTCTTTTAAAGTCAATTAGTTAAAGGATTAAGCTCTAGAAGCCTGTATGTAACAATTATGTGTTTCTTTTCCAGATCAAATGAATCTAACAACTTAAGTAATCAAGTGTCACTTAACTCAGACTACAATGTACAACATCAGAAATTTTCAGTTTCAACTCACCCCTCATTACCTTTAGTGCTATTCTCTGATGGCTATGTGGTAACTGTTGTAAGTCTCCCACCTGAGGTCAGCCAGATGATATTTATGAGGGATTTGGTGCTGGAGTCCTCAGTCTATTTGAAGCTTGTGGCTGACACCAACAGGCTTGATCTAACTCTAGCGAATGCTTACAGCCTCCCTGCTGGAGAATCGGAGAGTGTCAAGCAAACGCCAAGGGTTCATAAAAATAGACAAATCAGAGGCAAGAGTTATTCCTTTGAGGACCTTAGTGTCAGTTTAAATGAGACACTGGACAGTGAAGTTAGCATGGCACTTGGCTTAGAAGATCAAGCTGTTTTTGACATAAGCTCTGGTAAGATTGTGTTTGGAGAAACTGAAGCCATAACACTGAATGAGGATTCAATCCATAATGAGCCCAAAGATACTTTAAAAGCTCTGCATTTAGCTAGACAGAATCTGTTGAATGTTTGGAAGCTTGCTGCTTCAAGCACTGAGCTTTGGTCAGCCAATATGGACAAAGTTGTCAATCATGCTGTTCACAATATTGTCAAGTTATTTTCTTTAATCCTGGATTGTCCTCAAGTTGAAGAATTACTTGAAGCATCAGGCAAGGACTTACAGATCAACACAAAAAGACTTTTTCAGGTAAGGCCAGTTTTTGTTTTATTTCAAAGTCTGTTGAAATCTTTAAAAATTAAATTATCCTTAGGGTAACATTTACTTGTTCTTGTGGTCAACAACATTTCAAATGCCAGGAGACCAACTAGTTTTACTTTCCTTTACAAAAATCAAAGAAGTATTTACATCAGAATTCAAATCTAATATTATTAGCCTAGTTGTTATCACTCACTTAACATGGTCCAAAAATAAATATTCTATAGATTTACTTTTTCAGCAAACAATTTTAATTTAGAATTTTATTTTATTTATTACTAATTACCAAACATCTTTTTTCTTTCCATAGTATCATTTATTTCAAATTATTTCTAAATTTAACAGGTAGTTTCTTTTTACAAATTACTAATGGACATTCTTCAGTTTGACTGCCAACAGCGCTATCTACTTCCTTCAGTACTACATTTGTCACATAAGTTGTCTGGTACCATACTATCTAGTGTTGGACTCAGTCAGTCTGATCCTAGAATCAAGACTCTAACTGGTTGTTTTACACTTCTCAAGTTCACTGAAAAATCTCTTCTTAACACTTATGTGGTGATCCCACATAATTTAAAGTCAAAAAGTTTGGTTGCAGTTTCTAGTGATGGTGAAGTTGCTCATCATTTGGCAGATAAGGACATTTTACAGTTAGACAAAGACTTAACAAAAAGGTAATGGAGTGATGTATGGTTCTTATAATGTGTCATTTTAGACAGTATCAAAAATATGTTCAGTGTTAGCTAGGTTATCATTGTTCTGGAGAATAAAAGTGGTAATTGTGGTGTCAGAAGTTGTACAATATTTGCAAGGAAGAAGATGGTTTCTAAAATTATGCTGGAAGTTATTTGAACTTTGTTTGAGTGTACAGACACAAGTAACTTAAAGATAGAAATGTATATTTTGCTATTGATACATAAGAAATTCCTGATACTATATCCAATGTTGGGTAGCCTGTTAAAATTAGTCAATATAAACTACTATTGTATGATTTTGTTGTGTAGGATGACTTCAACTTGGAAACTTTTGTTTAAAGCTGTGCTCCAGTATATGTCTAGTAATGATGTGAGTGCCCAGGCTATGAGACAAGCGCACACATTGAAACAGGCTTTAGAGCAAAACTTGGTAGAAATGGATATTGACATGGAGCCAGTACAGATACCAGAGATTAGTTCTGGTAAGTACATAGCCATTTAGAGATTGCTATTTTACACCCTTAATCACTTTTTGTAACAAAAGTTAAGCCATGTCAATATTGTTTTCCCATTTTACTAATACTCAGGAGAAAGATACAGTCTAGATGGCAGGCATACAATGGCTATACAGGCATGGCAGAAACAACTCAATAAAAACCCAGGTGAGGATAGCATTCATTTTATTTCTACTTAATGAAACCTTTGATATTTTCTTGCTAAGTGGTAAAACACTCTCTTGTTGATTCAAAAAGAGCTCAGATTTAAGTTTTTAGAGTTGAGTTTGTTTAAGACCCTGAGAGTGTTCCTTTTAAATGGATTCTTACATTGATAAAGGCTCTTGCTCATAGTGTTGGGTATAGAACATGTACATTAATTACAGAAATGGGTACTTTGTATTTCATCCTCACCATGAACATTTAGATGGACTTCATCATTGCACTATTTATTTTACTAATGAATTCTTAAAAACAATAATTAGCATAGATGCAATAGTATTGAAACTAAAAATCTAGTGTTGGTTGCATTTTAAATATCACATTTTATTAAAATGTTCTAGTTCTACTTTGTTGATATAGGCCTACTTCTAGTTATGTTACTCTAATATTTGAAAAAACAACAACAACAAATGAAGATCTCCCCAAAAATTTAAAATCCAAATAATGCTTCTAAGAAACTCCTTGTTTTATACATCTCCATTATGACCTAACAAAAATAGGTATGTAACCAATATTGTTGAAACTAAAAATCTAGTGTTGCTTTAACTATAAAAATCACATTCCATAAACATTTTCTTCTAGTTCTATCAAGATACACTTTGTTGATGTAGGCCTGCTTCTAGTTATGTTTGCCTCCTTCAGTCGTAGAGCGACTTTGGTTCATCTCGAACAAGCAAGATAAAAGCCTGGGCATTGTTTATGGTCGGAATGATGTCGCCCACACTGCAGTTCCCCCCTCTCCGCACAGCTGATGTGACCGAAGGTAGCGCCGCAGGCTCTGCCAGGCTGTAGCATGGTGTGCCACAATCTGCCTAAGGGTCACCAGCTCCTGATTTTTCCTCAGGGTTGTCTCCAGAAGCCTTTCCCATGTTTGGGGAGGTTTGGATTCAGAATTTTTCTTCTTCTAGATGGGTAGCCAACCAAGACTAACGAGCCCCTCCTGCCTGAAGCTTACTGGTTTAGGCGCCAGTTGCTTGCCTTTGCCCCTTCTCCTGTCGGTGGTAATGGTTCCGCCATGCTCAGTATCTGAACCACACTTGAAAGCCAGGAGTTGGACTGGTTGTCAGAGGCTTTGAGATGCATGCCATTGGAAGCATTTTATTATAGGTAATGACGAAGCAGGACGTTTTGGCCCTGCTGTTTTGGCGCGAAGGTCGTTTTGGCGCCAGCCATTTTGGCGACGGGACGTTTTGGCGCAATGTACATTATGTACGTTTATTGTATTATTTCTTTTAAAAGAATTATTCATATCTATGTTTTGCGCGAGCTTATAAAGACGTTGGGGCGAAGAGATTGAAAGAGAGGGGTAGACTTTGGGCCGCTCTCGGAATTAAAGATTAAGGATTATAAATTCGCACCTAGGGATGTCTGCTAGAAACAGATTATCGTCTTACGCGTGAGAGAGGGGAAGGGTGGAGGAAAGAGTATATACAAGGAGTGAAATGTGAGCAGAAGAGAGGGGGCGGGATAGGTGTCACATGTAATGACCATTCCCAAGGAGATGATCGCCAGACGCATGACGCCAAGGACCAGTGCTCGGTGCTGGTCTTGTCTTCATTTGTTTAACTCTACCTGTGTCAATGCGAGATGTGTCACCCAAATCACCCCTACCCAATTTCTCAAAATATATCTTTTCAAAGTATCTTAGTGTCGTGAATTTGTTTCTATCTATTGTCGCCCATAGTATTTGTTTGCATTTGTGGATTCACGTTAGAGTTTGTACTGACCACATTCCGAGTCTTGATCTTTACTATGTGTGGAGTTATTGTCGTCATTCAGCGTAATAGAGCTTTAGATGTTAACATGGTTTTTGTTATATTACAGTGTGACACTTAGCTAATTCGTATATTACACTAATGTCAAATAAAAAACAAAATCTTTTGGAAAGAAATCCAAAAATGTCATCCAGTGCGATTAGCAGAACTCACATATAGCATGTCATTACCATTCAGGAATCTGACTTATTATAGGCCTATATTCATGAAATAAGCAAAACCTTTATAATTAAAAAAAAAACAATTCGCTGAACGGTGTGAGAATTCAAACTATACATACAATATTATGGTAGAGTGAAATAAACATTATTATAAAAGTTACGTGCGTATTAAATTATCGCCAAAACGTCCCGTCGCCAAAACGGCTCGCGCCAAAACGTCCTGTCGCCAAAACGGCGTGGCCAAAACGTCACGTAATGAGGTAATGATGGGCTTAAGACCATTACCACTTCTGGCGTTAACAACCTTGCAGAACCTAGTTATATGACACTAATATTTGAAATCAATAACTAAATATCTCCCCAGAAGTTCAAAACACAAAAAGTGCATCCAAGGTACTGCACTCATTGTTCTATACATACATCCTGCGTAATGACCTCACAGCTGCACTCTCATTTGTGGACTCACTCATTGGAAAAGCCAAACTTAACTTTGCCAAAGATTTAAATCCTGATGAAAAAGACTTAAGTCTAAAGCTACAGCCTTCATTGATGACCTTTATCACTAAGACATTAAGAGTCCAGGTAGTGGAGATCATAGTTATTCTACTGTTAGTTGTTTTTTTTTTATTATTGAATCATGTCAGTGCATCAATTTTCCTTAAAGGTTCTAAGTTTTATATATTGTTTAAAAATATATCTCATATGATTTTTCATTTTCACAATAGTCTTATTTTTTAGTTTTCTGTACATAAGAGTTTCCATGTCTCAATGGATGAGTGGTAAAGTGATTGGCTTCCTAACTGAGAGGTCCCAGGTTTGAATGTCTTGAAGAATGGAATAATTAATTTAGGGATTTTTAGGATGTTCCTGAGTCCACCCAACTCTAATGGGTACCTGACTTAAGTTGGGGAAAGTAAAGGCGGTTAATTATTGTGCTAGCCACATGATACCCTTGTAAACTGTCAGCCATAGAAATAGATGACCTTTACATCATCTTCCCCATAGATGGCAAGGTCTGAAAGGGGTACTTTACTTTTTCTTATCGTGCTAAATTTTTATAGGATTTTCTTGGCCTGACCATCTCTTGTTTTATCATATTTTTTCCACAGATGTCAAGTACATTGTGTGTTCATTAGTAGTACTCTTTATTTTCACTACAATTTACTTATACATTATATATTACTGAATCATTGCTACAGGCACTACATGAACCTGATATGATACCTTGTATACGTGATAGAGCTATCAGGCAATTAGTTCAATCCTTGGCCAGATTTATGGCAGCTTACTTCAGTAATCAGACTGTCTTCATATTTCCACCTCACAACCCAGCACCACTACCAGCTGTACATTATGAGACATCCATTGCAAGTGAGTTTGAAATTTGGTTATTGATTAAGTTATTTTAATTTTTGTTGTTGTTTTTCATATACATTTAAATAAAAAGACTACAAAGCCCTCAAATTATAGTTGCTTATAATAAAGTTCACTTTTTAAGACATAAACACAAAAAAAGAAAACAAAACTAGGACTACAAATGACATCTACACATGAATAGCCTTTACTGTCAGGTTGAACTAACATTGATTAAACATGGAAAGAAATTGTAAAACTAAGCACTTTTTTTTTCCCCTCACTATTTTACAGATAGTAGAATCATTCCTAAATATCATGAAGATATTGTAGCCATAGTTCGCCACCAAAAGTTGTCTGAAATTTGGAGTGTTGAGAGGACACTTGAGTATCTTCTGCTTAGTGGACTTGTCTGTGAAGCGGTCTGGTTTGCAGATAGGATGGGGGATTGGAAATCAGCCTATCAGTTGTCTGTAGCTCATGTCATTCACAGAAGAATTGCAAGACCTCTGTATACCAAGTTAGTCAACATTATTGACATTAAGTTTACTAAGAAAGTTATCTTCTATCTTTGACTTGAAACCCTAAATGTTGTATTATCCATGTTTTGTTTTGTTAACATCTATGTTGTTTTGTTTTTTTTCCCCCTTACTTATCGATCAGTCAAACTTTTTGACTTGTTCTAGAAGTTTTTATCTACTCAGATTTTAATACTTAAGAGAGGATCCACTAATCTGAATAATAACATAATGAACAACAACAACAAAAGTTCTACAATAGACCCCAGCCTACACCAACATTTTTGTGAATGAAAAACTTTTGTTTAAAAGGGACTAAAATTAGTGTCAAGAGTATTCTTTATGTTGGAGGTAAAAAAACAAAAACCAAGATTTGTTCTAATGCTTATTCTATCCTTTCAAAAAACACTTTCTTTGCTGAGACCACAAGTAATCTTGATATTTCATTTGAAAATACATATCAGTAGAAGATATATTCTAAACAAAATATTTTTGTTACATGTAGTAATGTGTGTTCAACCTTTAAATGGTCAAACCTTTTTTTTTTAAACTTACAATAGAGTTAACAAACCATTGAGTTTACCAGACTGGCTTTCTCCAGATGGTATTTTAAGAAGAAGATTAGATAAACTGGTAAAAATTGGTGAGTAAATTATGTGTTATAACATCTTCTGATTATATTAAACAAGAAATTTCATTTTGATAAACTAAATTATTGTATTATAATTTCAAGTTTCATAAAAAAAAGATAAACAGCACTGTACAATATAGAGTTCTAATGTAAGAATTACAATGACTTAATGTAGTCTTCTTTTTAAAATGGTGCAGACTTCAAGAGTGAGCAGGCAGATTTGGATCACATGACTTCCATTCTTGAAAGCATTTCCCTTGCTGGCCTGATGGGCTACACTGAAGTAGGTTGTTGGCTTTTACAAGATATGGTGAATCAGCTCAAAGCAATAGTCAAACTGTTCACTCCATTGGTTTGTAAAGAGTTCTATTTACCAGCACCACCAGCTTACTGCCCACAGCCTCCTAGAATAGAGAAGGTAGATTTTGTTCAATTGATCTGTTTGTTTTCTTTTTAATAATTTTAAGTAGTGTTTTGTTTTGTTTCTGTAAGTAATTTAGTGATCATTGTAAACGTTATGTTAAATTGTGTAACGTTGTAATGTGTAATATTGAAGAATGCTGGGTTCATGCTTCCTGGAGTCACACTTGACATGTGACAAACATAGATACTACAGATTGACTTAAGTTTGTTTCAGCAGACAAAATATAAAGTTTATTTGGTAACATACATAATCCAATAAGAAACAAAGTCACATCCGCATAACAGCGGTATCAAATATATCCAACATATCAAATTCTCCAAAATAGACTTCAAGTAACGTCCACATCACAGCGAGTAACAAATACTTAATAATAATAATTAGTACAGAATAATAACTACTAGAAATACATGTCTCAAGTGACCACTGGCTTCGACTGCCCAAAAGATTCTTCTTAACTCAAAATTACTACTTGACTCTCTAAGTCACTACTGTCCATACTGGACCAAAAGATACTACTTGACTGCCTTGTCCAAAGGATAGCACTTGACTGACTGACTTAACTAAAAGTCAATTTTAGTCATTCCATTTCCTGTTTCTATATCAGGAGTATCACGTATCTTATTACCGTCTTAACCAGAGGTGAACATTTAACAGGCACTGTCAACCGAGACTGACAATCATAGTCATGCGAATGAAAGCATTTGTGAGATATTATTTAAAAAACACATTTTTTTTTATCAGTTGTAAATCTTTATTATAATTTGTGTAATAAAAAGTTGGGTTGTTATAATTTTCTATAATAGTTTGACTTTTTTATGATTCTTTATTTTAAACATCATATTTTGCTGTGTTCTTCATCTACCTTTAGCTTATCTTTAGATAATTATCTTGAACTTGTATTTTTTATTTATATTTACATGCATTTATTTCATGACTAGTGACCAATGAAGTCTTGACTTTGTTGAAAACTTGATTTCAGACTTTCTCTCTGGAAGCAGAAGATGAAAGTCAACTGAGAGAGAGAGTTTCATCAGTCCTCCAGTTAACTCTCTGTGTTCTAAATGCAGCTCATTTGTCCATTCCTCTTGTGGGATGGTATGTACAAGAGTTAAATGATGCTCACAAGAAAGCAGCACAGTTTAAGGTAGCTCATTAGAAGTACATTGATAAGTCATTGCTTTGGTAGATTTGATCAATAATCAATGTGATCTGGTTGATTCTGATTTTTTAAATAAATGATTGATATTTACAAACAGCAATATCATAGCACATTCAAGATTAATTATAATGTTCTTATTTGATAATTTTAATGTAAATTTTAACTTGGTACCTAAAGTTGCTTTATATATAAATAAATATTTATATAAAGTGTGAAAGACTTTTTTTTTTCTTTTATATAACACATTATAGAATGCTCAGTACGCTACAGTCCAATCTCTTGTGGACTAGTGGGGGGAAGAAGGTTTCCATGCTGCCTTTAGTTGCTCAGCAAACACAACTCTGCTCAAGTCTGAATTTAAATTCAATCCCCCTTGTTAGATGACCAAGACTTAGCCAAGCGGCCTCTCAGCAACATATCTCATTGAACAATATATTCACACTTCTTAAAAACTGTTAGAGATTTTCTTTCCTCTCTTAGCATAATGGCTTGAACACTACTTAATATGTTCTAGTATTCAGATAACAATAAAAAAAACAACTCTTTACTTTGTTTTTATAAATGGGCTTCTAAAACTCTTAATGCCTCAAACTAGTCTAAATGGTTTCATAATGTTTGCTGTAACCAGGTTTTATACCTGTAAATTATGGTCCATTTTAAAAGAAATGTTCATAGCGGAGGATTCATTGTTTCTTTGTAGGCCAACACAGAGGGATCCTGTATCAACTTTCCAGATGTCTTGTCCCAGTATTTGGAGTCAGAGTCTGAGTTGAGTCCAATGATAGAGGATTCCTCTGTACAGTCAATCATGTCAAGCTTTAGAGATCTCTGTACACTGTTGTGGTTACTTCATGTCCGTGACCAGCTTTCACTGTGTCTGAGATACAGAGAAAAACATCTCAGTTTGGTGAGTAGGACACATTTTTATTCCACTATTGCTTTCTCATCATAAGAGTGGAGCATCATTACATTATAAGACACATTCTATGAATACTTTTAGTGCTAAGATAGTGCCAGAATTTCTCGTCCAGTGTCTCAATGACCATTGGCCAAGATGAACATTGAGTCAAACATTGATTTAATTTTAAAGTACAATGTTCATGGTCCAAGGATTCTCTTCACTATAGGGTGGTTGCTACTTGATACATAAACTTTACATAAAAAAGCTGCATTGTTCCGCCATATCTATTTGTAATGGTGGTCCACCATCAGGACATAGAAATTTATTAGATTGTTCAATTTGAAATTTCAACAAAATGAATTCATTGTGAAGGGTGTGCACTATGTGTGTACATTAATATGTGGTTCATTTCAATTATAAAAAAAAGTAATGTTCCCCTTTCAGACCTTGAGATCCATGGGGCAGATGATGTAAAGGTCATCTGTTTCTGTGGCCTACGATTAATGAGGTTTTCATGTGGCCAACACAACAACCAACCACCTTTACTTTTCCCCGACTAATGTTGGTACCCATTAGAGCAGGGTGGACTCAGAGGCGTCCAAAGATCCTGAAATTAAAAATCCCAGTCTTCACAGAGATTCAAACCCAGGACCCCTGGGTCAGAAGCCAAGCACTTTACCACTCAGCCACTGTCGCTACCTAGTTTTGGCAGTAGCCGTAGCGGCGTGGGTGCGTCCGTGTGTTGTAGGTACCTCTTCTGGTACGGCTATGATACTCCTCTTAACGATGTACTTTATTAGACGCACTAGATTTGCGAGTGCGCAACATTACTAATATACTAAAGTCTCCAATGACAACATTTGGAATTACTGATGAACACACTGGTAGCAGACGTAAAGTTTATTATATACAAGACAAATTACAGAAAATACTGGCGACTTCAGCCGTCACAAAATATACACCAATAAATACTGGCTGTTCATGCCATGTGGAATAAGCAATCACATCAATGAAATGTTCAACATATAAATCCGAAGAAAACTCTCAAGTTAACATTAAATCAAATTCATTAAGGTACATATTACAGACAGAGAAAATCGTACATCCACTCTCTGCTGGAGTTCTTCACTAACTAACTTTGACCCTTATTTTAGAGTCCTTTAACTTATTCACATAACCTCGTGCTTGCCCGCACGGAATGTTACAATAGGTGACTGAGTGTCACTTCATGTCACAGAGGTTCTAAAACTGGACTGTGACATACGCCCCACACTCCAAAAAGATTTTTGACCAAAAATCTTTGACAAATATATTTTACATTAATATCACTGTACAAATATATATGAGCTTAGTCCATTATTCTATCAAGTGCTGTAAGTTCACTCCAATTGCTCATATCATCTTATATAATCTTAGTAATTATGTATAACATCATATAAATTACTGAGTCCAAAAAAAATCATTTATATACTTAATTCACTGAGAGCAAAATCACTGAAATGTAACATTAATTGTATTGAAAAGTACCTCCATCAAGTGTTAACAAACTTTATGCATACATTTGTACTGAAAAAAAATTTGTACAAACAATCACATGCTAATCAATATAAAAAAGGAAAAAAATATACAAGTTATTCCACATCCAATGTTTTACTATAATTGTAGATGCACAACATTATCAATGTGTATCATTTGACACACTGAGTAAATTTACTCAAAATGATTACAGAAAAAAAATTTCATATTTATTTACAACTGTGATGTGCTGTGTCAAAATATTATTCTAAGTTTTGCCATCATCAAGAAAAATGGAAAAAAAATTTTCAGATACTTGTCAATCCAGTTCAAGGTTGACCTTGCATAAGACTACTATAAATAGTCTGAGTGTAGTATTGAAGTACAATAGTAAACAAATTTCCATGTTTATAAACATTCATTGTAGTATTCAGGTGTGTAAAAAATTTTAGACAATATTTACATCTGTGAGTTGTTATGAAAAAAAAATTCAGGTCAACAGTTCAAGTAGTTCACTGTTGTTTACATCTCATTGTTTACATTGCTGTGCACAATCAGTAATGAAATATAATATATACACACAAAATAAACACATCTGGTATTTGTCATATTACAAGTTGACAATAAAATACAATGAGTAGAAAATAGATGATCTGTTATTGATCATAAGCATAAATGTCATCATGACCCAAAAGAAAAGTGTAACAATAAAGTGTCATGACTTATTTGAAAAATGTGTAGAATGTTAATTTGACTTAGTTGACTACTACTGCTTGTTTCTAAGTGATTTGTACTGGTTATTTATTCTGTCAGGATGTCCTGGCTGATGTGTTTAATGTCATTATTTTCACTTGCTTCATTTTCATGTATTATGTATCTGGATAAAAAGTCAGCTATTACATTTTCATGTCCTGGAATGCTTTTCTATTTATTCCCTTTACTGCTGGTTGTTAGGGGTCCCATTATGTCCATGGCAATTTTGTCCCAAAAATGGTGAGATTTATCTGATTTTTCTAATGGGGCTCTAGTTACTGTTTTTTGTTTGGCACATTCTGTGCAACTGTTTACATAGTTCTTAATGTCCTTTCCCATCTTTGGCCAGAAGAATTTGTTGGCTATCTTAGCATATACTTTCTTTTTTCCTAAGTGTCCTGCTGTGGGGTCATCATGTGCCATATTTAATATTTTAGCTCTTAAAGTTTTAGGGATTAGTATTTGAAGTCTAGTACAGTTTTCTTTCCTGTTATATCTAATGGCTAAGTTGTTAATTTCTATATGGTGGTTATTTAAATTTATCTTGTTATAATCTTTACTTAAGAGGTCTTGTATTGTGGTGTCATTTTTCTGCATATCTATTAGTTCCTCCCTAGTTATACCTATTTCATTGAGTAATACAGTGGGGCATTCTATTTCTGGTGTTATTTTTTTATGTGATCTGGTTTGAGCTAATAGTGCCTTATGTTTAAATAGGGAATATTTTTGTCTATCTTCCGCCCATTGCATAACTTCTTCTAGTGTTGGATCTTTTACACCATCTACATTGCCTATTATTAGATCTTGTGCTGGGGTGTCCATGACTATGGCTTCTAGTTCTCCTGTAATCCAGGGTGATTCTATTAGGACTTTAGCGGTCTTGCAAATATCGAATTTTTGTATATTTGCATAGGTCACTTTTACTGTATCTTCTAGATACTGTCCTGGTTCAACTAAAGAGGCTTTAACTATTATTGCCGTGGCTCCACTGTCGCGAATTGATCCTACTTCTTTAGAATTAACATAGGATGGAAAGACTTTTATTTTGGACTTATTTGCTTGCATGTAGGCTACATTTTCCTCTCTATGGGTGTTGGTGTTATTGCTACTGTTGTTTCTATTGTTTCCTCTATTGTAGTTGTTTGGGTGGTTGTTGGTGTGGTAGTTATATTGGTCCCTTCTAGATTGCCTGTTTCTGTTATAGCTATTGTGCTGGTAACTGTTTGCAAAACTTCTTCTTTCATTGGGACTTGCACTCTGGTGTAGTCTATATGGTCTATTATTGTAGTTGTTGTTGTTTTGTTTGTAGCTGTTTGGGTTGTAGAAACTAGTGTAGCTTCTGTATCTGTAATTGTTATTGTAGTTTATAGGAGCTTTGCATTGGTTTTTTACGTGACCTTTTCTCCCACAATTGAAACAAGTCTTGGTGTTGGACCATTTGAATTTGTCATTGTTGTTATTGTTGAATGTTGTTGCTGTGGCTACTAGTTGGTGTAGGTCTCTTTTGTCAATCGTGTGTCCAGGGTGACTGTCTTTAAATAGATTTAGATTCGTTATCAGTTCAGTCTCTGTCTTGATCTTCTTTTCCTTAAGGAAAGTAAATACTAAGTCTGTCACGTTGTTGAGGACATTGTCAATAAGTAGCATGTCTAGGATTTGTGTCGGGTCTTTGATGTCACATTTTGCTAGCTCTAACCATTTTATCATGTTAGTTCTCATGTCGAATATTATTCTGTTGAAGTCCCCATCTTTTTTCAATTTAGTGTCCCTGAATAGCTTACGATAGAAATCTGAGTTTTTTCCAAAGTGTTCTAATAATCTAGTCTTTACTGCTGCATAGTCTTTCTTTTGGTCTACAGTTAAAGTGGAAATAATGTTGAGGGGTTCTCCTGACAAATTTGCTAGTAGGTGTTTGGCCATGTCCTCATTGTCAAGACTATAGGTTGAGGCTATGTGCTCAAATTGGACTAAATAGTTTTCAAGTGTTTCATCTTTTGAATTATATTTGTGGAATTTGGAGATGAATGGCTTTGTTGTAGACTGTTGGGTATTAATGTTGGAATTTGTTTTGGCAGCTTCTAGTTTAGCTAACTCTACTTTGTCTTGGCTTTCTCTTTGTTTAGTTTCTAGTTCTTTTAATGTTTTCTGATGAGCTCTTTCAGCAGCTCTTTCTTCCCTATCTCTAATTTGTTTCTTTTCTTCCCTTTCCTCCCTTTCTTTCCTTTCTATTCTATCTTTTTCTTCTCTTTCTTTCTTTTCTATTCTATCTTTTTCTTTTTCAGCCCTATCTCTTTCCTCCCTTTCTTTCTTCTCAGCCTTTTCTAATTCTTTTTTGATAAATTCCTTTTTCTCATCCCCTTCTAGTTCCATGACTTTCACTAGCTCTAATATTTTGTCATAGGACGACATGTTTAATGCTTTGTGTAGTTAGTTAAGTGAGAAAAGAAAGAAATGTACTGTGTTATACTTGTCAATACAGTGTGTGTCAATTATTTAACATGTGTATATTACATAATAATATAAAAAATTCAATCAATGGTTACAATGTAATGAAAGAATGTAGTGATAATTGTCCAATGTATAGATCTAGGTCAAAATTTACTCAGTTACTCAATTATAAACTATTCAAATTCAATATTCACAAATATCAATATATGCTATACATGTGTGCTGTTGTGCCAGAGTAAAATAGTAAAAAATGTAAATTAGTAAGAGAAAGAAAAATATATGTACAGTATAAGTAAAAAGGACAAACACAGAAACAATATAGAGAACAACACAGTCTGCTTTTAAAGAAATTAATAAAAAGTAGAAATGTGACAGGAGAAATACAGATATATGGATACAGGACTTTTAAACAAACAACAATATAGATACAGATTAAGTACACTGACAGAAATACAAACAAGACTCAACAGCTAAATAAATAATTTCCCACTATATTCTATGACCTCCGTACCAACAAGGAGAGCCTCAAACGCATTGGGCCTTATAGAGGTTAAAGAACAAATAGGATAGACCCTAATAGATCCTATTGTTATGATAGTTCATAAAATAGTCCCTCTCCAGCCACCCTTAAAAGAACACTTAGAAAAATGAAATCAAAATATGGTTCCAAAAATGCCAAGAGTTATCAATTACTAACTCTACTAACAATCAAGTTTAATTACTGCTATATCAAAGCAAAATCCATGTACTTTATAATCATATGCATGTATTTAATTTGTTAATAATGACTTACAGACTTTTTTCTTGTTGACTCGTGTAGTTTAATCCTCAAATAGCTTGGGTGGTTGACTAATAATCCATGTATAGGTAATCCAATTTAAGAATGATAATCCATGTATAGGTAATCCAATTTAAGAATAATAATCCATGTATACTATAAGTAATCCAATTTAAGAATACACGTTACTATGAGCATTAAAGTGGTAGAAGAAAAATAATCCAGTTCAATGCCATAAGATGGCTCAAATGCTAAAATTTACAATACAGATAAGTTCTGTCAAGTACTCCAAAGTAATCCACAAAATAATCCAAATAATCCAAAATAATAATTCACCAAATAATCCAAATAATCCAACAGTACTTAAATGGAAGACTTCAGGTTAGATAATCCAAATATGTAAAGTCTCTGAAAAAAAAAACAGCATGGCCATAAGTGAACAGAAGTCTAAATGGAGGACCTTCTGTATAGCAATGTAAGGTGAAACCTCGACAATGCAAGAGCGTGTCAAACGTTGGTGACGAGCGCTGACGTGGAAACGATGTATCATCTGTCTTCAGGCGATGCCTTGAATTTTTCACCCACACAAATGTATCAGCTGTCTTCGAGCGACGCCTTCAGTTTTTCACCCACACAAATGTATCAGCTGTCTTCTGCCGATGGTGATGTCACGCCGTGCTAAATCCCAAGATGTCGACAATAGTGGACTCTAGTAAATACGGGTCAGGTCAACCGGTGAAAAAGTGCAGGCTCAGGTTAGGTCAATGATGATCTACTTGAATACTTGTGGCTGGTTTCGCTTGAGTGGTGTTTGAGTCCGTGCGTGTCTAGAACACAACATACTGGCCACCAAAGGCCAAATGTCACCTATGTTGTAGGTCCATACTGGCTACCATACTGGCCACCAAATGTCGCTACCTAGTTTTGGCAGTAGCCGTAGCGGCGTGGGTGCGTCCGTGTGTTGTAGGTACCTCTTCTGGTACGGCTATGATACTCCTCTTAACGATGTACTTTATTAGACGCACTAGATTTGCGAGTGCGCAACATTACTAATATACTAAAGTCTCCAATGACAACATTTGGAATTACTGATGAACACACTGGTAGCAGACGTAAAGTTTATTATATACAAGACAAATTACAGAAAATACTGGCGACTTCAGCCGTCACAAAATATACACCAATAAATACTGGCTGTTCATGCCATGTGGAATAAGCAATCACATCAATGAAATGTTCAACATATAAATCCGAAGAAAACTCTCAAGTTAACATTAAATCAAATTCATTAAGGTACATATTACAGACAGAGAAAATCGTACATCCACTCTCTGCTGGAGTTCTTCACTAACTAACTTTGACCCTTATTTTAGAGTCCTTTAACTTATTCACATAACCTCGTGCTTGCCCGCACGGAATGTTACAATAGGTGACTGAGTGTCACTTCATGTCACAGAGGTTCTAAAACTGGACTGTGACAGCCACAGTGCATCATCATTTCAATTTATGCTACTACTATTTATATTTTTAATATTTTTTATTAATCCTGATAACCTTCATGGCTCTAAGTTGGGTCACCTCTCTCCTCCCAATCTAAAAATCAGCAGGTCTTCATCAGCAAAAAAGTAATTTTCAAAATGAATACAAACTATTGTTTTTAAAATTTCATCAAAAAATTAAAGTTATATTTTGTTTCATGCTCTGATTATGTTTTTAATTTTTGGCTGACTTTCTTTAGGGTCTAGATGTAGAAAATAATGAACAATGGTTGAGGGAATGTTTTACATCTCTACAATGGGCTATTAATTTAGTTCCTTACTCTCATTATTTAGCTGATGAAGCAAGTATTTATAAAGTAAGTGCTCCAAATATTATTTTTTTTCCTATACCAAGTTATTGTTTTTTTTTAGCCATTGTACAGTATGATTGGTTGTGTTAGGAGAACAGCCAGAAAAAAAGAAATAAAAAGCAGTAAAAATAAAACAACTAAACAAATTGTAGAATTTATAGAAAATCATTTTATAATTATAATAATATTATTAATAATAATCATTATATCATTTTTATAGCTTTTTTTTTTTTAAAGTTATTTATAGATAAATTTAACATTATTTCAAGTACATTTTATTTTTTATATTTTCTCTGTGAACAACTTTAGAGAGTTGTCTTACTTGAGTGGCTGTTGTGTTCATTTTTTATTGCTTTGCTTAGCATTATTATACAAACAAATTTAAGGAGACATAGGATGTAATCATCTTCATTTTTTGAAGTAACATCCGTATTTCATCAGAAGAAAAGAGAAGCACACAGTGGCTGCTTTAAGTGATTAAATGGTTGCCTGGCCATATAGTTGCACCTTAGACTGTCATCACAATGGTCCATTGTTCAAACCCTATTTACAGCCATCTGCTGTTGACCTCCAGGAAGTTTGGGCTAAGATGCATTCAACTTATTTCTGAAGGGAACATCTAAAACATATAAAATAAGACTAAAACTTGATGTATTGTGGGAACATCTAAAACATATAAAATAAGACTAAAACTTGATGTATTGTGGGAACATCTAAAACATATAAAATAAGACTAAAACTTGATGTATTGTGGGAACATCTAAAACATATAAAATAAGACTAAAACTTGATGTATTGTCTAGTTAATTTAAAAAAATTATATAGTATATAAAACTGAAAAAAAAATGTTTACTATTAATGATTCACAAAAACATATTGCAAGAACTGTATTGAAAAATTCATTCACTTTGTGTTCTTCTATCTGCAGGTTATCCTGGCTTTACTCCAAGATCTTCCAGCCACAGAAGATACAGCCAATATTCTTGCTGAACATCTTTATGATATAGAGAACCTTCATCCTGAGGTACAGGAAAGACTTGAACGTTTGATGGCTTCTTGGCAGGTACAGTATTTTGTATGTGTTGTATGGCTTTCTGGCAAGTAGCTTTGTGCACTGGTTTTTCTGGATCAAAAATGTGTATTGTTTGGAAGTAATTTGATAGCAAAAAAAACAACAACTGTATTTAAGTGCACAAGTTCTAAAATGTTATACTTTGTTTTGTTGAAAAAAAGGAAATGCAAGTAATTTAAAGTTCCATTTTGTTTTTTCAGTGCATAATCCTTAAACCAGTTTCTGATGGTAAATCTGTAGGGGACCGACTCCTGTTAGATCTTGATACAAAGAAAACTGTCAGTTTTTTGGGCTCTAGTCCTAGAGGATTGAGTTTGAGTGTTTACTTCTATAAACAGTGTCAGGTGAGCTACATTTTCTTCTCTAAATAGTTCTAGATTTTTTTTGTTCTTTACAAGCTAGAGAATTTGAATTAGCAATAACATTTGGATGTAAAAAAATGTTTCAGAACATTACTGCATTAAGAAATGTAATTTTTTAATTTTTCAATTTGAATTGTCAGAAATATTTCAGAGTAAATGTTGTGAATATTTGTTGTCATAGTCTCTCCATTATATACATATTCAGAAGTAAATATTTTAATATATTTTGCCTATAGATTTGAAAATATTTTTATTTGTACAGGAAATTTGCTTAACTAAGTTTTGACTACTATAGTTGTGTCATCATGACATTAGTCTCATCCTGCCTACACATTTGGCTGAGACTGTAATAATATATTTTCCATTAGGTGATGGAGAAAGTATTGAAGAAAAAACAACATTGTTTTGGAACATATGAAGAGTTTGTCTTCAGTGAAAGTAAAAATGTCTCCATGGAATTAAACATTGGTTCCAGACCTTTTGAAACCAGGAAATCTTTTATTGACTTTCTGGACACTTTTGTAGATTTGAGATTCACACACATAATGGAGGTCAGCTCTCAGAAGACGAGGGTCTCCAGGCTCCCGCTACTTCAGGTGTTTGCTGAAGACGTTGTTAGTCATGAGATGAAGTTTTTTTCTCAGCGAGTCCCAATGCAAATCAAATCTTCTGGTTTGTCCATTACCTCTGGCATCTCCCAGGCTTTGAACAGAGCTGCAAACGAAAGAAAAATTCATCAAAGAAGCTCTTCTCTTCCTCGCAGAAGAAGCTTTCAGGAGACTTTGACTTCTGCAGATGATTCTAGAAAATCTAAAAAACTAATGCCTGTTGGGTTGTTTAGAGGAAACAGTATGATTGAAATACCAGTTGAGAGAAGTCATGCAGTTGTCTACAGGTACACCCTTTCATCACTTAATGATCAGTTAAATGTTAACATGTCTTATTGACAAGTTCTTTCCATTTTGGAAGATATTCTTTTAGATCTAGAGATAATTTATCTTTGAGTATATTGTTTCAAATATTACCAGGTAATGTGCTATCATGGCCAAAAAAATATTTTTTTTTAAAGACAGAAGTTCTTGATCAATGCCAATTATCTATTAATTTACATTATTTACATTTTGATTTTTTTTTCATTGTAAAATTTTCTAGAAATACTAAGGGGGTATATATGTTATAATGAAAATTTGATTTGTATTCATCATAACTATATATGTCTTGAATGTGTGTTGCATGTAGGGCAGAGAGTGAACCATGCTTAGATGATATCCACTACATCATGGGCGTGACGCCATCATCTACTCAGGCTGGTGGGAGTCAACAAAACATTTCTGGCATGGCCAGTAGGTTTGCAATGTCCAGAGAGACTATTCAGCCTAGCTCTTTCAGAGAAGGAGATAAATTGAACTGGTCACTCACTGTCAACTTTGGTCAAAAGTACACAACACTACAACAGTTAGTGGAATGGCTAGAATTGTGGGGGAAGAAATCTTTTGGATGTGTTGGGATGGAGGACATTCTTGAAATTCCAGTAGGTCACATTATTCAAATTATTTGTTCATACATTTATGTTGTGTGTGTTAGTGAAGTTTTCATACATGACTGTTGGTCTAAAAGTATTTACTTATCTTATGCTAATATATTCTTTCTGTTGTTCACTGTAGATAGATATTTGGTTATAGATAAAATATATTTTCTTTTAAAATTATGACTCTTTTTTTTTTTTTGCTAGCAGGCCAAAATAAGGCTGAATATTCCTGCACAGTTAATACTATTATCTTTATGGCTTCTGGAGTACAAGTATGGAAGTAGTCAACAGGATGTTGCCAAGGGAAGTTCACTACAGCAGTCCAGCAAACATTTAAGCAGGTCAAGGTCTAGTTCTAGCAGAAGACAATCAACTAACAAGCCTGCAAGGTATAACAGAAAAATAGAACATTTGATCAATTTATTTCTCAAGTATATTAATTATCAGTTCAACAAGTCTAAGTACAGACTGACTAGATTTTAATTAATCAAACCAAATTTGAATTAGAAGTGGGAATAGAACCCATCTTATTAAGTTTAATTAGATTTGATGTTTGAGTTTGATTTGGTCCAGTAATGAGTATGTTCAATTTTGTTTGATCAGATCCAAAGTTCAGGTTCATGTTTGGTTTGATTTGTATGAAATTAGGCAAAATAAAAACTAAGTAATAAGGTCCAATGTAATGAATTAGTTCCAACACTTGAACTTGAAACCTGACATAAATAATGATAAATCACAAATAATTTGGAACATACTAGCTATTGCAACATCAAACATTCAAATTACAAATAGCTGCAGTCAAAGTACACAAAAGAATGAAGCAGTAAATGTGATGACATGATTAAATGACATTGAACACAGATGATGATAGCATAATGTAAGTTTGTGAGTTTAACAATCAGGGATGCATTTGAGAAATGTCAGCATTTCTAATGTTTCTGTGTTCAACCTAGCCCTGCATCCACTTATTGTCACGCAGTACTTGTGGCAACGAATAGCCAACAACTTTTGAGCTAATGATGCCATTGTCTGAAGCTAATGTTCAAAATTATTCTCTTTCCAAAGTTGCAATACATCTAAGTCAAGTCACTTTTTTTTTTAAGTTTATGTCCCTTGTCATTATTCTCAGCATGGATACACAGCTGTGTTCTGCCAGTAAATTTTGTGATTCAGAGTTAACTTGACATTTTTTGGAAAGAAGCTTTTGATTAGAATGACTGCATACACCAAAACTGTCTATGAGTGTTTTGAGACAACCTGATGTGTTGAAGACCTAATTTTGTCTACCATATAACACATCTCTGAATAAACACATTTGTGATCTTGTGCAGTTACAAAACACCAATATTTGTAACTAGGGACAGTAAGTGTTGAAAGTTGGTGCAAAGGAGGAATAATTTATCTTTTATCCAAGCTGGGCTCAGTCTGATTTCAATTTCTCCAAATCCTTCTTTGTCCATTTACTAGTTAATTTACTCTTACACATGTCTGTAATTTTCTTACTAAGATCTAACAAAAGGCCAACATTTGACTATGGCCTATGTTTACTAACAGGAAATGTAAGTTAAGAGTAAGGATGGTTTGTTCAGTTTGGTCTGTACTGAGCAATTTCAAAGTTCAGGTTCAGTTTGGTTGTAAGTGAGGCTCTAGAGGTTGCATTTGTTTCCCATCTCTAATTTAAACATCTTTGTTGTCATTATTTTAAATTGGTTAGTAATTATGGTGTCTCAATCTAAAATGAATGTAGAGTACACTACCGATTGCAATATTTCTGTCATTTACTGTCTTACTGCTCACCTGTGACTATTGATGTCTGGATTTATCAGGTCCCCAGTTACAGAGAGTAAATTGCAAGACATTCAATCTATAAGACAACAGGCACCTCTTCACCAGCCAACATCTCATTCTGCAACTAGGTAAGATGAACAGAAATGTGAGTGAAACACATGTCATTAGCACAGGACATGATATGTAAGGTATTGTTTTCATGTCCATAGAGTAAAGAAGAGTGCACCATTTCACATAGCTTTGTAGAGCCAGAGAAACTTGTACATTTCACGTAGCTTTGTAGAGGCAGAGAAACTTATACATTTCACGTAGCTTTGTAGAGGCAGAGAAAATTGAACATTTCACTTTGTAGAGCCAGAGAAACTTGAACATTTCACTTTGTAGAGCCAGAGAAACTTGAATGTTTCACTTTGTAGAGCCAGAGAAACTTGAACATTTAACTTTGTAGAGCCAGAGAAACTTGAACATTTCACTTTGTAGAGCCAGAGAAACTTGAACATTTCACATAACTTTGTAGAGCCGAAGAAACTTGAACATTTCACTTTGTATAGCCAGAGAAAGTTGAACATTTGACATAGCTTTGTAGAGGCAGAGAAACTTGAACATTTCACTTTGTAGAGCCAGAGAAACTTGAACATTTGACATAACTTTGTAGAGCCGAAGAAACTTGAACATTTCACTTTGTATAGCCAGAGAAAGTTGAACATTTGACATAGCTTTGTAGAGGCAGAGAAACTTGAACATTTCACTTTGTAGAGCCAGAGAAAGTTGAATATTTCACATAGCTTTGTAGAGCCAGAGAAAGTTGAACATTTCACTTTGTAGAGCCAGAGAAACTTGAACATTTCACATAGCTTTGTAGAGCTGGAGAAACTTGAACATTTCACTTTGTAGAGCCAGAGAAAGTTGAACATTTTACATACCTTTGTAGAGCCAGAGAAAGTTAAACATTTCACTTTGTATAGCCAGAGAAAGTTGAACATTTCACATAGCTTTGTAGAGCCAGAGAAACTTGAACATTTCACTTTGTAGAGCCAGAGAAAGTTGAACATTTCACATAGCTTTGTAGAGCCAGAGAAACTTGAACATTTCACTTTGTATAGCCAGAGAAAGTTGAACATTTCACATAGCTTTGTAGAGCCAGAGAAACTTGAACATTTCACTTTGTAGAGCCAGAGAAAGTTGAACATTTCACATAGCTTTGTAGAGGCAGAGAAACTTGAACATTTCACTTTGTAGAGCCAGAGAAACTTGAACATTTCACTTTGTAGAGCCAGAGAAAGTTGAACATTTCACTTTGTAGAGCCAGAGAAACTTGAACATTTCACTTTGTAGAGCCGAAGAAACTTGAACATTTCACTTTGTAGAGCCAGAGAAACTTGAACATTTCACTTTGTAGAGCCAGAGAAAGTTGAACATTTCACATAGCTTTGTAGAGCCAGAGAAACTTGAACATTTCACATAGCTTTGTAGAGCCAGAGAAAGTTGAACATTTCACATAGCCTTGTAGAGCCAGAGAAAGTTGAACATTTCACTTTGTAGAGCCAGAGAAACTTGAACATTTCACATAGCTTTGTAGAGCCAGAGAAACTTGAACATTTCACATAGCCTTGTAGAGCCAGAGAAAGTTGAACATTTCACTTTGTAGAGCCAGAGAAACTTGAACATTTAACTTTGTAGAGCCAGAGAAACTTGAACATTTCACTTTGTAGAGCCAGAGAAACTTGAACATTTCACATAACTTTGTAGAGCCAAAGAAACTTGAACATTTCACTTTGTAGAGCCAGAGAAAGTTGAACATTTCACATAACTTTGTAGAGCCGAATAAAATTGAACATTTCACTTTGTATAGCCAGAGAAACTTGAACATTTCACATAGCTTTGTAGAGGCAGAGAAACTTGAACATTTCACTTTGTAGAGCCAGAGAAAAAGTTGAACATTTCACATAGCTTTGTAGAGTCAGAGAAACTTGAACATTTCACTTTGTAGAGCCAGAGAAAGTTGAACATTTCACATAGCTTTGTAGAGGCAGAGAAACTTGAACATTTAACTTTGTAGAGCCAGAGAAACTTGAACATTTCACTTTGTAGAGCCAGAGAAACTTGAACATTTCACTTTGTAGAGCCAGAGAAAGTTGAACATTTCACATAGCCTTGTAGAGCCAGAGAAAGTTGAACATTTCACTTTGTAGAGCCAGAGAAACTTGAACATTTCACTTTGTAGAGCCAGAGAAAGTTGAACATTTCACATAGCTTTGTAGAGCCAGAGAAACTTGAACATTTCACTTTGTAGAGCCAGAGAAAGTTGAACATTTCACTTTGTAGAGCCAGAGAAAGTTGAACATTTCACTTTGTAGAGCCAGAGAAAGTTGAACATTTCATGTTGTAGAGCCAGAGAAACTTGAACATTTCACTTTGTAGAGCCAGAGAAAGTTGAACATTTCACTTTGTAGAGCCAGAGAAAGTTGAACATTTCACATAGCTTTGTAGAGCCAGAGAAACTTGAACATTTCACTTTGTAGAGCCAGAGAAAGTTGAACATTTCACTTTGTAGAGCCAGAGAAGTTTGAACATTTCACTTTGTAGAGCCAGAGAAAGTTGAACATTTCACATTGTAGAGCCAGAGAAACTTGAACATTTCACTTTGTAGAGCCAGAGAAACTTGAACATTTCACTTTGTAGAGCCAGAGAAACTTGAACATTTCACATAACTTTGTAGAGCCGAAGAAACTTGAACATTTCACTTTGTAGAGCCAGAGAAAGTTGAACATTTCACTTTGTAGAGCCAGAGAAAGTTGAACATTTCACTTTGTAGAGCCAGAGAAAGTTGAACATTTCATGTTGTAGAGCCAGAGAAAGTTGAACATTTCACTTTGTAGAGCCAGAGAAACTTGAACATTTCACATAACTTTGTAGAGCCGAAGAAACTTGAACATTTCACTTTGTAGAGCCAGAGAAAGTTGAACATTTCACTTTGTAGAGCCAGAGAAAGTTGAACATTTCACTTTGTAGAGCCAGAGAAAGTTGAACATTTCATGTTGTAGAGCCAGAGAAAGTTGAACATTTCACTTTGTAGAGCCAGAGAAAGTTGAACATTTCACTTTGTAGAGCCAGAGAAAGTTGAACATTTCACATAGCTTTGTAAAGCCAGAGAAACTTGAACATTTCACTTTGTAGAGCCAGAAAAAGTTGAACATTTCACATAGCCTTGTAGAGCCAGAGAAAGTTGAACATTTCACTTTGTAGAGCCAGAGAAACTTGAACATTTCACATAGCCTTGTAGAGCCAGAGAAAGTTGAACATTTCACTTTGTAGAGCCAGAGAAAGTTGAACATTTCACATAGCCTTGTAGAGCCAGAGAAAGTTGAACATTTCACTTTGTAGAGCCAGAGAAAGTTGAACATTTCACATAGCTTTGTAGAGCCAGAGAAACTTGAACATTTCACATAGCCTTGTAGAGCCAGAGAAACTTGAACATTTCACTTTGTAGAGCCAGAGAAACTTGAACATTTCACTTTGTAGAGCCAGAGAAACTTGAACATTTCACTTTGTAGAGCCAGAGAAACTTGAACATTTCACTTTGTAGAGCCAGAGAAAGTTGAACATTTCACATAGCTTTGTAGAGCCAGAGAAACTTGAACATTTCACATAGCTTTGTAGAGCCAGAGAAAGTTGAACATTTCACATAGCCTTGTAGAGCCAGAGAAAGTTGAAAATTTCACTTTGTAGAGCCAGAGAAACTTGAACATTTAACTTTGTAGAGCCAGAGAAACTTGAACATTTCACTTTGTAGAGCCAGAGAAACTTGAACATTTCACATAACTTTGTAGAGCCGAAGAAACTTGAACATTTCACTTTGTAGAGCCAGAGAAAGTTGAACATTTCACATAACTTTGTAGAGCCGAAGAAACTTGAACATTTCACTTTGTAGAGCCAGAGAAAGTTGAACATTTCACATAACTTTGTAGAGCCGGAGAAACTTGAACATTTCACTTTGTATAGCCAGAGAAACTTGAACATTTCACATAGCTTTGTAGAGGCAGAGAAACTTGAACATTTCACTTTGTAGAGCCAGAGAAAGTTGAACATTTCACATAGCTTTGTAGAGTCAGAGAAACTTGAACATTTCACTTTGTAGAGCCAGAGAAAGTTGAACATTTCACATAGCTTTGTAGAGGCAGAGAAACTTGAACATTTAACTTTGTAGAGCCAGAGAAACTTGAACATTTCACTTTGTAGAGCCAGAGAAACTTGAACATTTCACTTTGTAGAGCCAGAGAAACTATAACATTTCACTTTGTAGAGCCAGAGAAAGTTGAACATTTCACATAGCCTTGTAGAGCCAGAGAAAGTTGAACATTTCACTTTGTAGAGCCAGAGAAAGTTGAACATTTCACATAGCCTTGTAGAGCCAGAGAAAGTTGAACATTTCACTTTGTAGAGCCAGAGAAAGTTGAACATTTCACTTCGTAGAGCCAGAGAAAGTTGAACATTTCACTTTGTAGAGCCAGAGAAAGTTGAACATTTCACTTTGTAGAGCCAGAGAAACTTGAACATTTCACATACCCTTGTAGAGCCAGAGAAAGTTGAACATTTCACATACCCTTGTAGAGCCAGAGAAAGTTGAACATTTCACATACCCTTGTAGAGCCAGAGAAAGTTGAACATTTCACATACCCTTGTAGAGCCAGAGAAAGTTGAACATTTCACATACCCTTGTAGAGCCAGAGAAAGTTGAACATTTCACATACCCTTGTAGAGCCAGAGAAAGTTGAACATTTCACTTTGTAGAGCCAGAGAAAGTTGAACATTTCACATAGCTTTGTAGAGTTTTTTTTTATGTCTTATTATAGTTGCTTTTTCAAAATATGCATTCTATTGTGTATTTCTCAAGCTCTTTTGTTTTTATGTTTGTTGATCAAAAAGGAACAAGACACCTGCTGAGAAGCCATTCACTCCAACTGCTGGAAGTATACATTCTCTGACAAGCTTGGAGCATGACGATATTATAAATGCTTACACTCAAGTTCTGGATGGGTTAGTGTACATCAGTAGCATCAATAACTTCATCAATGTGCATATTTAGAAGATATATCAAGTGAAAGCTTGACATGAAGTTTGGTTATATCATTCAAAGTTGTTTTCTATTCTATAGAAAAGATGACAGCAGTTCACTGGAAGTGAGCTCCCTTGCATCTGATGAACTAGATGACAGTTTAATGAATACACTTAATGTACTTAGAGAGTATGTATATAGTTGTACTTCAACAGTATGTATATAGTAGTACTAAAACATATGTTTACTTATACTTAGAGAATATGTATAGTAATAAGAAAGGGACTTTTTTTAAGTTCTAAACTTATTCAAAACAAAATATTCAGCCCATATTATTTTATTATTTATCTTTTTATGTGCTAAACTTATCATTCCAAACAATATGTTCAGTCTATAGTATTTTATGCTACTTTGTTATGACATAGCTAATGATATTCATTATAGGCTTATTATTTTTTCAATGTTTTTCAATTCCAGGTCAGCTTTAAATAAAACAGTCTTCCCTAAAGATGAATCACCTGAGAGAGTTCAATCAGTCAACTCAGCACCAAATCAAACAATTCCTTCTGCTGTACCAAAAGTTACCTCCCCACATGCTCGACACATTCTTTCAGGTATTTGATTGGATGATGATTTTATATAAAACTTGATCATGCATTATATTATTCATTTATTTCAATAGGTTGAAATCTGTTTTTGATAGCAATCTTTTCAATTGTTATTTCTTTTTTGACTTCATAATTCTTGATAGAGTCAGTTCAAACAATGAGTAAACAAATAAATGAAGTTGAGATAAAGCATCAAACAGAGAGAAAAGAACTAAGTGAAATAAAACTAAGAAGTCAGGTAACAGAAGAACATGAAATAAAGCCAAGAAGTCAGTTAACAGAAAAACATGAAATAAAACCAAGAAGTCATGTAACAGAAGAAGTCAAGAAACTGCCAAATGCAAATCAAGTCACAATCCAAATTGAAGATGGTTCCATGGCTCATCAAATTCAGAGTGCTATTAGAGAGGAATTCAGAAGAATTTTAGAGGTTTGGATTTTTGAATTTGTTGCTCTATTTGTTTTTTTTCTCACTAATACTGTTTTAGTGGTTGACTTGTGATGACTGTTTTAGTGGCTGGGGACTGTTTTAGTTGTTAAATTGTGGCTATTGTTTTAGTGGTCAACTTGTGGTGACTGTTTTAGTGATTAACTTGTGACTACTGCTTTAGTGGTAGCCTTATGATGACTGTTTTAGTGGTGGACTTGTGGTGACAGCTTTAATGGTGGACTTGTGTTGACTGTTTTATGTGGTAAAAGCTTTAGTGATTGACTTGTGATGACTACTTTAGTGGTCAACTTATGGTGACTGCTTTAGTGATGGAATCTAGTGATTGCTTTAGTGGTGGACTTGTGATTATTTTCTAAATAAATTCATTTGTTTCATAGTTAGTGTAGTTATATCTGTTAATGTCATATTAGTGTCACGTTTTTTCTATTGTCTATTAATAGAGACATTTTTACATTCTATTTTGTGGTAAAGGTCCAACAGAAAAGTGTTTTGGCCATGATGGGAGCTATTGATGAAACAACAGCTGAGGTCATCAGCACATCTAGCTCTTCCAACATGCAGCTACACCACAACTCAAGTCCTCCAACTAAATCCAAGATAATGAAATCAGTTTCAGGCTTACAGCAGCTAACTTCAGCACAAACTGAGATGTTAGTGAATACAGAAAATAGAACAACTGAGTCCTTTCCAAGTCAGGTGTGTCATGTCATCTTAGTGTTAGCCAAGCAACAGGTTTTAGTAGCTTCTAGTTTTGACTTAATGAATTTCATTTACATAGACATAAGGAATTTCATCTTCGAGTATAAATTGGAGTGGTTTGATTTCATAACAAAAGTGAACATGTTTTAAGACATTCCAATATCATATACATAATTCTAAGTCTCCACTTCACCCTAGGTGTTCCTGATTATCTTGAAATACAAAAATAAATGGGAAAAATTCTGGAAATCTTTAAAGAAAAAAGATAAAGATTTCCTGGAATTCTCATGAAAATTATAATTATGAATAAATTGTGTATGTTATGTATTAGCAATGTCTTTCAACTGTGGCCTTTCTATGTACAATAGAAAAAAAAATAATAAAAAAAATATGGCTTTTTAAAAATAGAAATTTATAAGATAAAATTGAACTACTACAAACTACTAATGGTGGTGAATATTATTGTTTTTAATTTTTTAAATAAAAAAAATGAGAGAGTGACATGTTAATCTCAAAGTTTTTGTTTAACTAAAAGCAATGTTTACAAACATTACACTGATACTAAAGTCTAGATATAGATCTAAGTAGAAGAAGGAATATATCTTAATGCATCAGTCACTATAATTCAGTTTCATTTTAGTTGAGTATAAAAATTCACTGTTTCTGCAATGTAAACTTCTATATCTACTTTTATAGACTAAAAACTAACCAGTTTTTTTTTTTTACTTACACGACTTTTGTAAGGTCTCAATCTACTTAATAGTGTTCTTGTTGTATTAAATCTTCTTTCAATTTGATTAGTATATATTGTGTATTCATCCATTATCAATCTATTTATATACTAGGAAAATGTAGCCAATCTTCAAAGTTCTCCATATAAATCAGTTCATACTAGACAGATGAGAGAAGCTTTGCTAGAGCTACAGAATCTACAAGCAGAAGTTAGAAATGTAAGCTAGGAAATACAAACATTTCTTTTTTAACTTTCCAACAAAAAAACTTTACTTAAATCTAAATTGGGGATTCAATAATAATTAAAATATTTGTTGAAAATGTTAATTTTTTTTTTAAAGGCCTGGTAGCTGAGTTTTAAAGCACTTGGTGTCTGAATCTTTGTGAAGGCAGAAAATTGTGAACTTTGGGATTTGTGGGATTCTCCTGAGTTCACCCATCTCTAATCTAATCATCTGTCATTAGACGGGGAAAGTAAAGGCTGCTGGTCATTGTGCTAGCCCCATTACACCCTTGTTAACCATAGAAACAGATGACTTGACCTTTACATCATTTGCCCTATAGACTTTTACTTTTTTTTTTGTTAGCTGCCAGAGCATACTTCTTCTTTGGACAAAATAAACCAAGACAAAGATGTCAGGTAAATTATTTGTATTAGTATTATAGAACAATATAACTAAACAGGGCAGTACTGTATAGAATAATTTGTAAATAACTTTTGTACTTATAGAGAACAATCAAAAAAATATAGATATTTAATTCTTTAATAGTAAATAGATTTTATAGGTAGTCATCTTACAAATCCATTAAACCTAGTCTGATTGAACCTTAGCACAAAAGAGAAATCCTCTTTTTTTTTTTAAATTCTTCTGTTCCACATGAAGTACATGGAATGTTAACTCTTTTTCTTGCTCATTATTTATGTATATGGCAAAGTATATATTTATATGTGTGTGTATTGTGTAAATCTGTATTACAGTGAACTTAAAGAGGAAAAATTGAAACTTCCATTACTTTCACTTCAAGCCTGGACAGAACAGATCAAGCCTGCACCAGTTCAACTGCCTCTCTTACATTGCAGCACATCAGCAGAGGTTCAGGAACCATTTAAGTTTCTATCTCACTATCTACCTCAGTTTCAACAGAAACTATTTTTGAAAGACAAAGTGTCACCCGCACCTCAGTTTCTACACATTAAGCCACAGGCTGCTAAATTCTTTCACCAATCTTCATCTCATAAGGCAGACTTCATTCATTCCTTTCATGGGAACTTCCATCCTCCTCCTCCCAGCAATATAATTCCTCCTCCTCTCCCCAGCAATTTAATTCCTCCACCTCCTCCCAGCAATATAATTCCTCCTCCTCTCCCCAGCAATTTACTTCCTCCACCTCATCCCAGCAATTATATTCCTCCTCCTCCCCCTAGCAATCAAATTCCTCCTCCTCCTCCCAGCTATTATATTCGTCCTCTTCTCTTTAGTAATCTTATTCCTCCTCCTCCTCCTAGCACTCATTTCCCTCCTTCCAGCACTTATTTCCAACCCTCTTCTCAGCAGGCACCATTTCCTACCTTATCATTAGCTAACTACTTTCTGCCTTCTCAGCCCCCTGCTCCAGAAACAAACTCTGCTTATCTTAACTTGCAAAACTTTCCTCAAAACTTCCCATTGCTAAGAATAATTCCCCCAGAGTCATCCAGGAACATCACCCAAGAAACCAAACAGAGACTGTTGCACCAGTTCCACCAGCATGTGTTAGAGAATCCAAATGTGTTACCCAGTCAACAGGAACCAGTCTCCACAGAAAACTTTCAGCTGCCCAGTCTGTTAGCAGTAAGTTAATAATGAGAAGGTTTAGGTTTATTTGTGCAAAGCTTATCTCTACTCTGACTATGGGTCTGGTACACAATGTTTCCTTACTTTCCATACTTTGATCAAGTTATTTGCACAATTATGCATGGCTCCTAACAAAACAGTAATCAATAAAAAAAAAGTTGACCAGTTAGTTAATTAAATAGTGGTAATTAATAAATTTAGTTTGATATTGAAAAGGGGAAATACATCTACAGTATTGAGATATATGTCTGTAAATGTGGAGTCATTCCCTTTAGATGAGCTTTGTTATTTTTTTAAATTATTTTGTATATTTCACTTGTTTTTTTTTTACTTTGTTCACTTTTCATGTCACTATGTTATAAAACAGTGCTACTATTAAATGGCATTCATTTTAATCAGGAGACAGACAAACCAAAAATGTCTGAAAGTATACCTGGTCAGCATTCAGCTGAAGTTCAAACATCAGACACAGCTCAAGACTTGACTGAAGACAAAGTTGATGCCTCTACAAGTGACACCCGCATCAATGCTGGTTTTGCTTTACCTAGAGGTAGGTCCGTTTTAAATTTATTGTCTTCTTAAAGATAGATATGTCCTTAACGTTTTAGTTTCTTTAATAGCCAACTTTGTAATTATGATTTGTAGCAATATTGCTGTTATTCTAATTTAAAACAAAATAAATAGTTTGATTATAAGTCCTCATACTTGTTATCTGATTGGATTCTAGAAATATTTTTAGGTTGATGGCAATTGTGTCACATGAATCTATTTTCTTAACAATTCTATCCTGAACTTATGTTGGCTAAAACTTGTTGGTGTAGGTCTGTTTGAGAGTTACCTTCAACTAGGAGAACATTTGATTGGCCCTGAGGCCAATGAAACCAATGCAGCATTCCAGCTCAAAATGGCTCAAGCTATGCAGAGACAAATGGAAAGAAAAATTAGAACCAGGGTAAGTTCTTCTGCACAGTATTATGTGTGTAGAGTTTCAATAGAACTGTTGTTGTTGTTGTTGTTTTCTTATGATATGTTTGTAAAATGAAGAAAATATGGAGAATAATTAGACCTAGTAAAATCTTGTAATGACATTTAATTTATCACTTGGTGTTTAGGTTGATTTCAGTACCATGACTCAAGAGCAGATTGACACAGCAATGGCTACTGATCCAGCTATGGAAGTTATTAGAACAGCTGAGGCTGCTACCTCTATTACAAAAGACACAGGTTACTTGTTGTTTTAATTCTACTTATCTTCCATTGACCACTTTATTAGTCATTTACTCCTTAGCACAATTGAGTGAACATACACATAGTCCAATAATTCTATCAGTAGCAATACTGACTGTGGTGAATAGGATTATCAGTTGCCATTTTTTTTCTGTTTCCTTGTGTTTGAAAATGTTAACAAGATGTTAGTGAGATGCTGTGTTAGGTCATTCAGTGTATTAAAGTCATACAAAATGGACATGGTTTTTGGTTTAAGTGTTATATTATGTTTATAACACTAATTTAACAAACTTCTATCATCAGCTATGCTGACAAATTGGCTACTTGAATTATTTTGTACTTAGAAGTAACTCAACAGTTACAGAGAGGCTTTTAAATAACTGACATGAATGGTATAATATTTACCCATACAATAAATTAAAAAAAAAAAATATATATATATACATAAAGTAAACATTCCCCTTTCAGACCTTGTAATCTATAGGGCAGATGATGTAAAGGTCAACTGTTTCTGTGGCCCACGGTTAATGAGGGTGTCATGTGACCAGTACAATGACCAACTGCCTTTACTTTTCCCCAATTAATGTCAGGTACCCCTTAGAGCTGGTTGCTTTAACGATCCCAAGATTAAAAATACCATTCTTCACCAGGATTCAAACCCGGGACTCCTGGTTTAGAAGTCAAGTGCTTTACCACTCAACTACTGATAACTATATCTATCTATCTATCCATCTATCCATCTATCCATCTATCTATCTATCTATCTATCCATCTATCCATCTATCTATCTATCTATCTCTCTCTATATATATATATATATATATATATATATATATATATTTATTTATTTATTTATTTATTTATTATTTTTTTATTTTTTTATTTATTCTTTAGATTAAATGATACTATATATAATGTCCTAAAGTAATTTGTTTTATAATTTCGTGTAATGGAAAGAACTGTTCAAAAGGCATAAACAATTTACTTGTTAAAAATATTGTAATACATAAATTGATATATTACCTTACAATATTTAAAAAGTGTAGCATGCAGTAGTGCTCATAACATTTTTTTATTGGTGGTCAAAAAAATAGAATGTCTGAATGACTTAGCAAGGTGCAAACAAGTGATTACCAACAATGAATGGTAGATAGCAACAGGTTTCCCAGCACATAGTTTGATCTTTGTGTTTAGAAATATCCTCATCTCTATGTTTATATGTTAAGATCTGACTAAAACATTTTTGATGTTTATTTTCTAACTGTATCAAGGAGTGGATCCTGTTGAGGAAGTCCTCAATGACTATAACTTGAAACGACACAATAATGTTTTACCACCAGATATATTTATGGGTCTCAGATTTGCTGACCAGAATCTTAAGTCCAGTGAGATAGTAAGTGTTCCTGGGTGTCAACTGACCCCATAATTATAAGTAATTGATTATTAATCATAATTAATTTCATCAGAGTAATCTGCTCTGTGATTACATTTTGATTTGTAAGATCCTGTTGACATTCCAATGACAAAACTCTTTAAGAAATAAAATACAAGAATTGAGAAAATAAAGAGAAAACTGTGGTGAAATGTGGGGCCAGAGAGAGCATTGCTAACAAAATGTCAAGAGTAAGATTGAGAGTTTGAACTAAATAGACTAAAAAACCATGTCAAGGATACTCTATGGAAAGATAACTGTTGCAGAATAAATACTATAGTATTATATTCACATGACTCTCATTGTTTAGCAATATAGCATCCATCATTTTGTACTATCATGCCACTGTCTAGTGATATGTTGTGTCATCATGCCACTGTCTAGTGATATGTTGTGCCAATATTCTTCCATGTTCCATGCTTATAGTAATTGATTTACCAGCATAGAATGATATAAGACCAATGTCTTGTATATTGGATTTAACTTTTAATTAAATTTATAAATGATAGAAAATCAAAATTAACAATTGTTTTATTCCTTTCATTTAATATTTTATAACTCTATTTTATTTTCTTTCTTTAGGGCAAAGGTCGTTCCTATTTAAATGTTGTAGACATAGCTGCCGCATCTGTTTTGCGTGATATCCCAGAGCGCACAGATGACACTCAGAATCAAGAGGTTATTGACTCGGCAATTTTGACATCAAAACAAACAGTTGAACAAATGAGTAAAAATGTTTTTCTGTTTATCTAGTAATGTAAAGTACATTTCATTCATCATGTTATTAAAAAGATTCATTCCAAATGTGATTCTAATATCTCAGTCTTGGCTTGTTGGAACAGTTTGATATTTAAATGTGCCTTTAAAATATTTGCTTTTAATCCAAAGTCTAACTCACTTATCACTAATTGTCTTTCTTATCACTTGTTATGTAGTATCCATGAAACAACTAAGCAGTTTGAAGCAATAGTGCATTAGAACTCCTATATTGGTCAACTTTCTCAAATCCTTATTTTTCTTGTTTTTGTTCTTGTATTATAAAAATAAAATTGTTCGCTATGTAGAAGGCAAAGAAAGGTCGTTTTATTTTTTCTCTTGAAAGTTAGAACTGATGAACTTAAGAAGTGTGCAGTGTCTAAATTATGCTAGGGGTGTGTCCCTCTCAAACCCATGGGATGAGACAAAGAAGACAGGCCAAAAAAAAAAGAAAAATGTGTAAGGGGGGGGGGGGGTTCATTGTGGAATTTATTGGAATATTTTATGGTACGAGCTAGAGATTCTTAAGAGCTACTAGAATTCACAGGCCAAAAATTGTGTGGTATTGTTATAGGGGCATTATAATGCTGGCCTTTTTGTTGGAGGACAAGAAAAAAGGAGTTCTGGAAATAAAAAGCTTTTCAAGTGAAACTTTTACTATTTATTTTTATCTAGCATTCACTAAAATGGTTATACCAACTTTGCGGTGAAGCACAGATATCAGTTAGTAGCTATGTACAGCTAACACACCAATGCATATGATCTAGGAAGTATTTCTAAATATAAAGGTCTTATACTTTACTATGCAGGTGCCATAGAAGAATCCCTGAGGGAAAAATTCCAGTCAAAATATAGTGTAGTCTCACCAAGAAAACATGACCAGTTAACTGTTGGCATGTTTACTGATTTACACAAAGAAAATTTGTAAGTGGATTATCCTATAAATATTGGTTGTCTTCATTTAAAATGAGTGTTTTTGTATTGCAATCAATGTATATAATTATATAGTTCAGGATCTAATGTATTTTTTAATTCACTCTGATGCTTATTACTTATTTATAATGTATAATAATAATAATAAGGCTTTGAGTCCGAAGATTAATCTTATAATTTATAGGTCTTAGTTTACTATCAATTTTATTGTTCTTTAAACTTTTATAAATTTTTGTTTGATTGATATCAGCCTGCTGACATGAACTCCTAACAAACACCTCACTTATCATTCTGTACTTTTTTAGGAACATTAGTATCAATGAATAAAATGACATGATCCAAATTTTTTTTTTACAAATATTTGTCTAGAAGCCTCATTAAAAACTTCCCATCAGTGTTTGAAAAGTCGAACTATAGTATATATTTTTTTTTTCTAGAATGTCTATTTCAATCATACCGCAAAATAGTGTGAGCCAGCCCAAGTCAACAATGCTACGTCATCTACACGACATGTCTAATCAACTAAAGGCAATTGATGAGATGTCACAGAACATAGAAAGAGAATTTAAATCCTCACATTTGGTAGAGACATTTTGAATTGGATTCATTGGTTTTCATAAATTATTATGTACTTAGAGACCAACTGAAGAGGTTTTAGGCTCAGTCTCATGAAGCAATTAAATTCTTTGTTTGCTGAAAGCAGCATGTATGCTTACTATCTGTAGAGACTGGCACTAAAATGTGTGATTTGAAAATATAATAATGTCATAATCTTCAAGCCATACTAGATGAGTTATTTTCTTGCTATGCAGGTCTTTGACTTCAATGGGGTAAACTAGGTAGGTCATTCGTGTCAGTCCCAAGTTAAATACACAGATTCTCCCTCCTCCTGTATAAGTCACTTCTGCTTTCAGCCATTACTTTAGCAATTTTGTTACTTTTCACACTTTCAGATTCTTTTTTCTAGAATAAATATGTTTACTCATTTTTAGAAACTAATTTTAATGTCATTTACTTTCAATCAATAGATAAATAAATTTTGATAAAAAAATCACTTCAGTTGGTCTTTTAAAACTAAACAATATATACATTATATACATACAGGCCAAAGTTCTTGCCTATTGATTCACACATCACTCAATTTTCCTCTCAGGAGGGATAAAAAATGAAAGAAATTCTAACCAGTTATTATTTACCATGTACTTGAAACAACTAAGCACTTTTTAAGTTTGAATTATTGAGTTGTCAATTTTCTCTACTTGACATTATAGCATTAGTTCATCCCAAAAAGTTTTAATAAAGACAAAAGTATGAAACTTTCTAGATTTATGTTTCCTTTTCCTTTGCCAAGTAAACACCTTAAACAACAACTTTATCAAAACAAAATAATGTGTTAGTAAAATGTGAAAAAGATATAAGGGCTTTTGTGTGTGTGTGCGTGTACTTTTGTGTATCTTTAGAACCTTTTCCTTTATCAAGAAGGAGTTATAGAACCTTTTCCATTATCAAGAAGGAGCTGTAGAACCTTTTCCTTTATCAAGAAGGAGTTATAGAACCTTTTCCCTTATGGGCTACAAATTGACAAATAAATTAATAAAATCGAAAAGACTGACAAAGTTTGAGACAAAGTGCTACTAGAATTCATTTGCCTATAGTGTATGTGTGTGGACCAGGAATTATTTATTGATTAATTGACATTATTAGTATTATCACAAATTACCTTGTAAAATTTTTAAAATAATTTCTTTATCAGTTATTGTCTACTATACAAGATGTAAATGCCTCACTACAGAGGTCAAGGTCACCCAGCCCAGATAGATTGAAAAGCCCACAGAGGCCACCAGTGAAATTTCAAGAGGTGAAAATAGTTTTATGTGTAACTCCTAAATAACTTTTAAGTTACTTCAATCATGCATTTAAGTTGGCAGGCCTCTTTCCTAATGTGGGCAGGTAGATCTGGCAAAATAAACAATATGTTGTTGAAAAGTTGTTAGTTTATTGTTAGTCATTTAAAAAAAACTTTGTTTTAGAGCCAAAATTTAAGTTTAAATTACAGTCTGAATGACATGATCTACTTAATGTCACCCTTTGTGGATTACATGATCTACTTAATGTTACTCACCATAAATATTTTAATGTATGACCTGAACTACTCACCATAAATATTTCAATGTATGACCTGAACTATTTTTATTTTCATCTGTTCAATGATTTACAAAAACCTGTACTTTGTTTAAGTCTGAAAGTGTCTCATTGGAAACCTCAAACTATATTGTTTGCTTACATTTCTATTATTAGTTTTCTAACAACTGTAAGTACAAAGATTGTTAATTATTTTATTGTTTTCAGGAGAAATCAGTGACCTCAACAAAAACCAGTTTAACTTCTCCACAAGTCAGTGCCAGGTCATTGCAATCCAAGACCTCCAGCAGGTCAACATTTCACTTTGTTTTGTCGTATAGATGTTTGTTCAGTGTCCTATAGATGTTTGTTCAGTGTCCTATAGATGTTTGTTCAGTGTCCTATAGATGTTTGTTCAGTGTCCTATAGATGTTTGTTCAGTGTCCTATAGATGTTTGTTCAGTGTCCTATAGATGTTTGTTCAGTTGGAAGAGTTGCTGAATGTTAGATATAAAAATGACTTTTTTTTCTAAATGTTCCAGTCTAGGCAGTCTGCATGGCTCTCATGGTCATTTGTCAGAATTCATTCAGGAAGTTTTGTCTCAAGGTGTCCAGTCAGATGACTACTCTGAGGAAATAGTTCTGCAAGTAGAGAGAGACACTCGTGAGAAACTTCACAAAGAATTGTGAGTTAAATTTAGATTTAAATACAGCTGACAGTCTTAACAAGTAAGAAAATAACATTGATAGGATTCAACATTAATAACAAACAAAAGTTGTTTTTTTTTACAATTTAAAATTTGTATTCAGAATTGCATTAAGCTAGAATGAGAGCTACATATATGTTACATTCTTTAGTGCTGGATGGTATCAATTTATTACATTTGCATTATTTGAAAATGAAATATTAATGAGAGCCAGAAGTTACAAATAGTAAATTAACTAAAAAATCAAAACTTAATGAGACTAAATGGCCAAACCTAGTTCAATTACTTTGATAAATCACTATCTCCTGGAAGAGGTTCAAAATAAAATTGTTTTTATTTCAGTACCATTTAAAAAAAAAAAGCTTCAATTAAAGGAGAACTAGTGTTTTTTTTTCTATCCCAAAGTCCTAGTACTTTGTATAACTGTATCAATTGGTTATAACTCATTTGATTTAGCCAACTGTCTGGTGACCAACTGATCAATGCTAAAACAGCAGAGGAAAGAATCAAAAAGAAATCTCCAGAGGAGAGAGAGAAGTTAAAGAAATGGATGACAGAAAAGTTTCACCAAAGACAAGAAGAGTACAAGAGGAGAAGAAATGAGTTGATTGAGAGGGAACCAAAACCCTTCAAGTCTCAGTCAACGGTAAATATATCTTCATCAGCCTTGAGAATATGTTTTCAATATCAGTCAATAAAAATGTTTTGTAGTAATAATGTCATCATACTATAGTTAATGTTTGCCATTAAAACAGAGCTAATGTTAATATCCTGACGAAACCTTTTTTTTTTGTCTGTCCCACTGTATCAATGTGTGGATGTTGATTAATTGCATGCTAAGTCAAGACAGTGAATCTAAAATCTATAACCCAGTGATGCTCAAAATACAGCCTGCAGGCCAGATCTGGTCCGCAATGTGGTTCCATCTGGCCCGACAAAATTTTGGCACAAAGTGAAGAAAATCCCCCATCCAAAAAAAAAATCTTGTCAAATGTATCTTTACCTATGTTAGGGCCCTCAATTTTTCTTTAATGTATGTGTACCATGACCTTTAATATTTGTATGCTTATTAAATTGGACTCTGAATCTACCTGAAAAAGTGAACGGATCTTTACTTTTTTGTGGAACATGATAATAAGCCAACATATTTGATTTGTAAAGAAAGACTGTTTTAAAAAGAAAAAACATGTAAACAGCATTATAAAATAAATATGCCGACATTCTGGATTTATAAGCCACGAATAAAAGATAGTTTAACTACGCCTACAGATTAGAGGAGTGATGGTAATATTTACTAAAAGAGAAAATGAGTCGTTGCTAGCTACAATGTTGCTCATATTTTAAGGACAGAAATCAAGCAATTTTCTGGAGCATGAAAAAGGAGATAAGCTTCAAATGTCCAATTCATTAATGTAAGTACTAGATCCAAGGGTTTCAAATCAAATAGTTTCAAATTCAAGTCAATTTTAATTCGTTTTTGTACCTTTTCGTTCTTGTGGCCTGCGACATGAGTGTCGGAAATTAAAATGGCCCGCAGGTCGAATTAGGTTGGGCATCACTGCTATAACCTATAGGGACAGGCAAATATTAACTTATTGAAGGTCTTAGTTTTCTTTTTTTTGTTTTTGGCTTTTGTTGTCTAGACTGAGTTTACCAAGCTCAAAGAGGAATCTGGCCTCATTTGGGAAAACAAATTCTAAGTTCATTATGATGGCCACATAATCCTAAATGTTCACTAAAGGATTTTGATTTCCTGGTGACTGACAAAACTTTTACAAAAAGGAGTGAGAGGTCAACTCTTCTGCAGTTGAATTTTTATTCTGAAGCCCCTCTTAAACATTTATTTAAGCCTGACTAAATATCAAATGTCAGGCAAGTCGAGAGGGACCACTTCATAGTTCTAGTCCTAGCTGCCACATGAAATGACTTGGTCTAAACGTTTTCATGGAGCTGAGGTTTGAAACATTTTCTTCTGGAAGGTGCAGGTAGGCTAGAAGAATCCCAAACCAAGTGAAATAATATCCTTTTAAATCTGGTTATCTGAAATGTGCTCCAGACAGTCATTGCAATCGTCCTGGGTTCAAATCCTACCTGCTCTGCTGTCATCCCATGCCACCCTGCAGTAGGTTTGGACAAGGACATAATAATCTTCAAACCTAAAGGAATGATTGAAAAAATTATCTTATTGTAGATTATTTCACTAAAGAATTCTCTAATTGTAGGTTATCAAAATAAACTTGAATTCTCTTGTTGTAAATTATCAAACTCACTTGAATTCTCTTGTTGTAAATTATCAAACTAACTTGAATTCTCTTGTTGTAAATTATCAAACTAACTTGAATTCTCTTGTTGTAAATTATCAAACTAACTGGAATTCTCTTGTTGTAAATTATCAAACTAACTTGAATTCTCTTGTTGTAAATTATCAAACTAACAGGAATTCTCTTGTTATAAATTATCAAACTAACTTGAATTCTCTTGTTGTAAATTATCAAACTAACAGGAATTCTCTTGTTATAAATTATCAAACTAACTTGAATTCTCTTGTTGTAAATTATCAAACTAACAGGAATTCTCTTGTTATAAATTATCAAACTAACTTGAATTCTCTTGTTGTAAATTATCAAACTAACTTGAATTCTCTTGTTGTAAATTATCAAACTAACAGGAATTCTCTTGTTATAAATTATCAAACTAACTTGAATTCTCTTGTTGTAAATTATCAAACTAACAGGAATTCTCTTGTTATAAATTATCAAACTAACTTGAATTCTCTTGTTGTAAATTATCAAACTAACAGGAATTCTCTTGTTATAAATTATCAAACTAACTTGAATTCTCTTGTTGTAAATTATCAAACTAACTTGAATTCTCTTGTTGTAAATTATCAAACTAACAGGAATTCTCTTGTTATAAATTATCAAACTAACTTGAATTCTCTTGTTGTAAATTATCAAACTAACAGGAATTCTCTTGTTATAAATTATCAAACTAACTTGAATTCTCTTGTTGTAAATTATCAAACTAACAGGAATTCTCTTGTTATAAATTATCAAACTAACTTGAATTCTCTTGTTGTAAATTATCAAACTAACTTGAATTCTCTTGTTGTAAATTATCAAACTAACAGGAATTCTCTTGTTATAAATTATCAAACTAACTTGAATTCTCTTGTTGTAAATTATCAAACTAACAGGAATTCTCTTGTTATAAATTATCAAACTAACTTGAATTCTCTTGTTGTAAATTATCAAACTAACAGGAATTCTCTTGTTATAAATTATCAAACTAACTTGAATTCTCTTGTTGTAAATTATCAAACTAACTGGAATTCTCTTGTTGTAGTATGGTACATTATCAAACTAACTTTAATTCTCTTGTTGTAAATTATCAAATTAAACTTGAATTCATTTGTAGTAGATTATTGAATTGAACTTGAATTCTCTTGTTCTAGATTACCAAATTAAACTTGAAGACTCTAGAAGAGAATCTGAATGAAAAACGAATGAATATGGCCACAGAGTTTATGGAGCAGAGGTTGATTGAGGCTGGGCATTTGATGGACAACATCCTAGTGGACAAACCAGACATACCTTGGACACTAGACTTTCAACCAAAAAAAAGAAAAGTTGCAAATGTGGCTGCATCTTCTAAATCTCCAACAAAGAAAATAGAGAGCTCCTCTTTCCTGTCGCGTGACCAAGAAGTGTCAAGTATGCAAATTTTTAGTTTGTTAGGCAAAAGAAAAACAATTCATGTAATTATTATTTTATTTTGAAATAAATTTAAAGGGAAAATAATAGAATTACTTTTATTGAAATGAAACTGTTCCATTCATTTCAGATGTTGAAGTTCATGATAAGTAATGATGAATGGCTTTTAAAATGAAATAAATTCTTTACCAATATTAAGACCAAAAAATATTTTATCTTTGACTTTTCGTTATTAACATCTAAGAAACAAATTTAATGTTGATCACTTTTATTTGTAGACACTTCAAATGATACAATTAAATTAGACTCAGCTTTAGTAGAATTGAAAATAGAATGAAGCCAAACTATCAACTTCTCTGTAGAATTAATTATTTTGTTTGTCTGTATGTTTAGCACCTTCTCTGGCTATTAGATCAAGACTTTCCACCAAGGACTCCACTCCAGTGAAGGGAATCTTGAAAGTGCCTGGTAAGGCTAGTGTCACTGACCTTTATCTAGACAACCAAGCACTGTCTTCCATAACAGAAGTCGATCACAGTATAGACTCTAGCCAAGACATTATAAATTATGCCAAGAAAGTAGTGGAGATGGACAACAGAGATTTGGAGTCCACCACAACATCCTATCTAGAGTAAGTGATCTGGTGACGTACAGTCAGTTATTTTTCCCTATTGATTGCTGTGTTTTAGACTTAAAACTGTTTTTTTAGGTTTGATTGCTAAGCATTATGTATGTGGCTTTACTTTGTTACCAGAAAGAATAAACTAAGTTGCTAGCGTTGAGATTATTCTATTTGTTGTTACCAATCTAAAAGTGTTAATAAGTATATGTTCCTCATGAATCATACAGGTCCATACAGTGGATGTGAAATTAAAATTAACATCTCTTTGGTAGAGATTGATGGTCTTTACCCTTCTAATAAGTAATATACATAAGATCTTCAGATTGCCAGCCACCTTTAACAGTGATGTGATTTATTTCTGTGTATCTTGGGAGATTTATGGGCCATCTCTCCAACAGTTGTGATTATCTTGTTCTATTTCATTTTAGCATTTTTTACCATGCTCATTCTTTTTGCAGAGCACCTTTTTTTTCTTTTTTTTTTTAAACTGTAAAACAAAGTTTCATTTATGTTCAAATTCATCCTAGCATGCTCTACATTCTATTTTGTTCTCTGAAGGCCACACAAATTTGAAAACCAGAAACATGGGTCATATGTAGATCACAAGTCACAAGTCACTTCAAGGAAATCTTTTGCCAGCATGGTGAGACTTCAGAGGCCAGAGACAACCAGGAAGTGGTCTGAACTCAACAGAAAGCGACAGTGTCAAGATGAACAGGATAAGTTTATTGCACGTCAAGAAGCAGTTAAGAAATCTGCAGTCCCAAAAACAAAAGTTTTAGGTAAACTACTAAAGGAAGTTAATATCAATATATGTTACCAACTCCAATCTTTTATAGTCAGTGTAAAAAAAAAATATTACATGTGTTGTATTTCTGTTGTATTTAACATATTTTGTGTTAGTCCACATTTTCTAACCAACATGACATTTTAGAATTCTGTAGTGTCCAATGTTGCTTTATACTATTAACTAGAGCTCAACTAGATTAGTCGTTCTTTAGGTTCTTGAACTAGTATGAAACTGTTGGAAAGGAAAACCAATTTTACATTTGTAACTTTTTTGTTATTTTCATTTTTTAAAGGATCCAGAAAACTGTCTGCACCAGTTGTTCCTAGAAGAGTCAAGACTTATTCTGAACGTCTGCAGGAAATGAAACTCAAGAACAAATCCTCATCTCAGTATCATCTAGGTTGGAAATAGTTTGCAATTTAAGTGTTCTATTTTATCAGGATATAGGTATCTTTGTAATAAAATGATGTTCATTTCCTTCAAAGTTTAATTTAATGTTTCTTCTGACTTTTCAGCTGGTGTTAGATCAGTTAGTGCTGTATCATCTATTCCTCAATCTTCACATAGTAAGTATCTTCTATACAGAAATTTTAAATTGAAGAATAGACACAGCTAAGTTATGTTTGCTGAGTACATATAGGGAGCATATTAATCTTCTCCCCCATATGTTCACAAAATAAACCAGACTAGGTTTGTTCTGGGAACATGGGATACATATACTTTTAAAGCAATAATAATAGGCAGGGTCTTTTAATCAGCTTGAATTTGAATATCTCCTTGTTTAAAAGTAGTCTTTAATGTCATCTGATGTATACATTGGACTTGACCAGAAAACATTTTCCTAGTTAATGTAGTAAAAAAAAAAAGCATTTATTTTATGCTAAATATTGTTCTTAAAGCTAACATTGAGAGCAAAAAGTTACAATAATTTCTTATTCTTTTAGCTTCTGTTCAAATGAGGACATTTTTACGTTCTCATCGACCTCTACACAAACCACAATCCTACACAGAACAGTTGCAGAAATTAAGATCCCACCCTCATGCTACAGAACCTTCATCCCAACTGTCTAGTAAGTCCAGAAAATGTGCTGACAAGTTTGCAGGTCATTGTATTAAGTATGTGAATGTTTGCATGTAATATTTTCATCTATGTATTTCTGATTGTCCAGAGAGTGCTGTTGTCAGCCCTGGGTCCCATAGAGCCAGGCCATACAGTGATCCTTACTCTGATGTGGATTATGAAGAACTGGCATCTGTAATGAGTGACTGGGATGTGGATGAAACTTTACAAAATATTCTATATGGTGGAGGATCTCTAGACACAGAATCTTATCAGGTGAACTACTATACTAAGCTAGTACTTGTTATGACATTAGAATTATATATATATAGTTCGTCCATCGTGGTTCGATGATGACCACTTTTGTCATACAGGGGGCTGAGGGCTTTGCACTGGGGTTTTGTGCTCCTCATCTGGTTGGTGAGACCTATGTGAGCCCGGAATGTCCAGCTGGAACTAATGTCATTGGCCTTGCTTTTTTTCTCTGGCGCTTTTCTTCTGCTAGCACTGTTCTCTTGTCCTCTGCAACCTGTGCACCAGTTTTCACAGCGTGATGCCATGATGTTCTGTCATGTACCTCTGTCTTCCAGGTGGCTGGGTCTATGCTGAAAGCCTTCAGAGAAGCTTTGAGGGTGTCCCTGAAGTGTTTTCCTTGTCCACCTTGCGAGCGCTTTCCTTCCCTTAATTGGCCATACAGGAGTTGTTTAGGGATGCAGCGGTCTTCTATTGCTGACATGTCCCGCCCATCGCAGCTGGGACTGCATCAGGATTTTGTGGGTGCTTTACAGACCCACTCTTTGAAGGACTTCAGTATCTGGTATTTTTTCTTGCCATTTGACATTCAGCATTTTTCTCAGACATGTCATATGGAATTGGTTCAGTTTCTTTTCATGTTTTCTGTACACTGTCCACGTTTCTGAGGCATAGAGCAATGTAGGGAGGATGACAGCTGTCATCCTCCCTACATTAGAATTATTGTAATATGCATCACAAATTACTTTTAATTGAATTCCTTCCCCTGTCTTTTCTTCAGATGACTGATACTAACAGATCTGGTGGTGACTTATATAAAGCATATTCAGAAAGTCAATCTGACTATTTTGATGATGTCATGAGAAACAGAGGACCATATAGGTAAGAGTTGTAGGTCTTAGTGTCAGTCTTTGGACTCCATGACTGCTCTTGACTGTTTCACTATTTACACTTTAGTTTTTGGTGAAGTGGTGAAATATTAATTCTATCAAACAGCTGAACAGATTTGTCTGTAATTTTCAATATGACTCTTAGCCACTCTATCTATTTTTCTGCAAATTTCTACGCCATGTGTGTATGGACATAGTGTGGTTTGATGTGAACAATTTCCCCAAATTAGCAGCACATTTAGGGGCAGGTCTACACTTTGTACAAGACTAAAGTTGTTTCCTATTTTGTGTGATTTAAGGTCAGAAGAATGTTTATTATTAGATTGATAGAGACAATGAGAGCGAGATTGATAAGAAAAATATTCAAGTTTGTGTTTGTTCTAAAGCTAGACAGAGTAAGAAAAAAGAAACTCAGGGTTAAAGACAAAGGTTTGGTAGAGTTAGTGTATTCCAGTAGTTTAACTGATACCTGTTGTGTCTATATAAACAACAAATGTTCTTTAACTGATACATGTTGTGTCTATATAAACAACAAATGTTCTTTAACTGATACATGTTGTGTTTTTCTAAACAAGAAATGTTCTCTCAATCTTGTAGGATGGTGGACAGTGCTGAGCTTGGTGCTGGGGACTACCAACAATCTGTAGACATTGAACAAATAGCAGAAGCAGCTTCAGTGGCCAGTGCCAGTGTATTAAGTGTCATTGACTGGGATGCTGTAGAAGATTTGATCAAAGATGTCTAACTTTATATGGCCAGAGTTGTTTTTTTTTTGTTTTTTTTTTGTGCCTTTGTATGAGAACCTTCTATATGCACATATATTAAGTAGCATAAATACATGTATTGTAGATCTCAAGAAACTTATGAAGTAAAAAATAACTGTGATATATTATTTCATTGATGTTGTATATGGTATTTAAGACTTATTATGTTGTTTGATTTTTTTAAAACTGTATCAGTGAAAAATAAACCTATTAAATGTGTCCTGGACTAGAATTTTGAGGTACCACAAATGTCTTGTGTCTTCCAGGACTCTGTTTTTTTCTTTGGAAAGTCACTATAGCCTTGACTATGTACATTGTACTGATTTTTAGCCTTGTAGTACTCTTTAAAAAAAATATATAGGCTATGTCTAACCTACATTATTTTTCTTCTATGTCTTATGAGCATATAAAAAAATCCGTCCAATGAATATCTTGATATTTGTACAAATAAATTCTTGGAGTTCAGATTGTTGTGTTGTTATATCTTTCTCACCTGCTAGAGTCTTGTCCCTCATTTGTGACTTTGTTCTACCAGTAGTCTTGTTTGTTATCTAGTGTAGAAGTGTGTGCTGGCACATTCAGACAATATCTTACTATTATTGTGACATTCTTGTTATTTGTGACATTCTAATTAATTGTTATAATCTCATTTGTAAAATTCTTGTTCTTGTAACAGATTTTAATTTGTCAGTATGTAGGTCATAGCTGGTCTGCATAGCCATGTGACATACTTCCTTCAGCTTCTACAAACATGGCCTAGCAATAGAAAGGAGAAATTCACCTTATTGTTATAAAACGAAATCATAACAATTTCTATTTCAAATAGTTTGTTTTCAGTGTGCAAATAGACTTACTAAACACCTAGAGACTCACAGGAGGACAAAATAAAATAGATTTACCTGACACCTAGAGACTCACAAGAGGACAAAATAAAATAGATTTACCAGACACCTAGAGACTCACAAGAGGACAAAATAAAATAGATTTACCAGACACCTAGAGACTCACAGGAGGACAAAAAAAAATAATTTACCAGACACCTAGAGACTCACAGGAGGACAAAATAAAATAATTTACCAGACGCCTAGTATGAGAAACATCCAGCGAGAAGACTGGAGTCATAGAATGGCGTCTTCTCATTTTCTGGCATTGCGGTGAACAACAGTGAAAAAGAGGGACATTTTCATACTTTAGGGTAATGCCGGCCGGACGGAGGACAAGACCCCCCCTCCCCCCAAAAGAAAAAAAGATGGACATGGCCCCTTTTTGCCGGACGTCAAGTGACTCTATTTGCAAATCATAATTTATTTCGGCGTCCTCGTTGACATTTTGAACCAAATATTTTGACGAATTTTTTATTATTATTTGGTTTAGTTTGCTTTCAAAATGTCCAGTTGTACTTAATTTGAAGTATTTAACTGTTTACACTCGTACTTAATGTTCGTAACTCTGGAACAAGCTTACTATTTGTTCTCCTTGTGACTGCTTTCAAATTAAAGACAGTCGGAATCGACCTGTTCTTACAATTGTTTATTTTCAAACGAAAAAAAGAACAACTTGTTTACAGGTGTATGTGGACTCTAATAATGTGAAAGTTTAGCAGCAAAGTTTCTTTTTTAAGTATAGAAATACAGCTTCTGGGAGTCTAAAACTCCCGCGGAAGAACTGACTGGAACTTCTCTTTAAAGTCGTAATTTGCTTCAAGGTTTTTCCTCTGGAGCTGAATCCGTTTCAGCACTTAATGGTGAGCTGAGGGGATTGAAAACTGGTTCCAAGTTCTTGGCGTCTTAAAATTTGCTTTCATATAAAGGAATCCAAATAAATCTTGTACTTTTCAACAAGTCACTTGAAATAATTTCACCTTTCAACAAACGAAAATGACTAAACTTGTTTTCCCTTGCTTGCCTGGATAAATGCAAATAGCTTTGTTTGAAAAGATTTAACATGCACATAAATTTCACGTGGAACCAACCCACTGCAATACTCCCTTGCTAGGCCAGCGGATAATACTGTTGTACCGAACATCGGAATGTTTTGTTCCCAAATCTTAAGTACTTCTAGGAACTACCTGTGGTTAAGTCCTTTAGCTCTGATATGTTTTATCACTGATATGATTAGGTCAATAATATGTTTGATATCCAATGCAGCTTTGCGCAAACTTTCCCGTTAAGAGTTTATAGTTGGGATATTGTTATAATTTTATCAGTCAAAGTACGGACAGTTGTTACACATGCCATCTTGTTCCAAGCCATGATTGAAGACCGACAACTTAGCAAAATTAAAGTTAATGATTAACACGCATGACTGGATTGACACATGAAATTGAAATGCGTATGACGTAATTATTTTCTCTTTTGAAGTAACGTCTGCAATTTATAAGATAAAACTCCATGGCTGACAAAATACAAATAAATATGTCAAGAGTAGAATAAGTTGAGAACAGTGAACTGTTCCGCGGGGAGGGTGTTTCATTTGAAAATAGTGTGTGTCATTGTTGGGGGGGGGGGTTATATTGCAGGGAGATGAAAGGCTACAACTGATGGGTTTCAGAAGTCTTTGTGCCTACTCTAGAATACTCTGGATTGTGTGCCTACTCTAGAATACTCTGGATTGTGTGCCTACTCTAGAATACTCTGGATTGTGTGCCTACTCTAGAATACTCTGGATTGTGTGCCTACTCTAGAATACTCTGGATTGTGTGCCTACTCTAGAATACTCTGGATTGTGTGCCTACTCTAGAATACTCTGGATTGTGTGCCTACTCTAGAATACTCTGGATTGTGTGCCTACTCTAGAATACTCTGGATTGTGTGCCTACTCTAGAATACTCTGGATTGTGTGCCTACTCTAGAATACTCTGGATTGTGTGCCTACTCTAGAATACTCTGGATTGCGGGCGCTTTGAGAAAGAAAAAAGAAACACAAAAAAACAACCTAGAATTTGAGGGCAAGAAAACTGTGTTGGGCTGAGGGACGTTTTACTGATGGATTTAAGAGTTCCGGACAAAATAAACATAGATCTTATCTTATACAGACGTTACTTCAAAAAAGAAGATGATTACGTCCTACGCGTCATATAGGCCTATATGCATCTAGTCATGCATGTTAACCACCAATGACCTAAATTCTGCCACGTCACTAGTTTTCCTAGCTAGCTCAGGCAACCCATTCCATGCTCTAAATAGCATTAGGGAAGAATGAGCATCTGTACAAATTTGTCCTAGCATATGGAACGAGGAATATGCATTTATCTTTGTGTCTTTCTGAGTATTTTATTAGATTTTTTTTTTACATACATTATATATACCAACGAGCAGTGCTTTTTATTTGTGACGGTACGCACCGGCACCTTGTTCAGTGTAGAGAAATAATTATGACTTTTCTTGTATTTTACTTCTATTATTAATTTATTAGGAGTTAAAAGTTAGACAATCCATCACTGAGTACCGGCACCTATTTTTGTTTTTACAAACAAAAAAAAAATGCCAACCAGTAGCCAATCAGTAAGTTGATTATATTTTTTCTCTTAAATATTTTATTTAAAACTATAATCAAGCGAGACAACTACTAGAGATAACATGACACAACTGGAAGGTCTGTAATAATAGTTCTTGACTTTCTATAAAATAAAGCGGTTCAAATGTCTAAAGATCGGATCTATGATTATACTCGTTTTTCATTTCTAGCTAGATCAAACATTGACAATAACGGAACCCGTAAAGTTACCAGTTGCTGTCAGGGATTTGAATCAAAGGTTTTCTTATACAATTCTATGAGTGTAGTCAAAAGGGTTTTGAGCATGGGCGTAGCCAGGATTTTTTTTACGGGGGGTGGTGGTTGGGGGGGGGTGATTTTTCTCAGCCCCCGCCTCCCCCCCCAGCGAAAAAAATGTGTATGTATGTATGTATGTGTGTACATAATCTTTATTACATTCTGACCCTTCATTCTTTCGGAACCGTTTATTGTGCCCTAGAATAGGTTCCTCGTGTAGTTAGTGGAAACTGTTGACTCCCAGCCATTGCTAGCAAGGGGGTCTGGGGGAGCGCTAAGAGCTCCCCCCAGCGCGGGGCGGAGCCCCGCCGCCAAGAGCACTATTTCTGGTATTGAATGCCAACAAAATGCATATTCTGAGGTAGGCCTATCTACAGTGCATTTTCCTGCTATTAAAAAGTCTTATTTCAAAAACCTAGTGTGCTATTCTTACTGACTTAGACCCTTCCGCACCGTTCGGCGCATTTGCTGTTAAGCTGTTTCTTCAAAAATCTGTCACTGGTAATGTCTGAAGCCTCTTCCCACCTGCTCTGAGGACCTCCATGAATGTGTAGCGCCAAGTTGTACTAGGATGTCATCGCAACTCTTATTATGCCTAATTCATTTTGTCGGAGAACATGTACCGCAAACCTCATGCGACGCCCTGTCACAATCTTACTAAGGGGTCTACTTCCTATTCGGCATAGGATTTCCTTGATTTAGACCCGATCTCTATAACAGACTCCTAAAATCTGTCTTAGCAATCTTTGTTGAGCCAAATTTAGTGTTTTTCAATTTCGGCAGATGACTATTCACTGCACTTTATTAATGGAGCCCCGCCACTGGTAGAAATGTGTAACCTCTCTTGAATACGCTCTTGGAATTAGGTGTCTGTAGTTTGCTTTAGATTTTTTATCGAAAAGGGAAGTTTTATCGTCAAAATCATCTGTTGGTAGTTCATAGGCGTAACTAGGGTTTTGGGGGCCCGGGGGGATTGACCTCTTTGGGGGCCCCTTGCATTTTGACATTCGACATATGACATGAGATAATGTACGCAAAAATATATAAGCCCCAAATCAAATTGGTTCAGTATATGAGTAAACGTAACAAAAATTAATCATCAAGCCTCTTGTCACCGTGTTATTTTATATGTTATGGATGTGGCTGTGGTTATCAATGTAGGCGTGGTGGTGACATTGGGTTCTTGTTACAAATCACAGAATAATGAAATGACGCTGGGTGTAGCAGACACAATAAGTTTAATATAACACCACATAGTGAATACACCATACAACTCGACCCAGGAATGGTCAGTATTAATCCAACAGTAATATACGAATATCACAACTTAGTACTTATTCTATAACCAACTACTTTAAACATCTAACTCTACTGCTTATATCTTAAGTCACTCAATACAAGTGCTTGCTACAAGATCTCTATGTGGACTGACTGCCTTTAACTCCCTGGTTCACCTAAGGTCAAAAGTGTTCACCTTAGTGCAACATGGGTTGTGAATAAGATTCACAATATGGAATTAACATACACAATACAGAATTAGGGTTTCTACTCTATGGCACCAACTTTGAGGTGGTGACACCTCTTTTAATGAATAATACCGTTGTTTATTAGCTAAATAATGCACAAGTGAAAAATTTAAATTGATATCGCTTCACGTCGTGCATTCTGTGCAGCAAAGACATCTATAACATCAACTACATCGATACTTTGAGCACACGTAATTCCCATATGAAACCTGTTTCCTCAATATGTCTATTGGTGATTGTATTACTGGTTTGTTGATGAAAAGTGCTCGTGCATCAATGACATCATTGAAAAAGCGATTTTCCATTTATTTCATCATACAAACAGGAAAAATAGCACAGTTTGTCATAAGCGTGTCTTCATCTAACAGGTGTCTTGGTTCAAGAAGAAACCCAAAGGTATCCATTTTCTTTCCAGCCTTTGGAATCTGCCCTTCATCTCCATATCAAATCTGTTCAGCACTTCTGTCGCAACACGTTTGAATGGCAGTTTTATTGACAGTCCTACATTAGAACTCAACTTCCCATCAAGTCTTTTCTTTCTCTGATTGTTTTGATTACAGGGAATCCATAGTATTCACTACCTTCTTTTGCTTTTTCGATGGATTGGGTTTTTGTCAGTTTCTCATCATTTCGCAGAAAGCAGAAAGCATGAAAGGGTACTAATTTCTTTAGCAGCTTCCCGTATATGCAGTCCAGACTTTTGTAGTTTCTTCTGAATTATATTAATTGGGCGCAGGAGCTTTGACCAGAATTTCAGATAGGCATTCTTAATTTTCCACTGCATGAAGAAGATTCTGTGCTAATATTATAATGGTATTACGTCATTGTTGGTTGTTTATGTTTTGTGCGAAAGCAAAAGGATTCAGAGCATACAAAAGTGGGAAAGATCCATATCTCGTTATGCTCGAGTATAGAAATACTCCGACAAGTGGACTGCCGTATTCACCATCACAACTGCTGACGAGTAGAAGACTCAGGGAATCATTCCAAATGATCCCAAACTATTGAAACCATCGGTCGCTGAAAATGCAGAGACATTACTCAACGAACGACAGATGAAAAGCAAAGTGAAATACGATGCAAAAGCAAGACCACCTATTGCACCTAAAGATTATTCTGTCGGAGAGTTCGTCTAGGTCAAACATGGCAGAAAGCAGTTGTCATAAAAAAACCCATTCAGCAACCAGATCTTACATCATAAAGACAAACGATGGAAAAACATACAGAAGAAATCAACGCTTTTTACATAAGTGTTTCTATGAAGACATCTCTGGGTACTATGATACCGATGAAGACAATGAACTGCAAACTGTTGAAACAAACGAAACAGACAGTTATAGACCAACGTCTAGAGAACTTGTTGTGCCAGTCAAGACAACCAGAAGTGGACGAATTGTTAAAGTTCCTAGTAGACAGGGCTGGCCTTTGGCCACTGCAGCCTATGCGGTCGCATGCATTATTAAATTAAACCATTATAACGTTTATAAAATAACAGGGTTTTCGCGACCTCCTAATTTTCCAGGGCCTCCAGGAAATCTCATGAAAAGGCAAATTATCCTGAACTTTTTTTGAATTTATTCAACTCTCCTAAAGAATAGACGAAATTGACATTTTGGGGTGCCAATAAATAAAAAGTAGCATTGCGAGCTTTCATTTGATAAAAATTTATTGCAAAGACGAAAGTAGGCCTATTTTCTAATTGAAAAAAAATAATAATTTTGACATTATGCTTATCCCTACCCAGAATAGGCCCCGCGCGATCCGTTTCGCATAGGGCCCCGCAAATGCTAGGGCCGGTCCTGCTAGTAGATATCACTCTTAAGAACTTTAAAAGGAAGGGTGTGATAATAACTTCAAAAGGAAGGATGTGTTAATATTATATGATATTACGTCATTGTTTATGTTTTGTGCGAAAGCAAAAGGATTAGATGGAAATAAAAAGAGAGTTTCCATTGGATTGAGGAAAGATGAATAGAGGGGTAATAACTCGAGTGTGAAGTTTAATTCTGAAATTATAGACGCCAAACCCGAATAATGGACTATTCTAGCATTATTAAGAATAACTTATAGATCTGTTATACTAGATTCAGTAAATTTTGCTTCAAGGTTAATTAGTGTAGCCATAAAATACTCGCCATTTAGATCTATTATTAGTAAAGGTAACAAGATACCTGGAATTCGCTGCATATCATGCAGTTTTATTCGTGGCAACAAAGTTTAAAATGTAATACTAACTTTAAAAAAAACTTTGATCTCTGTGGGAAAAAATATTTTTAAAATGTCAACAGAGTCAACGTACTGATAGACCTAGATCTAGGTTTAGTCTTTGTGATAAATTTAATCCATAAATGTTGAAAAAAAAAAAGACACCCGTTGACACTATTTGTCAATCAAATATATTAATGTAGTGGAGTGGATATCTTTTCAGGAAACACCGGCCACCCCGATATCCACGTGACCCTTCACCCTAGATGGCACCTTGTGTCCGCGCATGGCAGAGGCAGACCAACGTGGGCACTGTCCATTCGTGTCGAAGGCGCCGGTCCATTCGACCGGCATTTCTTGTCGCTGTAATGTCCGTATGTTACTGGACCTAAGTCGTCTCCACTCCCTTTTGTGCTTGGTTCTACACCATGTGTTCACGTATGGCTGCAGGTCTTTAGCGTATAATAAAGTTTGGAATCGTCCTACGAGTTGCCTTCGTCATTTAGAATTTAGTTGTTTTCTGTGACAAACCCACCACATTAATTTATGTATTTACAAATAAATTTCGGAAATCCATTTGGGCCCCCCCCGCCAGGTGGGGTCCCAGGGGGATTTTAAAATTCCCCCATCCCCCCCCCCTTAGTTACGCCACTGTGGGGGTTTTAAACTAAAAAAATTTCAGGATTGTTTTTTTTTTTTAATTCAAAACCCCATTTAGCTACGATCATAGAATTTGGTAACTGTAGTTTTGCTTTAGAATAATATTGAAGATAGAGGTTTTCAACCTAAAAACGCTCTGTAGGGGGATATTAAACTCAAAACCATCTGTAGAAGAGGGGTTTAAACTCAAAACACCCCATTGGCTTGGCTACGCTCAAATAGTTTTAGTGTAATTTGCTTTTTTTTTATATTGAAGAGGTATTTTTTCGCTTCAAATCCCGCTGGCCGGGGGGGGGGGGTTAAACCCAAAACCCCTTCATAGATGTGTAAATTGCCTTTTTTTAAATTGAAGATGTATTTTTTAGCTTCAAACTCCACTGGAGGGGAGTTTAATCTTAAAACTGAGTCAAAACCCATTTAGCTACGCTCATAACATTTTGAGTGCATAATTTGCTTTTTTTTCATATTGAAGAGGGGGTTTATCGTAAATTTTGGAGGGGTTTTAAAATAAAAATCTTCCTTAACTGTGCTCTTGGAATTTAGGGATTGTCGTTTGCATTTTTTTGTTTTGTTTTATAGAAGAGGAGGATTTAACTGCAAAAACCCCTGGTAGAGGTTTTAAAATCAGAACCCCTTTGGCTGCGCTGGGGCAGAGATGGTTTAGCATTAAAATCTCACCTAAAACTAACAAAATCAAAGCAAAAAATCAGTCACTAAAGTCTGTCTCCCCCCCTGTGGGGATTTCATTTCGGGGGGTAGGGGAATTGAACCCCTACCCCCCCCCCCGGCTACGCCCATGGTTTTGAGTTTAAACTCCCCTCCAGTGGAGTTTGAAGCTAAAAAAATACCTCTTCAATATATAAAAAAGCAAATTACACACTCTAAAATCTATGAGCGTAGCCAAAGGGGTTTTGAGTTTAACCCCCCCCCCCCCGGCCAGCAAAAAAAAAAATAAAAAGCAAATTACGCACTGAAAATGCTATGAGCGTTGCCAAAAGGGGTTTCGAGTTTAAACCCCCCTTTAGAGGGGTTTGATGCTAAAAAATACCTCCTCAATATAAACAAAGCAAATTACACACTAAAATTATTTGAACATAGCCAAGCCAATGGCGGGTTTTGAGTTTAAACCCCTTTCCTACAGATGGCTTTTTAAAAAAGTTTAAAACCCCTCCAGGTGATTTTTAGTTTAAATTCCCCCTACAGAGCGTTTTGAGGTGGAAAACCTCTATCTTCAATATTATTGTAAAGCAAACTACAAATACCAAATTCTATGACTGTAGCTAAATGGGGTTTTGATATTCAAAAAAAAAAAATCAACTCCTGAGATTTTTACTTTAAAACCCCAAACAGATAATTTTGACGATAAAACTTCCTTTTTCGATATAAAATCTAAAGCTAACCACAGACACCTAATTCCAAGAGCGTATTTAAGAGAGGATACACAATTCTACCAGTGGCTATGTAGATACCTCAGAATATGCATTTTGTTCGCTTTCAATAACAGAAATAGTGCTTTGCGGCGGGGCTCCGCCCCGCGCTGGGGAGCTCCTAGCGCTCCCCCGGACCCTTGCTAGTAATGACGGGTGTGTACAATTTTTCCACTAACTTCAGGAAAAACCTATTCTAGGGCACAATAAACGTCTGAATGAAGGGTCAGAATGTAATAAAGATTATGTACACACACACACACATACATATACATTTTTTTTTCGCGGGGGGGGGGTCTTTACCGAAAAAAAAAATCCTGGCTAGGCTACGCCCATGGTTAGGCCTAACACAAACAATGTAAATAAAGTTGAACTTTTGGCCAAAATGTATACATTCAAATAGAATATACGACTGTAAGCCTATCTGTGTCACACAAAACAAACATAACGCTATTTGACCTTGCATAGTACACATACCGTATAATGAATGGAACGCCAAGTGACTGTGTATTATACACAAAACCATAAGACTATATCTACACAAAACAGATCAGACCGTGAAGTCTAGTATGGTTCTGTTTGCACAGCATTGGGCACAGGTTCTAAATATAGTGAGGTCAATCTCTGAACATGTTTGTAAATCAAAAGTCTAGCCTACACTAGAGTTAAGGAGGATGTAATGTGCAAGCCAGGTCAGGTTACATTCAGAGAGAAAACTCAAAACATCCACTCATTTTAAGAAGCTGGATTTATGGAGCTGTGGGGAATTATCTCCACTTCCAAAGGTGTGTACGTCTGCGTGCGTGTGAGATAGATGCGCTCTCCTGTGTAGACATTGTTTTATTCATGTTTATTTTGGTCGCGTGGAATAGTTCAGAAAGAAGACAACAATCTAGATCAGTGATGGCCAACCTAATTCGACCTGCGGGCCATTATAATTTCTGACACTTGTGTCGCGGGCCACATGAACGATAAGGTAAAAAAAAAATTTAATGAAATTGACCTGAATTTGTAACTAATTGATTAGAAACACGTGGATCTAGTACTTACATTAAGGAATTAAGAAAACGTCTTAATTTCTCTACTTAAAATAGAGCAACATTGTAGCTAGCTTTACAACCGACTCATTTTCTTGTCGCTTTTTGGTAAATATTCCTATCGATCCTCCAATCTGTAGGCGTAGTTTAACGATCTTTTATTCGCGGCTCAAACCAAGAATGCCGTCATGTTTGTGTCATAATGACGTTTATATGTTCTTTTTTTTTAAATAGCCACACTTTCTTTACAAATCAAATATGTTGCCTTATTATCAAGCTCCACATAAAAAAAAAATTAAGATCCGTCTTCTTTTTCTGACAGATTCTCATTTTACAAACACACTAATGTTAAATGTCATGGTACCAATCAATTAAAGAAAAATTGATGGCCCTAACATAAGTAAAGATACATAAGTCAACCTTTTTTTTTTTTGGAGGGGGGGGGGGGTCTACTCTTCGTGCCAATGTTTCGGCGGGCCGGATGTAACCACGTCACGGGCCGGATATGGCCCGCGGGCCGTATTTTGGGCATCACTGGTCTAGATCGTATGTTAGCCATGTCTTCAATGTACTGGTCAACTAGATCGTATGTTAGCCATGTCTTCAATGTACTGGTCAACTAGATCGTATGTTAGCCATGTCTTCAATGTACTGGTCAACTAGATCGTATGTTAGCCATGTCTTCAATGTACTGGTCAACTAGATCGTATGTTAGCCATGTCTTCAATGTACTGGTCAACTAGATCGTATGTTAGCCATGTCTTCAATGTACTGGTCAACTAGATCGTATGTTAGCCATGTCTTCAATGTACTGGTCAACTAGATCGTATGTTAGCCATGTCTTCAATGTACTGGTCAACTAGATCGTATGTTAGCCATGTCTTCAATGTACTGGTCAACTAGATCGTATGTTAGCCATGTCTTCAATGTACTGGTCAACTAGATCGTATGTTAGCCATGTCTTCAATGTACTGGTCAACTAGATCGTATGTTAGCCATGTCTTCAATGTACTGGTCAACTAGATCGTATGTTAGCCATGTCTTCAATGTACTGGTCAACTAGATCGACTTGTAAAGAAAAACTGTCTTGGAAAATGTTGTCTACCGACTTTGGCTTCTTCAGTTGCGTGTTAAGTGATAGTGAGACACACAAGAGAAATAGAAGTAAACAAAGTGATAGTGAGACACACAAGAGAAATAGAAGTAAACAAAGTGATAGTGAGACACACAAGAGAAATAAAAGTAAACAAAG